>NC_136980.1:13516484-13628984 GCF_032717465.1 Coenobita brevimanus | reverse complement strand
ATTAATGAAAGCTTGTTTAGTGTAACTCCTCCAAATGAGCAAATGCAGATTGAATTAGCTAAGTTACAGCTAGCCCTGTAGGAGGCTCGTGCTAAGGAGGCTGAGTTTCAGGCACGTTCTCAGGAGGCGCAAATTGAAATTGCTAGGATTCAGGCAGACCATGAGTATCGCATGAAACATAGTGGAACTGGATCATCTAGCTCTGATGATTTTGATGTGGCTAAGAATGTTAAACTTGTCCCTCCTTTTAATGAATCTGATTTAACCCGCGGCGTCCCGGGGACGTACTTCCACGTCCTCACGTTTTGTCACAGCTAATCCCGGGGACGTACTTCAACGTCCTGCAATTGCAAGGTTCATAATTTCCACAATTTTCAAAATTTGCGCAAAATTTTCGTTTCGCCCAGGTACCCAAGCCTCCCCTACCTGCCGCCAGGTGGGCAGCATCCTAGACCCCGCGTGACCCACGCGCGCCCTTGTCTCGGTCACTCACCTGCTAGCAGTGACCCAGGTCAGACATGGCGCGGAAAGGTCTCTCAGACAAGGAAATCGCATCCGTCCTGGAAGCCTTCACTGGAGACAGTGATTCTCCACTCGATGATGATGTGGTGGATCACAATTATGTCCAGCCAGAGGAAGAAATAAGTAGCAGTGATGAGGAGGTCCCTTCGCCCCGAAAAACGCGGTATGTGACATACCGTAAGGCAAGGGAAGGCCAGCCTGCTCCCCAACCACGTGCACAGCTATCTCTCCATCCCGAATCTGATAAGGATGAGGATGAGGACGATGAGGATGACGGAGGCCTAGGACTTGATATCGCCGCATGGTTGGGAAAAGAGAAAATATCACCACGAGGATCAGAAGGTGGGGCGAGACGACACATAAGGTATGGTTAAAGTACTTTGTCTGGGGAAGTGGCAAGTGGTGTGGTGGGACTGCTGGGAGAAAGGGAAAGTGTTGTGGCGGCAGCGCGGGGTGAAAGTGAGAGTGGTGTGGGGGTAGTGCGGGTTGAAGGGGCAAGTGGTGTGAGGGAGGCAGCACGAGCACGTGGTGCTCGTAGGCCTAGGGGAGAGGAGGTTGAGTCACTCCCCAGCACTTCTTTCGCCCCTGAATATTCCCAAACTTCCCCCCCACAGCCCCAGGATGTGGGGAAAGGAAAGAAAGGGAAGGGAAAGGGTAAAGGATAAGGGAGAGGGAAGAGAAGTGCGAGTGATGAGAGGCGCCGCTCTCCACCTCCCCAACCTCCCCCACCACCCTCACCTCCCCACCCTGACGAAGGGGACGATGGTGACGTGGCTGGAGACGGTGGTGTCACGTGGAACTGGGAAGATGGGAGTAATTTTACTCCCATCATTCACCCTTTCACTGAGGAGTGGCGGTCAGGTTGCACGGCTCCAGGTGTAAATGCAGGTTCGTCACGGTTGGATTTTTTCAACTTGTTCTTTGGTGAGGCGTTTGTTGGGCGCATAGTTGAACAAACTAATATTTTTTCACAATCACAGCACCGTGAAAGTGAACGTTTGGGAACCACAAGCGGGCATTCCAAACAGTATGACTATCCCGTGACTATTTCAGAGATGTTCCTATTTTTGGCCCTGGTTATCTTGATGGGTGTGGTGAGGAAAAACCAAATTCCTGCCTACTGGATAACTGACCCAATCATCCTCACACCTTTCTTTGGAAAGGTGATGGGTCGTAACCGATTTCAGTATATTCTCGGCCGCCTCCACTTTTTTGATGCAGATGATCCAGCCAATGCAAATAACACCGATAAAATGAGGAGAATTAGGCTGGTATTTGATCATTTACGGGAAATGTTCCGCTCCTCATTTTATCCCTACAGAGACCTCGTCATAGACGAGAGTCTTGTGTTGTGGAGAGGCAATATTTCCTTTAGACAGTACATATCCAGCAAGAGACACCGTTTTGGGTTCAAGATCTTTGTTATGTGTGACTGTAAGACTGGTTATGTGCAAGACATAGTCTTGTACACGGGCGCACAGACAGATATAATAGAAGATTGGAGTATAGGACTCTCTGGGGCCGTGGTGAAGACAATGATAGAAGAGTACCTTCATCGTGGTCATGTGTTGTACCTGGACAACTGGTACATTAGCCCTCTTCTCGCTAGGTTCCTCCACCAACACGACACCGGAGTCTGTGGTACAGTCAAGAGAAACCGTCGCCATATGGTCAAGATAGGGAGGAAACTTGACAAGAACGAGGTGGTTTTCTTCCAGGCCAATAACATCCTTGCAACCCTGTGGAACCACAACAGGGAAGTTTGCCTCCTATCAACTGTTCACAGCCCCCTGATGCACCGCACAGACTCCATGGATCACCGTAGTGAGAGGAAGCGCAACGTATGGAAACCAGAGTCTGTACTTGCCTATAATCTGAACATGAGGCAAGCTGATCAGTCAGACTCGATGATTTCAAGTGTTGACTGTGCCAGGACCACGATGAAGTGGTACAAGAAACTCTTTTTCCACTTGCTCGACATCACGGTCCTGAACGCCCACTACCTGCACGCAATGACCACCGGAGTATCTGAGACCTTTGAGGGGTTTGTGAGGGAGCTGGCACGTGAAATAATCGCCAAGCATTCCCAGGACAGACCCACACACCGCACCCGCATCCCCCGGGCTGCTCAGACTCCCCTACGTCTTGCAGGACACCACTATCCCAGCGCAATCCCTTCTGAACCAAACCGTCGTAAACCCCAGCGTCACTGCCATGTATGTAGGCACTCGACAGTCAGACCATCCACTCAGAGAAAAGACACAAGACACGAGTGTGTCGAGTGCAATGTTGCGTTGTGCCTTCAGCCTTGTTTCAAGGAGTATCATAATTTCCTACACTACTGAAACTGTGTGGGAAGGCGAAATGACGCTCATGATAATGGTAAGGCCAGTCAGTAGGTGCTAAGTCAAATATAAAGTTGAAACGGGTGTTATTTTTTCAGAAAAGTAATGTATAAAATGAGAATTAGTGTAAGTGGAAAGAATTGTTATCAAAACTACACCCACTGTGTAAATCTGGTCAGTAAATATGTGATAGCAAGGAAATAAAGTGGAAACGGGTGTAATGTTAGCATGAATAAAATGTATAAGTTGAACATTAGTGTAAGTTGTCATAATTGATGTCACGAGTACACCCACATTCTGGTCAGTAAGTATGTGATAGGAATTATATACAGTGGAAGATGTTGTAATGTTAGTAGTAAGGTATTTTATAAGTTTAATACTAGTGTAAGATGAAACAAATGATATCGCGATAACACTCCCTGTGTAAGTACGCGCAAATATGACGCTCAGTTCCTTCGTAAGTTCAGAAATGATGTGATATCAATTATATCAAGTGTTAACATGTGCAATGTTAGTGGAGAATTATTATATAAGTACAAAAATAGGTTGTAAGTTGAAATAGTTGTCATAGCGACTTCACCGTGTGTGTTATTATGCGCTATTATTACGCTATATATTTACGTAAGGCCTGAAATAATCTCAAAACAGTTCTATAAAGTTGAAAAGTGTAATATAATATTAGAAAAGTATTATGTAAGTAGAAAAAGCACAATACGAGTTGAAACAACAGTCACAGCGAGTTCACTCACTACGTAAATAAGCGCTAACATTACGCTAAATGTTATCAAAAGGCCTGTGAATACGTAAAAACAGTTCAATAAAATGTAAAATGGTATAATGTTACTGTAGAAGTATTATGTAAGTAAAAAAAATTATATGTATCATGATTTTAGAATGTTAGCGATTCATCTTGACCAAGTTGGCCGATTTTGCTCGTTTCGCACGATGGTACAATGCTTATTTCTGCTCTATTTTTGTATAAAATCCAATATACTCTTTTATCACATGTTTTTTTGTTTGTAATAAATTCATTTCTACTTACTTTCATTGGTTTCCCAGACTTATAATACCATAGAAAACGTTAGAGGCTCAGACCGCATAGGGAGAACACGGGGCCAGGTGGGACCAAGGCATACCTGGTTAAGCTAATTAGGGACCCCGGGGACCTATTTCTTTGCCACCGACCATTGTTTCTGACCAAAAGCGAAAGTTTAAGCAAAAAAAAAAAAGGTCGAAAAATGGTCGGGATTGGGGGGTACCAGTGGTCGAAAAGTGGTCGGGACGGGGCGGATTAACAAAGTATTTTCAGTTGTTTGAGTGGGTAGCTACAGGTTTTAATTGGCCCAAAGAGTATTGGCCAGTACTCCTTCAAACTGTTCTCACCGGTAAAGCTCAAGTAACTTATGCATCTTTGCCTCAGGATCAATCTGATAATTATGATGTAGTTAAGAGCTTGATTCTTAAGGCCTATGAGCTTGTTCCTGAAGCCTATAGAGTAAAATTTAGGACAACTTACAAGCAAGATAAGCAATCCCATGTTGAGTATGCAAAAATCAAAGAAGATCTGTTAGAGCAGTGGTTAAATTCTAAGAATGTGGATTTTGATTTTCACAAATTTAAGCAGATGATTTTGCTGCAGGACTTCAAAAGGTGTATTAATAATGATGTAAGCCTATATCTTGATGAGAGAAGAATAGATAATTTGTCTGATGCTGCTGTTTTAGCTGATGAATATGTTCTCACTCACAAGAGATATTCTAAAGAAAAAAGGAAAGGTGAGAGTAAGTACGTTGCCTCTACTCAGAGTACAGGTAACAGGAAAAAGAATAAAGATGATGTTTCTCAGGGAGTAAATACCAGCTTCACCTTTAGGTTTCAGAAAAGTAAATGTACTTATTGTAGTAAGCTTGGTCATACTACAGAGAAATGTTTCAGGAGACAGCGTGATGTGAACAAAAAGGAGTCTTTAAATATTCAGTCAATTGGTCTAGTGTCCACCCTTGAGAGTTCCCAGAATTCTTTAACGGAGTTAACTGAACCTGCTTTGAGGGGTAAATTAAATTCTCATGATGAAGCTCCTCTTTTGAGCAGTAACGTGGGTGACACTCTCAAGAGTTCATGTGCTAATTTCCTGTCTGATGGTTTTGTCAGTCCTCTGGACAGTAATGACAGGAAATCAGTTAAAATATATCGTGATACAGGTGCTTGCCAATCCCTTATGCTGACCAGTGTTCTAGGCTCTAATGTTAATTCCTCTGATGAAACTGTAATCTTACAAGGTGTAGGGAATAATTACTTCTCTGTCCCTCTGTGCAGAGTGAATTTAGAGTCTGGTTTTGTTAATGGTTCCGTTATGGTTGGGTTGGTTGAGACACTTCCAGTGTCAGGCGTAACTTTCTTACTTGGAAATGATATTGGTGGAAGTCAAGTGTGTCCAGCTCCTCAGTTGTCTGGTGAGCCAGTGGCTGCAGCCCAGGATTGTCATGTCTCTGATGTGTTCTCTGCATGTGTTGTCACTAGGGCTAAGTCTAAAGATATTGGTGACTTAGAGGATAATGATGATGATGATGTTATCCTAGCTTACACTTTTCTTGCTAATTTGGACCACTCACCAGATGAGGCAGTACCCCGTAGTGTTGATAATTTGTCTCGTCAAGAGTTGGTTGAGTTGCAGGTTGCTGACCCTGAGTTGAAAGGTCTAGCTAACTCTGCTTGCAGTGAGGAAGAGTCAGCCGGTGCTTCTACTTGTTATTATATAAAGTCGGGAGTACTTATGAGGAAGTGGAGACCCCCAACAGCATCAGCCAACTGTGAAGGGGAGGTTGTACATCAAGTTGTCATCCCTCGTGTTTGTAGGCAGGATATCATTAGAGTGGCTCATGATTCCAGTTTGGCAGGACACCTTGGTGTGAGGAAGACTGTGGCATGCATTTTGAAACACTTCTACTGGCCAGGTATCTTCAGGGATGCTTCCTGGTATTGTAAGTCTTGTCACACCTGTCAAGTTGTGGGGAAGTGTAATCAGACCGAAAAGGTTGCACCTCTAGTTCCCATTCCTCCTTTTGAGGCGCCATTCACCCGTGTGTTGGTGGATATTGTGGGCCTTCTTCCTAAGACTTCTTCAGGATTTTCTTATGTGTTGACCCTGATTGATATGGCTACTCGTTATCCTGAAGCCATTCCACTTAGAAATATCTCAGCAAAGAACGTGGTTAAGGAAATGCAAGGGTTCTTCACAAAGTTTGGTCTGCCCAAGGAGGTACAGTCAGACCGGGGAAGTAATTTCATGTCAAGTGTTTTCAAGCAGTCTCTGGAAGAGTTGGGCATCACCCAGATCACGTCTTCAGCTTGCCATCCCCGGACCCAAGGAGCGTTGGAGAGATATCATCAGACACTCAAATCGATGCTCGGGAGGTACTGTTTGGAACATCAGAAAGACTGGGATAGAGGTCTTCCATTCGTTGTATTTGCCGCAAGAGAATCTCCAAATGAATCACTGGGCTTCTCACCCTTTGAACTACTGTTTGGCCATGAAGTAAGAGGACCCCTTAAGCTACTCAAGGAATGCTGGCTGTCGGAGGAAGATGACATCAACCTGCTGGAGTATGTGATGAAGTTCAATGAACGGCTGTCCACTGCTTTACAGCTGGCGAGAGAGAATTTAGGAGCTGCTCAGGAGAAGATGAAGACTTGGTATGATAAGAAGTCCAGGTTACGCCACTTTCAGCCAGGAGATCAGGTTTTGATTCTGCTACCGGTGCATGGGCAACCTCTTCAAGCCAAGTTTAGTGGTCCTTATTTCGTGGAGAAGAAACTCAGTGATGTCAACTATGTCATCGCCACACCAGATCGTAGAAAGAACAAGCAACTTTGTCACATCAACATGCTAAAGTTATATCACAGGCGGGACGAAAATAACCCAGTCTGCACTGTAGCTGTTCCACCCGAGTCTGCAAGTGAAGTTCTCCCATGCAGCATGAGCCTGAGTGAGAGTTTGGGGAAGAATCCTGATATCATGAATGATCTCCAGACTAAGCTTTCTCATCTAGCTCCCGAGGAAAGGCAGGAGTTCTCTGCATTACTGCAGGAGTACCCGCAAGTGTTCCGTGACACTCCAGGAAGAACCACTGTGTTGATGCATGATGTCGATGTTGGAGACGCAAAGCCAATTAAACTGCCTCCTTACCGTGTGAACCCAGTGAAAGTTCCTCTCATCCAGAAGGAGTTTGGCTACCTGTTGGACCACAAGATGATTGAGCCCTGTCAGAGCGAGTGGAGTTCTCCTGTCACTCTAGTCCCTAATCCAGGTGGGTCACAGCGGCTTTGCATCGACTACAGACGTGTTAATCAGATAACCAAAACAGACACTTACCCTCTTCCTCGAGTGGAAGATTGCATAGACAAGATCGGAAAGGCTAGGTACATAAGTAAGTTTGATTTGTTAAAGGGATACTGGCAAGTACCTATGACTGAACGTGCTAGGGAGAGCTCATGTTTGTAACACTAGGAAAGACTTTTGCATGTTCTGTAATGCCATATGATATGAAGAATGCACCAGCCACATTTCAGAAGCTCATGAATGTTGTAACAGAGGGTTTGGCAGGGTGTGTTGTTTATATTGATGATGTATTAATCTTCAGTGACAACTGGAAAGATCACCTATGCCATGTCAGTAAATTTCTTGAGCGCTTAGTTCAGGCTAATCTTGTAGCTAATTTATCAAAGTGTGAGTTTGGTCAAGCTAAAGTTCAGTACCTTGGGTACGTAATTGGTGATGGACACGTTGCACCACCAGGAGCTAAGGTTCAGGTTATAAGTGATCTTCCCAGACCTAAAAGTAGGAAAGAGCTACAAAGATTTTTGGGAATGGTAGGTTATTACAGGAGATTTGTTCTTAACTTTTCAATTCTTGTATCACCACTTACAGACCTACTGAAAAAGGGAGTTAAATTTGTCTGGACCGATAACTGTGAATCCTCTTTCAGCAAACTTAAAGCTATCCTATTAAGTCAGCCAGTGCTCGCTACTCCAAATTTTGCTAAGCCTTTTAAGATGGCTGTTGACGCAAGTGATACAGGAGCTGGGGCTGTTTTGCTGCAAGAGGATGATCATGGTATTGAACACCCTGTATCTTATTACAGTAAGAAGTTCACTCCACCTCAAAAGAACTACTCAACTATTGAGAAAGAGCTTTTGGCCTTGATTTTGGGTTTACAGCATTTTTCATTTGATTTGTGTTCTGGTTTTGACCCCACAGTCATTTATACCGATCATAACCCACTGAAATTCCTTAGTAAGTTTAATGATTAAAATCAGAGATTGACAAGATGGAGTCTACTTCTTCAGGAGTATTCATTAGACATACAACATGTCAAGGGGAAAGAAAATGTTATTGCAGATTGCTTATCTAGACTTTAGACAGATTGTTTTAGAGTAATAAGAAATTTCCTTTGTAAATTTCTTTTTTCTTTGTGGGGAGGTGTTACATAGCCTATGATTTCATCATCCTTCGTATAATTCTAACGTACAGTATGCTGCTTGTTTGATCACGAGCGTGTTCTGCCTCACTCCCCCCTTCTACCCTTATAGTAGAGTAAGTCGTTCTTTCTGTTGTTCAGAGCAGGATTGTCAACTCTTTGTCCCCTATGGCTTCATTTGCGCGTCCTTCTTACAAGTTGTATCAAGCTCTGCCGGCCCCTATATAATGAGCTCAGTCTCTGCATTAACTGCCACTTAGATCTACTCCTCATTTTGCTCACATCTCTGTCCTCCCCTGTACAGTTGTTATTATTGTGAGTGCTCAGGAAGTCTCCAGCCATCTAGCAGCTGTGTAATTTGAGTATAAGTGTTATTACATTTTTTCCTTGTACTGTATAGCATAAGGTGTTGATTCGTGGGCCTAGTGAGGTTTTTGTGATTCATGTGTTTTTATGTCAGTCATTTTTGATAATATTTTGTATCTGTAATAATATATCTTGCATTCACTGAGTATTATCCGGTTTTCTCATTTTATCAGGGCTGACTTAGATAAATTTACTCTTGCTAATTTCGTGTTAATAGAGGCTATTGCAGTTAACCATATATTTAACCTGTTTTTTGCCATTACATTATCCTTATGAGTCCTGAATGTTTAGTTGTTAGTTTGAGCCTTAAACTTTAATTTATAATTTTACCTAACTCTTTTGTTTTGAACCTGGAACTTTGCGGGACAGTTTTCTCTGTTCCGTAACAATATATACCCCAAACGGGATTGAGGCGTCTGGCAATAGATAGATGGATTATTGAGAAAGAAAGTAAGAGAGATATCAGAAGTCCTGGTGTGTGATGAACAGGGTCGCTTTAGCAGTGTCAGAGGATGTGTGGATCAAATATTTGCAGTGAGACAGATAGTGAAGAAGGATTATGAGAAGGACTGTAAGGTTTTTGTGGCATTCATATATCTCGGAAAAGCATACGACAAGTAGAAAGAGAAGGATTGTGGAAGGTTTTGCGCATGTACAGTGTAGATGGTAAGCTGCTAGGTGCCGTCAAGAGTTTTTATGATGGTAGTGAAGCATGCGTAAGGGTAAATGGGGATCAAAGTGAATGGTTCACGATTGGTGTGGGCGTGCGACAGGGTTGTGTGATGTCCCCATGGTTGTTCAATAAATAAATGGATGGGGTGATGATAGAAGTAAAAACACAGTAATGGAGAGGGGGTGGCAATAGTAATGAATGGTGATAGATGGAATATCTCAAATTTGTTGTATGCTGATGATGCCGTGCTACTTGCAAATACCGGACAAGAACTTGGTAGGCTAGTGCAGAGTTCTGCTGATGTTTGTGAGCGTCGTGCCTTGAGAATAAATGTAGGAAAGAGTAAAGTGAAGGTGACTGAGAGAGAAGGTAACTCCCAGCGTGATGCAGGGCCAGCTCTAGCCATTTTAGAGCCCTAGGCGAGATTTGGATTTGCCCCCCTCCCCAACACCTCCACGGGTCCATGGTCCACCACACTGCCCTACCATTACTGCCTCATCACCGTATCATCCTTATGACTCACTTTTTCTAGACCACAAAGGTAGCCTACATTTATTTATTTATTTTTTTATTAAAGAAAAAAGAAAACATTATATTTTTCCACGTAAAAAGTTATAGAGCCGTTTTAACCCCATTAACGAGGTGATTGAGATAGTCCTAGTAGCCTAACGATGAATATTTCTATATTTATGTAACATGTAATGAACAGAAAGGTGGCGTGTGGTGTGTTCAGTTGAATAGTTTTTATTGATATTGTATTTGGTTCTTTTGAATTTAGAAAACTACTGGCCTCACTGAAGCTAAATATAAAAGAAAAATATAGAACAGCTTCCAAGTCTATGAAATAAGGTATTGTACGGTTAGGCACATGTGATCCTGGGACGGGCTTGGTGTGTAGCAGGGGTCTTATTTTGCTATTATGAGTTAGACAGATAGAAAACACCTATGATTATGAACCATCTTTACATATAATACCTACTACACCATCCTTGTGCCTCAATCACATCCTGAAATCTATTTTGCATTGACGAGATATGATTATGCACACCAAGCCGGTCCCAGGTTCATATGTACATAACTACATATTCTTAAAATGTATCACGTCTGGACTTTCTCGCTGCAAAGCCATCTATGCTTTCATCTAAAGAAACCTGCTTAGATTCCTCATGATTTATGCTCATTATTGCTAGTCCAGTCAGACGGTCTATTGTGGACCTAAGATAGGTTTTTATTCATTTCAATCTGGAGAAGCTCTCTCAGCAGCAGCAACTGCCACTGGGATAGTGGCGGCGATTCTGAGAACCAGCCACATATTTGGGTAAATTTCTTTTGGTAGTTTTAGTAGTTTTTAGATTTTGAGTGAACACGAAAGAAAACCTAACCTAATTTAATTTCAAGGGGGGACTAAAAGCATTCTGAGGCTTTGTACGTATTTCATAATTTATATTTGAATGTAAACTTCATATAATATATACGTATATTATATGACACGTACATAATAATTGATACGCAGCATATTCTGGGCTCCGACTTCTCGGGACCAGCTACGATGTGGGCCTTGGGTTCTTTGTTCACGACCGGGTCAGCCTACACAGACAAGGAGGGGGAAGTCCAAACACTGGCTGAACAAGGGCACACGTATATTAACACTAAGTGCGGTTACAGTCTATCATACACTATAATCCATGACCAAACCTAATAAATACAGAATATCAGCTAACACAGAGCAATATGACTTACACTAAATATCTCCACCTAGTTCATTCAGAATACTGACCAACACGATAAGTATATATCCACTTACAAAGAGCAGTCTCACTTTACAATGCACGTATAACTCATAGAATAGTTCAGGTATCTCCTGCTCCTGTATAACACTCCTAATACAATTTACCTCAATATACACAGCGCGTAACAAAGAAGGAAGCACATTCCCTTTTCACAACCATTCGCGTAACATAGATGGAACCTTACACCTCCTGTGACTCATCCGCGTGACATAGACGGAGTCTGGGCTAACGTATGTCACACATGGGTGACATAGGATGAGGGAATATACCACTTATAATCTACTTGCATGACAGAGACAGAGGATGCTATGATAACATAGAATTCTCATATAGGTCAGTGACAGAGTAAACCCATGTTACATACACTCGCTATATAGAGAATAAGTCCAATGGAGGGGGGGGTGTTGATGACACAAGGACAGGGACACAATACTTGTGCATAAAGGTAGTTCGTCGTGAATTGCAAAGAGAGGGTGGAGTCACACTAGGGGGAAACGATCAGGGCCTCCTGTCTTGTGCCCCATTGGTTGTCAACGTGAGTTTCCTCCTGGGGTTGCAAATCCACTGAGCCAAGTAAGGGGGGAGGGGGGTCAACACTGGGGGCAGTGGGGAGGGTCTGCTTTTAACCCCTTAACCGCGGGGCGTCACTTTTGTGACGCTTGGGAGCAAGGGATCATACCACGGGGCGTCGCTTTTGTGATTCTGTGTTATTTTGAATTCACCCGGGCTTCCAAGTGGGGGCTTGTATCATCTATCAGTACTGCCAATGTCCAACACTAGTCAGCACTCCTAATCTCATCTGTACTCCCATCCATTGTTGACAATTTAGCCATTTCTCCCCGTTCTTGACTCCCCTCCCTACCCCCCCTCCATTACACTATCCTCTCGCCTGCCCGGCCGTGCTACGCTAAGTAAATCTTCCCTGGAATTTTTCACTGATTTCATCCATTGAAATAAGCCCTATGCCCTATTCTTATACCAAATAATATATACAAGAAAGAAATAAGGTAAGTGAGAGTGCCATACACCTGGAATTGGTTAATTATCACCTGACAACACCTCACGTGCACTCGTTCGCTAATTTTCGCTGTTTTTTTCCCCTTGAAATATGCCATATAATCTATTTTCGTAATAAATATACATATAAGGAGGGAAGGGAGAAGCCTAAGTGATATTTACATTCACCAGGAACTACCTAATTTATAATGTATTGTCTAGATTTCCTGCCAATCGTTTCAGTGAAATACATAGCTGTTTCAAGAGCTACGTTGGTAGTGCTGAATAACCCTCAAGTAGGCCTCAACCCGGGCCGGCCCTCCTATCAGTTCTCTCTCAGATTCCGAAGAGGAGGTACGGCTCATCCTCTTGCTGACTTCAGGGCCTTTTTTCACCCCCATGCAAGGGCCCTGTGACCTTTACCCCCTACTAAACCTCGTGTGGAAAGAGGTAAAGGGCTGACAATTGATAAAAGAGTGACTACGATCTTTCTATTGAGTAAAACAGTGCAAGTGGAATTGTAAATAATATGTAAATAATGTGTAAACAGCAAGTGAAAGTAATGAATGTAAATATACGTGAACAATGGAAAATAGTTTTATAAGTTACTTCAAGTGACAGTGCATAACATAGTGTAAATAAAATAGAAATGTAAATAACGTAAATAAAATAGAGAACGTAAATAGAAATGTAAATGAGTAGTATTATAAGAATACGAGTATATACCCTAGGAGTAATGAAAGTGAAAGTTTCACTATAGCATGTCTGAATACTATGAGTTATGAGAGTGAAGATGAAAGTGACATTCACTCTCAATGCCAGTATACAGGACGAGAAAGTGAATGCTACGTATTTTACTGAAAGAAATTGAATCCCTACAGTGGCAATAAACTAATACTACTGAAGGAAACTTATGGATAAAGACTGTAGATATATATAAGTGTTATGTAGTTATAGAAATATAAAGTGTGAGGGGTTTTATGAATAATAAATGACAGAGTACCAAGAGCGAACTAGCGGAAGTGCGGCGGTCAGACGCGCTCATAATTTTCATTGCTTTCACAGTGGGTTTTTTTTTGGAGTATGGATCCCAAACTACTTGAAAATCATAGAGTAGTATTTATAGTGTTAATATCTGGCTGTGGTAATCATATTACGGGTTGTCGGGAACTGTAAAGTGGAGACTTCGTTACCCAACTTCAGAGGTCTCCACAAGTCCTACGGTAACCGACGAAGGCTCAACAAACATTCCAGGAGAAAGCTGAAGGTATGTGCCATAAGCATATATAATTTTAATATTCTAGGACTAATAACTGATTTTTGGCAAATATTTTTTGAGAGTCTGTTGGAGCCCGAATAACCCCGCGGCACACGCAAAACATCGGTAAACATGCCCGCGGTGTTGGGGTTAAACAATAACACCACCAAGGGACGGAACTGTAACCTTAGAGTCTTTTACTCACGGACATAGGCAGAGATGGGCACCAGGGCATGGTGTGGGACACACTAGACAGGAAGTTGCGGGTGGCGGCCGGGCCTAAGGGGCGGGCCATCAGGGGTGTGCTCCATGTGTCAGTGACTGTCAGGATCACTACGAGTCCTATGGGAGCTGGTGGGCAGAGTGGTGAGTAGCCTTCTCTTTGTAGGAGTGCTGGGTGAGGAGGGGCCCTCTAGACTAGGGCTGAATAGGGCCAGGATGCACGCAGCTCAGCGCCAGCCCTTCTTCGTAGTAGGAGTCCTGGGGGCAGACCTGGGTAGTCTCGGGCCAAGGATTGGCTGCGGGTTAGGCGGCTCCCTTCCAGGGCCGTGGTCCCTGGAGAGGTGGCCATCAGGGGTGTACTGAGGCCGCCATTGTCAGGAGGGGTCCGGCGGTGGTGGTGGGCAGTAGGGGTTGTCCGTCTCCTTCTGGGGTCTGCAGTCTCGCCTGGGTGAAGATGCCATCAGAGGTGATCTGCAGCCGCTCACTCTGGAGGAGTTCGTCAGCGCCTTCCATGGGCGGTGGTGGAGTCAAAGCGACAGGATGCCTGGCCTCGGCATAGTCTCACCCTGGCTGGTCTCAGATGGGATGCCTGCAGGGAAGCAGTTCCCACTTCTCAGGGGAGAGGGATGGGGAGAGGGGCATCTTGCTCCACCAAAGGAGGGGCGGACACTGAGTAAGGGGCGTCACTGTCTGAAGGAACCTCGGGAGTCGTGGAGGGGGAGCGACCGGCAGCCTTCTCTCCTACATGGTGGACCTGACAGTCCCTGCCAGAACTCCAGACCAGGGCATGAGAGGAGACCCATCAGGCACTCCTTTGGCCAGGCAGACCCGGCAGGCACTGCCTAGGTTCCTGTTAGGAACGGAGGCGAGAGGAGGTCCGGAGGACACTCCCTCGAGTGCTGAGCCCGAGGAAGATGAGAGGGAGAGGCCCGGCGGCCACTCCTGGCATTTGTCACAGGTCCAGTGGACTCTGTCCCTCTGCCATTGGGGGTGAGGCACCTGTTCCAAGAGGCCCGGCGGGTACCCCTGGCCAATGCCACAGGTCCGGCAATATCTGGCCTCCTGTCGTCAGGGCTGGGGCAGCTTGGGAGATGACCGCCAGTCTCTCCCACTTAGGTAGCTCTGGCGGAGACTACCTCCAGGCCCGCCTTCCTCCTGGGGAGAACCAGCAAAGGTCATCTGTAGGACATGCCGACGTTCTGGCTCCCGAAGGTGGGTGACAGAGGATGGAGAACCAGCGGTCACTCCTCCCACAGTAGATCTGTGACTCTCGCTTCTTGTAGTAGGAGTTAAATATGAATACAGGGAGTGTATCTTGATTTATTATCTTCAGAGAAAATCTTAATTTGAGCAGTGTATGTATTACAGAGACCGAATACACTAAGTAAGTTTAGTTGGACCCCTCTTCTTGTTCACTCTCTCCACTACCTGTCGGTTCTAATGCTAGCCTCCTTCTGAGCTCTGCTTCCTAAATTCTGGTGTAGCAGGGGTCGTGTCATGTGTGTTACACTGTTGTTGGAATATTCTAGAAACCTGGGCGGTATGTGTGTATGTGTGTGTATGGTCACTAGGCATTGTTCGTATGCTATCTCGCTGACAAACTACCTATATCATCTCCTGACTTGCTGCTTCCAGTGTATTGTCAACATTTCCTCAGTTACACTTGCAAGATCATTTCCCGTTCCCAGGCTTGCCTGGTGCTCTGTCTGTCTATCTATTTACCTATCTATCTATCATGTTTTCTATAATTAATTGTATTTATAATATGGAGTCCTAACATTGCTTAGTCACGCGATGGAGGTCCTCCGACAGTAGTTATCATTGACATATGCTAATCTATTAGTACATAATATTGATTATAATATTGTATACATATAATATTCATAGTAAATTGCAATGATCTAGTAATATTACATTTTAAACAAGTTGTATACATATTTGAAGCAATGCACTAAAGGTAAACGATTTAACTGTAATACAGTATGTACATGGGTTATTGTAGTGAAATGCATAAATGCAAGAAAAAAAAAAAAGTTTAAAATTAAGATTATGATAAGAGTTATTAATATTCCAGTTAAAGATAATTCTACTGGTATGCCATACTTCTATATCATGGGTCATTCTTCTTTGTATTATATATATATATATATATATATATATATATATATATATATATATATATATATATATATATATACAAAATATGTACACTTCATTCAGAGAGGTTAACTTGGATGTTAACTCTACCCCCACTAAATACTGACTCCAAATATGCAATTCTTGCATGCATTCTGTGCATTGCGAACAGCAGTACTGCAAATACAATGCAGAAGATTATAAAGACAGTAGGTGCTGGGCTATACACATAATATGGGTTGAACATACTCAAACTCAAATCTTCCCAGGGCTTCATTGTTTCATTGATCAGTTGCATAGTTTCAAACTTAGGTGAAGTCAACTTAATACTTGTGCTTATGTTTAAGTCCATATCAGGCAGTGGGTGGAAATGTTTGTGTGTATGATTGAGGATGGCGTAGTGATTGATGGTGGATCAAGTGGACATGGATGGTGTAAATGCCGCACAGTAGTCTGGTGCTATGTATAATCCTGAGGCTGATGTATGAGATGGTGGTGTATCTGGACAGACTATGTAAACTGATGTGTTATGAGCGAAATAAAAAAACTGTGAGTGTCCGATGCATTGATGGTGTACAAGCTTATCTGAAGCAAAAGTGAAGTTGCAATGATTATGAATATTGTTATTTCTGATGATAGCCATTTCACAAGGGACTGTATCAGTAGGCTGAAACGTGAAAATGTACGCAGGACAAAGATGAACAGCATGTAAGGATGTGCGGCACTTTCGTTCAATTGTTGATTCACTTGCGAAAGTGACAGCGCTCCGTCTCTTGGAGACCATGATGAGTTCGGTGTCTGCGTTGATGTTGATGATGACCAAAGTGTTGTTATTTTATGAGGGGAAGGATGTATTTGGTATACTGTGAACAGGTCTTCAGTTATGAATGGTACATGAACTACTACTGATGTTGGTGTTAGTGTTGCTTCTAAATATGGATAATATTGCATGAATTCCCTACTTCGGAACAAAGGCTTCAATTTATGTTCATGTATGCCTTGACTAATTATCTGACGTAGCTCATGAACTGGGAGTAAGTCAATTGTGATCTTGCCATCACCAGCATTCGAAATTCCTTGCATAAGTGCCCTGTAACGAACTCTAGTGTTCTCTAATTATAGTAGAATTGTGTCAATATGTTCTGTGATGCTCGAGAAGTGTTGGAAAAGTGTTATGTTGCCTTCCATTTCATTTATTTTATCAACACTTTCGAGAGCTATGTTTTCTGCCTTTTTCAGATTTTTCACAATTGTCTTCATTGCTGAGTTATGTCCCGTGATGAATTTATCTTCGTATGTTAGTGCCTGAGTTATTTTATTAAATTTGTTGGAGCAGATGGGAGACGTGGAAGGTGAGTGTAAGATATTTGCAGAAGAAATATGTGCAGCATGTGATGTGGTGTGTGGAAGGAAGAGAAGACGGAGGGGGGTGCAAGGAACAGCGTGGTGGACTGAAGAGGTGAAACAGGCTGTGGCACAAAAGAAGAAAGCATACAATGAATGGATGAGAAATAGGGGCGTGGAAGAAGTTGAGAGGCGGAAGAGAGAGTTATATGTGGAAAGGAAGAGAGAGGTGAAAAGATTAGTAAGAGAGAGTAAGAAGAGAGTGGATGAGGAATTTGGAAGGAATTTGAGTGTAAAGTGGAGGGACTGTAAGAAAATGTTCTGGAGAGAAGTGAAAAGAGTAAGACAGGGTGGAAGTGAAGTTAGCAGGGGAGTGAAAGATAAAAATGGTAGATTACTGGTGGAGAAGGGAGAAAAAGTGAGCAGATGGAGAGAACAATTTAAGGAACTGTTGAACGTAGAGGATGGAAGTAATGCGAGTATAAGTGGCTGGGGAATGGCTGGGAGAAGGAGGGAGGTGAGAAGACAGAAAGAAATCAGTAGGATAGAAGTTGTGGAAGCAATGAAGAAAGTTAAATCGGGGAAAGCCCCAGGAATTGATGGAGTGTGTGGTGAAATGCTGAAGCATGGGGGAGAGATAGTAGTAGAATGGATGTGGAAGATGTGCAGATTGGCCTGGGAGGAAGGTAGAGTCCCGGAGGATTGGAAGTCAGGTATAATTATTCCCTTGTACAAAGGAAAAGGGGAAAAAGAAGTGTGTGGTAATCAAAGGGGCATTTGTCTTCTTAGTATAATAGGAAAAGTGTATGGTAGGATACTTATAGACAGAGTTAGAGAAAGAACAGAGAAATTAGTTGGAGAAGAACAGGGAGGCTTTAGGAAGGGAAGAGGTTGTGTAGATCAGATATTCATTCATAGATCTTTAGTGGAAAAGTTTCTAGAGAAGGGAAAGAAGTTGTATGCGGCTTTCATGGATTTGGAGAAAGCATATGACAGGGTGGATAGACAAGGATTGTGGAAAGTGTTAAGAATATATGGAGTAGATGGGAAGTTGTTGAATGCTGTGAAGAGTATGTATGATGGTGCGAAGGCTGCAGTGCGTGTGGATGGTGAACTAAGTGAATTTTTTCTCTTTGAAAGTTGGTTTGAAACAGGGATGTGTCATGTCTCCATGGTTGTTCAATCTGTACATGGATGGGGTAATAAAAGAGGTACAAGGTAGGGTAGTGGATGATGGAGTGGCCCTGGTGAGAGTGGATAGTGTTTGGAAACTCCCTGTACTGTTGTTTGCAAATGATACTGTGTTGTTGAGTGAAGACGAAGGGGAGCTGCAAGGCTTGGTGGATGAGTTTGAGAGAGTGTGTAAGAAACGGAACCTAAAGGTGAATGTAGGGAAGAGTAAAGTGATGGTCTTTGAGAGAGGTGAAGTTAGTGAATGTACAGCGAGGTTGGATGGTGAGGAATTGGAAAATGTGAGTACGTTTCAGTATTTGGGTAGTGTGATGGGTAAGGATGGAGGTTTGGAAGGTGAAGTGCTTGAAAGGGTACAGCAGGGAAGAAAGGTTGCTGGTTCCTTGAAAGCAGTGATAAGAAACAGGGAAGTGAGCATGGAAGTGAAAAAGTTACTACATGACAGTATTGTGATACCAACTCTAACGTACGGAAGTGAAGCTTGGACATTGTTGGAAGGACACAAGTCAAGAGTGAGAGCAGTGGAAATGAGTTATTTAAGAGGAGCCTGTGGAGTCACGTGGAGAGACAGGCTGACAAATGAGGATATAAAGGAGCGTTGTGGTGTGGATGTGGATGTGATAGGAAGCGATAGGAGGAACACACTGAGGTGGTTTGGCCATGTGGAGAGGATGGAGGGTGAAAGACTGACGAAGAGAGTGTATGTGAGTGAGGTGGAGGGGGGAAGAGGGAGGGGGAGGCCGAGGATGAGATGGAGGGATGGGGTGGAGAGGTATATGAGAGAGGGGTGTGTGAGTAGGGAGCAGGGGAGTGAAATGGCGGGGGACAGGGCGACTTGGAGGCGATTTGTTTGTGGCCACCCCAAACGGGATTCAGGCGTCTGGCAATAGATAGATAGATTTCTTTAAGGTCATCCTCTGTAGCCAATCCAAAGATGTTCCCAAGAACTGCGCCACCCAGGTCGAACAAACCGCGCTTTTGGCGAGTACGTGTGATGTTGTTCCTGTCGCTCAATACCTCCGTTCCATAAGATGGGAGATCTTGGATCATGATGAGCATAGTTGACTTTGCCTGTTCTATTTTCCATTTTGCTAACTTCACTATTTCATTCACTTCCTTTGTGTTATGTGCTTGTGAAACATAGCTTCCTATCATGAAGTCCAGGGTTCGCATTGGTTTCTCGATATTTCCTAGATAAGAAGGTAATTCATACAAGTAATCCAGACTTATTTCAGTACTCATGACGTCTTTTACGATTGCAGTCGTGGCCGTTGGAGCTATGAGGCATCCTTGTCGTACTATGTGTTGGGGGTCTAAGTTCGCATATCCTCTTGGTACGTAGAGGAGAATCCATAGCATAAGTCCCTTCATCGCTACCTACCGAAAAAAAAAATCTATTAATTTCCTAATATGGTCATGCTGTGGTCGATGATAGTGATGATCTGCGTTACGGTTGATTGTTATTTCATTTATAGAGGGAGTTTAAATCGATATTTAATTCTCGTAAATGATGTACTGTACAGTAGATTTTATTGGAACAGTTGCACCAATGTTTGATTGTTTGGTATATGACCTTAATTTCTTTTTGTAATAATTTTGTTTTCTTGCTCGGTTTCTTGAGGTACGTTCGCCTGTTCGGTTGTATCCGATGCTGAATAATTATTGGATAATTCCCTTGAAACTCGTTTTAAATGGTCAGTATGAACTTGTTTCTCTTCGCCACTTGACAGTGACTTAATTCAAACTTTGTTTGCTTTTATGTTAATTACTCTGTATGGGCCCTCAAATTTTGGGGATATTTTATTGTCTCTCGTATGAATGATACCATAAACAATGTCTCCTAAGCTGATAGGTGAATCTCTTGCCTTCTTGTTAAATGCCTCCGTCAATTCTTCCTTGGACATCGTCAATTGTTTTTTGACTCTTTTGTGTATGTCCTGGAATTCACGTAAACGGAGTTTAGGGTAATCATCGTAATTGTATATGGGCAGACTGTCACCTTCTAGGAGCTCATATGGTAGTTTTTTATCTGTCCCATATATAATGAAATGTGGTGTGTCACCTATGGATTTATTTATAGATCCATTAATTGAGGCTTCTACTCTAGGAATCCAATCATCCCACCTTGCATAATTTTCACTGAGAATGTGTCGTAGCACATCTAATACTTTTTTGTTTTGTCTCTCTACCAACCCATTCGATGCTGGGTGATAGGCTAAAACGTTAAACTTTTTGATGTTGTATTGTTTACGTATTTCTTGTAAGATATCAGAATTAAATTCTCCTCCATTAACACTTATTAGTACCTTTGAGGTAGTAAACCGACATATTACATTATCTGTTATTGCCTTTGCTACTGTCTCTGCTGTCTTATCTTTAATTGGAGCTAAAATGACATAACGGGAAAAATGATCCGTTGCTACGAATAGGTATTGGTAATTACTGTATGATAATGGCATCTTGAGTAAATCAACAGCGACAACGTCCCATGGTTGATGTGGTACAGGGTAATTACCCATCGGTGCTGGTGTGATTGGGTATCTTTTGTGTTTTGCACATGATTCGCATCTGTCTATATGATTGTTTATATCTTTTCGTAATGAAGGCCAGTAATATAACAGCTGGGCCTGTTTGAATGTCTTATCCTTTCCAGGATGTCCTGCATGTGGGCTATCGTGTATCGTTCGTAATACTTGGGGTATCATGTCATTAGGTACTACCAACTGGTTAGTATTTCTTTGGCGTTTTGGTTGTTTCGGGTTGATCTTGTATAATGTATTATTGACCATTGTGAATTGTTCGAGTGGTACATGCAGTTTGGGTAATTGTATCTTATCTCCACTTTCTAACTTGTATATAACTTTAGACCTTATTGGGTCAAGTCTTTGTGCTTTTGCGATATCATCGTGGTTTGGGATATTTCCTTTGAGATCTAATGCCGCGACCTGAATTGTGTTCGGGTTCCTAGATAATGCGTCAGCTACTATGTTCA
This sequence comes from Coenobita brevimanus, assembly GCF_032717465.1. Lineage (NCBI taxonomy): Eukaryota > Metazoa > Arthropoda > Malacostraca > Decapoda > Coenobitidae > Coenobita > Coenobita brevimanus. The sequence goes on along the minus strand of NC_136980.1, from coordinate 13,607,672 downwards.
TTTTACCTTGTATATAATGAATTTGTACATTGTAGTTTTCAACTGTACATTTCCATCTTGCTCTCCCCCCAGAAAGGAGTTTTTCTTTAAACATACCCATTAGTGGTTTATGATCGGTGAATAAGTGGATTTCGTAACCATACACCAAATCTCGAAACTTTTGTAATGCAAAAACCACTGCAAGTGCCTCTAAGCCTGTAGTGCAATAATTTTTCTCTGCACCGTTTGCTTGTCTGCTGCCAAATGCAATTGGTTGATTCTTTCCTCTTTTATCTTCCTGCATCAGTACAGCCCCTAATCCTTTAACTGATGCGTCTGTACAAATAAAAAATTATTTTGTGTAATCCGGATATGCTAAACAAGGTGCATTTGTTAGTTTAATTTGTAGATTGTTAAATGCCCTTTTTTGTACTTCTTCCCATTGGAATATAGCATCTTTTTGGAGTAGTTGGAATAGAGGAAAGGCTATATGAGAGAATTGTGGTACGAATGACCTATAGTACCCAGCTAACTTCGTCAGTCATAGTGGGTTCAGGAATATCTCTCACTGCCTGTGTTTTGTCATCAGTGGTCTGAATACCATTAGAACTTAATTTGTGGCCTAAGAAATTTATTTCCTTAAAGCAAAATTTGCATTTAGAAAGCTTAATTTTTAAACCAGCATCAGTAAGCTTTTGTATGAGTAAGTCTAATTTCTTGAGATAATCCGTAATATTTTTCGTTGCGATTATAATATCGTCAAGATAAACAAATATTCCTTGTCCTAAAATTCCGGACAATACGTAATTCATAAGACGCTGGAATGTGCCTGGGGCTGTCCTCAGTCCCATCGGCATCCTTGTATATTGGTAGTGGCCTCTATTTGTGGAAAAGGCAGTGTATTTACGTGACTCCTCTTCAACCGGTATTTGATAATAGCCATTTAGTAGATCGATTGTTGAAAATACTTTATTTTCCGGTCCAATATTCTGTAGAACGTCGCTTAGCAATGGCATGGGATATCGGTCTGGGATTGTGTGATCATTTAGTTTACGGTAATCTACTACAGCACGCATTTCTCCATTTCGTTTGGGCACGAAGAATAATGGGGCATTCCAGGGGGAGACTGAAGGTTCAATAATTCCAAGTTTTAACATTTCATCGACATACTGATTTGCAAGTGTATGTTGGGAGTGTGGGATGCGGTAGGCTGGTACGAAAATTGGTGGTGTTTCTGGGTGCACATTAATCTTGTGATTAATCAGGTTAGTACACCCTAATTGTTCTCCGGGTAATGCTACGGTGTCCCTGTGTGTTTCCAGCAGGGTTAACAAATCATTTTCTTCATCAAATTCACCTGAGTGAATTAAATTCTCTTTTATGCTTTCTCTATCCGTAGATTATATCTCATTTGTCACTCCAGCTATAACTATTTCCTTCACAGGGGCGGGACACTTTTCAGTATTAACTATGCAAGTCCCCTTTTTCAACTGAACTTCCCCATTCATTTGATTAATTATGAATATCTGAGTTTGCCCTTCATCGTTCATCTGATATAATGCGTTTTCTACTGACAATTCCTTTACTTTACATAATTCTTCTAAGACAAGAACAGTACCATTCCGTAATTTGCTCTTTATGGTAACTTTCATATAGGAATTAGGTGGTATAACTAAATCATTGGTGAGATGGGCGGGAAAAACTGATAAATCAGTACTGTTATCTGGGTCTCTAACTCTGGAGGCTGGGGCTGGTGGTGGGAGTGGATCTATACACTCATCTGTTTGTGTATGTTTGTTTAAGCTTTTAATATTACCAATTCATTTTGGTTCTCTTTTACTAATCGGTGAGGGCTCTGATGGTATTTCCTCTATGAATTCATTGTCAAAGTCTATTCCATTCATTTGTGGGAGTAAAGTTATGTTCTCTGCTCTCATGCATCTTAAGCCCAGTAACATATGAGCTTTAATTGCTAAGTTTTCAACGATATAGAAAAATGCAGAGAAGGGTCTTGTAGTCTCTGTGAAACTGATATTTAACCTTATCATACCTTTTACTGTAATTTTTTTTCCATCTACCGTATATAAATCTAAATCAACTTCTTCCAGAAAAGTTACTTTCTTCTTATTTTTAAGAATTCTATGTATTTCTTCATGTGTTATTAAGTTCACTGGACAGCCTGTGTCTAAAAATAAGGAAACGTTTTGATCCTCACATACAGCTGGTATCAAGATGCACTCATTTCCCAACATGCCTCCTATGTGAATTTTAGACTTGCTTTTCGTTTGTTCGTTTTTTGTCATGACTTGGTCTTCCCCCGATTTGAACATAGACACAATTTTTTCTACTGTTTTGCAGTTACTGGTCCAGTGCCCTTGGCATGTATGATGCCTACAGTAAGGACCAAATCCTTGTGTCTTTTGTCTATCCTCTTTTGTTTTGATAAAGCATTCATTCCTTGTGTGTCCTAGTTTTGCACAATAATGACATAGAATGGACCTGTCTCTTGACTGTGACCTACGAGGTGACTTCCAATATGCAGTGTTGTTTGTGGCGCGAGATCTGCTCGGGCTGCACGTAAACTTATAAAACTGCCTGTAGCCTGGTGATTGTGATCGAACCCTCGTCACGTTTAGTTGTTTGCTCTGCCTGCTTTCGGGTTGCGATCGATTTTGTTCTCTGTTTGGGGTGGGTGTAGTTGTTTTCACAGCTGATACTGTCTCAGGTACTCTCATTCTACTAGAATGTGAAGGTGTGTCAACCATACCTGCTTTACTGCACTGCATCTCTACCTCGTTCATTAAGTCTAGTAAGCACATGCTTGGGGTGTACGCAATCGTCTTGGCGATCTTAAGGGTCCTATCAGGTAATTTACACAAGGCAGCTACATAACCAATGATGTCCACGACGAGGTCTGGGGACATCTTTCCATCATCTGTTATCCAATTTGAGTTTTCCAAAGTAACTAACAATGTTCTTTTGATTGTGGAGACATCAGCAGTTATTTCACTGAGCACATGGTTTGTAGTGTGCTCCCTTACAAGATCTACAATCTTATGTAATTCTGGAATTATACCTGGCAAGAAGTCCATACCTCCAGAAAATTTCTTTAAAAATTCAGTTTTAATTTCATCATATGTCCTAGCCTTGAGGAGCTTATCTGATCTCAATAAATTGCTTGCTGGACATCATTCCTGGCTTATGCAAGATGAAAAAATGGCAATTTTATCTTGTTCATCGAGGATGTGTCGCTTGATGAACATTATTTGCACTGACTGACCAATGAAATGACGTCAATACGATCTTTTTCTGTGCCAGAGAATTTTGAGGCAGTTTTATCTTCTTGGTAAACATAAACACAGGTGGGGAAGTTTGATCCACGGTATTTGTTTTGTTATTCATTTTCACTGTTTGCTCTGTTAATTTAACTTGGACTTGTTTATCGTTGTGTGAGGGAATGGTGGAATATGATTCGCCTGCACATTGAACTATATCAAGTATATTTTCATAGGTATGCAAGGCAGAAACGAAGTCCTCACTTGCTATGTCAGAGGGGGTTTCCCATTCATTATCTAGAACTGACATATTTGTTTTTTGATCTTTAGTTTGTGTTGAGTTTTGTACAATGGGTGTGTTGCCTTGGTGCTCTCCTAATTGTGAATCTGTTGTTGGAGCAAGTTGTGTTTCATCTGGTATCAACGTGGGTGGTGGGGAAAATATCCCTGTCATTAAGGTCTGGTGTTATGAAATACGCCTTTTGTTTATGTCTTAACTAAATAGATGAGTAAATGAGTTGTAATAAATGATAGATAGTGAGTGTATAAGTGTATATATAGAAATAAGTAAAGAAGTTGAATATACCTAATTTTAGCACTGAGAAGAAATGAGTAAGTATTATTTCACCCACTTGATACAGATCGGAGAGGCGTGTCGATGCAACTGTCGATCTCGGAAGAAAAATGCAGGGTTGATTGAAGACCTCTTGATAATTCTAGTGCTGTGGTGATGGACGATATTACTCAGGAAATTCCATGACCTGGTGCTTGTGGTGGTTAACAGCTGTCACAGGCAAACCTCAGCACAGAACGTCGAATTTCCAACTCAATACTCTGGAAATAAAGGAGTATGACTAGGAGCTAAGTGAATAATGAGTAATGAGTAGTGGGTGAGAAGTGCCTGGTGTCAGTCACGCGTTGCTTGGCGTGGCCTTTTGTCAACAAACTCGCATGGTGATGTCATCTCAGCAGATACACATGGTGACGTCGGTTTCCCACACTGGTAGCTGTGGTGAGTAACTGAGTAGCGATGTGTAACCTGGGTGAAGAAAGGTGAGTAAGATGCGTTATAAATGTGGCTCTGATGTTTTGCTGTGTGTCTTGACCTCTGCGTCAGCGATGGAGGTAGGCGGGAGAGAGTGTTGGGGTTTTGTGTGCTTGTTGCTTTGGTTTTTCTGTTTCTTTACTTGCTTTGTTTTTTATTCTTCTTGCTGCTGCTTGAAGTTGCGTGAAGATTATAGAGTTGTTTTGTAGGCCTGTAGGCTCATAGGCTTGTAGGCTGTAATTTGTAGGAATTCACTGTAGAACTGAAGCTAATCTTGTAGAGTCTCGCCTGCTTTTGTAGAAATTCACTGTTGATTCGTAGACGAGGTCCGTACGTTCGCTGCCAACCAAATGTGACTCTCGATTCTTGTAGGAGTTAAAGATGAATACAGGGAGTTTATCTTGATTTATTATCTTCAGAGAAAATCTTAAGTTGAGCAGTGTATGTATTACAGAGACTGAATACACTTAAGTAAGTCTAGTTGGACCCCTCTTCTTGTTCACTCTCTCCACTACCTGTCGGTTCTAATGCTAGCCTCCTTCTGAGCTCTGCTTCCTAAATTCTGGTGTAGCAGGGGTCGTGTCATGTGTGTTACACTGTTGTTGGAATGTTCTAGAAACCTGTGTGTGAGTATGTGTGTATGTGTGTGTATGGTCACTAGGCATTGTTCGTATGCTATCTCGCTGACACACTACCTATATCATCTCCTGACTTGCTGCTTCCAGTGTATTGTCAACATTTCCTCAGTTACACTTGTAAGATCATTTCCCGTTCCCAGGCTTGCCTAGTGCTCTGTCTACCTATCTATTTATCTATCTATCATGTTTTCTATAATTAATTGTATTTATAATATGGAGTCCTAACAGGTCCGGCAGACGGGTAAAGTAAGGCTAGAGGCTCCAGTGGAATCCTCTCCTCTTGTGAGGGCCAATCCGGTGGATACGGAGTCCGAGGGACTGCTTGGGACTTGAGGGTTGTAAGTCCCACCCCAATTCTGGCGAGTGCTTCCTCCACCGGAGTGTACTTCACTCAACCTGTGTATTGCCTGGTGGTCTGGCTGCGGGGAAGAGAGTCACGGGGGATATATGTTGCTCTTGCTGGGAAGGCTCAGCAGGTGAGATAGCCTCCCTGTCATCTCCTTGTGGGGTGGGGGTCACCTCCCTGTACCCTCCTCCTGGGGCGGTGGTGTCCGGCTCGCCACACTGGTCAGATATTTCACCAATGTCATGGGGGTGGAAGTCACGTCCCTGTGACTAGAGTTGGTAAAGTTTGACAGTGGGGGTGTGGTGCGAGGGTGTGAGGTGGCATAGGAGGGTAGTCTATTGGAGCGTTGGTTGGTTGGGCTGCTGATGTGGGGAGTAGACCACAGTGAGGGTTGATGGTAGAGACGCACACTGCAGGAGATGGAGAAACTTTGCAGTGCCATTGATGCGGTGCTTGCAGCCAATGGTCGGAGCCCAGAAAACGTGTTTTATCTTCATCTTGGGTGGCAGAGGTGGAAAGATGTGATGGACGGTGTCTGACTGTAGACTGCAGACAGGGGAGGCCGACTTGCTTTTAAACCGCGCCGTCCTGGCGACGTGAATTAACGCGGCAACATTGCAAGGTCCCTAATTTGCACAATTTTCAATTTTCGCGAGTGATTTCGCGAGTGGTTTTTGGCACATATACACGGGACACCTTCCTCTATTCCTCTACAAGATGCCAAGCAGGAACAATGGCTTACACTGCATAACCTCTCCCCCCCCCCTGCACGCCATTGTCTCGGCAATTCACCTGTTACCAGTGACCTGGCCAATAAAGACATTCAGGGCCAGAGTGATTCCCCAATCGATGACAATGTGGAGGACAAAGTTTACATAGCATTAGAGGAAGAAACAGTCAGAAATGATGATCAGGTAATGTGGGAAAAAAAAGGTCATAAATGGTGATGAGTTAGTGAGTGAAACAATGCTTATAATGCCTATATTACTGTTTTAAAACCAATATACTCTTGTACTACATATAAATTCGTACCAAGTAAATAAATAAATACTGTTTATGAGTGGATAAAATAGTTACCCTCCCATAGAACTCGTTTTCTTTGGTGCCAGCTTGTTAGAAAACCCAGTCAGGTAAGGAAGTACTCGTACCTAAATCGAGTATTTTAAACCTCAGGTGAGCGATTTCTCTATGAATTTTCGATGTTTCTCACCAAAAGCGGATGTTTGAGCCAAAAAAAAACGTCGGGATGGGGCGGCTTAAGAGGTCGCCCCTGGTTAAGCGGCTTAGTGGGGCGGGCAATTGGGGTGTCCCATGGGGCATGGTGGAGTTTGAGGGTGAGGGGAGCGGTGTTACAGGAAGGGGATGATGGTGGGGAGGGGATGTGGGTGTATCTAGCTGGGGGACATGACAAACGGCCGGACCTGGTGTGGGTGGTGGTGAGTACAGGTGTAGGTGGTGATGGGGTGGAAGTGGGAGAACGCGTGGGTGGTGTGGTGGTGCGTGGAGGAGGAGATGTGGGCGAATGTGGTGGCAGGGTGCTGGGGGGTCTGGTGTCTGCTCTGGCTGCAGGGGTGGTCGATGCTGGGGTAGGCACAGTGTGTGGGTGGCTGGTTGTGGGTGTGGGTGGGGGTGGCAGCAAGGGGGGGATGGGTGAGGGGGAGCTGGGAGTAGGGGAAGAGTGTGGGGATGGGGAAGTTGGGTGGCCACGCGGTGTGGGGCTCAAAGGCAGCGGTGGGGTGGAAGTGGAGCATGGTGACAAGGATGCAGGTGAGCAAGGTGTGAGAGAGGAGGGGAGGTGTCTGAGATAGGGGTGGTGGAGATGGTAGGGGGGCTGGGTGAGGATAAGGACAGGGAGGGGTACCAGGAGTACAAGTTGTCGGAAGGTGGCGGGGAGGTGGGGGGAGGCGTACGTGCGGGGTGTAGGTGGTGTGGTTGCGTGGGAGGGGTCTGGAAGCAGCGCAAATGGTGATTCCTGTAGGTGCGGGTGGTGTTGCAGTATTGAACCGTGCCCTGGTATGGATTGGAGACGGTCACAATCTCGTAGGGGCCTGTGTAGTGAGGGGCTAATTTATGTGGTGTTCGGAGGGTGGCGACCAGGACGAGTTCACCTGGTTTGTAGAGGTTGGTAGTTGTGGTGTCTGGGGTCAGATCCTGCGTAGATTGTACAGTAGGTGGATAAGGACAGGGAGGGGTACCAGGAGTACGAGTCGTCGGAAGGTGGCAAGGAGGTGGGGGGAGACGTATGTGGGGGGTGTAGGTGGTGTGGTGGCGTGGGAGGGGTCTGGAAGCAGCGCAAATGGTGATTCCTGTAGGTGCGGGTGGTGTTGCGGTATTGAACCATGCCCTGGTATGGGTTGGGGACGGTCACAATCTCGTAGGGGCCTGTGTAGTGAGGGGCTAATTTATGTGGTGTTCGGAGGGTGGCGACCAGGACGAGTTCACCTGGTTTGTAGGGGTTGGTAGTTGTGGTGTCTGGGGTCAGGTCCTGCATAGATTGTAGGTGGTGAAGTTTGCATTTGAGGTGGTGAAAGGGGTCGGAGGAGGTGGGATTGTCCGGTGCTTGCAAGTGGTGTTGGAGAGGTAGGAGCAGAGGGGCCTCACCGTATACTCATTCGTGGGGCAGGTGTTCATACCCCACTGCATGGGGGCAGGTGTTCATATCCCGCTGCACTATTTTGACCTAGGCAGGCCAGTCATCGCTCTGCTTGTCTTGGATCCTTGTCCGCACCTGGTTGAGTAGGGTGCAGTTGCTCCATTCACATATGCCATTTCCTTGGGGCCAGTATGGTGAGAAGTGTGAAATATTGTGCTTGAGTTCCGGGGCATTGTTGGAGTGGAGGGCCTGGGGGATGCCGAAATATGGGAACACATGGCGAGTCAGGCGTATGCAACAGCTAGGGCGTAATGTTCCTTCACCGGACACATGATCAAGAACTTGTAATATGTGTCCACGAATGTGATTATGTATTTGTAGCCCGATTTAGGTGGGAGAGGGCCAACGACATCCACGGATAGTAGTTGCCAAGGCTTGCTGGCTATGATGTGTCCGGATGGGCCTGGTGTCCTAGTGGTGTGGTTCGAAGGCTCACGCTTGGCAGGATTGCACGACTTGCTGCGTGAGTTTGGAGGGGTTTGGGGTCCAAAAGATGTCATTAAAAATATGGAGGAATTTTTTGGCACCGAGGTGGAACCCGTTATCATCGTGGAGGTGTGTGAGGGTGTCAAGGGCGGTGTCGGGGTCTAAGGCGATGTGGCCAGAGTGGGTGTATAGGTGGTAACCATGGCACTGTAAGTTTGAGAAAAGCTGAGTGGGCATCCAGTCAGGGCGGTCTCGGGCTTACCAGCATTGCACGAGGGTAGATGCGGTCTGGACGGCATTGATGGGGAGGTGGGAGAGAGCTTCTGCATTACTGTGGAGTTTGCCAGGCCGGTAGCTATGTTGAAATTGAATTTTTCAAGAGTCTCGCTCCAGCGGATCATTTGTGCGTTTTTGGTGTCTGGCACAACCATTGCAGGAATTGATGATCTGTGATGATGGTGAAGTGGGTCCCCGCCAGGTAGGATCGGAAATACTTGAGTGCCCATGTGATGTCCAAGCATTCCTGCTTAGTAGTGGCGTAGTTTTGTCATAAAGACTTTGTAGTTAATTGTAGAGAAGTATATTTTAGACTTGTGGTCGAGCGGCTTTTATATCTTGTAGTAGTGTCCCCACCAGATGTCATGTAGTGACGGGAGAGGTAAAGAATAGTATGGGACTATTTTTATTTGTCTTGGAAATATTAAACAGGTATAATAGTATAAGTCCTGGGTAGCTACCTCCCTGTCTCGCTATCTCTCTCTCTCTCTCTGTTCTAAAGCTAATCTCCGTCTCGACCTCTCTCTAGGGTCGCTTGTCTCCTTCTAAACTCTCTTTCCTCACATCTGGTGTAGTAGGGTGTGTGTCACGTATCTTCCTCATGGCAACAGAACTTTCTCACGAGAGGACTGCTGACAGCTAACTGAATCATCTCCTTACTGGCCGCTGTCGTCAGCTTTCCTCCGTGTAAGCGTTTAGCGCTGCTCGCTTCTCGCAAACACAACACCTTCTCATCATTTGACTTCCTGCTTCTATCTGTCTCTCTATCTATCTATTTATCTATCTATCTAGTATGATTTGCAATTATAATATGGAGACCTACCACATTGCTCTGCCGCGCAAAAATGGCGTACCATCGACATTTAATAGTTATAATATATTAATACATACTACATACACATTATAATGAACTTATAAGCTAATTAAGTGAAATACATAATATTGTAAAGTAACATAATTGTATGAATATTGTATACATATATTATTCATAGTAAATAGTGATTATTCAGTAATATTACGCATATAATTGTGCAATGGTAATACTGCTAGGTTATTACATTACATATTTGAGTTATCACTTTAGTAATGTCTAATATTTCACCTAACTTGTATGATGATACTGGTAATACAGAATTGTGCTATAATTGTATGACTTATAATATTGTACTAACATTGTGGTACTACATAATTGTAACATTTTATGAATTGTTACCAAATATTGTGTTAATGCATAATTGTGTTGGCCTTATAATTGTAGTTACATAAAAGTTACATCTTGTTAATGCAACTGTTTTGTCGTTACATAATTGTTACATATCGTTTGTAGGTACATAATTGTTGTTAAAGTTACATAAAAGTTACATCTTGTTAATGCAACTGTTACATAATTGGCAAAGTGTAACATAATGCAATCGTTTGTCGTTACATAATTGTTACATATCGTTTGTAGGTACATAATTGTAGTTAAAGTTACATAAAAGTTACATCTTGTTAATGCAACTGTTACATAATTGGCAAAGTGTAACATAATGCAATCGTTTGTCGTTACATAATTGTTACATATCGTTTGTAGGTACATAATTGTAGTTAAAGTTACATAAAAGTTACATCTTGTTAATGCAACTGTTACATAATTGGCAAAGTGTAACATAATGCAATCGTTTGTCGTTACATAATTATAATATGGAGTAACATAATTGTAATAACTGCAGTCCTAACATATGCTGCGGTCGATGATAGTGATGATGTGTCGTGCCACTTGTATGTGGAGACACAATTTGCTTTTTGTTTGTAGTTTATGTGGTATTTTGGCATATATAGTAACATTTACACTTATTTTCATTTGTTTGTTATGTGATCTTACTTTATTTCTCTTTTTTTCTTTCTTACTTTTCTTTCTTTCTTTTTTGTATGTATTGATTTTCCATAGTTTGTTTCTCTTTGCTTGTGTACACTTTTTTCCATGTTGTTCATGGTTGCATAATTGCTGACTAATTTCCTTGAGATACTTTTTTAAAGTTTAGTTTATATTGCACAGATATTACTGAAAATGATATTATATAGTCCTATATTTTGTTATTTTATATAAAAAAATATATATACATATATACAGTATTAACTATACACACTGACTTGTTCACCTGTACCTCTCGTGAGTAATATGTGTGTCAGCACTGTGTGGAAATCATTGTCTTCACGATTGTGTTGAAGATGTTCACTCTTGCTAACGGCATTTGTGTTGGCCATTTTTTTTTTTCTAGTTTACCTTGTAACTTAATTTGTATGTTTCCACTAGGTAGCTTTAATTAATAAATGTTTAATACAGTTCTTTCAATTGCTCACTGAGTAACTGTGATGGTATATTTTCTTTATCACTTTGTAGATATAATAATGTATAGCTCTATGTATGAAACACGTATTTTATGTAGGTATAAATGGTAACACTCGTTGGTAGTAAATAAATGTTATAATAAATGAATGAATATATACAGTGTAGAATATTTATTGTTGGTGATTATTTAGTGTTTGAGTTATGCAGATAACTGAAGTAAGTATGTGTATTTAAACTGTAACTATACAGCACGTTTTATATGTTTGTGCAGAAGCTTATTGTCTATCACTGTGTATTGTATAAATGAAGTAACTATGTAACTTACTAATTTTTACCGTGGTGGGAAATGGTGTGAGTGGTGGTGCAGGTGGTGTGTTGACTGACGTGGCGTCTGTTCAGCAAGCACGCATGATGACCTCAACTTCCCACACTGGTAGCTGTGGTGAGTGAATGAGTAGCGATGAGTAACTTGAGTGAAGACGAGTGAGTAAGATGAGTTGTAAATCGTGTCTCACTCTTCGTTTGTTTGTTCCCTTTATTCTATGTGGAAGTTTTCTCTGTCCTTTTCTCTAGTGATTTATTCGTTGTGGGATGAAGACTGCCGCTACTTGTAGGTGCGTGTAGAAGATTATACAGACGACGTAGAGTTGTTAATTGTAGTTGATTGTAGATGGCTGTAGTTGATTGTAGATGGCTGTAGACTTTGTAGAACTGAAGCTAACCTTGTAGTCTCGGTTGCTTTTGTAGAAATTTGCTTTTAATTCGGAGACGATGTCCGCAGATTTGCTGGTTTGTCGTTAAGCTACTTGCAAGGCGTCGAGTGATCTCTTGACCTCTGCATCAGCGTAATGATCTGGGAGACGGAGGGGGCAGGAGCTGATATTGTTGGTTGTTGTCAATCTTGATATTTTGTAGGAATATAATGTTGATTCGTAGACGAGGTTCGTATACGTTCGCTGCTACCAAATGTCATAAAGACTTTGTAGTTAATTGTAGAGAAGTATATTTTAGACTTGTGGTCGAGCGGCTTTTATATCTTGTAGTAGTGTCCCCACCAGATGTCATGTAGTGACGGGAGAGGTAAAGAATAGTATGGGACTATTTTTATTTGTCTTGGAAATATTAAACAGGTATAATAGTATAAGTCCTGGGTAGCTACCTCCCTGTCTCGCTATCTCTCTCTCTCTCTCTGTTCTAAAGCTAATCTCCGTCTCGACCTCTCTCTAGGGTCGCTTGTCTCCTTCTAAACTCTCTTTCCTCACATCTGGTGTAGTAGGGTGTGTGTGTCACGTATCTTCCTCATGGCAACAGAACTTTCTCACGAGAGGACTGCTGACAGCTAACTGAATCATCTCCTTACTGGCCGCTGTCGTCAGCTTTCCTCCGTGTAAGCGTTTAGCGCTGCTCGCTTCTCGCAAACACAACACCTTCTCATCATTTGACTTCCTGCTTCTATCTGTCTCTCTATCTATCTATTTATCTATCTATCTAGTATGATTTGCAATTATAATATGGAGACCTACCACAGTTTCACTCTGCCTGATTCAGGGTGTGACTGATGCAGGCGATGATATATTCCTGGCCATCTTGTACTTGGGCCAGGAAGGCGCCAACTGCAACTAGTGACACGTATGTGTATAAGCAGAAGGGAAGCGTATAATCAGGAAATGCCACTATAGGGGCCGTGATCAACTTGTCCTTGAGGGAACAGAAGGTCTGGAGGCAGTCTTTGGTCCATGTGAAGGGTTTGCCCTTTTTTGTAGGGTTGTGTAGTGGCTTGGCAATGGTCGCGAACCCTTTTACAAAGTGCAGGTAGTACGAGGCGAAGCCTATGAAGGCACAGACCTCGTGCACGTTCTGGGGCAGGGGGAGTTTGGCTATGGCCCTTTAGTTTCTCTGGGTCGGGAGCTATGTCTTCCCTAGATACAACATGGCCCAGAAAAAAGACTGAGTGTTGTGCCAGGACACATTTGGAGGGGTGGAGTTTAAGCCCGGGTTGTCTTATCCTGGAGAAAACTTGTTGTAGGTGATGGAGATAGTCGGCCTAAATTTTGCTGAAAATAATGATGTCATCTAGATAGGCGAGGCATATCTCCCAAGTGAGGCCACTTAGCATGGACTCCATTAATCAAGAGAACATGGCAGGGGCATTGCAGACGCCAAAAAGGAGCACATTGAACTCGTAGTGCTTCCCGTTGCTGGTGGAAAATGCCGTTTTTCTTTGGTCTTCGGGGTGGACGGGGACTTGCCAGTATCCTGATTGGAGATCGAGGGTGGAGAACCGGGATGCCCTGTACAGTGAGTCAAGGGAGTCGTTGACCTGGGCAGGGAGGTGGCGTCTTTGATTGTCACATCATTGAGGCAATGGTAATCTATGCAAAATTGGAGTGTCCTGTCTTTTTTCTTTACTAGGATGATGGGGGAGGACCATGGGCTCGTAGAGGGTGATATTACGCTGGGATTTAACATGTCATGGATCCGTCGGTCTTCCTCAGCCAGTTGGGTTGGATTTTTCCTCAGCAAAGGTTGCTAGATGGGTGGCCCTGTCATGTGGATCTCGTGGGACAGGAACGTGGTGTGACCTATGTCCATGGGTCCCGACGAGAAGATGTCCTGAAAGTCCAGGAGGAGGTGTTTGAGGTCGTCTGATTGTTGGGGTGATAGGTGGATGGGGAGGGGGGGGTAAGGATGGGTGGCTCCGAGGGGGGGGGAGGCGTGGGGCTCAGCCTCCTCCATTTCTCCTACTACCAGTCTCTTAGGGAGGGTGAGGGGAGAGGTTGTCCAAGCGCACTGATGCGACTGGGGGGATGAGGAAAGTGGGGGAGAGGAGGCACGAGGTGGTCGTGCCCGTCGGAGGGGTCGGGGAAAACATTACATAGTTCCCGACAGGTTGATGCAAGAGGAGCCAAGCCTCGTGGTGGGGGGGGGATAGCGGTGGTGGAGACAATGGTAGCGGGGAAGGTGGTGGCCAATGAGGGAGGAAGGAGGGGCGGGATTTCCCTGGGGGGTGGGGGGTGACATCCAGTGGGGTTGGTGGTGTCGTGGTGTTGCATGTGCAAAAGGGCTGGGGGGCCGGATCTAGTGGCTTGTCAAACTGCAGCCGCTGCCGGTGGCAATTGATGTTAGCATGAAGCCTCTGTAGTAGATCCAGCCCAAGGTAGCCATCGTAGGCACGGCAGGTAGAGTCAAATATGATGAATGAGTGTCGTGAGGTTGCTTATTGGTGCGTCTCGACACGGAAGGCCCGTTTCTCCCCAAGAATAGGCAGGGGCCCATCCCCCGCATCTACGAGGTGGGCAGAGATGGGGAGTAGAGGGCCAAAGGCTGTGGAGTGGCGGGAGTAGGAGTGGTGGTATAGACACGATCTGGCTGCTCCCGTGTCAGGCAGCAGTCACGCTTTCACCCCATTCAGCCTTACCTTATTGTAGACTGGGGGGTTATATTTGTGCGAGGTGGCCCCTGCCACCATGTGGAGGTGCGGAGGTGGTCCTAAAAATCCAGCTGGGGTGAGGCGTCTTCTCCCTCGCTGCCTAATTTTGTCTCTCCGGTGTCTGGGTCATCAGTGGAGGGTGTTGTTTCGTCGGTTCGGTCATAGACGATGGACGATACATTGCGGTGCCCCTGTTTAGTTGCTTTGCATCTAGCGGCTTTCAACTGCTCCCGGATGTCATGTATGGGGGAGCGGTGGCTGCATGCAGAAAACTCCAAAGGGTTAATGGAGATGAAGTTGGTGGTATCTCTGGAGCTGTGGTGTTTCTCGATGTGTATGCCTTTAGGAGGGTGGGGGGTTCTGGGGGCAGCGTGCTTCTGGGAGGTGTCTGTGTCTTAGTGGGGGGAGGCTTGCGGGTGGGGACTCAGCTTACCACTCCGCCTTGTTGAGGGGTGGTGCTGGTGGTGAGTAGGTGCCTCACCAGCTGGATATCTTTGTCGATGTCCCCAGCTTGGTCATATAATAGTGAAATGTTCTCTCACGACACTGGGGAGAATCCTTAGAAGGGCGCTGAACACATGCTGGTCCTGGGTATTTATGTCCGCCTCCAGGTAGGCAGTGGCAGTGAGTTGTCGCGTTTGGATAAGGATGTCATCTAGGTTCAGGGTGTATGTAAGGGCATCTAATAGGGAAACGGCGACGACTTTCCCGAGTGAGGGTGTGAAGGCCTGCGTCACAATTTGGTGAAATTGGTCCCATTTCAGCTCTGGGACTATTTTCGTGGCGATACTTGACACGATTTTCCCTAGGTGAGGGAGTGTCATGGCCATTTTTCCTAGGTCATTCCCAAAGCTTATATCCAGTATAGCTTTGATCATGGACATGTAGGTATGTATATCATAAAGTTTGGGGTCAAACTTGGGGAGATGTACGTGTGGTCTGGCAGCCATGTTTACAATATTTCCTCCTTCCTTGTTGTTCTACTGCTGGATCGAGAACCATTGCAAGCCACAAGTGTTATGTAGTGTAGTCTGGGCTCTGACATCTCGGGACCAGCTATGGTGCAGACCTTGGGTTCTTTGTTCACGACCGGGTCAGCCTACACAGACAAGGAAGGGGAAGTCCAAACACTGGCTGAACAAGGGAATACGTATATTAACACTAAGTGGGGTTACAATCTATCATACACTACAATCCATGACCAGACCTAATAAATACAGAATATCAGCTAACACAGAACAATATGACTTACACTAAATATCACCACCTAGTTCATTCAGAATACTGACCAACACGATAAGTATATATCCTCTTACAAAGAGCAGTCTCACTTTACAGTGATCATATAACTCGTACAATAGTTCAGGTATCTCCTGTTCCTGTATACGTATAACACTCCTAATACAATTTACCTCAATATACACAGTGCGTAACAGAGACAGAAGCACATTCCCTTTTCACAACCATTCACGTAACATAGATGGAACTTTACACTACCTATGACTCATCCGCGTGACATAGACCGAGTCTGGGCTAACTTATGTTACACACGCGTGACACAGGATGAGGGAATATACCAGTTATAATTAACTCGTGTGACAAAGACGAAGGATGCTATGATTACATAGAATTCTCATACAGGTTAGTCACAGAGAGTAAACCGATGTTGCATACACTCGGTATATAAAGAATAAGTCCAACGGGGGCAAGGTATGACAACACAGGGACAGGGACACAATACGTTTACATAAAGGTAATTTGTCATGTATTGCAAAGAGAGGGGGGAGTCACACTAGGGGAAAATGACCAGGGCCTCCAGTCTCGTCCTCGCACTGGTTGTCAACGTGAGTTTCCTCTTGGGGTTGCAAATCCACTGAGCCAAGTAAGGGGGGAGGAGGGGCA
Organism: Coenobita brevimanus; assembly: GCF_032717465.1. NCBI lineage: Eukaryota > Metazoa > Arthropoda > Malacostraca > Decapoda > Coenobitidae > Coenobita > Coenobita brevimanus. The sequence goes on along the minus strand of NC_136980.1, from coordinate 13,591,370 downwards.
ACACTGGGGGCAATGGGGAGGGTCTGCTTTTAAACAGTAACACCACCAGGGGATGTAACTTTTTTTTAATATGTGGAAGAAGGAACCAAAGGCTAAGCCCACAAAATTGTTCCTTCCAAGAGAAAAACAAAATACAAGAGAGAGCCAAATTCATGATCTGATCATTTCGAGATGCCTGGACACACTGCTTTTGAAAGACCGGAGATCATAGGAAGCAGGAAATACAGACAGAGGGAGACAGTTCCAGAGTTGACCCATTGCATAAATGAAGGACTGGGAGTAACGGTTAACTCTTGCATTAGAGAGGTGGACAGAAAAGGGATGAGAGTTTGCTGCTAGACGAGTGCTACGCCTCCGACGTAGAGGTGGAGGAATGCATGGAGACAGTTCAGAGGAGCAGTGACCATTGAAGTAACGATAGAAAAGAGATAAAGGTGCAACAGTGCGGTGAAGAGACAGAGGTTGAAGGGAGTCAGTAGGAGAAGGAGAGATAATGAGACGAAAAGACTTAGAGTCCACCCTATTAAGAAGAGCTGTATGTGGGGAGCCTCCCCACACATGAGAGTTGTACTTCACACAGGGGCAGATAAAATCCCTGTATAGAGTCAACACTTGTCCATGGGTAAAGAAAGAACAGAGTCGGCTTAGCACACCTAATCTCTTGGATGCAGATTTTACAAGAGATGTAATATGATCTTTCCAAGATAAGTCCCGAGTAAATGAAACCCCAAGCATGTTCAAGGATGATGCAGGATGAAGCTGAATATTATTAAACATTAGTGGGTATACCTGCGGAAGATTTTGTCGAGTTCTCTATCTATCTATCTATTGCCAGAAGCCTCAATCCCGTTTGGGGTGGCCACAAACAAATCGCCTCCAAGTCGCCCTGTCCCCCGCCATTTCACTGCCCTGCTCCCAACTCACACCCCCCTCTCTCATATACCTCTCCATCTGATCCCTCCATCTCATCCTCGGCCTCCTCCTCACTCACATACACTCTCTTCGTCAGTCTTTCACCCTCCATTCTCTCCACATGGCCAAACCACCTCAGTGTGTTCCTCATAACGCTTCCTATCACATCCACATCCACACCACAACGCTCCTTTATATGCTCATTCGTCAGCCTGTCTCTCCATGTGACTCCACAGGCTCCTCTTAAATAACTCATTTCCACTGCCCTCACTCTTGACGTGTGTTCTTCCAACAACGTCCAAGCTTCACTTCCATACGTTAGAGTTGGTATCACAATATTGTCATGTAGTAACTTTTTCACTTCCATGCTCACTTCCCTGTTTCTTATCACTGCTTTCAAAGAACCAGCAATCTTTCTTCCCTGCTGTACCCTTTCAAGCACTTTACCCTCCAAACTCCATCCTTACTCATCACACTACCCAAGTACTTAAACATACTCACATTTTCCAATTCCTCACCATCCAACCTCGCTGTACATTCACTGACTCCACCCCTCTCAAAGACCATCACTTTACTCTTCCGTACAATCACCTTTAGATTCCGTTTCTTACACACTCTCCCAAACTCATCCACCAAGCCTTGCAGCTCCCATTCGTCTTCACTCAACAACACAGTATCATCTGCAAACAACAGTACAGGGAGTTTCCAAACACTATCCTCTCTCACCAGGGCATCCACTACCCTACCTTGTACCTCTTTTATTACCCCATCCATATACAGATTGAACAACCATGGAGACATGACACATCCCTGTTTCAACCCAACTTTCAAAGAGAAAAATTCACTTAGTTCACCATCCACACGCACTGCAGCCTTCGCACCATCGTACATACTCTTCACAGCATTCAACAACTTCCCATCTACTCCATATATTCTTAACACTTTCTACAATCCTTGTCTATCCACCCTGTCATATGCTTTCTCGAAATCCATGAAAGCCACATACATCTTCTTTCCCTTCTCTAGAAACTTTTCCACTAAAGATCTAAGAATGAATATCTGATCTACACAACCTCTTCCCTTCCTAAAGCCTCCCTGTTCATCTCCAACTAATTTTTCTGTTCTTTCTCTAACTCTGTCAATAAGTATCCTACCATACACTTTTCCGATTATACTAAGAAGACAAATGCCCCTATGATTACCACACACTTCTTTTTCCCCTTTTCCTTTGTACAAGGGAGTAATTATACCTGACTTCCAATCCTCCGGGACTCTACCTTCCTCCCAGGCCAATCTGCACATCTTCCACAACCATTCTACTACTATCTCTCCCCCATGCTTCAGTATTTCACCACACACTTCATCAATTCCTGGGGCTTTCCCGATTTAACTTTCTTCATTGCTTCCACAACTTCTATCCTACTGATTTCTTCCTGTCTTCTCACCTCCCTCCTTCTCCCAGCCATTCCCCAGCCACTTATACTCACATTACTTCCATCCTCTACGTTCAACAATTCCTTAAAGTGTTCCCTCCATCTGCTCACTTTTTTCCCTTCTCCACTAGTAATCTATCATTTTTATCTTTCACTCCCCTCCTAACTTCACTTCCACCCTGTCTTACTCTTTTCACCTCTTTCCGGAACATTTTCTTACAGTCCCTCCACTTTACACTCAAATTCCTTTCAAATTCCTCATCCACTCTCTTCTTTACTCTCTCTTACTAATCTTTACACCTCTCTCTTCCTTTCTACATATAACTCTCTCTTCCGCCTCTCAACTTCTTCCACGCCCCTATTTCTCATCCATTCATTGTATGCTTTCTTCTTTTGTGCCACAGCCTGTCTCACCTCTTCAGTCCACCACGCTGTTCCTTGCACCCCCTCCGCCTTTTCTTGCTTCCACACACCACATCACATGCTGCACATATTTCTTCTGTAAATATCCTACACACAATTTCCACGTCTCCCATCTGCTCCAATTCATATTTGCCCAATCGTTCCTCCACTTCTCTCTTATACTCTGCCTTTTTCTCATCCTCTTGTAACCTTTCCACTCTCCTTGCAACTACTCCTTCCTCTCGTCTTTCCTTTCTTCTATTCCTCCATCTTACTTGAATCCTAATTGTGGCCACCACCAAGTAGTGGTCAGAAAGTCCACTCCCCCAACCTGAGTTTTTGATGCATTAAAAAGAACAAGATTATTTTCACCCCAGTCAGAGATACGGGCCAAGTCAAACATTAAGGGTGCCATAGCGTCAACCCTTGTTTGCTGAAGTAATTGCTGAGTTGGACGCTGCGGGAACCAAATGGAAAGGTGAAGGGTGGAGTCATCAGTGTATGAGTGGATAGCGTTAGATGTACAGCTTAGAAGGTCATTGATGAATAAAAGGAAGAGAGTTGGTGATAGGACAAGAGCCCTGAGGAACACCACTGTTAATAGATCTAGGAGAAGAACAATGGTCGTCTACAACAGCGGCTATAGAACGACCTGAAAGGAAGCTAAAGATGAAGGCACAGATAGGAGAGAAACCGTAAGAGGGCAGTTTGGAAATTAAAGATTTATGCCAGACTCGATCAAAAGCCTTTGAGATGTCAAGTGCAATTGCAAAGCTTTTGCTAAAGTCCCGAAAGGAGGATGACCAGGAGTCTGAAAGGTAGGTGAGACGATCACCAGTGGAGCGTCCCTGACGGAACCCATACTGACGATCAGAAAGAAGGTCGTGAAAGGAAAGATGCTATAAAATTTTTCTATTAAGAATTGGCTTGAAAACTTTTGAGATACAGGATGTTAACCCGCCCCGTCCCGACCGATTTTCCTCCACTGACTCCTCCCAATCCCAACCAATTTTGGAAAAAAAATTTTTTTGGCTCAAACCTCTGCTTTTGTTGAGAAACATAGAAAATTCATAGAGGAATCACTCATCTGAGGTTAAAAATACTGAATAAAGGTAGCAGTACTCCTTACCGACTGGGTTTTCTATCAGGCTGGCTCCAAAGGAAACAGGTTCTATGGGAGGGTAACTATTCCACACCACTCATAAACAGTATTTATTTATTTATTTGGTACAAATTTATATGTAGTATGAGAGTATATTGGTTTTCACACAGTAATATAGACAATATAAGCATTGTTTCACTCACCAAACACATCAACATACCTGATCTTTTTTGGCGACATTACCTGATCCTCATTTCTGACTGTCTCTTCCTCTAATGCTACCTAAAGTTTGTCTTCCACATTGTCATCAATTGGGGAATCACTCTGGCCCTGAATTTCGTAGTGTCACTACATTTCTTTACAGGCCAAGTCACTGATAACAGGTGAATTACCGAGACAATGGCATGCAGGGGGGGGGAGGTCATGCAGGGTAAGACATTATCCCTGCATTGTATCTTGTAGAGGAAGGTGTCCAGTGTATACATACCTAAAATCATGCACGAAATTTGAAATTTGTGCAAATTAGTGACCTTGCAATTGCTGCGCATTTATATACGTCAACGGGAGTCACAGTGACAAAACGTGTGGACGTATATATACATCAACGGGAGTCGGCAGGTTAACCCGCCCCATCCCAGAGATGTGAATTCACGTCTTCGCATGATGTGCACTCATATCCCGGAGACGTAAATTAACGCGGCAACATTGCAAGGTCCCTAATTTGCACAATTTTCAATTTAATTTGCAGAATATTCAATTTTCGCTAGTGATTTTTGGCACGTATACACGGGACACATTCCTCTACAAGATGCCAGGCAGGGACAATGTCTTACCCGGCATGACCTCCTCCCCCCCCTGCATGACCTTTTCTCAGCAATTCACCTGTTATCAGTGACCTGGCCAGTAAAGCCATGTCATGCCACGGTACGAAATTCAGGGCCAGAGTGATTCCCCAATCGATGACAATGTGGAGGACAAACATTAGAGGAAGAAACAGTCAGAAATGATGATCAGGTAATGTGCTAAAAAAAGGTCAAGAATGGTGATGAGTTAGTGAGTGAAACAATGCTTATAATGCCTATATTACCGTTTGAAAACCAATATACTCTCGTACTACATATAAGTTCGTACCAAATAAATAAATAAATACCGTTTATGAGTGGTGTGGAATAGTTATCCTCCCATAGAACTCGTTTTCTTTGCAGCCAGCCTGATAGAAAACCCTGTAAGGTAAGGAGGTACTCCTACCTGGATCGAGTATTCTAAACCTCAGGTGAGGGATTTCTCAATGAATTTTCAATGTTTCTCACCAAAAGCAGATGTTTGAGCAAAAAAAAAAAAAAAGGTCCAAAAATGTCGGGACTGGGCCGTACCGCTGCTCAGAAAACGTCGGGATGGGGGGGGGGTAAAACAATTGGACGATAGTTAGAGGGTTGGGAATGGTCACCCTTCTTTGGGACTGGCTGAATGAGAGCAAACTTCCAGAAAGAAGGAAAGTTACAAGTTGATAGACAAAGGCGAAAGAGTTTGCCTAGGCAGGGTGTTAGCACAGAAGCACAAGTCTTGAGAACAACTGGAGGGACTCCATCAGGCCCATATGCCTTATTAGTACTGAGGCCTGTGATGGCAGAAAATACATTAGCTGAAGAAATTTTAATGTCAGCCATGAGGAAGTCAGAGGGGGGAAGTGATGCAGGAACAGCACCGGTATCGTCTAAGTTGAAAGTGGAGGAGAAAGTCTGAGCGAAGAGATCTGCTTTATCAGTAAAAGAAATAGTACAGAGCCATCAGAATAGAAAAGAGGAGGGAAGGATGCTGAGGTAAAGTTGTTAGAAAGGTTTTTGGCAAGGTGCCAGAAAGAGCGGGAAGAATTCGAGTTCGAGAGTTGAGAGCATTTAGTACAGATGAAGTTATTTTTAGCAGAGCGAGGAACAGACTTAGCACGTTCCTGGCAAAAACATAAACAAGATGTGATTCAGAGGTGGGTTGGCTCTGGTACCATTTATAGGCCGTCTCCTTGCTGCGGACAACATCAGAACAAGCGTGATTAAACCAAAGCTTTCCTGCATTAGTCAAAGGATATGAGAAGGGAATGTATGCTTCCTTGCCCGAGAGAATACCCTCCGTAATGCGCAAGTCACACTCAGATGGCTCCAGGCCATGGAAGCAATAATCATTCCAGGGAAAATGAAAGAAGTACTGCCTGAGGGCCTCCCAATCCTCAGCTCCAAAGTGCCACGGACGATGTTTCTTTGGAGGGTCCACAGGCCGTACCGGAGCGATAGGACAGGTTAAGGTGATAAGGTTGTGATCGAAAAAGCCCAACGGAGAGAAAAGATTAACAGTGTAAGCAGAAGGATTAGTTGCAAGGAAAAGGTCAAGTATGTTGGAGCTCTCTCCAAGGCGGTCAGGGATACGGGTAGGGTGCTGTACAAGTTGCTCTAGATCATTAAGGATAGATAAGGTGCAGGCTTGTGCACCAGGTGGATCAGTGAAAGGAGAGCCAAAGGTGGTAGTGAACATTGAAATCTCCTAGATTGGAGATTTCAGAGAAAGGAGAAATGGAATGAATGCATTCCATTGTAGAAGTAAGATAGTCAAAATATTTTTGACAGTCCATAGAATTAGGAGATAAGTAAACAGCGCAGATATATTTAGTCAGAGAATGACAGGAAAGCCGAAGCCAGAGTGTAGAGAATTCAGAAGAATCGAGTTCAGGAACACGAGAGCAAGATAAGGCATTGCATGTATATACACAACAGCCACCTTTGGCTTTGAAATGAGTATAGAGAAAGTAGGAGGATACAGAAGGGTCTGCTCTCAGTTGCCTCAGACAGCTGAGTCTCAGTTAGAAAAAGAAGGTGAGGTTTAGAGAAGGAGAGGTGGTGCTCAACAGAGTGAAAGTTAGAGGAAAGCCTGCAAATGTTGCAGAAATGAAGAAGAAGTGAGTCAGACAGTGGTTCCAGGCAGCTTGAGTCGTCACCTTAGAGTCTTTTACTCATGGACACAAGTGGAGAGGGGCATCAGGGCATGGAGTGGGACCCACTAGACAGGAAGTCGCAGGTGGTGGCCGGGTGTATGGGACTGGCCGTCAGGGATGTTCTCCTGGGGTCGGTCACTGTCAGGTCCTATGGGAGCTGGTGAGCAGTGATGGGCAGCCTTCTCTTTGTAGGAGCCCTGGATGAGTACCGGCCCTCTGGACTAGGGCCGAATAGGGCCAGGAGGTGCGCAGCTCGGTGCCGGCTCTTTGTCGTAGTAGGAGTCCTGGGGGCAGACCTGGGTAGGCTTGGGCCAAGGATTGGCTGCAGGTGAGGCGGCGCCCCTCCCGGGCCACGGTCCTGCCCAGGGGGGGTGGCCATCAGGGGTGGACTGTGGCCGCCTTTGTCAAGAGGGGTCCGGCGGTGGTGGTGGGCAGTAGGGGTTGTCCGCCTCCTCTGGGCGCTGCAGTCTCGCCTGGGGGAAAAGGCCGTCAGGGGTGATCTGCAGCCACTCACTCTGGAGGAGTCTATCAGCGTCTGCCAGGGGCAGAGGTGATCTGCAGTCACTCACTCTGGAGGAGTCCATCAGCGTCTGCCAGGGGCAGAGGTGGAGTCGCGGCGACAGGACGCCTGGCCTCAGCATAGTCTCGCCCTGGCTGGTCTCGGGTGGGATGCTTGCGGGGGAGCAGTTCCCACTCTTCAGGGGAGAGGGGCGTCTCGCTCCGCCACAGGAGGGGCAGACTGAACGAGGGGCTTCACCCTCTGTAGGAACTTTGAGGGTCGGAGAGGGGGAGCGACCGGTGGCCTGCTCTCCTAGTTGGCGAACCTGGCGGTCCCTGCCGGAACTCCAGACCAGGGCACAAGAAGATGACCCAGTGGGTGCTCCTTCGGCCAGGCAGACCTAACAAGCACTGCCTAGATTCCTGTTAGGGTGCTGAGCTAGAGGAAGGAGACAGGGAGAGGCCCGGTGGGCTCTCCAGGCGAATGCCACAGGTCTTGTGGACTCTGTCCCTCTGCCGCTGTGGTGGAGGCACCTGTCCAAGAGATGACGCAGTGGAGAGGCCCTGTGAGCACTCCTAGCCAATGCCACAAGTCTGGCGGACTCTGGCCTCCTGTTGTCGGGGCTGGGGCAGCTCAGGCAACAACCGGCGGTCTGTCCCACTTAGGTAGCTCTGGCTGAGACTACCTCCAGGCCCACCTCCCTCCTGATGAGAACCAGCAAAAGTCATCTGTAGGACGTGTCTGTAGAACGTGCCGACGTGCTGGCTCCAGAAGGTGGGTGACAGAGGATGGAGAACCGGCAGTCACTCCACCCACAGTAGGTCCAGCGGATTCTACTGTGCCGCTGCTCCCCTGGGGTAAAGCAAGGCTAGAGGCTCCAGTGGAATCCTATCCTCTTGTGAGGGCCGATCCGGTGGATACGGCGTCCGAGGGCTTGCTTGGGACTTGAGGGTTTTAAGTTCCACCCCAATTCTGGCGAGTGCTTCCTCCACCGGAGTGTAGTGTACTCAATCTGCGTACTGCCCAGTGTTCTGGCTGCGGGGAAGAGGGGCGTTGGGTAAAAGGGAATATATGTCGCTCTTGCTGAGAAGGCTCGGCAGGTGAGATAACCTCCCTGTCATCTCCTTGTGGGGTGGGGGTCACTTCCCTGTACCTTTCTCCTGGGGTTGTGGTGTCTGGCTCGCTCCGCCGAGCAGGTATTTCTATAGTCATTATGGTAAAAGTCTATCTACCTATCTATTGCCAGACGCCTCAATCCCGTTTGGGGTGGCCACAAACAAATCGCCTCCAAGTCACCCTGTCCCCTGCCATTTCACTCCCCTGCTCCCAACTCACACCCCCCTCTCTCATATACCTCTCCACCCCATCCCTCCATCTCATCCTCGGCCTCCCCCTCCCTCTTTCCCCCTCCACCTCACTCACATACACTCTCTTCGTCAGTCTTTCACCCTCCATCCTCTCCACATGGCCAAACCACCTCAGTGTGTTCCTCATAACGCTTCCTATCACATCCACATCAACACCACAACGCTCCTTTATATCCTCATTTGTCAGCCTGTCTCTCCATGTGACTCCACAGGCTCCTCTTAAATAACTCATTTCTACTGCTCTCACTCATGACTTGTGTCCTTCCAACAACGTCCAAGCTACACTTCCGTACGTTAGAGTTGGTATCACAATACTGTAAGTAACTTTTTCACTTCCATGCTCACTTCCCTGTTTCTTATCACTGCTTTCAAAGAACCAGCAACCTTTCTTCCCTGCTGTACCCTTTCAAGCACTTCACCCTTCAAACCTCCATCCTTACTCATCACACTACCCAAGTACTTAAACGTACTCACATTTTCCAATTCCTCACCATCCAACCTCGCTATACATTCACTGACTTCACCTCTCTCAAAGACCATCACTTTACTCTTCCCTACATTCACCTTTAGATTCCGTTTCTTACACACTCTCCCAAACTCATCCACCAAGCCTTGCAGCTCCCATTCGTCTTCACTCAACAACACAGTATCATCTGCAAACAACAGTACAGGGAGTTTCCAAACACTATCCTCTCTCACCAGGGCCACTCCAACATCCACTACCCTACCTTGTACCTCTTTTATTACCCCATCCATGTACAGATTGAACAACCATGGAGACATGACACATCCCTGTTTCAACCCAACTTTCAAAGAGAAAAGTTCACTTAGTTCACCATCCACACGCACTGCAGCCTTCGCACCATCGTACATACTCTTCACAGCATTCAACAACTTCCCATCTACTCCATATATTCTTAATACTTTCCACAATCCTAGTCTATCCACCCTGTCATATGCTTTCTCCAAATCCATGAAAGCCGCATACAACTTCTTTCCCTTCTCTAGAAACTTTTCCACTAAAGATCTGAGAATGAATATCTGATCTACACAACCTCTTCCCTTCCTAAAGCCTCCCTGTTCTTCTCCAACTAATTTCTCTGTTCTTTCTTTAACTCTGTCAATAAGTATCCTACCATACACTTTTCCTATTATACTAAGAAGACAAATGCCCCTATGATTACCACACACTTCTTTTTCCCCTTTTCCTTTGTACAAGAGAATAATTATACCTGACTTCCAATCCTCCGGGACTCTACCTTCCTCCCAGGCCAATCTGCACATCTTCCACATCCATTCTACTACTATCTCTCCCCCATGCTTCAGCATTTCACCACACACTCCATCAATTCCTGGGGCTTTCCGTGATTTAACTTTCTTCATTGCTTCAAAAACTTCTATCCTACTGATTTCTTCCTGTCTTCTCACCTCCCTCCTTCTCCCAGCCATTCCCCAGCCACTTATACTCGCATTACTTCCATCCTCTACGTTCAACAATTCCTTAAAGTGTTCTCTCCATCTGCTCACTTTTTCTCCCTTCTCCACTAGTAATCTACCATTTTTATCTTTCACTCTCCTGCTAACTTCACTTCCACCCTGTCAAAAATACCCGTCCGAAAGTAAATACACAGATACCTAGCTAGTCTGTCTGTCTGGGATGACCATTAACGTATAACTACATTATTTTTAACGCCAACACAACTCGACATACCACTATATTGGGCTTTCTCTTCCTCCTCTTCTTTCCTCCGTTTCCTTCCTTGTGCACCTAGGACTTTTTCATTGTAAAGTAAAACAAAAGATCTAGCTTCTTGCTGGTTCTTTGAAAGCAGTGATAAGAAACAGGGAAGTGAGCATGGAAGTGAAAAAGTTACTACATGACAGTATTGTGATACCAACTCTAACGTACGGAAGTGAAGCTTGGACATTATTGGAAGGACACAAGTCAAGAGTGAGAGCAGTGGAAATGAGTTATTTAAGAGGAGCCTGTGGAGTCACGTGGAGAGACAGGCTGACGAATGAGGATATAAAGGAGCGTTGTGGTGTTGATGTGGATGTGATAGGAAGCGTTATGAGGAACACACTGAGATGGTTTGGCCATGTGGAGAGGATGGAGGGTGAAAGACTGGCGAAGAGAGTGTATGTGAGTGAGGTGGAGGGGGGAAGAGGGAGGGGGAGGCCGAGGATGAGATGGAGGGATGGGGTGGAGAGGTATATGAGAGAGGGGGGTGTGAGTTGGGAGCAGGGCAGTGAAATGGCGGGGGACAGGGAGACTTGGGGGCGATTTGTTTGTGGCCACCCCGAACGGGATTGAGGCGTCTGGCAATAGATAGATAGACAGATTCTTGCTCTTCTCGCTAGATGGCATCAATCAGTCAAACTAGCAATCTATGGAACTTGTACAAGACCTGTCTATGATGCCGGAGTGCCGTGCAAATGGCTGATGTCATGAATCGAGGAAAAACTGCCTATCATTACCAATTTATTTAATTTTCGACATCAAAGTTGCTCAACTAAACCCAGTTCTTTCTATGTGCCCTTTGTGTTACTATAAGAGAGGCAGAAATTATATAATCATTTTACTCACTGCTAAAAGGGAGGCTGTAATAAATTACAGTCATATAAAATGATTATGAGGCTACCATCTCTGTATTAGGGACTAATATTATTCTTTCCTTCCTTAATTCTCGATAAGCTTTATTTCTCCTCCATTTCATGTATTTGTCCACCAAAAATAAAATAATCAGGGCAATAAGAAACATGTGACGATTCTTCGATAAAAAATATTAGCATGACCAAGCTCAAGATCGTATGTCCTCGTCTGCCATCTTCCCCGCGGAACCTTTTGTATGTTACTTTGGAGCATTCAGAGGGGCGAAAGCAGTCTCGGCTCCTGACGATTTCGACGTTGATCAATGTTTAATTTTCATATGAAAAAACTTTGGAGATATTCTTCAGAATTTTCCAGATGAACCATTGTTCTCTAGAAAACTAAATATGGATTTCAACCAGTGCTGCTGATAGAGGCTTATATATGAGTGATAAATGCTGTCATACTCCTGTGTGCTTTTAAAGTTTCTAGTAACTGTTTTACTGCATTTATTGCACTAAAGCATATCTAGGAAATTAGAATAACTACTGAATAATAATATCATGAAAAGCTTAAGTACAGTGTATTAATAACTATCGCGGGAGGGATTTTAGAAAATATGCGACTTCTGGTCTCAGCAGCGGTAGACTAACTTTCATATTGAACTAGCTGGCGATCACTCACAATTCTAGAGTTAGTGGCACTGGCCATTAAACGGTAACTTATTCCCCAGTCCCCACTTTCATTGCACTGATTAGAAATGCTCGAGGAGATTAAAAATTGTGAGGAACAGCCAGATGGGTGCAAAGTACCTAATATAACACAAGAACAAGACAACCCAATATGTTAATACATTATTCACAATCCATTTCACTATACACTCGTAACACTCCTGTATTAATTTTAGCCTAACCTACCTGGGGAGTGAAATAAATACCTCATAATTGGAGAGTTAATGAACAAGACTCCTCTATGTAAATATTCTAAGCCAAATTCAATTTATTTTAATTATTCCATCTTCATTTACCCGTATTACTTCCTTATTCTTTATCTGCAGATAAAAATATATATTACTCGAATTATTAAGATCATTATATAGATAGACAAATGGATAAACAGATAATATGTGTGTGTGTGTGTGTGTGTGTGTGTGTGTGTGTGTGTGTGTGTGGTATATATAATTTAAACTCAATAGTGGCAGACTGACGTCACCTCATTGTAGATAATGTGGAGGGGCGCCCACCGGCGAGGTTTTACTTATTTACATTATATATGTATTTTTTTTCCTTTGAGGGTGCCCCCTTCCAGATGGTGGCACCCTAGGCGACCGCCTATATGGTCTATGCAAAAAGCCGGCCCTGGTGTGATGTTACAGTGAATGGAGAGAGACTGGAATTGATGAGAGTTCAAATATCTGGGTACAGTGACGGAAAAGAGAGGACAGTGTGCAAAAGAAGTGGAAAGCAGAGTGACACAAGGAAGGATCAATGAAGGCCTTGATAAGAAACAGAGGCTTGAGTGTTGCAGCTGCACGAAGCTTACATGAAGGAGTGTTAGCGCCAACATTGACATATGGATGTAAGACTATGGTGTGGCATGAAAATGAAGAGTCAAGAGTGAGAGCAGTGCAGATGGGACTGCTGAGGAATGTATGTGGAGTACAGAGTGTGGTTAAGATACTAAATAATGAGATTCGTGAAAGGTGTTTAGTAAGGAAGTCTGTGGACACCAGAATAGAACAGAGTTAACTGAGATGGTATGGTCTTGTGGACAGAATGGATAACAAAAGAGTGGTGAAAACGGTATATCTGGGCAAATTTGAAGCAGGGAGGAGGCGAGGTATATGGTGGATGAGGGTGTGAGGTGTGGAAGTTGGTGAGGGTAGGGGACTGACAAGAGATCGAGCTGGCTGGATGAATGTTGTGAGAAGGAGCTCATGATTAGGGATTTGGCACCCCTTTTGAACGTGGCAGCGTCCAGACTGACTCTATCGGATAAGTTCATGTGAAGCTGCAGTAAGTGGTGAATGTTTTTGGCATATCAGATAGAGCCAGGATTCCGGGGGCTTGAATGGTGAGTGAATGGAAGCATGGCCCATTGGACTGGGCTAGTTTGGGCTGTCTGGACGTTGGTAGTCCACACCCTGCCCTAGGGTGGCAAAGGAGGTTCGTATGATAATTATGATGAACAATAACTTTTTTTTTTTTCAAAACTTCTCTATCAGTTTTCTTATTCACACAGCAAGTATATATTGGTATGTGAAGTTTCGAACATCTGCTAACACTCTTTTACTATGAGAAAATGATCTAATTTCAACGAGCAGAGTATTATGTGCAGGGTGGTCGCATACTCCAGGATTATACCGCAGCTTTTTCTTTCTTTCATAGCTTCACTGTTTTCCAGCTTTTCTCTCCCTCCCCCACCCCCTTTATCATACTGGGGGCTTTCTGGACTCCTGACGAAAGAAAAGATTAATGTCAAAACCTTCGTCTGTCAGTACCTCAATAACTATGGAAAGGCAAGAAAACTATAAGCTGATAATATGTTGTAACAGAACACCATCAATGTACACTGAGTATTAAAAAAAAAAAAATTAATAAAGGTTATCTGATACGATGCAGAATATCTCCATAGCCATGGGGTGGAAGATTAAGTACCAATAAACAAGATATATCAAAATGCAAAGAATTTGCCTCATTATTCATCTGTAACGACTGATGTATTGTTTGATGCAATGAACAGGCCGGCGATGTTTACTGTACTGATTTTTTTGTCCTTGCTGAGTATATTGTCACTGCTGTCAGTGCAGAGGAAGTGTCACAGATCAAAGGTTTTAATTTCAAGCATTTTGTAAAGCCGGTGAAAAAGTTGTTGATTTGTGACGAATGACTGATTGTCTAATGAACCTGGGAACTTAAATGCTACTGCACCTAACACGGTACTGTGGGTTATAAGACTGTAAATATTTTGTAAATTATTACATACGATTAAGAAGAATTAGTTGATATTATTTATATTCCTTAGTCTGTGGTTATGGAATGCTTTAATTTTAAGAACTTAATGGCCTGGCAACCCACACCATGGACTATTCACGAAGCAATTCTTGATATGGGATGTGAGGCTAACTCTGTTTTAGATAGTGCATAACAGCTTTACTTTATTTATGAAACTTATACAAAATAAACAGTAACATACCTATGTCTGAGAATGTGATTATTTAATGAACTGTCATTCAAATTTGTAATTGACATATCTAGCAAAGAGTTAGGAAGAGAGATGCTGTTAGGGAAACTATACTCTTTTTACTCTAACTTGGCCTAAACATGTCAAGTCCCTCTTAAATGTAAAGTTGGAACAATACTGTAGATTAACACTGGAATATGTTGCTAGTCACGTGGAATTGCTATGGAAAGGACATAAAGGCGTAACACTGTCTTCTGCCACTGAGCTAGATAAGCTGCCAAAGGTCGAAAATCTGGGCCAAGTCAAGGTGAGGGAACTAGAGAGGACATGTAAACATCACCCATGACAGTAACAGACTACTTTACTGGTGCTGAATAATTGCCATATTATGCCACTCCAATAGCCAGAAAGTTAACAACCTGATATTTATAATCATGTTATTGTCAGATTGCCCTTAGTTAATGAAAGTGAACTGGCGTTGTAAGGTGATAAACATGTATTTATTGTGGTTTGTTAGGTTAACTTAAATCATGCTAAGGTTATGATAGAGAGAGAGAGAGAGAGAGAGAGAGAGAGAGAGTTGTCAGCAGACTGTTGCTTATGTTGACCATTTTCTCCATAGTATTACACTGAACACAACGGCGCATCATGCAAACATAACTTTACCTCTGGCTAGTCTGTGACGCAATGGACAGGAGAGTGACTCACAAGGCAAGAGTGCCTCACCAGGCAGGAAAATGACCCACCAGGCAGGAGAGTGACTCATCAGGCAGGAGTGTGACCCACCTGGCAGGAGAGTGACTCACCAGGCAGGACAGTGACTCACCAGGCAGGAGAGTGACCCACCAGGCAGGAGAGTGACTAACCAGGCAGGAGAGTGACTCACCAGGCAGGAGAGTAACTCACCAGGCAGGAGAGTGACTCACCGGGCAGGAGAGTGACTCACCAGGCAGGAGAGTGACTCACCAGGCAGGAGAGTGACTCACCAGGCAGGAGAGTGACTCACCAGGCAAGAGAGTGACTCAAGTGACTCACCAGGCAGGAGAGTGAGGGTGTGTTTGGCCGCCTGAAGGTTGATATCAGTGACCACCACTTGGGCGCCCTCCCTGGCTAGCACCTGACAGCATGCACGCCCAATGCCGCTCCCGCCGCCTGAAGTGACAGGCAGTAATCAGTTCACAGTAAAATTTACTCTTTAAATATCTAGCATTATATCTAGTGAGTGCTCTGCTATCTCAGTGAACAATTTTCTCAGTCAGTACCCGGTGCTCTCTCTCTCTCTCTCTCTCTCTCTCTCTCTCTCTCTCTCTCTCTCTCTCTCTCTCTCTCTCTTTCACTCAGACTCAGTCCGTCAGTGCTCAGTGCCCTTCGCTTGCTGCACAGTAGTCATTCAGTACTCAGTGCTTCTTGAGATGTACAAGGTTTTCGTTTTGATATTACAGTTTAATGTACAATGGTGGATTGTAATATCACTCTGCTTTTTTAATAGAACAATTATTAAACTCTCACGCAGTAGGCTGAGAAGACTCTTGAGTTCCAGCGATCGCATCACTGGGATTGAAAGCCATTGCTCACAAATCCCGGTATTTATGATAATAAAGTGAATCGATATTTATTTCTGTCATTGTCCCGGCATCCATATATCACTGCTCTGTTTACAAGCTCCATGAGACCACCTGATACCGCAGGATCAAAACACAATTGTACACTTTAGTCCATTCATTCAGATTATTCATTCATCTTCTTGCTAACTTCATATAAACTGATTCAAAGTGGGCGAGACATTATGTATCAAGGGATTAATCAGTGCTGCATTAAACCTTTCCAATTCGTCTAAGCTGACTGATATCGCCTGGTGGTAGCAAATATAATATTAACAGTATTACATCGGACTGAAAGGATTAGTGATAATACAGAACCGGTGAGCACTTCTCCAATCTGATGATAACAGGGAAACTAACAGTATGACGGTGTGGTCTTGAGAAATCTTACTGACCAGCATAATTTTACACAACTACACACTGCTTGGTTACCAAAGACTTAGGCTGCCGTACAGTCAACAAAGGCGGTGTCGTCTCGCCAAACTGTTCATGTGTCCTGAGATTTAACGCCATAGTCGAAGTGTTTGCTTAATGACCTCTTACTTTATCTTGAATGTTAAGTATAACGTTTTAATATCGCCACATCTGATAACAGTAACAAGCAAGAGAATACCGAGATATAATGTATTACTAAGGAAGATGTCTTATGAATTCTCCCTAGCCACTTCAACTATGACCTATACATGCCAGTCAAGTAAGTGGTGATGAAGAGTTATCACCACGCAATAAGTGTTATCCTGGACTAGACAGTGTTTTGCCGCCATCACTGTGACTGCCTGTTGCATCTCAAGTATTTGTTCAGCGCCCAGTAACCATCATTGCATTACACTGGCCTCATCAAAGTTTTATAAGAAAATCTAACCAGCACTACAAATGGTTACCAGATTCTAAAGAAGAATATACCATCCGTAGGTGCCATACAGGACCTATTTAGTTATGGCGGAAAAACCTGGGTTGTTCAGTAATAGTTAGGTTGTTCAGACAACATTTAGCTTTACCCGAGATCAAAAGAGTAGATACGGTATACCCACCATTAGCGTTGCTGACTTCATTGGGTGTATGGACGCCAACTAGCGGCTGCCTTTGGATGAGGAGTATTGGAAACTAAATACAAGATATTCTCAAGGAATTTAACACCTTTGCCTCAAGACAATAGTCCACCTTCAAACTGTGTGTGTGTGTGTGTGTATGTGTGTGTGTGTGTGTGTGTGTGTGTGTGTGTGTGTGTGTGTGTGTGTGTGTGTGTGTGTGTGTGTGTGTGTGTGTGTGTGTAAGGAAGGAGGAGGGAGGAACATGAACTTTGGATTAGTGAAGTTATTCAGCACCATAATCAGCATATGCTCTTTCCAGTATTGCTCTACTGATTTTCCAGGTAGCTAATTATTTCAGTCTAATGCCACTTCTATCTCTGCAGTTACAGTTTGACTACTTTCAGTGTGGTTGTCAATCACATGCCAAATCAAATCAGTCGTATACACGAGGCCAACCCGATCCAGTCTACAGTACAACATACCTTGTGTGTGTGTGTGTGTGTGTGTGTGTGTGTGTGTGTGTGTGTGTGTGTGTGTGTGTGTGTGTGTGTGTGTGTGTGTGTGTGTGTGTGAACCATCATCGTACACATCACAAATGTCTGCGAGGGCGAAAATGGTGTGGGCTACACATTCGGGGTGTTTGTCTGTCGGCCATCTTGCTACCTGTATAGCTTGCGAGAAACTCTTTAAGTCCTGGTGACAGCTGCCCACCATTCCTAACTGGGCCCCGAGATGTGAGAGGTCACAGCGCTTACGTGCTTTCAAAACACGTAATCTTGGGATTTCCCCTGTGTTTAGGGACACTCATAAGGATTTTCGAGTCCTCCTAAGGACTTTAGAGCTTTAATAAACACCGGTCCAAAGGTCTAATAACTGAAGATATAAACTGGTACATCTTTTGCTGGTAATTTCATCTTAAAAATATCTGAAACTTTTACAATAAATAATAACAGCTACAAGAAAACTGAGAAGACAAGCAGCACATTGTTTGAATATTCATCACCGTCAGTCACCCTAAGCTGTATAAAATCCTCAGGCGGTAGCTAGAATAAAATGTCAAATGCGCATCATCAAATAGCCCCTTCAGTCCGAGTAAGGAATTTATGCTTTGGTTATCTCACAATTGTACTCAGCTTAAGAGAAAGTCTTCGCTTCGGAGGGTGTGCTGTATCATTCCTTAACTCCTTCAGTGTTAGGGCGCTCTCCCAGGTGGAATGAAATCGTGTGGCAACAGCAAGAATGCACTACAAACAACTTGTCCTGCAGTGGCGGCTAACGGCCGTATTCTTAAACATTTCCTTCCCTTGTAGAGGCATGGGAAGGAAATCTTTAGCTGAATTGGTATTCTTAAAAAATTCCTTCCCTTCCTGAGCCGCTAGAAGGGAAAGATTTTACTCTGGGCAGCAGAAATGGAACTTGAAGGAATTCCTTAACCCGTCTCTTCAAAAAGTCCTTCATAAGTTTTGTGCTTTCTGTTGTGGTTCATTGTCTTATATATATTTAAAATGTTGATGGAAGTTACTGTATAATTTTATTGATGCAGTTTACAACGCTTTACTAATGTTTAAGCGCTATTTGTATCTCTTTAAAAGTGTTACCCATGTCGGCTGAGATAATTAGCCAGACATAAACTAAGCAGCCGACGTACTACCTCTGATATTCATCCAGTCTTATATGATCTGACACTGACAAATCTTATACATTATGGTCAGGGTCACACGAGGTTTCTTTTCAAGAAACATTTTCGTTGTTAATTTGCCCGAAAAAGGAAAATCTGCCGTCAAGGTCACACGAGTGGTTCGGCTCATGTCTTCCAGCTGGAAGAAAACAAGTGAGCGCCGCCATGCGAGTACACGAGACGGACGTTAACAAGTGATTCTTACACTCACTAATAACAACATTAAGCATAATAATATTCCTCGAATATAATTTATTATCAAAACATTGTCTTGAGGAGTGAACACCGCAGCGATGTTGGCCAGAATGGCATTTATGCCTGAATACAAACCAACAGTATGGATGTGGTGGCGACCTCCCACATCTCAAATGTGTTGTGCTTCCATTATCCAGCACGAGATATGCGTGTTTTGATGTATTAGTTTATAAATTTAACGCTCCACCATACCAAATATCAGCAGGATGGGTCGTTTTAGTTTAACAAGGCTACCAACCTGAACATTTTTCCTTTCCTTCCAAGGAAATCTTTAAGCATACTGAAGGGAAAGAAAAATCCTTCAAAGGGAAGGAAAAGTTTAGGTTAGGAATTATTTATAAGAATATGGCCGTAAGAGACTTGCTGTGTTATCATCTGTACACGACTGACCTGGGCTCGTATTCTCGTCGGCTAAGGGAGATTCCTAACATCTCTGAAGCTTCCTAACACCTGTTCCTTTTGCGACTTATTTTTGAATATGGATGGTTAATATCTATTTGTACATTATTTATGGATAGTATGGCTATATTGGAAGTATTTGTATAAGATAAGAGGACAGTAACGTGCAAAAAACAAATAAATCGCTTAGGAGGAGGTGTTAGGGAGTTCCTCAACCAACGAGAATACGGGCCCCTGAGTCACATGCCGCAGGGTACGCCACTCAGTCGCCAAGTGGCGGTAGTAAGCCATCATGGTGACTGGCAAGTTGGTTAGGGAAATGTGCTTGTGTTGTCGTCAGCTGAGCAGCATCTCTAATAGTGTTGCCAATTTAGCGTTTTTAATCTAGATCTTGAGATATTAACGAAATCTAGCTGTATCATAAGACATTGATACAAAATTTTTTGCGATTATCCAGAGATTATAGGCTCTTGTGTAACGATATTTAGGATTTATTATATATTTTGTGTCATTCTAGCAGTTTGTGAGTGCAAGTTTAGCCGTATTTGTAGCTCTCTGTCCCATCTTCCTTACCATTTTATTGTTCGTGTTACACCTTCACGTACTTTTCACTAATTTATCATTATAGTTTTGTTATTTTTAAACGAATTTCTTAGACGAAGTCTTTCGCACATCGATGAAATAAAACCTTCATGAATCATTTCATGTCAAAACTTCTTTCTTAAATGACTCAAATTATCTAGAGTTACCAAGAGTACATGTACTGATACGTCATCATTTTGATGGGATTGATATTATGTTGCATGTTATCTGTTTTATAAATGTAAAAATTGACATTGCTGGCAAAAATATCTATGGAAATGATAACGTTTTTTCATTGTCATTAACCTCTCAATCAGCTGGCGTTTTGTACACTATTCTTGCAGCTGACGGACGATTTTAATCACTGAAGGGGAGGCTTCTCGTACTGATGAACTTACCATACATTTCGCATCATAATCTGTGTAAGGCATTTGTTAAATTAAAATTTCTTACTGAAAACTATTGCATTTTGAGCCAAAAGAATTACTCAGTAGTCACCGATAACGTATTTTTTCCATTTATTCTCGCAACCTAGAGACCTTCCTATGTGGTATGGGAGAATATTTGAAATGGTGCAGTAAGATGTAACTTGCATTATCCATCACTATAGGGACGCTCTCCCATGTTAACAATAATCATCTTGAGGCAGCAGCAGCATTAGCAGTAGTTCTCGTAGCCCCTGGTTCATCTGTAACGTGAACTTGGTGGATTCCTCTTCAGATAGTTCACCATCCAACTTTCGGAGGATAGGGATGCAGCGGAGAGACGTTTGTATAACTAGGCAGTTTATCCGACCTGTTATATCGGTGCCAACGCATGAAGGCATCCCTCTCCAGTACCTTGGAAAAGTAGCAAACACAAATTAACAAACACTTCTTTCAACAGATGAAGTCAAGCTGCTGTATATGATAAAGTGCATACAATGTTACCTGTGACGAGAGCGATTCTGCCTGCGAGGGTGCATGACGGTGTGGTGGTGGTGGTGTCTGCTGACGCTGCCATTACCACTGTTCACACTCACGCTATCCTACCACACTGACAGCCTCACACTGGCACAAGGCCAATCTGTGTGTGTGTGTGTGTGTGTGTGTGTGTGTGTGTGTGTGTGTGTGTGTGTGTGTGTGTTTGTGTGTGTGAGTTTCGCTTAGCGCTTATGCGTGCGTGCGCTTGTCTGTGTGTGTGTGCATATAGAGGGAGGAGGGTGTAGCGTGAACTTCGGATTAGTGGAGTGATTTAGCAACATCATCTGAGAGAGAGAGAGAGAGAGAGAGAGAGAGAGAGAGAGAGAGTAGTTGCCTCTGTGGTAACAGGGCTTCGATGATTGTACAAAATGAAAGAAAAATATTCGGGAGCCGAATGCTGATCGCCCACCAGAATATGGTGTTGGCCAAGTCCAAGATTTAGGACATATCTTGATACCCTGAAGGTTTCATGATGGTAGCTCAAGCCGTTCATAATATATGATGGTGCTAAAGGCGGGCAATATAAACTAGATGACCTTTGGGAGCCATTTTGGTGACCTTGACCTTGGCCCCAAACGCCCATTTTAGAATTCGTCCAAGATTTTGGTCATATCTTGATACCCTGAAGGTTTCATGTTGATAGCTCAAGCCGTTCATTAGATATAGGCTAATGGTGCTACAGGTGGGCGATAAAAACTAGTTGGCCTTTGGCAGCCATTTTGGTGACTTTGACCTTGACCCCGGGTGGCCATTTTCGAACTCGTCGAAGATTTTGGCCATGTCTTGATATCCTGAAGGTTTCATGTTGATAGCTCAAACCGTTCATGAGATATAATGGGAAGAGATACACACACACACACACACACACACACACACACACACACACACACACACACACAGAGGCAGACAGAAACATTATCGCTCCGCCTTCTAAAGGTGGGCAATAACTACGTTGTAAACATTGTCCAATAATGCGATGTAATGGGCAGCAAAGCAGCCTACAATGATGGTCAACCATCCTTTTTTTTGTTTTTTTTTCCTCCGAGACATGGCATCTTACTGGGCCAAGTGATACTGAGAACTCTGCCAGTATGACCAAAGCATCAACCACTTCTTATCTATGTCGTTTGTTTAATTTGCTGCTGCTTCCAAACGTACCGGTATTTTTCAGCTTAGGAGAGTCCCATGGTAATAAATGGAACAATGCGGAATATCTATATTTGTCTCTATCTATCTATATAAATCAACAACATTCGGAAAGTCTTTAACAGTATCATCTCTTGGTAGCAATGACATAATAAAGAAAAAGGCGTTATAATAGTGAAGGTGATAACTGTATCAGACGTTCCTATGTGACATGCATAGGTTTCCCTCAGCCTACTGGTTTTTTGTCATGCTTCAGTACTACAATGCCTTTATAAAGCATCCCATCCAGACTCGATACATAAGTCCAGGAGCGGATCCAGCATGGAGTACAATCAGATCAAGGATAAAGTAAGAAAAGAAGTATCTGGCAAACTTGCGTTTTTTTTTTTTTTTTTTATAACTATGCCGTATTGTTGGTTGTCTCAGGTGTCCGCAATTTTTTTGTTCTGGCAGCCAGAATAAAATAATGCCAGAGCCCCAAATGAGGAAATAAAAAACTGTTGACCCATCTGTTTCCATCACTGAATACATGCAACAGCGAAGCAGCTCTCACCTCCAACATCTTCCTGCACTCAGTTTAATTGACAAGGAATGCACCTAAGAAGAAAAGCATACAAGGAGACAGGGTGCAGAGAAGAGAGAAGGCAGCATGGAATAGGTGTTGGGATGTAATCCACCATGGTCGGGTAGTATTTTGTCCATAGGATAAAATAATATATACACACAAGACAAACCGATAGGGAAAAAGTCCAAACATACTCCCAGAATACGACGAATTTAAGCTTGTTGACATCTGGATCCGTTCTTAGTTTTCGGTGACGAATGAAATGAACTAAAGACGTTTTCCATAGGGAGTGGTCCATTTAATACTTTCTCTTGTACTTCGGCTATCATACTGAATTCTCTTTGTTAACTGAGATTCTTTCCTGTGAGGGACGTCAGGCTTATTACCATCAACATGTATTATTCCTTAATGACACCTCTGTGTTCTGACCATGTTTTCTGCTGTTGAATAGCTTCCCATATTTGGAGAAGAAAGTGAACACATGTTTACCCATAACAATATTGTCTGAAATTTTCATTCCTCAATGATAGGAATACTGTTCCAATAGAATTTAATCGCCTTTGTAGATCTAATATACCCAGTGCTTATGCCAGTCTTTGACTGTTATCTTAATGGTTATATCGTCATACGCGTTCACGGTTCATTCTTTTAGTCCATTCTCCAAGAAGCATTCTTAATTTCTGTCTTTTCTATTTCAGTATTTGTTTCTGATATCACTGTGGTGAAACTCGCATTCATATGCTGGTGATTTACATGAATACAATGCATTGGCTGTGTATTCTTAATGGGATGTATGCTGCAAAATTTAATCACCAGATGTTTAGCTCTAGGAATGTTTTGCAAAATATCGTGAATAATATAATTTGGGCAACTTCACGGAGATTTTTATGTTTTTTCCAGCTTTTATTCCGTACCCTAGTGACACTAAATGGTAATGCTTCGGCGCTCGATCCATTTCATTACACATGTAATTTTCTCTATACTTTCATGCTAGTCTCTTGCTGCAGCTGAGCGTTCAGGATGGGATGATGGCAGTTGTAGTCGTGCATATCTCTTGCTGCATATAAGGTTCAGGATGGAGAGATAGCAACTTTAGTTGCGCTAGTCTCTTGCCACAGCTGCGCGTCCAGGATGGAGGGATCACATTTTTAGTCATGGTTAACTCTTTCTACAGTTAAGGTTCCGGATGAGGAGGTAGCGGTTTAAAGCAGTGCCAATCTCTTGTTACGTCTGAGCGCTCAAGATGATGAGACAGTAGTACTACCTATGCTAATCTCTTGTTACAACTAATGTTAAAGATGAGGAAACAACAGTTGTGGTCGTGATAATCTCTTGCTACAGCTGAGCATTGACAGTTTAAAGATATCAGTTTTAGTCCAAAGTATAGTGCACAGTATAAGTGACAACACACACACACACACACACACACACACACACACACACACACACACACACACACACACACACGGAAGCAAAACACCGAATGTATCGAATGTATTCTTTGTTGAGGTTAGGTTCGCACCAGAAAATAATCATTACCAATTCTCTTAAGTGCAGAGGCCCTTTCCTGCCTCACAGCACAGCTCCCTGCAGCATCTAAAAGTCTTAACTCGGTTTCAGGTGCTGCAGCTCAGTGTTGTAGGTCTCGAGACCGATCTTGGTCTCGAGACCGGTCTCGAGACAAGTTTGATATGGTCTTGGTCTTGATCTTGGTCTCGCTTGACGTGGTTTTGGTCTTGATCTTGGTCTAGATGCTTCTGGTCTCGGAGTTTTGACTCGAGACCAGGTCGAGACCAGCATTACGAAGTGCATCGGGGTGTGGGTAAGGTCGGAATTTATGATCATACACGTAGAAAAATCATGGCTGATTCGATTCACGGCGCGCCATACAGCGTTGTACTGTCTACAGATACCAGTGTTGTACCGTAGGTCTCGAGATTGGTCTTGGTCTCGAGACCGATCTCGAAGCCAGTTTGATGTGGTCTTGGTCTTGATCTTGGTCTCACTTGACGTGGTCTTGGTCTTGGTCTTGGTCTCGCTTGACGTGGTCTTGGTCTTGGTCTTGGTCTCGGAGGGTCTGGTCTTGGTCTTGGTCTCGAGGTGCCTGGTCTTGATTCCAACACTGCGTGCAGCTTTATCTTGTCCATTCAGTTGTAATTTGTTGCCCTCAGTGACCAAGATTTGCAATGATTCTGTGTGAGATCCACAGACAGACTTAAAATTAATTTTCCTTCTTAACTGTTACTAACTTTAGTAGACTGAATAAGACACATATGATTATGCAGTCTCATTTCCCTGATCATCTTTCAGAATAACCGCAGTTACGAGACGGAAATTATCAAAAATTTGTGAATCCGAGCCCAGCCTTCTCACTTCTCCATCGTCCATCACAGCATTCACTTCAACAGCCATGGGATGTGGCTAAGGTGCACCTGGTTTCTAAGATCTTTATTATTACCACCTAGGATGTAAGAAGCCTTCTTGTTTTTTTTTTTTCATCAGAAACTCATTTCCATCGTTTCTAAGCCCACGAAAATCATCCATAGGAATATCTGACACTTTTCAATGAGATACAACCCATTCATTCATCACTCAGTATCCATTACTTTTTAAAAATTATCCTGGGACTTATCATGGCACAAGAACAATATATCGCTGGTAAAATTTGTTTTTCAGTGATTCGCCCCTCTGTGAAATGCACCTTTATTGCTAGGTATGGAGGTGGAGGGGAAGGGACTCAACACAAATGGCTTTTCTAAACGGGATGGAGTCACCGGCTTACTATCTCATCAACTTCCCCCCCCCCCCACACAAACATACTGACCGTCTATCTCTGTCTCATGGGATCAGTGTTGCATCTTTCACCTTCTGTCAATGCTTCAGTGGCCACTACTATTCTGAACTGTCTGCTTACATCCCTCTCTAATTACAGCGGGCGAGTAGCACCTATCAGGCAACCCACTGTTACCTCTTTCTCTCTAGTTCTAATGCAACATTTAAGAGGCGCTCCCGGTCCTTCATATATGTAGGTGGTCAACTCTGGAATAGTCTTCCTTAGCATGTACTATGCTTCCCTCCGTTTATGAGCTGCAGTCTCTTATATGCAGTCTGTTCAATCGTATCAAAATTCAGGAATCTTGGTTTGGGCATTCTTTTGTTAAGTATTCTTTAACCAGAACAACATTGTATATGCTTGCAGTCATTGGTTCATTCTTTTTGCATTAAACAATGTTATTTTTACATATATGTACTGTACAACAAACCTAAGGAGAAGAAGTGTACGGTCACTCCGCCGAAGTAACATAATTGTTTCGGTAACACTCATTGTTTCTAGTGTGATGTAACGTGTAAACCATAATCTGAAGCCCTAACTACAGCGATGTTCTTTATTAACTTTATCCTGGCTATCTCCAGGCGATATATCCTTGAGTGTATATGATACACTCCAAATTAGATGGATTAGATAGAGCCTTCATTAACATCATTACCTCTAAGGCGCACATCCAATGCTAACATAATTTTATATTGATCTGCGGCTTCCAGATGGTGTTATTCGGCTTAAGAGAGACTTTTCACACTCGAGGGTTTGAACACACCCTTCATTAAACCGTCGGTGTGATATAAGCTACATAACATAGTTTGGAACCAGCAAGAATAACATATACACAGAAGACGCAGGTTATGTACAGTTGCCTTCAAAAGTTTCATTTCACTTCCCTTCCCTCAGTAATTTGTAACATTGTATTTATTTTGTTAGTTAAAAGTAATAGTTCTGTTAAAAGTCACTGTATACCTACCTAAACCGATTATAGTGACCACATGCAACTTTACCCAGGTTAATAGGATATTATGCGTTACTGAGGGTCAGGAGGAGAAACGTACTTAACTTTTTTTTTTTCCTGGGGACTGCACACGTATGTAAGCTACTGATTTTGGTTATGCATGGTGGAAATCTGCTCAAGGATTTTTAAAACTTTCGCTGCCATTGACAAAATTGATTACAATATTCAGGCTGGATCCTGACTATTTTATACAGATAAGGGAAATTCTAGCAATTCAAGGACTGAACAAGACAGTTTCAACCCTTCGACGACTAGAATTAACCTGCTAAACAAAAACGTGTTGAATTAGCCTAAGCAAAATACCTGTGGCCGTCCATATAATAAATGGCTGGGGGATATACAATACCGACTGCAAAACGTTTCTCCCCTGTGACTTAATCGAGTAAACTTCCCGAAGACGAAGTGGAGAAGCCAAGAGTAGCTGAGTGAGAATGAGAGTTTTTCGTCTACCCATTTGTTCATTTGTACTGCGAATTCCACAGTTATGGGCTGATTTTGACGACTAAGGGGTCAAAAGCATCTTCTCACGCTGTCGTTGTCGACGCACTCGGGCTGAGTCCAGTGCCATAATAAAAAAAAAAAAAAAAAGTCTAGCTCAGTCAGGTGGGAATCCCTCTGCGACGTCAGAAGTAAGTCAGAGCCTGTGATTCAACAAAACAGTTGATACCCACACCCACCAGGTTCATCCACCTCCACACACTCCCAAATACTGTATTAACATTTTACCAACACACACACACACACACACACACACACACACACACACACACAGAAAGAGAGAGAGAGAGAGAGAGAGAGAGAGAGAGAGAGAGAGAATCTGGTTTGAAAGAAATGTCAGCTAACAGGATTCTTTAAGCAGCCACTGGGACATTCATGCACAGTGCAATCATTACAACGAAGGAACTCACATAATAACCACTGCAGTAAAGACGACGTTACATATGCTGGATGGAAGTGTCGTGTGGAGGAACCCAGCAATAAAAGATCTGATGCATTGGTCCAGCAGGTCAGTGACTTAGGTAGGAAGACACACTCACAGTAGCACTGGGTCAATGAAAATGTCTAGCCCTGGCAGCGAGACAAGGAAGAGCGAAGGGGTCGTAACAGCATTTTTAACACACACACACACACACACACACACACACACACACACACACACACACACACACACACACACACACACACACACACACACACACACACACACACACACACACACACACACACACACACACACACACACACACACACACACACACACACACATTTTCCATTTCCTTAGTATCAGCTTCACCAAGCGATTAGACCACATGCCAGTCGCAACATTCTTCTTATAGTTATCTCTCTCTCTCTCTCTCTCTCTCTCTCTCTCTCTCTCTCTCTCTCAACATCTGGATTGTTTTTAGTCATAAATCAGATTTGTTCTGGGAGAAGGACAAGGAGTGCAGAAAGTACAGACATTTCCTGTGCCTCTTAGTTTTCATTTCAAAACACAGATTAGCAAGAATAAACATACCTTGAGTTATTATGCCAACTGCAGCAGAGAGGTGGCCCGGGGATATTTACCATAACACCACACTGATCCCAGCGTCACCCACTGATTCCTATGACGCTTCATAACTTGCTTCTCAGAGGTTGGATGCTGAAGAGATTTCGCGCTTTCTTTACCTCTTCTGTTCGTCATGTATATTTATATTTTACTAGTTTTACCTGCAGACGCCTGTATTCAACTCAGGCCAGACATCTGGTAGATGTGGGTTAATAAAGGCTGTCTAATTTGTCCAGTTCGAAAACTCCCTCAAACAGTCTGTCGTCTGGTGTTAGACATAACAGAGTGTAAAACCGTCACCTCAGTGAAGTAGTTAACCCTCCAAACCTGCTGACTTTGTAATGAGGCCATGTACCAAGCATGGTGTACGGTACAGTTCTCTTGTGTTGGGAGCTCTTGTCAGCAGGCACTGGTTAGAGGCACTTTGTCTTAACATATCTCATTTGATGCTTTTCCTTCAATGCCCACAACGTAGTCAATACAACCACAGTCACCTCGTGTCTCAATCCTTAATGTACAAAGTTTGTGAAGAACAACTCTTGGCCAGGACTAAGAACACTATACTGTTAGTCTATGAAGGCCTCACAAATGATATTGTTCTCTGACTCTTCTTATGTAGAACATTTGGTCATGGAAAATAGTTAAAGTTTTGGTGCACTAATTCCATCAACTATAAATATCTCTCCTAAGCTGATGAAAATTTTCTACTCAAGAAAATATATAAAAGACGTTATTATAGTAAAGGACTTAAGAAAACACACACACGAGCGCACCGACTGGCATGTGCCCTGATCATTTGGTCAGGGTGATAGTTGTGTGTGTGTGTGTGTGTGTGTGTGTGTGTGTGTGTGTGTGTGTGTGTGTGTGTGTGTGTGTGTGTGTAAGATGCTGTTACGACACTCTTGCTCCTCCTTCTTGCAACCACAGCCTTGACTGTTTCATTGGCCCAATGTTAATATTATCGGTAATAAATAGATAGAGACTGGAGTGTATTGGTGTTGTTATGAGAAGAGGTAGACTGAGATGGTTTGGGCATATGGAAAGGATGGGGGATGATGACTGGGTGCAGAAAGTGAGAAGTGTTAACGTTAGGGTTAGGGCTGCGAGAGGTAGACCGAAAAAGATCTGGGAAGAGGTTATTGGGTGTGATTTCAGGGATAAGGGACTGAATAGGGAAGCTGCCAGGGATCGAACAGCATGGAGACCAGCCATTAGGTGACCAAGACCGACGCATGCAAGCACATCGGAGCCTTCAAAAACGAAACGAAACGAACATTAGTGCGGGTGTGTGTTTCTGCCTCTGTCGCTGACCTGCTTGGACCAATGCATCAAGTATATTTTTATTGCTTAATATCTCCGGACGACTCTACCATCCAGCATACGTGACATCTCCTTTACTGCAGTGCTTATTGTGTGAGGTACTTCGTGGTTTTGTCCCAGTGTCTGTTTAAATAATCCTGTTAGATGATGTTTTTATTGAACTAGATATTCTCTCTCTCTCTCTCTCTCTCTCTCTCTCTCTCTCTCTCTCTCTCTCTCTCTCTATGTAAAATGTTTATAGGAGGTGGGTGAAACGGGTTGGTGTTGAGAATACTGCAACGGTTTAAAGAAGGTTGTATTTAAACCCTCGAATTTCAAAAGTCTCTGCTAAGCTGACTAACATCATCTGGAGGCCACAAGAATCAAGATATAAAGATGTTAGTATAGGACGTGCGCCTCAGAGGTCCTTAGTGGTGTCGATAATAATGTAGGCTGCATCTAATCCCTCCGATTCGGTATGTCTCACATTCCGAAAAGCAAAGATGAAATTAGTAATAAACATCACTGTAGTTTAGGGCTCAAGTTTATAGGTTACACGTTACGTCACATTGGAAGCAATGTGAGGAGGAAGGAACCAAAGGGAACGAGCCCGCAAAACTGTTCCTTCCAAGAGAAACAAAATTCAAGAGAGAGCCAAATTCAAGATCCATTCATTTCGAGATGCCTGGACACACTGAGTTTGAAAGACTGGAGATCATAGGAAGCAGGAAATACAGACAGAGAGAGACAGTTCCAGAGATGACCTCCTGCATAAATGAAGGATTGGGAGTAACGATTAACTCTTGCATTAGAGAGCTGGACAGAAAAGGGGTGAGAGTTTGCTGCTAGACGGGTGCTACGCGCCCGTCGTAGAGGTGGAGGAATGCATGCAGACAGTTCAGAGGAACAGTGACCATTGAAGTAGGGATAAAAAAGAGATAAAGATGCAACAGTGCGGCAAAGAGACAGAGGTTGAAGGGAGTCAGTAAGACGGGGAGAGTTAATGAGACGAAAAGCCTTTGACTCCACCCTATTGAGAAGAGCTGTATGTGGGGAGCCTCCCCACACATGAGAGTTGTACTCCACACAGAGGCGGATAAAACCCCTGTATAGAGTCGACAATTGTGCAGGGGTAAAGAAGGAACGGAGTTGGCTTAGCACACCTTATCTCTTGGAAGCAGATTTTACAAAAGATGTAATTATGATCTTTCCAAGATAAGTCCCGAGTAAATGAAACCCCAAGCATGTTCAAGGATGATGCAGGATTAAGATGAATATTATTAAACATTAGTGGGTATACCTGTTGAAGATTTTGTCGGGTTGATAGGTGCAAAAACTGAGTCTTTGATGCATTAAAAACAACCAGATTATTTTTACCCCAGTCAGAGATACGAGCCAAGTCAGACATTAGGTGCTCCATAGCCTGGTTAGATGTACAGCTTAGAAGGTCATTGATGAATAAAAAGAAGAGAGTTGGTGATAGGACAGAGCCCTGAGGAACACCACTGTTAATAGATCTAGGAGAAGAACGATGGCCGTCTACAACAACGGCTATAGAAAGACCTGAAACGAAGCTATAGATGAAGGCACAGATAGAAGGATGGAAACCGTAAGAGGGCAGTTTGGAAATTAAAGATTTATGCCAGACTCGATCGAAAGCCTTTGAGATGTCAAGTGCAATGGCAAAGCTTTCGCCAAAGTCCCGAAAGGAGGATGACCGGAAGTTTGAGAGGTAGGTGAGAAGATCGCCTGTGGAGTGTCCCTGACGGAACCCATACTGACGATCAGAAAGAAGGCTGTGATAGGAAAGATGCTTTAAAATTTTTCTATTAAGAATAGACTCGAAAACTTTTGAGATACAGGATGTTAAAGCAATTGGACGATAGTTAGGGTTGAGAATGGTCACCCTTCTTTGGGACTGGCTGAATGAGAGCAAATTTCCAGCAAGAAGGAAAGGTACAAGTTGATTGACAAAGGTGAAAGAGTTTGCCTAGGCAGGGAATAAGCACAGAACCACAGTTCTTGAGAACAACAGGAGGTACTCCATCAGGCCCATATGCCTTATTAGTATTAAGGCCTGTCTTCTTCTTCTCCTTTCGGCTTTTCCCTTAGGGGTCGCCACAGCGGATCACTCGTCTCCATCTTACTCTGTCTTCTGCATCTCCTTCTCTTACACTTACCACCCGCATGTCCTCCTTCACTACATCCATAAACCTTCTCTTTGGCCTTCCTCTCTTTCTCCTGCCTGGTAACTCCATTTCCAGCATCCTCCTCCCGACATACTCCTCATCGCTCCTCCGTACATGTCCAAACCATCTCAGTCTCACCTTTCTAGCTTTGTCCCCAAACTGACTTACGTGTGCTGTCCCTCTATTATGTTCATTTCTAATTTTGTCCAACCTCGTCACTCCTAGTGAAAACCGCAACATCTTCAATTCTGCTACCTCCAACTGTGCCTCCTGTCTTTTTGTAAGTGGTACTGTCTCCATTCTGTACAACATGGCTGGCCTTACAACAGTCTTATAAACTTTCCCTTTCATTTCTGCAGAGACCCTTCTGTCACAGATCACTCCTGTCACCTTTCTCCACCCACTCCATCCCGCCTGCACTCTCTTTATTACCTCTCTGCCACACTCTCCGTTACTTTGTACAGTTGACCCCAAGTATTTGAATTCATCTACCTTTGCCACCTCTACACCTTGCAGCCTCATGGTTCCCCTGTCATCTCTCTGATTTACACACATGTACTGAGTCTTGCTTCTGCTTACTTTCATTCCTATTCTCTCCAGTGCATATCTCCATCTCTCAAGCTCTGCCTCAGCTTCCTCCCGGCTCTCACTACATATCACAATATCGTCCACAAACATCATTGTCCATGGAGGCTCCTGTCTAATCTCATCTGTCAATCTGTCCATCACCATTGCAAACAAGAAGGGACTCAAAGTCGATCCTTGATGCAATCCCACCTCCACCTTGAAACCCTCAGTCATTCCTACTGCACATCTCACTGCTGTTACACTATCGTCGTACATGTCCTTCACCGCCCTCATGTACTTCTCCGCCACTCCTGACTTTCTCATACAGTACCACAGTTCCTCTCTCGGTACCCTTCTCCAAGTCTATAAACACACAATGCAACTCCTTCTGTCCTTCTCTGTACTTCTCCATCACCATTCTCAAAGCAAATATGGCATCTATAGTACTTCTCCCTGGCATGAAACCAAATTGCTCCTCGCAGATCCTCACTTCTCTTCTCAGCCTAGCTTCCATCACTCTTTCCATATCTTCATTGCATGGCTGATCAGCTTTATATCTCTGTAGTTGCTGCAGCATTACACATCACCCTTGTATTAGTACTGAGGCCTGTGATGGCAGAAAATACATCAGCTGAAGAAATTTTAATGTTAGCCATGAGGAAGTCAGAGGGGGGAAGTGATGGAGGAACAGCACCGGAATCATCTAAGGTGGAATTGGAGGAGAAAGTCTGAGCAAAGAGATCTGATTTATCAGTAGAAGAAATAGCTACAGAGTCATCAGAGTAGAAAAGAGGAGGGAAGGATGATGAGGTAAAGTTGTTAGAAAGGTTTTTGGCAAGGTGCCAGAAGGAGCGGAAAGAATTCGAGTTAGAGAGTTGAGAGCATTTTGTACGGATGAAATTATTTTTAGCAGAGCGAAGAACAGACTTTGGACGATTCTGGGCAGAAACGTATAAAAGATGTGATTCAGGGGTGGGTTGGCTCCGGTACCTTTTAAAGGCCCTCTCCTTGTTGCGGACAGCATTAGAACAAGCGTGATTAAACCAATGCTTTCGTGCATTAGTCAAAGGATATGAGAAAGGAATGTATGCTTCCATGCCCGAGAGTATAACCTCCGTAATGCACAAGGCACATGCAGATGGCTCTCGGCCATGGAAGCAATAATCATTCCAGGGAAAATCAAAGAAGTACTGCCTGAGGGCCTCCCAATCAGCAGCTCCAAAGTGCCACAGACAACGTTTCTTTCAAGGGTCCACAGGCCGTACCAGAGCGATAGGACAGGTTAAGGTGATAAGGTTGTGATCGGAGGAGCCCAACAGAAAGAAAATATTAACAGTGTAAGCAGAAGGCTTAGTTGCAAGGAAGAGGTCAAGTATGTTGGAGCTCTCTCAAAGGCGGTCAGGGATACCGGTAGGGTGCTGTACAAGCTGCTCTAGGTCATTAAGGATAGAAAAGATGTAGGCTTGTTCACCAGGTGGATCAGTGAAATGAGAGGAGAGCCAAAGGTGGTGGTGAACATTGAAATCTCCAAGAATGGAGATTTCAGAGAAAGGAGAAATGGATCGAATGTGTTCCATCGTAGAAGTAAGATAGTCAAAGAATTTTTGATAGTCAGCAGAATTAGGCGATAAGTAAACAGCACAGATATATTTAGTCAGAGAATGATAGGAAAGCCGAAGCCAGAGTGTAGAGAATTCAGAAGAATCGAGTTCAGGAACACGAGAGCAAGATAAGTTGTTGCGTATGTATTCACAGCAGCCACCTTTGGCTATGAAATGAGTATAGAGAAAGTAGGAGGATACGGAAAAGGGTCTGCTGTCAGTTGCCTCAGACAGCTGAGTCTCAGTTAGAAAATGAAGGTGAGGTTTAGAGAAGGAGAGGTGGTGCTCAACAGAGCGAAATTAGAGGAAAGGCCACGAATGTTGCAGAAATGAAGAAGGAGAGAGTCAGACAGTGGTTCCAGGCATCTTGAGTAGTCACCGGGAGAGGGGCAGAAGGTGGGAGCATTTAAAAAAGACAATAGTTAAAAGAGGTGAGAGTGCGATGCTAGATGGGTGCTACCAGTCTACTATAAGTGGAGGGGGATGTAAGCAGACAGTTCAGAGTAACAGCAGCCACTGAAGCAATAACAGTAAATGGTGAGAGATGCAACACTGCGGCTAAAATAAAGGTGCTGAAAAAAGTCAGTATGTGGATGGGGATGAGAGGGGAGGGGAGAGCTGGTGAGACAATAAATCTCTGACTCCAGCCGTTTACAGAAGCCGTTTGTCTTTATTCCCCCTCTTACCTCACAGTAGAGGTGTATACCACACTGAGGTAAATATAATACCTTTATGGATTCGATTCAGCACACCAGATCACCGAGAAACAAACTTTACAAGAGAAACATTGCTCTCTTGCCATAAGCTCCCAGAAAAACAAGTGAATGAAGTATTGCCATGATACAAATTCCCCTACCGGATGATAATCATACATATGTACTGTGTATACATTGTGGGCATGTCCATGCATGTGAAAGTTACAGAGCAGACACGAATGTAGGTATGGGTGTTAAGTATGACAGCACTCGACCCTGTTTGAGTCCCAAGCGTGGCCTTGACCTTGGCAGTAGTTAGCTGGTTTTTGCACTCGACACACCGTCATTGAATGGGGAACAATTGTGTGAAGTTTTATTAAAATCTGTCTATGCACGTGGAAGTTGCAGAACGGACACGAATGTAGGCACTGCTGTTAACCCGCCCCGTCCCGACCACTTTTTGACCACTGGTACCCCCCAATCCCGACCATTTTTCGACCCTTTTTTTTTTTTGCTAAAACTTTCGCTTTTGGTGAGAAACATCGAAAATTCATAGAGAAATCGCTCACCTGAGGTTTAAAATACTCATTACAGGTAGGAGAGCCTCCTTACCTTACTGGGTTTTCTATCAGGCTGGCACCAAAGAAAACGAGTTCTATGGGAGGATAACTATTTCACACCACTCATAAACGGTATTTATTTATTTACTGTTACGAATTTATATGTAGTACAAGAGTATATTGGTTTTCAAGCGGTAATATAGGCGTTATAAGCATTGTTTCACTCACTAATACCTGACCTTTTTTTGCCACATTACCTGATCATCATTTCTAACTGTTTCTTCCTCTAATGCTATGTAAAGTTTGTCCTCCACATTGTCATTGATTGGGGAATCACTCTGGCCCTGAATTTCGTACCGTGGCATGACATGGCTATACTGGCCAGGTCACTGATAACAGGTGAATTGCTGAGAAAAGGGCATGCAGGGGGGGGTGAGGAGGTCATGCTGGGTAAGGCATTGTCTCTGCCTGGCATCTTGTTGAGGAAGGTGTCCCGTGTATACGTACCAAAAATGACTCGCGAAAATTGAAAAATGTGGAAATTATGAACCTTGCAATTGCAGGACGTTGAAATACGTCCTCGGGATTAGCTGTGACAAAACGTGAGGACGTGGAAGTACGTCCTCGGGACGGCGCGGGTTAAGTATGACAGTACCCGACCTTTTTGAACTCCAAGTGTGACCTTGACCTTGGAGATAGATGTCTGGTTGTGTCGCGCGACACACCGTCATGGTTTGGGAAACAATTGTGTGAGGTTATAACATAATCTGTCAGTGCTTGTGGAAGTTACAGAGCAGACACGAAATTGCTGATGTACTGAAGTACTGACGGAACCGCGCAAACCTATAGTCCCCGACCTGTTTGACCGGCAGGGGAATAATGTGAAGGATATTGAGTGAGTTGTGTCTCGTTAAAAACTGTCTCGTTAGCGAGTGTGATATGTTCTTATGGAAGATAATAGCGGGTTTAGGGATGATGGAATCGAGTTTCTGATGCACTAAAACAATAAGTCTCCTTGGTCACATCTCAGGCCTGCTGAACTGACTGCTGTGATGGACGCTGGAGAAATGAGAAGGCTGGTCTCGAATTCAAAAACTTTTGATAAACTCCGTCTCGTACTTGGATTATTTCTGAAGAAATAGCAATGACATGAGATCGCATGCTCATATGTGCCCTATTCTTCATACTAAAATAAATAACCGTTCCTGGAGAATATTAATGGTAAGTTTGCCTGGGTATCTCGCACCAGGTCATTATAAAACTCGGTCACATATAGCGACTCTCTGGAGCAACTTCCAACTAAATGGCCTAGATAAAGCTGCGGTCCCTGGAGCCGAGTTCAAACTCTGAGATGTCTCACCAGGGAGCTGTGCTGTGGGGCAGTAAAGAGCCACCACACTCAGGTGAATTGGTAAAGATTATTTTCTGGCGCGCCCCTAGTCTTGCCGCAGGAACACATTCGGTGTTTTGCTTTCGTGTGTGTGTTGTCAGCTATACCGTGAATTGTAATTTGAACTAAAACTGCCATAAAAAACAGCCAATGTTTGGCTGTTGGAAGATATTAGCACAACTAAAAGTAGAATATAGCCGTTGTAAACTCTCGGCTGCAGCAAGAGGTTAGCACGATTAAAACTGCTGTCTCTCCATCCTGAATCTTAGCTATAGCAAGACAATAAGCACGAGTATGTGGAGACAGTCACGAAGTGTATTGGAATGGATGTGGAGCCGAAGTAATTCCATATCGTGTCACTGGAGTACGGGGGTACATGCTGTAAAAAGAAATAAAAAAAGTATCTCCGTTAAGTTGCACAAACTCTATTA
The DNA here is from genome assembly GCF_032717465.1 of Coenobita brevimanus. NCBI lineage: Eukaryota > Metazoa > Arthropoda > Malacostraca > Decapoda > Coenobitidae > Coenobita > Coenobita brevimanus. The sequence goes on along the minus strand of NC_136980.1, from coordinate 13,554,560 downwards.
TTTCACAATATTTTGCCAAACATTCATATAGTCAAACATCTGGTGATTGTTTTGCAGCATACTTTTCATTAAAATTCACAACTAATGCGTAATGTTCATGTATATCACCAGGAAATGAATGCCAGTTCAAATGCATAATGTTCATGTAAATCACCAGCAAATGAATGCCAGTTCACTACAGTTACATCAGAAACAGAGCTTGCTGTAGAGAGGATAGTAATTAAGATTGCTACCTGGAGAATGGAATGAAAATTACGGACAGTGAAGGAACATGACGATATAACCAGTGAAGTACCCGTCAAAGACTAGCATTAGCAGTGGATATATTAGATGTAATAGGACGATTTAATGATATAGAAACACTCAGTATGACTATAATGAGGATTAAAATATTAAGAGGTAACTGTTATAGTTAAACAGATGTTCACTTTGCTATATCGATATGGGAAGTTAATCAATCGCAAAAAAGTGGCCAAAACATAGAGAAAGCGTCTGTCAAGAATTAATATTCACTGACGAAATTAAGCTGAAACTCCGTCTTAGGAAAGAATCTAAATGAACACAAGGAGTTCAGTATAACAGACGAAATGCAAGAGAAACTATTTAGTGTACCCCGGGCTTAGGGAAAAGACTTTAGCCCATTTCGTTTTTCACTTAAAACGAAGACGAGGGAGATTAGGATGCCAGCAAACGCGTATTCGTCATATTCTTGAAATATGTTAAGGTGGTTTCTCCATCGGTTACTGTGTGTGTATATATTATTTTATGGGTAAAATACTTCTACACCATGGTGGCTTACATGCCAACACCGATCCTCTGAACTGTCTGCTTGCATCCCTCCACCTCAACGACGGCGCGTAGCACTCGTCTAGCAACAAACTCTCATCCCTTTTCTGTCCAGCTCTCTAATGCAAGCGTTAACCATTACTCCCAGTCCTTCATTTATGCAATGGGTCAACTCTGGAACTGTCTTCCTCTGTATTTCCTGCTTTCTATGATCTCCAGTCTTTCAAACGCAGTGTGTCCAGGCAACTCGAAATGAACTGATCTTGATATGGCTCTTTTGTATTGCTTTTGCTTTTGTTTCTTGGAAAGAACAGTATGCGGGCTCCTGGCCTTTGGTTCCTTCTCCCTTGCATAAAAGAAGAAAAAAAACTTATTCCTTCTGAGAGTCGTATCCTTCTCTCTCCCCTGTATCCTCTCTCCTTGAAGGCTTTTCTTTTTAGGTGCTCTCCTTGTCAGCTCAGCTGAATGCAGAAAGATGCTGGAGGTGAGAACTGTTTCGCTCTTGACTTGGGCAGGAAGCGGATTAAGTCTACACTTAACAAAATATTTACAATATGCATTGGGAAATAAACACTAAGGGAAGAAAGGCAACCATTGGTTGCAGAGTACGCCTTTTGTTCTCTTGTGTAGTTCACGGGCTTCATACAAAATCATCATTACGACCCGAATTGCTGAAAACAAATGTGAATTCATAAAATATGGATTTCACAGCTATACATCAACACATGGTCTTAAAGGCATTATCATACTAGCTGTAATAAAGCAGATGCTTTATAGGAAATTTACTGTAGGACTCTGATCGTAATACTCACGAGAGTAACTAAGAGGCTGGATGTTGGTTGTCTTAGCTGTATTTTATTTTTTTATTCTTTTAAATTCTGGCAGCCTGAATAAAGTAATGTCACAGCCCCAAATCAGGAAACCACAAAAATATCGACTCATCTGCTTCTGCCACTGGCTTATATATGGAGTCTGTATGGGATTCTTTGTAAAGGCACTGCAGTCTTGGGGCCATGTCAAAAGACCAGTAGGCTAAGCAAAAGCTCACATCCCTCAGTACAAAATGCATCTCACTGAAACCTCTGATAACATCAACACCTTCACTAAGATAACGCCTTTTTCATTATTCTGTCCCTGCTAGCAAGAGATTATTTTCATCATCATCATCATCATCCGGACCTCCTTTCCCACCCAAGGGCAGGGTGAGGAGTAGCAATGTCCAGACAGCACAAAACTGCACAATCCAATAGGCCATGTTTCCATTCGCTCATCATTCAAGCCCCCGGAATCCTGGCTCTACCGGATACGCCAAAAATTATTCACCACGTTCTGCAGCTTCACACAAACGTATCCGATTGAGTCAATCCGGACGCTGCCATGCTCACAAGGGGTGCCAAAATCCCTGATCATGCACTTCTCCTCAAAACATTCATCCAGCCAGCTCAATCTCTTGTCAGTTCCCTAGCCTCACCGACTTCCAAACCTCTCTTCCTCAAACACTCATTCACCGTATCTCTCCACCTTCTCCTTGGCCTACCTCTCCTCCTCCCTCTTTCAAATTCGCTCAGGTATACCTTTTTCACCACTCTATTGTTATACATTCTTTCCACATGACCATACCATCTCAGGACACTCTCTTCGATTCTGGTGTCCACCGACTTCCTCACTTCACACCTTTCACAAATCACATTATTCCGTATCCTATCCACCCGCCGTACTCCACATTCATTCCTCAGCAGTCACATCTCCACTGCTCTTACTCTTGACTTTTCATTTTCATGCCACACCATAGTCTCACACCCATATGTTAAAGTTGGCACTAACACTCCCTCATGTAAGCGTCGTGCAACTGCAACACTCTAGCCTCTGTTTCATATCAAGGCCTTCATTGCACCAGCTACTTTTCTTCCTTGTGTCACTCTACTTTCAACTTCTTTTGCACCTTTTCCTCTCTTTTCTGTCACTGTACCCAAGTATTTGAACTCTCTAAGCAATTCCAGTCACTCTCCATTCACTGTGACATCGCACTAGGAGTCACCTTCTCTCTCAATAACCATTACTTTACTCTTCTCTACATTTACTTTCAAGGCACAACGCTCACAGACATCAGCAAACCTCTGCACTAGCCTGCCAAGTTCTTGTCCGGTACTTTAAAGCAGTACTGCATCATCAGCATACAACAAATTTGAGATATTCCATCTATCACCATTCATTACCAACGCCATCCCTCTCTCCATCACTCGTGTTTTTACTTCTCTCATCACCCCATCCATATATATATTGAACAACCATGAGAACATCACACAACCTTGTCGCACGCCCACACCGATCGTGAACCATTCACTTAGATGCCCATTAACCCTTACACATGCTTCGCTACCATCATAAAAACTCTTTCTTGACAAGCCCTAGCAGCTTACCATCAACACCATACATACGCAGAACTTTCCACAATCCGTCTCTCTACTTTGTCGTATGCTTTTTGAAATGTGGCTATACATACTGTGTATTATTGCACTGATTACCACGGGCTGTCCTAAGCTGAAGAAATCGTCTGGAAGCAGCAGCAATGAAAAGAAAATGACGTCCTCGGGGTGAAGTGGTTGATGCTTTAGTCATCATGGCAGAGTTCTCTGTATCACTTGTACCAGAAAGATGCAATGGTCTGAGGAAAAATAGCGGGTTCGGCCATAACTGTACTTCACTGCCCATTACTTCACATTTTTACCTCCGCCAAGGAGGTTAGGTTTTCACCTCTGTCCGTTTGTTTGTTTGTTTGTTGGTTGGTTGGTTGGTTTGTGAGCAAGATTACACAAAAACTTCTGGACGGATTTCCACGAAACTTGGTAGAAGATATAGATAGATAGATAGATAGACAGATAGATAGATAGATAGATAGATAGACAGATAGATAGATAGATAGATAGATAGATATGCCATTAGTCCTTCACATCTGACAGTCACTCCAACAGTTGACATCATTCAGCCACATCTTGACAACAACTCAAACAACATTTTCCCTCCACGCCTAACACAATCCACCTCCAGTACTGACAACTTTCCTTCAGAATCAGTCGCTTTTCCTTCACATCCTGACACCTTTTTTGAATTTTGATATACAGTAGCTCTGCCTTATCTGATTTCATCAAAAAATATAACCTCATCCCACCACATCCTAACATCGTACCCAACATCACTTTCCCTCCACTCCTGACATCACCTATAAACCACGTCTTCACCTATACAACAACAGGTATTCCATAAATGACTGTCAAAAACGATAGTCTTGCTCACACTTCCCCACAAACACAATTAAATGATACGGGTCTCACACACACACACACACACACACACACACACACACACACACACACACACACACACACACACACACACACACACTGCACATTATCACCTATAATCTGCATAACGATAAACGTCATTGTTACAGTATCATTCACAAATACTGCCCTTTAACTTACACATATAGACAAGCACACGCACGAAGAGCACCCACCCACCAACACACAAACACACACACAGATAAACACACACATGCATAAGTGCGCGCGCACACACACACACACACACACACACACACACACACACACACACACACACACACACACACACACACACACACACACACACACACACACACACACACACACACAGATAAGCACACACACACACACACACACACACACACACACACACACACACACACACACACACATATACAGATTGGCCTTGTGCCAGTGTGAGGCTGTCAGTGCGGTAGGATAGCGTGAGTGTGAACAGTGGTAATGGCAGCGTCAGCAGACACCACCACCACCACACCGTCATGCACCCTCGCAGGCAGAATCGCTCTCGTCACAGGTAACATTGTATGCACTTTATCATATACAGCAGCTTGACTTCATCTGTTGAAAGAAGTGTTTGTTAATTTGTGTTTGCTACTTTTCCAAGGTACTGGAGAGGGATGCCTTCATGTGGTGGCACCGATATAACAGGTCGCATAAACTGCCTAGTTATACAAACGTCCAGCAGCCATTTTCTGTCCCCCGAATGTGGGATGGTGGACTGTTGGGGAAGGACATCTTCAGCCTGCAGCCCACCAGGTTCACGTTACTGATGAGCCTGGGGCTGCGAGGACCACTACTACTACTACTACTACTACTACTACTACTACTACTACTACTACTACTACTACTACTACTACTACTATTACTACTGCTACTACCACTACTACTACTACTACTACTACTACTACTACTACTACTACGGCTACTACTACTACTACTACGACTACTACTACTACTACTACTACTACTACTACTACTACTACGACTACTACTACTACTATTACTACTACTATTACTACTACTACTACTACTACTACTACTGCTACTGATGCTGCCTGAAGATGGTTACTGTTGATATGGAAGAGTGTCTCTATAGTGATGGATAATGGAGGGTATATATTGCTCCACCAATTCCAAAAGTCTCTTAAACAACATAGGAAGGTCTGTAAGAAGCGAGAATATAAGGGAAAAAAGTTATCTGTGTGGACGGGGTAATTCTTCTGGTTCAAACTGCGTAGATTTACGTAAAATATTTTAACTTAACAAATACCTTACGCTGGAAATGGCACGACGTTTATGGTAAGCTCTTCAGTACGAGAAGTCTTCCCTAACATCGTCGGTCAGCTGCAAGAACAGTGAATAAAAAATGCCAGCGTACTGAAAGGGTTAATGCAATGAAGAAAACTGTTCGTTTTCATAGTTTTTTCTACAGGCAAGTTAATATTTAAAAGACAAAGATAGCATGAGCATACAACATACTATTATTCCCTTCACTCTGGTAACGCATCAGTACATATATTCTTTCAAACTCTAAATAAATTTATTCATATAGTAAAGACCTTTTGAAATTAAGGGAAGTATGAAGGTTTTATTTCATCGATATACGTAGAAAGACCTCGCCTACGACATTCGTTAAGAAATAGCAATAATATATTGGAAAATAAGTAAAAAGTATGTTAAGGTGTAACACACAAAATAAAGCGGTAAGGCAGATGGGGCAGAGAGTGGTGTTGCTAAATCCAAGACTACAAATACAACTTAATGTGCTGAGAAAAACAACTAGAATGACACTTTAAAAAATTCTGAAAATCCTCAGACAAGAGCCTATAGTCACTGGAATATCGCTATATTTTTGTTGAAATCTCTTAAGATGTAGGGAGGTTACGATAATATCTCTAGGTGTTGCAGGAAAAAAAAAATAGCTCAGTTGGCAATACTGTTAGAGATCCTCCTCATCTGACAAGCGCTTATCTCTACCTTCTTGCCAGCACGTGATGGCTTATTACCACGATAATACCAGCGCTTATCTCTACCTTCTTGCCAGCACGTGATGGCTTATTACCACGATAATAACAGCACTTACAGTATCTTTAACCTTCTTGCCAGTCATCATGTTGGCTTATTACCACGAGAATACTAGCGCTTATCTCTACCTTCTTGCCAGTCACATGATGGCTTATTACCACGATAATACCAGCACTTACAGTATCTTTAACCTTCTTGCCAGTCATCATGTTGGCTTATTACCACGATAATACCAGCGCTTATCTCTAACCTTCTTGCCAGTCACATGATGGCTTATTACCACGATAATACCAGCACTTATCTCTAACCGTCTTGCCAGTCACGTGATGGCTTATTACCACGATAATACCAGCACTTATCTCTAACCGTCTTGCCAGTCACGTGATGGCTTATTACATGATAATACCAGCACTTATCTCTAACCGTCTTGCCAGTCACATGATGGCTTATTACCACGATAATACCAGCACTTATCTCTAACCTTCTTGCCAGTCACGTGATGGCTTATTACCGCCGCTTGGCAACTGACTCGACTGAGTGGCTTCCTCTACGGCAGACGACTCAGGGCCTTCATTGTGCTCGGTTAAGGAAGCTCCCTGACACCTTTTATTAAGGTATTTATTTTGGTTATTGCATAATTGCACCTTACTGTCCTCTTCATTGTTACACAAATCCTTCCAACATCGCCATACTTTCCGTAAGTACAAATGGTGTTAGGAAGCTTCCTTAGCCGACGGGAATAGGAGGCAAGGGCAGTCGTGTACGGATGATAACACAGCAAGTCTCTTACTCCTCACTGCATGACATCAACTTGTCCGTAGTGTAATATTGCTGCTGCCACACGATTTCGTTCAAACTGGGAAGGCGTCCTAAGTTCCTAATACTAAAGGAGTTAATGAATGCTGTAACAGACCCTTCTGAATCAAAGCTGAGTACAGTTTTGACAGCCACAGCATAACAGATTCCTTACTCGGATAAAAGGTGCTAATTGTATGATGATGTCTGTTTGATATTATATTCTAGCTACCGCCAGACGATTTAATATAGGTTAGGGTGACTGAAGGTGATGAATAATCAATATGCTGATATTTCTCTGAGTTTCTTGTATATGTTATTATTTATTGTAAACTGTTTCAGATCATTTCATGATGAAAATACCCGAGCAAAAAGTAAATAAATCTGGTGAGAAAGTAGCTTACCGATGAATGTCTTTAGTTGTTAGACCTCTGGGCCGGTATTTATTAAAGCTCTTAAGACCTTAGCGTGACTAAACTTGGGAGAAATCCTTAGAGCTGTTTATAAAAACGCGTAAGCACTGTGACTTCTTACATCTCAGGGCCAGTTAGGGATGGTGGGCAGCTGACACAAGGACTTAAGAGTTTCCCACAAGCGCTACAGCAGGCAAGATGGCCGACCAACAGCAAGTCCGAATTCGTCGTCCACGATATTATTTGTCGCCTTAAAAGAAATATTTTTGATGTATAGAATGATGGTAAACACACACACACACACACACACACACACACACACACACAAGGGTCTAATGTATAGTGAGTCATGTCGGCTTCGTGTATACGATTGATTTGATTTGTCTTGTGACTGGCAACCACACTGAAAGTAGTGAAACTGTAACTGGAGATGGGAGTGGCCTTAATACTGAGATAAGTAACTGCAGAGAAAATCAGTAGAGCACTACTGTATAGAGCACACACACATTACGGTGCTGTATCACTGCACTGATCCAAAGTTCACGCAACCCTCCCTCCTCCACACACACACACACACACACACACACACACACACACACACACACACACACACACACACACACACACACACACACACACACACACACACTTTAATTTCCAGGGGGTCTACTATCTTGAGGTAAAGGTGTTACATTCCTTGAAAATATCTTGCACTTCGTTTCCAATACTCCTCATCCAAAGGCAGCCGCTAGTTGGCGTTCATACACCCAGTGAAGTCAGCAAAGCTAATGGTGGGTATGCCTTAACTACTCTTTAAATCTCGGGTAAACCAAAATGTTGTCTGAACCACAACTATTACTGAACAACCCAGGTTTTCCCGCCATAACTGACATGCTGCTATATGACACCTACGGTTATTATATATTTCTTTAGAATCTGATAACCAGTTATAGTGCTGGATAGATTTCCATATGAAAATTTTGACGAGGCCAATATAATGGATTGATGGTCACTGGGCACTGAATAAATACTTGATATACAACGTGCAGTCACAGTGATGACGGCATAAACCGTCTAGTACAAGATAATACTTATCGCGTGGTGATAACACTCCAGAGATAGCTATGATTACCTGGTGCCGACACAGCAGTCAAGGACGCATGTTTTGTCCCAGGTGTTGAAGTAATAACTTCATGAGGTAATTCTAAGGTTAATTTTGAGCAACATAATATATCAGCACGAGTCTATCTTCAACTGGTATGGAGCTACAATTACTGAGTGCCTTATGTGTGAACAGTTTCTATCATAACCACTGGATGAGATATATTCTTAAATTTAACACTGGACTAAGGTTGGTACATTTCTTTTCCTCAAAATCATCCCAGGAATCTAAAGTCAGTACCAAACTTCTGAAACAGCATGTATATATTTATAAATTCATACATACATAAACCTATATTTACTGATACCTCAGCCTGTCTATCTGTGTATTCATCTGTGTGTGTGTGTGTATATATATATATATATATATATATATATTCTCTTGCCAGATGCCTCAATCCCGTAAGGGATGACCACAAACAAATCGACTCCATATGGCCCTGTCCCCCTCCATATCACTGTCCTGCTCGCAGTTCACACCCTTATCTATCATATACCTCTCCACTCCATCCCTCCATCTCATCCTTGGCCTCCCCCTCCCTCTCTCCCACTTCACCTCACTCATACACTTTCCTGGCCACTCGTCGCTCTCCATCTTCTCCATACGGCCAAAACACCTCAGTGTATTTCTCCTAATGCTTTCTATCACATCCACATCCACACCACAATGCTCCTTCACTTCCTCACTGTCAATTTGTCTCTCCATATGACTCCCCATCAGTATTATATTCAAGACCAGGCACCTCAAGACCAAGACCAAGACCAGACCCTCCGAGACCAAGACCAAGACCAAGAATTTATGTGTCTACAGAATGAATGAAAAGTAGCTGCAGCCTGCAGGTGCTGCACTGCTGGTCAATTTTCACGGGCGTCTCGGGCCCTCGAGTGAGTACACTAGTATCCCAATCACCCAGTTGCAGATTAAGTATTGATGCGATACTCAACACCTTTTAAAAGAATTCACGTTGATTATCACACACGAGTTGATTGAGGTCGAGGACTTTCTTGGAAGACAGTTACTAAGAATAATGAAAGAGAGAAGAGGGCAAAAAAATCAAAAGTAAGGAGGGACCAGGGCCCACACCAGGACTGTGACAATTGTGCTTCTTTTCTGGCCCGTGTCAAACGTTTTCCAAGCATCCCAAGGCGAGGTCATAGATCTCTACAGCCCTGCACACCGATGTTACGGCTTTTGAATGTTTTTTAAGTTTTTAGACTTTTGAAAGTACGGTTTTGAAGTTAAATGTATGGTGTTGCATACTTTTCAGTGCCATTGTACTCATGGATAGCTGTATCTTCCTCATGCGAAAGCTGGTTTTCAGAAGACTAAATTTCACACTTCTCTCCGAGCTCTACCCATGTCCAAACGTTCCATGTACAACATATTCATCTTTCGTTTCTTGTGAACAGTCGAGGGGGACTACCTGATTTCAGGATCACAGGAGACCGAAAGGATTTCGGGATACAGAGGTGGGAAGCAAAAAATGTTCATAAATATAAAATATATATATATATATATATGTGTATATATATATATATATATATATATATATATATATATATATATATATATATATATATATATATATATATATATATATATTCCTTCCATAAGTGCTCCAAATACTTCTTACGGTCATATCCACTATTTGTTTAAGAAAACAATTTTCACTAACTTTCCCCCTTGAAAGGGGCCCTCATTCGAGTCTGCTCACTGCCCTTCTTGTTACTACAGATGATTTATCAGCCCCCACGTAGCCCCCCACTTTAGTGGGGCTAGAAACGCCACTGGACCACATGGCCATGGTCCCCCGCTCATAGGTGAATAAGTTGTATGAAATACGAGGGTGGCTATGGAACACTAGAAAATATTCTGATTTCTTCTAAAAAGGTCACAGAAGTCACTGCAGGCCTCCGTGATAGCCATTTGGAAGCTCTGAAGGGTCATAACTCGAAATGTCTGACTTGGCCCCATTGCTCCAGAATCCTGGCTACACCCCTGTAAGGGAGGAAATATATTTACAAAATTTAATATATATGAACAACCAAACATCTACAGTACGTAAATTCTGTTTTCATTGCTTCACTGGCATGAAGAAACAAAACACAAGAAAATATAAATTTTTGTGGCTATATTTTCCGAGCGAACTAGCTAAATCCGTGCTGTACGTGTACCAAGGGTGCGGGGATTGCATGCACCATACACGTATATGAAGTACACGGAGGTAAACAGAGCTGCAAACATCCATGCATGCAAACGGAGATTATCACTGCGAGAATGGTCTTGTCATGCAAGCTCTCTCGACTCGCACACACTCTATCGGTGTTCGCAGGGCTCAGCCAAGGCCGTCTTGATTTGAACAGGCCCGGGTCTCCCGCCAATATCTGACTGTGACGTCACAATCGGTGGCCAATAGATTATTCCGGCAGCCCGCGCGCCACGTTACGAGCAGTGAGGCATGCCTACATTTCACCCACTTATTCCAAATTTTTCCTCTCTCCCAACTGGATTTCGTTCAAGGTAAGCCATACGCGTATTATTAAATATGTTTAGCCATACTAGAATGCACGAAAAGCATCATTGCTATTACTGAAAGCATTTTAAATGAGAAATTAGAGGTATCAGACTGTCAGCGGTAGATATCTTCTGGGTTATAGTAAAGTAGTTTTCGTAAATACGTTAGGCAATGAAATTACAACACAGCCTAAGTTTCTCAGTGTTCTTTATTAACTGTGAATAATATATTTTGGTGGATCACAGTCGTATTGGGATCTTAAATTGGTTACTGATGCCATACTTCATTCCATGCAAAATAACCTATAGTCGGTTTCAGGGAGTCGGACGCACTGATTATGCCAGCCGAGGACAGATGGATTTGGTAACACTGCGCGATGCATTCGGGCGGTGATTGGTCAATTTCCGTTGTGTTTGAACGTTCTCCAAATTGACTTTGTATTCCAACCAAGGCCCTATTGATTTGTAAGATACCGGAATATACAGATAGAAATTAAAACAATGATATCTTTATTGATAAAAATATACCTTTAAAATTACTAGAGATAAACCTGAACGACAATGATAACAAAAACTAAGTAAAGTCGCAACTGGATGCACACGGACAACAGTCAGCGACTGATCTATTTGTTTAAATTCATTTCATTACGTTTGATTTCGTTCACACTGCACGTAGTTTTATTGTACTGTAGCAGCAGAGTTCAACTATTATTTTCTCATGGGGTTTGCTTTTATCTTCCTTTCCTTTCTTCCACCATTAACAAAAATTAGGTTCATTCTACAGTGATGTAATTCATTACTTTCCTGGCTCTCTGTCGAGGGGACATACTTCATGCTCGAGGAGAGGGTGCATTGTGACCGGGGATAGGGTGTCCGTGTGTCTGTATGTATATATTTCTCTTATGATACGAAAATATTAGGGAAAATCAAACGCCAAACGTATTCATGTAAGAAATAATTTTACTGAATCTGACTGGGAATACAAACAAATGCAGATTTTTAAAGCTACTGTTACCTATGAAGGTAATGAAAATGTGTATGTACACTATGTACAGTCACGCGTACTAATTTCTGCTCAGGGGTTACCCCTTCCTTCCCCCCTCTACCGTGGACAGAGGGAAGGGGGGAATCGCGAACAAGTCTACCCCACCTTCTGATCCCAACTCCCCCACCCTCCACCTCCAGCTGCCAGTTACTGATTAGACGCAAATTTTCTCATGTCCTGTAAACATGACTAAACTGTCGTCGCACACGCTTTCAACGGCCAAGATTTGGATTATATTTTTAGAATAAATTATTACCGTATTGAACTGCATTCTCAAATTGAAAATATTCACCATCATTGTAATCCAGTGTCGTCCGCTGCACAATTTTGGGTTCCAGTGCTTACCTTTTCACTTCCCCCAGCTCTCTCTCTCTCTCTCTCTCTTTCTTTTTAAATTTATATAACTTTCTCTTTGCTTCTTTCCCCCTCTCCCCCTTCTCTCTCGTTCTTTGTCTTAAGTCTTCCCCGCCTCTCACCCCTCCCCTCCCCCCACCTTAGGTCTGATCAGCAGTCAGTTATACCGTCACCGCTCCGTATATCGTGTACAGGCAACATTTATTACACACATTACAGATGTATGGTAAGCTATATTATATATATATATATATATATATATATATATATATATATATATATATATATATATATATATATATATATATATATATATATATATATATATATATATATATAATTTTATTTCTCTTTATGTGCCAAGTTCTTTTAGAGAACACCAGACCAATATTCGTAATTTTTATTAGAGTGACCGTTCCACTTTACATAGCTGGGTAGCTGGGCTTATAAACTGCACACACACACACACACACACACACACACACACACACGACTTAAATTTTGCACTGACAGCGTGGTGACTACAAATATAATTCTAACAACTGGATCTGCTGGCTCCAAACCTTCCCTGTCCCAGTCAAACTCCTCATTCAATAACCAGAATTACTGAATGAGGAGTTTGACTGGGACAGGGAAGGTTTGGAGCCAGCAGATCCAGTTGTTAGAATGACTATATTTGTAGTCGCCACGCTGTCAGTGCAAAATTTAAGTCGCGCGCGCGCGCGTGTGTGTGTGTGTGTGTGTGTGTGTGTGTATGCAGTTTATAAGCCCAGCTACCCAGCTATGTGAAGTGGAACGGTCACTCTAATAAAAATTACGAATATTGGTCTGGTGTTCTCTAACTGAACTTGGCACATAATGAGAAATACAATTATATATATATATATATCTATATATATATATATATATATATATATATATATATAGCTTTCCATACATCTGACCTAAGTGTGTGTGATAAATGTTGCCTGCACACGATATACGAAGGAGCGGTGACGGTATAACTGACTGCTGATCAGGCCTAAAGTGGGGGGAGGGGAGGGGTGAGAGGCGGGGAAGACTTAAGACAAAGAACGAGAGAGAAGGGGGAGAGGGGGAAAGAAGCAAAGAGAAAGTTATATAAATTTAAAAAGAAAGAGAGAGAGAGAGAGAGAGAGAGCTGGGGGAAGTGAAAAGGTAAGCACTGGAACCCAGAATTGTGCAGCGGACGACACTGGATTACAATGATGGTGAATATTTTCAATTTGAGAATGCAGTTCAATATGGTAATAATTTATTCTAAAAATATAGTCCATATCTTGGCCGTTGAAAGCGTGTGCAGTTCAGTCATGTTTACAGGACATGAGAATATTTGCGTCTAATCAGTAACTGGCAGCTGGAGGTGGAGGGTGGGGGAGTTGGGGGCAGAAGGCGGGGTAGACTTGTTCACGATTCCCCCCTTCCCTCTGTCCAGGGTAGAGGGGGGAAGGAAGGGGTAACCCCTGAGCAGAAATTAGTACGCGTGACTGTACATTGAGAACAACATGTATTGACCCCAGTGAGGTGTGTGTGTGTGTGTGTGTGTGTGTGTTCTTACCTAATTCTTACCCAATTGTATCTTTACAGGAATGAGTCAAGCTCGTACTGTCCCGTGTCTTAAACCATATTTATCGTACATATCCTTAAATTTGTGAATTGTTTTGGCACACACTATTTCATTCGGTAGTGGATTCCATTGATGAATTGCTCTGTTTGGGAAACTGAATTTCCTTACGTCTTTATCACCTCTCTTCTTATGCAGTTTTTTGCAGTGTCCTCTTGCTGATGCTTCCCCATATGTTAAGTAATCATTTATGTCTATTTTTTCCTTCCCTGATATGCACTTATATAACATTATCATGTCACCTCTTTTCCTTCTCTCCTGTAGTGTTGGTAGATTCAGTTTATTTAGTCTTTCTTCGTAGCTTAGGTCCCTTAAGCTTGGTATCCATCTTGTAGCGGCCCTTTGAATTTTTTCAATCTTGTCTATGTGTTTTTTGAGATGAGGACTCCAGACTACTGATGCATATTCCAAGGTTGGTCTAATGAATGATGTTATTATCCTTCTTAGCATGTCTTCATTTATGTATGTGAATGCTATTCTCATATTTGCAAGCAGTGTATACATGTTCCGTACCTTCTCGCTGATGTGGTCAGCCGGAGATAGTCTGTTATTGATAATCACACCTAGGTCCTTCTCTCTTTCTGATGTGTATAGGGTTTTATTCCTATCGTATAATCCCAATCAGGTCTTTTTCCACTTTTACCAAACTTTATTACATGACACTTGTCCACACTGAATTCCATTTGCCATGTATTATTCCATTCATGAAGTTTATTTAATTCTTCTTGTAGCTCTTTACAAGAGTCTGTGTTAGTAATTCTCCTTTGTATTTTTGCATCATCTGCAAACATATTCAGATAGCTTTCGTTTCCAGTGTTACTGTTTATATCATTTATATACACTATAAACATGATTGGTGCCAGCACTGAACCCTGTGGTACTCCACTAGTCACTTCTTTCCATGTTGAGTAGTTTCCCCTTAGTACTGTTTTCATTTCTATTTTTATGAGAAAATCTTGCATCCAACAAAACAGTTTGCCTCGAATTCCTCCTTGATGGTACAGTTTCCATAAAAGTCTTTGGTGTGGTACTGTGTCAAATGCTTTCTTGAAATCTAAATAGATACTGTCCACCCATCCTTCTCTTTCCTGTATTGTGTTTGTTACTCTGTCATAATAGCTCAACAGATTAGTAACACACGATTTTCCTTTTCTGAAATCAAACTGTCTTTCTGTTATCATACTGTGTTCTAGATGATATACCCAAGCATTTCTTATAAGTTTTTCTAATACCTTGCTTACAACACTGGTCAGTGATACTGGTCGGTAGTTGAGTGGATTTTGTCTATTTCCTTTCTTGAATAAGGGGACAATATTTGCTTTCTTCCAAATATCAGGTAGTTTACCTTGACTCAAGGATTTCTTGAAAATTAAAAATAATGGTTTACGTAACTCCTTTGCACATTCTTGTAGTACCCAACATGAAATTTCATCAGGACCACTTGCTTTTCCTCTGTCTAATTTACTTAACTCCTCCTGTATTACTTTTTCTGCTATTTGTATATCTGGTAGTATGTGTGGACATGCATGTTCCACATAGTCCCTTTCAAAATTTTTTTCTTCTGTAAAAACTAATTGGAAATTCTTATTTAGAGCTTCACGAATATCTTTCTCTTGTGTATAGGTGATTCCCTCGTCCGTAATGGATTGTATTATATCTTTTACTTTGGTTTTGCTTCTGATGTAGCTGTAAAATAGCTTTGGTTGATCACTACTTTTATTTATTATATCCTCCTCAAACTGTTTTTGAGCTTCCCTCCTGATTCTTGTATAATCGTTTCTTGCCTGTTTGTAATTATTATACGCCCTTTCACTATTGTGTCTCCTGTATCTATTCCACAACAATTCTCTTCTTTCTTTTGATTTTTTACATTCTGTATTGAACTATTTCTGTATTTTCTTATCTGCTTCTTTGTGCTGTGGGATGTACTTCTGGACTCCTATTTCATAAAATTCACAGAATTTCTAATATACAGCATTTAAATCTTGTCCTCTTAGCTCATTCTCCCAATCAACTTCTAAGAAATACTTCTTTAGGTCTTGATAATTTCCCTTTTTATAGTTTAGGCTCTTTTTGTAACTTTCATTGCTGTTAACACTAACATCTGCTATCCTGAAGTTGTAATTTAGTACTGCATGATCGCTTTTGCCGAGTGGAGGGTGATATATTAAACTGTCAATATCATTTTCTTGCCCAGTAAATATTAGATCTAGCATTGAAGGTACAACGAGTCCTCTTTTTCTGGTGGTTTCCCTCACATGTTGCGTTAGGAAAAACTCTTGCACGAGATCCAGGAGCTTTTGGTCTCAACAGCTTTCTTGGCTAATTATATATAGAGTATTCCAATTTATATTTGTATTAAAATCTCCAGTTAGTATAATTCTTTCCTATTTCTCTTCCATTTTATGTAGTAATGATCTTAAACTCTGAATTGTACTCTCTGCCTGGTCCTCATATTCGTCTCTTTTCCCATGTGTTTGATCTGGGTGGCATGTACAAATTGGCTACAATTACTTTCCCTTCAGATGTGTTGATCTCTACTGCAATCAGTTCTACTTGTGATAGTATATCTAGTTTTATTTCATTGACTTTTAGATTTTTCTTAGTTAATATTATAATTCCTCCTCCTTTTTTTAAATTTCTGTCTCTTCTCCATATATTGTATTCCTCTAAGTTTAATATGTCATTGGATATCCTTGGTGTTAATTTTGTTTCAGTTAGGCATATTATTTGTGGTTCATTTTCTCTGACATAATCATTCATCTCTAGTAATTTAGATACCATTCCATCCACATTTGAGTACATAAACTTTATCATCTTGTTTATATACTTGTCATGACATGGTTCTACTACCTTCCTCCATTTTATTCCCTCTTGTTTTTGCTTCCTCCCTCTTCTCTTTCAGTAATTCCAGTTCCTCTTGTGTTAGGCATCTTTTTATCCATACATTTTTGAACTCCTCTTTTTCCATAAGATTTTTTGCACCTGTTAGTATCTCCTCCACGGTGTTTACACTCTGGAAAGTCACCTTTAGAGGTCTTGTCTTGCTTTTCTCGTATTTCCCTAACCTTTTGTGTTCCTCTATGTCTTTACTACAGATTTCCTCTGATACTTTTTTCAGTAATCAATCAATCATTTCCTGTGGCACCCTCGGGGATGCATAGGGCCTCGATGAACTCACACCACCACATCCTATCTTGTGCTAACTCCTCAAGATCTCCCCAACACTCATCTCCAGCTTCCCGTCTCATTGTCCTCACCCACGTCTCTTTTGGCCTTCCTCTACCTCTCCTACCAGGTGCCACCCACCCTGGTGTACCTCGTACTATTCCCTGTCTCCTATACACATGTCCTAGCCACTTCCATCGTGAGAATCTAACATATTCATCGATCGGCTGCACTCCCGTTATTTCTCTAATTCTACTATTTGGTATCCTTTCCCACCACTTAACTCCTAATATTCTTCTAAGTGCTTTATTTTCAAACACCAAGAATTTATTTTCCATAGTCACTGTGCTGTACCAAGACTCGTGTCCATAAATTAAGATACTCCTAACCATTACCTTATAAAGTTTGATTTTTGTATGGACAGAAAAATTGTTATTATTCCAAATATTTTTAAGCATTCCCATTGCCTGATTAACCTTCTTTAACCTTTCCTCGAATTCAAAGTTCAAAGAACCATCCTTGGCTAAATAAGTACCTAAATATTTAAACCTATCAACTTGCTTTACAACCATACTTCCAATTACACATTCCTGCGCATTTTCCATATTCATATTGATTATTTCAGTTTTTCCACAATTAATAACCAAACCCACCTTGCGACCTTCACTCACCAAACAGTCCAACACTCTCTGCATCTCTTCTGGCCCATCACAAATCAAAACTATATCATCTGCATAATCTAAATCCAAAAGTTTCCTGTTCTCTCCCCAAAGTATACCTGCACCGGTTTCTGTTCCAACACGTTTCATAATGTAATCAATGACCAATATAAATAGTAAAGGCGATAGAACACCACCTTGAATTACTCCGGACTTGACTTCAAACGAATCACTCAGACAACCATCAACCATCACTTTACAAAATGTGTCCTCATGCATGTTCATAATGACCCTCACAAACTCCTCTGGTATTCCATAATGTCTCATGATCTTCCCCATAGACTCTCTCGAAACACTATCAAAAGCCTTTTCAAAATCAACAAAACAAAGACTTAACGGTACTCTCATTTCATTAACTTGCTGCATCAAATGCCTAACTATAAAGATCTGATCATTGCAACCACGTCCCTTTCTAAAACCAGCCTGTTCATCCCTCAGAATACCCTCAACCACCGGCTCCAACCTATTTAACAACACTCTACTGAAAACTTTCAAAGCTATCGGTGACAAAGAGATTCCCCTCCAATTACCACATTCACTCAGGTCTCCTTTCTTCGGAACTTTTACAATTACACCATTTACAACATTTGCCATCTCCTTTTTGTCTCTTGTGATATTGTTTTTTACTTCTCTTCTATACCAGTGATTACTATAGATTTGTTGATATCTACTGAATCTCTGACTAACTTTGGGTTGTTTTGGATTATTCTTTTCACTTCCTTTTTAATGCTTTTTTCCTCCACCCTTGTTTCTAAGTCTTTCTTTACTTTCACCATTTCAGCATACGTGGTTTCCACATCATTTTTGTAGCTTTGCACAGCTTCATTCACCTGTATTATCTTCTCCTCAATATCACTGCTCTGGTCTATCAGACTGCTTAATTGCCTAATTGTCTCTGTATCATTTTTGAATTCTTCCATAAAACTCTCGTGATTGACTACTGTACTTGGCATTTCACTCATTTTCTTCCTAAGTGTACTCAATTCCACTGTTAGTTCACTGATGGTTGTGTCTTTCTTGTTGGCCTCCCTTCATAGTTTTTCTATTTCATCTTTTTGCAAGTGCATCTGCTTCTTTATTTCATCAGTTTCATTTTCGAAAGCCATTTCCAGTTTGTGTACACGTTCAACCAGTCTGTTGTGAGTCTCCATTTCAACCAGTTCTTGGTAGAAATCATCATCTTGCTTTCTACCTTTATCCCATTTCTTTTCCAAATTTGCTTTACTAAAGTATGTGTCCATTTTGCAATACTAAAAGCACAGAGTACATGTACTTACAGTCCCCCAGGCAGTTGTAGTCTAAACAAACCTCAGCTGACTGAGCGCATTCTTTCGCCACTCGGTTCTCTTTTCTGTTTGAACAAGTCTTGTTTAAACTTTTTTTTTTTTTTTTTTTTTAAATAATGAACAATCATTTAGTCTAACCTGGTACAGAGCTTGACTCATATAAAGATATTAATTAAGGAATTGTTGAACGTAGAGGATGGAAGTAATGCGAGTATAAGTGGCTGGGGAATGGCTGGGAGAAGGAGGGAGGTGAGAAGACAGGAAGAAATCAGTAGGATAGAAGTTGTGGAAGCAATGAAGAAAGTTAAATCGAGGAAAGCCCCAGGAATTGATGGAGTGTGTGGTGAAATGCTGAAGCATGGGGGAGAGATAGTAGTAGAATGGATGTGGAAGATGTGCAGATTGGCCTGGGAGGAAGGTAGAGTCCCGGAGGATTGGAAGCCGGGTATAATTATTCCCTTGTACAAAGGAAAAGGGGAAAAAGAAGTGTGTGGTAATCATAGGGGCATTTGCCTTCTTAGTATAATAGGAAAAGTGTATGGTAGGATACTTATAGACAGAGTTAGAGAAAGAAGAGAGAAATTAGTTGGAGAAGAACAGGGAGGCTTTAGGAAGGGAAGAGGTTGTGTAGATCAGATATTCATTCTTAGATCTTTAGTGGAAAAGTTTCTAGAGAAGGGAAAGAAGTTGTATGCGGCTTTCATGGATTTGGAGAAAGCATATGACAGGGTGGATAGACAAGGATTGTGGAAAGTGTTAAGAATATATGGAGTAGATGGGAAGTTGTTGAATGCTGTGAAGAGTATGTATGATGGTGCGAAGGCTGCAGTGCGTGTGGATGGTGAACTAAGTGAATTTTTCTCTTTGAAAGTTGGTTTGAAACAGGGATGTGTCATGTCTCCATGGTTGTTCAATCTGTACATGGATGGAGTAATAAAAGAGGTACAAGGTAGGGTAGTGGATGTTGGAGTGGCCCTGGTGAGAGAGGATAATGTTTGGAAACTCCCTGTACTGTTGTTTGCAGATGATACTGTGTTGTTGATTGAAGACGAAGGGGAGCTGCAAGGCTTGGTGGATGAGTTTGAGAGAGTGTGTAAGAAACGGAACCTAAAGGTGAATGTAGGGAGAGTAAAGTGATGGTCTTTGAGAGAGGTGAAATTAGTGAATGTACAGCGAGGTTGGATGGTGAGGAATTGGAAAATGTGAGTACGTTTAAGTACTTGGGTAGTGTGATGAGTAAGGATGGAGGTTTGGAGGGTGAAGTGCTTGAAAGGGTACAGCAGGGAAGAAAGGTTGCTGGTTCTTTGAAAGCAGTGATAAGAAACAGGGAAGTGAGCATGGAAGTGAAAATGTTACTACATGACAGTATTGTGATACGAACTCTAACGTACGGAAGTGAAGCTTGGACATTGTTGGAAGGACACAACTCAAGAGTGACAGCAGTGGAAATGAGTTATTTAAGAGGAGCCTGTGGAGTCACGTGGAGAGACAGGCTGACGAATGAGGATATAAAGGAGCATTGTGGTGTGGATGTGGATGTGATAGGAAGCATTATGAGGAACACACTGAGGTGGTTTGGCCATGTGGAGAGGATGGAGGGTGAAAGACTGACGAAGAGAGTGTATGTGAGTGAGGTGGAGGGGGGAAGAGGGAGGGGGAGGCCGAGGATGAGATGGAGGGATGGGGTGGAGAGGTATATGAGAGAGGGGGATGTGAGTTGGGAGCAGGGCAGTGAAATGGCAGGGGACAGGGCGACTTGAAGGCGATTTGTTTGTGGCCACCCCAAACGGGATTGAGGCGTCTGGCAATAGATAGATAGATAGTAATGCCACTGGCCTTGCTGGTTCGGTATGGAGCGCTGATGATGAACGTCTGTTCTCCTTGACTCCTAGTGTGTGTGTGTGTGTGTGTGTGTGTGTGCTCACACAGCTCATAAGTTTTAGAAGCTAAGCTATGCGTATCTAGGGTCCGGTTGTATATTAGCAGATGAGGTAATGAAGGGCATGGTGTAGAATGTAGAGTGTGACACTGTGTATTCGTCGTGGGAAAAACATTCGAGCCTTCACAGGACCTCTGAACCATCTCGCTATGAACGTCTGAATTCCCGCCACAGTCACTGACTGTTGTCCGTATGCATCCAGTAGCAACTGTACTCAGGTCTTGTTATCATTGTCGTTCAGGTTTATCTCTAGTAATGTAAAAGGCACATATTTTTCATTAGAGATATCATTGCTTTAATTTCTATCTGTAAATTCCGGTATCTTAGAAATCAATAGGGCCTTGGTTGGAATACCAAGTCAATCGGTAGAGAGGCGGCCTGCAGTCCTGATGGACCCAGGTTCGAATCCTGGCTGGGACAGGGAACAGTTTAAGGATTTGAATTTCATAAAAGTAGACTTTCCTGATCTACCAGATAACCCGCCGACATGTCATAAAAGTAACCCTGCTAATACCAATACACCAGTCCTGTATGAGACAGCCCTAGCATGTGTTCAGTATGGACCGTGGGTGTTAGCACCGAAGTGGTGACATGTAGAGAGGTGTATGATATGTAGGAGGACTACTGGGCCTTGCGAGCAGGCTGTGAAGCCTATGCCCAGAAGTTGGACAAAAAAAAAAAAAAAATTTGGTGCACGTTCAGACACAATGGAAATTGACCAATCACCGCCCGAGTGCATCGCGCAGTGTTACCAAATCCACATGTCCTCGGCTGGCAAAATCGGTGTGTCAGACTCCGTGAAACAGAGTATATGTTACTCAATGGTAGCTTGATTTATTCTTTTAATTCTATGTATCCAGTGAAATATCTAGGTAACAAAGATACCAACCGAAAAGTATATGCCTAGCCTAGGATAAGAGAAACATAAGCGCAGCCCAGGCCAAGCAGAAACATTTATGGGCCTTGTCTAGGCAGTAAGAAACGTAAAGGCCAAGCCCAAGCCAAGAAAAATGTGTATAGGCCTCTCCTAGGCCACGAAGAAATGTGTAGGGGTCTGCCCTAAGCCAAATGTAATGACTTTTCCTAAATCTTATGCCTAAATGATGACAAGAACTGTTAGCTAAATATGAATTTTAGCCAGGCCGGAGTCTTATTTTATTGATACTCATGTTTCCTATAGTTTGAAGAGAAGGACTTAACCCTATCCGGTGAAGGGAGGAGCGTAAATTTTGGCTGTGCGTGTAGCTCTCGCTCAAGAGCTTTCAGACCAGTCGCGTAGAGATATTTTACTTCTAACGCTCGTAGAAAAGTTACTATTCATCGTAGAAAGGCCACTTTGGTCTCATTTTGAAGATGAAGAGTTTTGCTTTGTTGTACGCTGTCCAAAAAGACAATATATACAAAATAAAATGCAAAAAAAGTGAGCAGAAGTTAGCTGACATGTTAAGTTTTACACTGTCCTTTAAAAAAATATTTGCCAAAAAAAAACTATTCAAGAAGTAATAATATTTTTTGCTTGAATATGTAGCAGAATAAACTTCCTTTCCAATAATGTATTATTTGTTGCATTTTCTTATATAATAATGCCACATGTATACGGAAAAAAAAGAAGCATAAGTGTTCGGCGGGAGGTCAAGAGGTGCGCACATCCTACCTGTGAGGAACCTCACACCATCCTGAGCCAAGCAAACCAAGTGAACACGCAACGCATGCACCAGCTATAGCAGGCTTAGCTCCACCCACTTTTGCCCGTCAACCAGCAAAAATGTCAACTCCCTAAATATTTCTTTAGAGATTACATCGGATGACGGGCAAAGTCGTCACTCTGACGTCAGAGGTTGACAAATGCATGACGACCCAGGTCGTCATTGGTAAGTCAAAGGGTAAAGAGATTTGCGCTGGTTAGAGCATAAATAGAAATGGAAATATGATACAAGAAACCTATTATTTAAATGACAAATATCAGTTCGGTAAAAGTGCTATTGGGCAAGTCTTTAACTAATACCCATTATTTTGTATAAAATTAATTTAGTCCCTATTACAGTTAGGTAAAGTTGTTGCATTGTTTTATGGTAGAAGCTATTAGA
Source organism: Coenobita brevimanus (assembly GCF_032717465.1). Taxonomy (NCBI): domain Eukaryota; kingdom Metazoa; phylum Arthropoda; class Malacostraca; order Decapoda; family Coenobitidae; genus Coenobita; species Coenobita brevimanus. Next base: position 13,531,260 of record NC_136980.1, on the reverse strand, counting down.
TGGATAATAAACTAATCTGACCTTACTTCACAAAAAGGTGAGAAGAAAAAAAAAAAACTACCAGTGATTGAAATATAGTTATATAGCAATATTGTTCTATAATTATATACCAATATTTACCAATACGTAGCCTAAGAAAAAAGCACATTATATATGCGATACCTGTACAACATTGGTTGATTATGTATATACATATAGTGTCTACATTTTCCTCCTTTGGTGCAGTTTCTGCTTTCTTCAGCAGTTCAGTTTTTTACCTGTGTGTAGGTTATTTATACCTTATTTTTCAAATTCCCCGGGAATTCATGAACATTTTATGTTAATAGATGCATTACAAACAGTAATTTGGACATAATAATGGGTTTATGCAAATGAGTTTCATTCAAAATCCAGGTGGACAAAAGGTTGGCCACCGACTTTGTTGCCAACCCGGATTTGTGTGTATTATTTTACCGTGCAAGTAAAACAGTTATTTCCAGTTTGTACAGTGATAGATAATCTTTACACAGACGGGTATCCTAATATCTTATAAATTTGCATCTGAACACATCTGCTCATTACTATGTTTAGGTCTTAAATTCGGGAGCAGTGTAATTTTTAATGTTTATCATAATAATAAAGAATAATAATAATTAATTCTAGTATTAACACTAATAATCATCAATAAATAAGAATGGCCATACGTAAGTAGGCAAATATTAAATGTGTACGCATGAAAGGCAAAGGCCGAGGGAATATGTGGGCACTGCCTGGGACGTCATCAGTCTCAAGTCCGGGCTTGTATATCAAGACGGCCTTGGCTCAGCTCACGCATCATCACCGTAGCGCTAGCCAGGCAGTATCTATAGACAGCACAACGCTGTATGGTGCACGGCGAATGGAATCAGCCATGATTATTCTCTGTGTATGATCATAAATTCCGACCTCCCCCACGCAACGATGCACCTTGTAATGCTGGTCTCGACCTAGTCTCGAGCCAAAACTCCGAGACCAAAAGCTTCGAGACCAATACCAAGACCAAGACCACGTCAAGTGAGACCAAGATCAAGACCAAGACCACGTCAAGTGAGACCAAGATCAAGACCAAGACCACGTCAAGTGAGACCAAGATCAAGACCAAGACCACGTCAAGTGAGACCAAGATCAAGACCAAGACCACATCAAACCTGTCTTGAGACCGGTCTCGAGACCAAGACCAGTCTCGAGACCTACAATACTGCTCCACATGCTCCTCTCAAAAAACTCATTTCCACTGTCCTTGCTCTTGACTTGTGTCCCTCCAACAAGGTCCAAGCTTCACTTCCATAAGTTAGAGATGGTATCACAATACTGTCATGCAGCGACTTTTTTACTTCCATGGACACTTCCCTGTTTCTTAACACTGGTAAAAAAAAAATACGGCAACCTTTTTTTCTTGCTGTACCCTTTCAAGCACTTCGCCCTCTAAACTTCTATCATTACTCATCACACTACCCAAGTACTTAAACACACTCACATTTTCCATTTCCTCCTCATCCAACCTCACTGTACATTCAGTGACTTCATTTCACTCGAAGACCATAACATTACTCTTCCCTATATTCACCTTTAGATTCTGATTCTTACATACTCCCCAAAACTCATCTACCAAGCCTTGCAGCTCCTTTTCTTCTTCACTTAACAACACAGTATCATCTGCAAACAACAGTACAGGGATTTACCAAACACTGCCCTCTCTCATTAGGGCAACTCCAACATCCACCACCTTATCTTCTATCTCTTTTATAACTCCATCCATATACAGATTGAACAACCATGGAGACATGACACATCCCAGTTTTAATCCAACCTTCAAACAGAAGGATTCACTCAGTTCACTGTCCACACATATACTGCATCCTTTGCACCATCATACTTACTCTTCACGGCATTCAACAACTTCCCATTTACTCCATTTAGACCCTTTCCAGTGACGCCACAGAAATCACATGGTTTTGTTTATAACTTGATATTGGACGGCAAACTCCTCGCCTTAATGACTGTCCAGACAGGGCTGTCAGAGATGGAACTGTCGGATATATGCAGAAATCTGGTCAGCGCCACCAAGATATGTACAGGAACAAGATAAAGTGTTTGAGGTTGGATCCTTACACCATATTTAGTGACAAGTTCACCAGTTTCAAGGATTGGCGACCGAAACCAGATCTCAGATATGGCAACCTCTATCACTATTTGGTGAACACCTCGTCAAAGTTCACCAGGGCATCCCTCAAGGTAAACAGACATTCACACTGTATATGTGTAATATAGCTAACTGCAACTGACATACAGTACATGTAAATTATCTTGGTAATCAGCACATTTTTTACTTGGGGCCAACTGGGTAGCGATTGTATACACTGACGTAGTCACTGCACCCTCTCTAGAAGGTTTCCAGCATAGGCTAGATAAGCATTTGGAAGGTATAGGTTGCATATAATATTTGTCATTCTTGTGGTCACACTTCTGTGAGAGCTGCCTGGCATGGGCCTGCATGGGCTATTTTTGGCAGTGTAGATAAGTCACACTTTTGTGAGATCAAGGGCCTATTGGCCTACTGGAGTTTTTCTCTCTTCTTAATCTTCTAGTTAGGTCCTAGGTTAGGTTAGGTTAGGTTAGGTTGGCTGGATTAGCTTGGTTTGGTGTAAAAAAAAAAAAAAGTAATTTGACAAATATTACATTCAAATTAATCACACTATAAAACACTGAAAAATGAAAATTTTAAGTTTCAGTGTGAGTTATGTGCAATTCTGGAACTTTGCCAAATATTTAAATATTCTGGGAATTTCAGTAATTATAAGCCAATGTACAGACGTCGGAATAAGTTCGTTTCCTTTTCTGTGGACTAAGGCGTTTGTAACACTGCTCGATGGAGAGCTACCCCCTCCTCCTCCCTTCCTCATAGTACCACGCTCCCACCCAACCCCCCCTACTTTTCTCTCCGACCCCATAACTCCATCCGGTACCCTCCATGCTCTCGCTCACAGCCAGCTAGGAGTTTCTGTACTTCAAGCACCTCTCTAATTACGTATAGTCCGAACAACTAATAAAAAAATAGTACAGTATATACATAAACAAAGTTAGGGAAAATTTACTGCATTGACAGAGAGAGACAGACAGAGACAGAGACAGAGAGTTAAAAGACAGGGAGCGACAGGCCGAGAGGGAGAGCGAGTGGAATAATGAGAAATGAGAGGGCAGTTACAGAGAAAATAAAAAGGGGAGAGGCAAGGAGAGAACAACGAGAGTTAAGAGACAAAGGGTGAGAAGAAGAGACGGTGAGAGGTGAAATGAAATTCAAGCAGTGTGAAAGGGAAAGAGAAAAGGGTGATGTGAATTGGAAGGCTGGGAGACAGGAAGCAGAGACAAAAGGGGCGACAGCTGAGAGAAAATTGGAATGGAGCAAACATAGAAATAGGGATAACAAAGGGAGAAAGTGGGAAAGCGAGCTACGGAACTGAATACTGAGAACGATATGAGAAAAATTAGAAAAGGAGACAAGGTAATGGGGAGGAGGAAGAAAGTGCGTTATTATGGCAAGGACGCAGGGAAAGAACGAAGACGAAAACATTGAGAATGACATTCAAGTGAAAAGGGAGGGAGAGAAATAGAGAAATTTGCGGAGAGAAAGTAGAGATTACGGATGGGAAGAAAATAGGATAATTTTTAGGGCAAGAAAGGGGAGGGGGATGTTAAGAAGGAAAGACAATGGGAGGGAGAGGAAGGGAGGGAAAGACAGTGGGAAGAGCGGATTGAAAGATGAGATTTCGGGTGACAGGGAGCGACGGAGAGAGGGACAGAAAAAGGAGCATGCAGTTATTACTGGGGAAAGAAAGCAGTGAAGGAAATGGGTTCAGTACAAGTAAAGAAATACGGAGAGAGTAATGGAGAAAAAAAGGTAACACATGACAAATGAAAAAAGTAAGACAAAGTTGTGACACAGGGAGGGAAAAAGAAGAGTGAGGTAAGGAGGGAGTGACTGAGGGGGTGACAGACGAAGGAAAGGCGAGAGGGAGGAAGGTAGGGACTGAGCAGATACCTATAAAGAAAGAGGAAGGAGGGAAAAGGAAACTGGGGATGAGACAAAGGATCCAGAGAGAGAGATGAGGGGGGAGAGGGGCAGTACACAGACAGGCACAGACAGATAGGTCGACAAATGTTCAGAAAGTGTGCGTTTGTGAGTACGTGTGTGTGTGTGTGTGTGTGTGTGTGTGTGTGTGTGTGTGTGTGTGTGTGTGTGTGTGTGTGCTTCCATCCCTGTGTCACTTCTATAACATTGTTCCATTTTTTCACCTGCGTGTTTTCCTCTTCTCTGCTTCAGTTTCTCCTCTCACTTTTCTTATCAGCATTTCTCCTGATTGTTCTTACCATTCCAAGTCTCTCTCTCTCTCTCTCTCTAGGAATAAAGAGATTGTTCTCACAGCCTATGTCTCCTTAATACGGCCACTTCCTAAGTTGCTATGGAATTTTGGTCGCTTGAAAAAGACATACGTCGACTTAAAAAGAGTTCAGGAGACTAAGGTGTTAGGTTCGCCTGAGGACTGTGGGACTTTTTTAGTAGAAACTCATAAACTACGAGGTCAGTTTATTAAAGTGTTTAAAATCTGAATGGGTTTCACAATCATTACATAGAAAGTTACTTACTATTAACACGGACTCGGTACACAACCATGGCTGGAAGCCGTAAATGAGAAAATTTACCAACAGAATTACGTGAAAACTTTTTCACGTGCATGATCTGCTCCACATGGAACTGACTCAACATGGACGTTGTTAACAGTAGAGAAGTTTAAGGGATTCATCGGCAGGATTTTACACTAGAATAAATGTGAACTGGATATGCAATCCCAGGCAAACAAGAAATATCTCCACGGTATTGGCTGCAAAGTCATGATCCTAACTTTTCCTTGTAACTCCTCTCTCTCACTCTGTGTGTGTGTGTGTGTGTGTGTGTGTGTGTGTGTGTGTAAAAGAGGTGTCTACTATCGCAATATTTAATCACAGCATATTTATTCTCTCTCTCTCTCTCTCTCTCACACACACACACACACACACACACACACACACAGTGTGGTAAACCTTTCCCCCCCCCTGTGGCGGGGTTGGACACAATCTGGCCGCACTATGGGGTGGTACTACTACTCTGCGGCCAGGTTGTGTTAGGAAGAATACTGCCACCGTATTCCCTGCGTGTCGTAAAAGGCGACTAAAAGGGGCGGGGTGAAGGGACTAGGGACACCCTCCTCCGTTTTTTAGTTCCTAAAAAGAGACAGGTCAGAGAAAGGGATGGGGGATGGAGTTATCCCCGTACCCTGAAAATTGGGTCTATGAATGTGCGTGGATGTAGTACGACTGAGGCTTAAAGGGAGGAGATTGGAAGAATGTTTGTGAGAAGAAAGTTGGATGTGTTAGCCTTGAGTGATACGAAGATGAAAGGGAAGGGTGAGTCTATGTTTGGAAATGTGAATGGAAGATTGTCAGGTGCTGATAGAGGAAGGGCAAGAGAAGGTGTGGCCTTATTAGTGAGTCCGGAAGTACAGCAGTGTGTGATTGAATGGAAGGAAGTGTCATCGAGACTGATGTGGGTGAAAGCGAAATTTGAACATGAGTTGTGAGTGTTTGTGAGTGCATATGGGCCTGGTAGTGAAAAGGATGAAGAAGTCAGGGAGTCCTTCTGGAATGATGTTGATGAGTGTCTGCAGAGTTTGGGAGCAAATGTGAATGTGGTAATGATGGGAGATCTGAATGCTAGAGTGGGAAATGTAGCAGTTGAAGGTGTAGTTGGTATGCATGGTGTGCCTGGAAGAAATGAAAATGGGGAACGAATGATAGGGATGTGTGTTGAGCGAGAGATGGTGATTGGAAATACCCTGTTCGAGAAGCAAGATATTTACAAGTATACATGGGTGAGACAGGAGGGTGGAATGGTTGTGGATACTATGTGGTTGTGTCTAGGAATATAATAGGAAGATTGTTGGATGTGAGAGTTCTGAGAGGGGAGGGTGGAGGTATGTCTACCTGGTGGAGGGAAAGTTAACAGTAGGTAAAAGATGGGTGAGAGCTAGGAGGGTTAGGTGCGGCAGGGAGGTTTTGAAAGTGAGTTGGATAAAAGAGAGAAATGACAGAGTATCAGGAGAAATTGAAAGATGAGTGGAACGCAGTGAAAGATCAGGAAAATGGCAGTGTGGAGGAGGAATGGCAGTTGTTTAAGACTGCTGTGGTGGGGCATGCAGAAAAGGTGTGTGGTGTGAGATGTGTGGGTGGTGGTGTAAGAAAAGGAAGTGAATGGTGGTGCAAGGAAGTACGTATGGCTGTAGCTGAGAAGAGACTTGCATATGAAGTGTGGCTGCAGAGGAAGGATAAGGAGTCATATGAGAGGTATAAGGAAAAGAGGAATAGGGCGAGAAGGGCTGTGCATGATGCTGAAGTGGCAGCAGATGAAAGGTGGGGTAGGCGGCTTACAGAGAATTTTCAACAGAATAAGAAAATGTTCCGGAAGGACATGAAAAGGGTGCGAAAGGGAGAGTCTGGGAGGGAAGAGCGAGTAAAAGCAGAGGATGGAAGGATGTTAATTGAGATGGATGCAGTAAGGAAGAGATGGGCAGAGTATTTTGAAAGATTGTTAAATGTAGAGGAGGAAAGGGTGGCTGAGATTGTGGCGGATGGAAGGTCTGCAAGGAATAAATGTGTTGGGAGAGTTGAATGATTCTTTGATCATGAAGGAGGAAGTGGAGAAGGCAGTAAAGGAGATGAAAACAGGGAAAGATGCACATATTGTTGGGTGTGCTATGGAATGCCTGAAGGGTGGTGGAGTGACTATTGTTGACTGGTTAGTAAGATTGTTGAATGTGTGCTTTGTGAAAGGTATGTGTGCTAATTGACTGGGCAAGTGCCTGTGTGGTCCTGTTGTATAAAGGCAAGGGTGATAAATATGAATGTACTAGCTTTAGGGGTATTAGTCTGTTGAGTGTTGTAGGTAAGGTGTATGGTAGAGTGTTAATTATGAGAGTTAGAGAGGGTGCAGAGGGAGTGATTGGTGATGAGCAGTGTGGTTTTAGGAGAGCGAGGGGATGCTTGGATCAGGTGTTCGCTGTGAGACAAGTGTGTGAAAAGTATTTAGTGAAAGGCACGGATATGTTTTGGGCATTCATGGATTTAGAGAAAGCTTATGATAGAATTGATAGGGAGGCTTTGTGGAATCTTTTAAGATTGTATGGACTTGATGGTAGGTTACTAAAAGGGGTGAAAAGTTTTTATGTAAATAGTAGAGCGTGTCTAAGAGTGAGTAATGCTGTGAGTGATTGGTTTCCCATGAGAGTGTGGCTGCGACAGGGATGTATGATGTTGCCTTGGTTGTTTATGTGGATTGTGTTGTAAGGGAGGTGAGTGCAAGAGTGTTAGGTGGAGGTCTGAGTTTGGTGAATGTTGATGGTGGAGAGTGGAATCTGACGCAGCTGCTGTTTGCAGATGATACTGCACTGGTGGCTGATTCAGAGGAGAGATTGAGACAGTTGGTAGAGGAGTTTGGAATGGTGTGTGAAAGGAGGAAATTGAAAGTAAATGAGAATAAGAGTAAAGTGACGTGTACGAGGTTGATAGATGGTAGGGGGCTGAATATAGTTTAGAATGGTGAGTTGCTTGAGGAGGTAGAGTGTTATAAATATTTAGGGTCACATGTTGCTGTGGATGGAGGAATAGATGCAGAAGTGAATTTTAGAATGAATGAAGTAGGTAAGGTGCTTAGAGGAATGAAAAAAGTGTTTAGATGTCGTTCGCTTAGAATGGATGTAAAGAGAAGGCTGTATGAGGGTGTTGTGGTACCAACTGCATTATATGGGGCTGAAACATGGAATATGGGTGTAGCAGAGAGGAAAAGTTTGAATGTAATGGAGATGAGGTGTCTGAGGAGTGTGTGTGGAGTGACGCGTATGGATCGAGTGCGATATGATGAGGCGCGAAAGAGAACTGGAGTTGTTCGGGAGATGGCTGGTAGAGTTGAGCAGAGGGTGTTGCGATGGTTTGGGCATATGGAGAGAATGGATAATGAGCGATTGGTGAAAAAGATAACTAGATCTGATGTGAGAGGTGTAAGGCTGAGAGGGAGACCACGAATAGGATGGATGGACAGTGTGAAGAGAGCGCTGGATGCGAGAGGGATGTCTGTTCAGCAAGGAAGAGTGGCTGTGGTGACAGAAATAAATGGAGAGAAATTGTGAATGAATAAATGATGATGCAGCCCTGAGGGCATATTCTCCCACATTTGGTCTGATCAGCTATTCAGGTCAGGTGCGGATATGGGGATGGGTCTATTATGATGTGGCAGGGGTAAACCAGCTCTGCTGTCGGGCCCTGCTGCTGATGTCACTGATTGCACTGCGCAGTTGACCCTTGTAGGGTGTGATGCTGTGAGGATCTGTCCCTTCTCCCCTTTGGGGCTAAGATGTGAATGAATGTGTTTGAATGGATGAGTAAATTGCGAGTGTGTCGTCCCGTCTCGGCTACCTCCCTTTCCTTGGGGGAAGCAACCTAGGTATATAGATAGAGATTTCTTTATTAGTTGTTCGGACTACACGTAATGGGGTGCTTCTGAAAAAGCCTAGTATTCCGGTGGCTGTCACTACCATTGGGACAGAGTTCCCGCGCTCTTTAAAAAGCATATTTTTCTTAGTTAAATTTCTACACTGTTGTGTGAAACCGTGAAATATAGTAATGTCATATACCGTAATATAAATAATACAAATAGAACACGTATATATAACGTAGCCTGAATTGTTTATATTTATCATAAATGGAAATTATCATTGATGGAATATGATGGTCCTATATTATTTAATTCTGCTACATTTAGTGCAAGTTAGGTTCTTAATACATAGTTTGATCAGACTGTAAATTATGCCTAGTAGGTATCTTGACTCATTCAGTCTCTATGTGGGCAGAAATTTAATGCTGAGTAAATACTGGGACTCAACATTTTGCTCACTCCCTTCACCCATGCACACCACAAGACCCGTGTTGCCACGGTTTGAGAAGGCCGTGGTGTTGGCCCCTCAGACCCTCCAAAGCAATTATAGTACCTTACTTTAACCTAACCAGACCACAAGTAGCCTAGACTAAATTGTATTATTTTAAGCATTAGCCCTAGTGCGTTTGTTTTGAAAACAAATCTCGTGTGAAAAAACTTAAACACTGGACTGTCTTGTGCGCATGCGTGAAGTGAGTGAGCAAAATGTTGAGTCCCAGTATTTACTCAACATTTAATATCTGCCCACAAAGAGACTGAATGATTCAAGACACCCACTAGGCGCAATTTACAGTCTGAACAAGCTGTGTATTAAGACCCTAACTTGCACTAAATGTAGCAGAAATGAAATAATATAGGACCACTGAAATGGCGGGTTGCCATCGTATTCCATCAATGATATTTTAATATCCGATATATGTATAAAAACAATTCACGCTACGTTATATAAATACACGTGTGTTCTATTTGTATTATTTATATTACAGTATATGACATTACTATGGTTCACTGTTTCACGCAACAGTGTAGATATTTATGAAAGAAAAATATACTTATTAAACAGCATTGGGAATGTGTTTGTCCCAATGGTGGTGACATCTACCAGAACACTAGCTTTGAATGCACCTCATTAGAGAGGTGCTTGAAGTTAAGAAACCCCTAGCTGGCTGTGAGCGAGAGTATGGAGGGTACCTGGTGGGGTTATGGGGTAGGAGAGAAAAGTGGGGGGGTTGGGTGGGAGTGTGGGACTATGAGGAAGGGAGGAGGAGGGGGTAGCTCTCCATCGAGCAGTGTTACAAACACGGAAAAGGAAATGAACTTATTCCGACGTCTGAACTAGGGCAGTATATATAAGTATTGTGGTCATCGGTTTTTGAAGACAAATGAAGAGATTTGTTCATTCATTATCATCATCCAGTTGCCTAATCAAAACTGGTAATTATTCCCTACATTATCTTGTAAAAAACTGCATCAGTCCTTCTCTTGGTGATAATAATCTGGGAATCCACACACACACACACACACACACACACACACACACACACCGAACTTAATAAAATCGTCTGTTGTTAGCTACAATAGGATTTTATGGTCAACCTGTTCAGAAATGTTGTTGGAAGATCAAGAAATGGATACAGAATCTTATAATACTGTAGACATGCCTTACTGGTAGGGAGGTACGCCTGAAAAGCCGCCAAAAGCTAAAATCCTGCTGAAATCAAAGACGCCAGGGACTTAACAATGGGAGAGAAAGAGAGGGAGGGGGGGAAGGGAGAGAGAGTCAGGAAAGGTCAATGCATCACCATTTCACGCTGATCACTAGGCGTCTTTCATCACGGAAACTATAATATTCTCCCTGTCTGGCCTCCAATCCTCGTTTTGTTTATTCCCCTTCCGCTTGATTGCATATTTACTGGTACAAACTTTCTCATGCGTAACTCTCTCAGTTCGATAACGTACTCTTTTTTCATTGCTGCTATCTTTACACTATTTTGTTCATCTTTCAAGATTTCCAGACTCATGAGATTAAAATAATAGTCATTATTTTCCTTTTCATTTCAAAAGGTCTTGCCAAAGCTGAACAGCATGGTGTGGCTTTATCATGAATAGATAGTTAAAATACGTCACCGAAGTGAAACACTAACTTCTTCAGTATGATGACCTATTCTTTATTTCCTTCATGTTATCCCCAGACGATTTCAGCAGTTTTTTTTTTCTTTTTCTTTTTTTAACCCCGCCGCACTACGCCATCAGACGTGTTGCCAATCCTTGACATACCACAGTTGCCAAATACCGCATATTTAGTAATTCAGATATGCAGGCCACCCCTGGCCACACTAATCGACTCATATGAGGTGATGAGTCTCCGTGCCATAATTTCAAGCACGAGGAAACATCAGTGGTTTCTACGGGAACGTTGAGTCTATCTTTACACCACTGGATTTGTTGCCAAGCCCTGCCAAATCGCAGTTGCCAAATACCGCATATTTAGTAATGTTATGAAGGATGATTAGTCAGTTAGGTAGTCTCGTACCTTCGAGATGTTTCTCGTACCGTAAGTTCCAGTACGAGTCGTCAGAGTTGCCAGTTTGCCTCGTGTTTGTAAGCGTACTGATGATGATGTAGATTCGTCCACCTTCGCTTGAAAAGTAGACATGGGCAGAAGAAGTCCGTCACTAAGCGTAGTTATATCGTAAGTTAAACATTAATTTATTTTTATGCTCTTTTTCTTTATAATGTTTAATTTAAGTGATTGCTTGTTAAATTAAATAATTTAAGTTTGTATGGTAAGTGATTTAGAGTTATGCAACGTAAGAAGACTCTGGCATGTTTTGACGTCTCCTAGTTGGTAACTGTTGTTACTAGGGGCTGATGCAAGACCAGCGCTTACCAGAATTGTGGAGTTGAAGTTTCTAGTACAATGCAAGCGTTATACAAGATGGGGTAGAGATTATTACGAGTTTAGTCGGATTTCAGTTCAGTTTGAGTGAAGTGCAGTCGGTTTTGGTTCAGTTTGAGTGTAGTGCTGTATCAGTGCAGTGCTGTTAGTGAGGTTTGTGAAGAGTTGCTGGCAAGCATTAAGTGTAATTACTGTCAGTGAAGATTATTTTTGGTTCTTGTGAAAACAGTGGCAAACAGTGACTTGTTATTGAAGTTTGTATATCGTTGGAACTTGAGAAAACAGTGATGTGTCAAGCATTAAGTGTACTAACAGTGAAGTGTAATAACTGTGAAGTGTTGTTATGCATTAAATGTAATAGCCGTTAGTAAAGTGTGTAGGCTATAGTTCTAGTGTTTGTGAGAACAGTGAATTCAAATTGAATGCATTAAGTGGAATTACTTGGAAAATTAAGACAGTGAACTTTGAGGAGCCAGTGTTTATTTTTGCCTTAGCTGATCTTGTGTCCTCACACTTAAAGGCTAACCATAGGAAGAACAACTCACTGGGCAACATCCTTCCAATACTGTACTACTGTTGTTGGAGCCTGTGGCTGTGTGGGGACGGGGATGTAACACTGGTGTCAGGAGTGGGAATGTTAATTCGAGACTGCAGTGAGTCTAATCTTCGACATGGAGCAAGAAGGTGTCCAGACAAGAGGCCGAGCTGGGCAGGAAGACAAGCTGACATTGAATGCAATCATGAAGCTATTGGAAGCATGAAGTGTCCAACTACTGGCAGTGATTGAAGGACAAAAAGAACTCAAAGAACTAATAGAGCACGAACTCTACTAGTGAAGGCACATAGGGAACAGCTAGAGGCACAATGTGAAGAACAAAAAGAACGATATGAGCAACTTCAACAGGCATCAGAGGAGCAACAGAGGGAAGTACAACTGTGGGTGCAAGGACAGCTAGATGGACTCATGAGGGAAATGAAGGAAGAACAGCAACAACTTAAGGAGGAAGTAGATGCCAAGCTAGAACAGCAGAAGTATGAGGTAAGCAATAATGTGATAGTGTAAACAGCATGTAGACGAGCAGTTGAAGACAATTAGGCTAGTGAGGAAATAGTGACAGAGTGCAAACAGCATGTGAACAACCAGCTGAAGATTAGTAAGGAAATAGTGAGGGAGTGCAGACAGCATGTAGATAACCAGTTGAAGCATGTAGCTGACCATGTGCAGATAATTAGTGAGAAAATTGAGGCTGTAGAGAAATATTGCAATGCTGAGCCTCAGGTTAGTGTAGAGAGCATATGAAAGGAGTGGACAGTGTATGGTGAACCTTGGGAGATCCCGGTCATCTGAAGATTGCATTGCAGGGTTGAATAATCAGAATGTTGGAGGTTCAAGTCCTGGACATAAGTATGATGCCTCAGTTTTTAGGCCCCAAACCAGTGAAGTGCATGGCTATAATGGGGATCCAGTTAAGAAGAAACCTCTCAGAGTATCTTGGGAAGCTTACCGTGCACAGTTTGAGTTACTTGTGGATCAGAATGGTTGGAATGATAAGAAGAACACTGCAGAAGACTCACCACTGAAGAAATGCAAGAAAAACTTGATGATTAGTGTGAAAGAAGACAAAAGGACAGACGACATGCAGCGTAGTAGGAATGGGAATCTTAGGAAGAAATGCTGCTCTACTGTAGTGACGGGGACGGCGTTGGATGGAGAAGACCTGGGGAGGATGCAGATGGCGGGTACAGATTTGCAACCAGTGCTGGAGTGGCTGCAGCGGAGTGCAGTGCGACCATCATGGAGAGGAGGTTCCAGGTTAAGCCCTGCGACCAAGAGCTACTGGTGTCAGTGGGACCTTCTTCATCTGAACAACGGACTACTGGAGCGTCAGTGGGAGACGCCCAATGGCCTCAGCAAGTCTTGGCAGCTGGTGGTTCTGCAGAAGATAAGGTCTGAAATCTTGGATGAGTCCCATAACCAGATCACTAGTGGGCACCTGGGAGTGAAGACAATTCTAAGCCGGCTGCAACACAAGTTCTACTTGATTGGGATGCATCAGGATATTGAAAAGTGGTGTCGGACCTGTGCTGTGTGCTGTGTCAAAAAGAGGACCAAGACCTTCCAGGAAGAGTGGACTACGTGGAGGAACAAGGACTTCGCCAGAAGCAGCAGAGAAGAAGACCTGATAAGTTGAAAGATTATTTTGTGTACAGTTGGATGTTTCGTTAGGATTAGGGTTTATGTTTTTTATATACTGTGTAGTTTTGTCGAGACGACAAAGAACTAGGGAAGGGGTAATGTTATGAAGGGAAATTTGCCAGTTAGGTAGTCTCGTACCTTCGAGACGTTTCTCGTACCGTAAGTTCCAGTACGAGTCATCAGAGTTGCCAGTTTGCCTGGTGTTTGTAAGTGTAGTTATTTCGTAAGTTAAACTTTCATTTATTTTTATGTTCTTTTTCTTTATAATGTTTTATTTAAGTGATTGCTTGTTAAATTAAGTAATTTAAGTTTGTATGGTAAGTGATTTAGAGTGTTATGTAACGTAAGAAGACTCTGGCATGTTTTGATGCCTTCTAGTTGGTAACTGTTGTTACTAGGGGCTGACGCAAGACCAGTGCTTACCAGAATTGTGGAGAAGTAGAAGTTTCTTGCACAATGCAAGCTTATATAAGATGGGGTAGAGATTATTATGAGTTTAGTCAGGTTTCAGCTCAGTTTGAGTGAAGTGCAGTCGGTTTTGGTTCAGTTTGAGTGTAGTGCAGTATCAGTGCAGTGCTGTTAGTGAGGTTTGTGAAGAGTTGCTGGCAAGCATTACGTGTAATTATTGTCAGTGAAGATTATTTTTGATACCTGTGAAAACAATGGCAGACAGTGACGGGTTATTGAAGTTTGTATATGGTTGGAATTTGAGAAAATAGTGAACTGTCAAGCAGTAAGTGTACTAACAGTGAAGTGTAATAACTGTGAAGTGTTGTTAAGCATTAAATGTAATAGCCGTTAGTAAAGTGTATAGGCTATAGCTCCAGTGCTTGTGAGAACAGTGAAGTGAAATTGAAAAGCATTAAATGGAATGACTTGGAAAATTAAGACAGTGAACTTTAAGGAGCCAGTGTTTATTTTCGCCTCAGCTGATCTTGTGTACAGCACACCTAAAGGCTAACCATAGGAAGAACAACTTACTGGACAACGTCCTTCTTATACTGTACTACTGCTGTTGGAGCCTGTGGCAGTGTGGGGACGGGGACGTAACAGTAATTTAGTTTTCGTTTGTAGCCCGGCAATGGCGGATTCACACCCGTCTACCTCCCACAGTACTGGGACTTATCTCCGCCCTCACACC
>NC_136980.1:13013984-13511484 GCF_032717465.1 Coenobita brevimanus | reverse complement strand
TCTCTCTCTCTCTCTCTCTCTAGGAATAAAGAGATTGTTCTCACAGCCTATGTCTCCTTAATACGGCCACTTCCTAAGTTGCTATGGAATTTTGGTCGCTTGAAAAAGACATACGTCGACTTAAAAAGAGTTCAGGAGACTAAGGTGTTAGGTTCGCCTGAGGACTGTGGGACTTTTTTAGTAGAAACTCATAAACTACGAGGTCAGTTTATTAAAGTGTTTAAAATCTGAATGGGTTTCACAATCATTACATAGAAAGTTACTTACTATTAACACGGACTCGGTACACAACCATGGCTGGAAGCCGTAAATGAGAAAATTTACCAACAGAATTACGTGAAAACTTTTTCACGTGCATGATCTGCTCCACATGGAACTGACTCAACATGGACGTTGTTAACAGTAGAGAAGTTTAAGGGATTCATCGGCAGGATTTTACACTAGAATAAATGTGAACTGGATATGCATTCCCAGGCAAACAAGAAATATCTCCACGGTATTGGCTGCAAAGTCATGATCCTAACTTTTCCTTGTAACTCCTCTCTCTCACTCTGTGTGTGTGTGTGTGTGTGTGTGTGTGTGTGTGTGTGTGTGTGTGTGTGTGTGAAAGAGGTGTCTACTATCGCAATATTTAATCACAGCATATTTATTCTCTCTCTCTCTCTCTCTCTCTCTCTCTCTCTCACACACACACACACACACACACACACACACACACACACACACACAGTGTGGTAAACCTTTCCTCCCCCCTGTGGCGGGGTTGGACACAATCTGGCCGCACTATGGGGTGGTACTACTACTCTGCGGCCAGGTTGTGTTAGGAAGAATACTGCCACCGTATTCCCTGCGTGTCGTAAAAGGCGACTAAAAGGGGCGGGGTGAAGGGACTAGGGGCACCCTTCTCCGTTTTTTAGTTCCTAAAAAGAGACAGGTCAGAGAAAGGGATGGGGGATGGAGTTATCCCCGTACCCTGAAAATTGGGTCTATGAATGTGCGTGGATGTAGTACGACTGAGGCTTAAAGGGAGGAGATTGGAAGAATGTTTGTGAGAAGAAAGTTGGATGTGTTAGCTTTGAGTGATACGAAGATGAAAGGGAAGGGTGAGTCTATGTTTGGAAATGTGAATGGAAGATTGTCAGGTGCTGATAGAGGAAGGGCAAGAGAAGGTGTGGCCTTGTTAGTGAGTCCGGAAGTACAGCAGTGTGTGATTGAATGGAAGGAAGTGTCATCGAGACTGATGTGGGTGAAAGCGAAATTTCAACATGAGTTGTGAGTGTTTGTGAATGCATATGGGCCTGGTAGTGAAAAGGATGAAGAAGTCAGGGAGTCCTTCTGGAATGATGTTGATGAGTGTCTGCAGAGTTTGGGAGCAAATGTGAATGTGGTAATGATGGGAGATCTGAATGCTAGAGTGGGAAATGTAGCAGTTGAAGGTGTAGTTGGTATGCATGGTGTGCCTGGAAGAAATGAAAATGGGGAACGAATGATAGGGATGTGTGTTGAGCGAGAGATGATGATTGGAAATACCCTGTTCGAGAAGCAAGATATTTACAAGTATACATGGGTGAGACAGGAGGGTGGAATGGTTGTGGATACTATGTGGTTGTGTCTAGGAATATAGTAGGAAGATTGTTGGATGTGAGAGTTCTGAGAGGGGAGGGTGGAGGTATGTCTACCTGGTGGAGGGAAAGTTAACAGTAGGTAAGAGATGGGTGAGAGCTAGGAGGGTTAGGTGTGGCAGGGAGGTTTTGAAAGTGAGTTGGATAAAAGAGAGAAATGATAGAGTATCAGGAGAAATTGAAAGATGAGTGGAACGCAGTGAAAGATCAGGAAAATGGCAGTGTGGAGGAGGAATGGCAGTTGTTTAAGACTGCTGTGGTGGGGCATGCAGAAAAGGTGTGTGGTGTGAGATGTGTGGGTGGTGGTGTAAGGAAAGGAAGTGAATGGTGGTGCAAGGAAGTACTTATGGCTGTAGCTGAGAAGAGACTTGCATATGAAGTGTGGCTGCAGAGGAAGGATAAGGAGTCATATGAGAGGTATAAGGAAAAGAGGAATAGGGCGAGAAGGGCTGTGCATGATGCTGAAGTGGCAGCAGATGAAAGGTGGGGTAGGCGGCTTACAGAGAATTTTCAACAGAATAAGAAAATGTTCCGGAAGGACATGAAAAGGGTGCGAAAGGGAGAGTCTGGGAGGGAAGAGCGAGTAAAAGCAGAGGATGGAAGGATGTTAATTGAGATGGATGCAGTAAGGAAGTGATGGGCAGAGTATTTTGAAAGATTGTTAAATGTAGAGGAGGAAAGGGTGGCTGAGATTGTGGCGGATGGAAGGTCTGCAAGGAATAAATGTGTTGGGAGAGTTGAATGATTCTTTGATCATGAAGGCGGAAGTGGAGAAGGCAGTAAAGGAGATGAAAACAGGGAAAGATGCACATATTGTTGGGTGTGCTATGGAATGCCTGAAGGGTGGTGGAGTGACTATTGTTGACTGGTTAGTAAGATTGTTGAATGTGTGCTTTGTGAAAGGTATGTGTGCTAATTGACTGGGCAAGTGCCTGTGTGGTCCTGTTGTATAAAGGCAAGGGTGATAAATATGAATGTACTAGCTTTAGGGGTATTAGTCTGTTGAGTGTTGTAGGTAAGGTGTATGGTAGAGTGTTAATTATGAGAGTTAGAGAGGGTGCAGAGGGAGTGATTGGTGATGAGCAGTGTGGTTTTAGGAGAGGGAGGGGATGCTTGGATCAGGTGTTCGCTGTGAGACAAGTGTGTGAAAAGTATTTAGTGAAAGGCACGGATATGTTTTGGGCATTCATGGATTTAGAGAAGGCTTATGATAGAATTGATAGGGAGGCTTTGTGGAATCTTTTAAGATTGTATGGACTTGATGGTAGGTTACTAAAAGGGGTGAAAATTTTTTATGTAAATAGTAGAGCGTGTCTAAGAGTGAGTAATGCTGTGAGTGATTGGTTTCCCATGAGAGTGTGGCTGCGACAGGGATGTATGATGTTGCCTTGGTTGTTTATGTGGATTGTGTTGTAAGGGAGGTGAGTGCAAGAGTGTTAGGTGGAGGTCTGAGTTTGGTGAATGTTGATGGTGGAGAGTGGAATCTGACGCAGCTGCTGTTTGCAGATGATACTGCACTGGTGGCTGATTCAGAGGAGAGATTGAGACAGTTGGTAGAGGAGTTTGGAATGGTGTGTGAAAGGAGGAAATTGAAAGTAAATGAGAATAAGAGTAAAGTGACGTGTACGAGGTTGATAGATGGTAGGGGGCTGAATATAGTTTAGAATGGTGAGTTGCTTGAGGAGGTAGAGTGTTTTAAATATTTAGGGTCACATGTTGCTGTGGATGGAAGAATAGATGCAGAAGTGAATTTTAGAATGAATGAAGTAGGTAAGGTGCTTAGAGGAATGAAAAAAGTGTTTAGATGTCGTTCGCTTAGAATGGATGTAAAGAGTAGGCTGTATGAGGGTGTTGTGGTACCAACTGCATTATATGGGGCTGAAACATGGAATATGGGTGTAGCAGAGAGGAAAAGGTTCAATGTAATGGAGATGAGGTGTCTGAGGAGTGTGTGTGGAGTGACGCGTATGGATCGAGTGTGATTTGATGAGGCGCGAAAGAGAACTGGAGTTGTTCGGGAGATGGCTGGTAGAGTTGAGCAGAGGGTGTTGCGATGGTTTGGGCATATGGAGAGAATGGATAATGAGCGATTGGTGAAAAAGATAACTAGATCTGATGTGAGAGGTGTAAGGCTGAGAGGGAGACCACGAACAGGATGGATGGACAGTGTGAAGAGAGCGCTGGATGCGAGAGGGATGTCTGTTCAGCAAGGAAGAGTGGCTGTGGTGACAGAAATAAATGGAGAGAAATTGTGAATGAATAAATGATGATGCAGCCCTGAGGGCATATTCTCCCACATTTGGTCTGATCAGCTATTCAGGTCAGGTGCGGATATGGGGATGGGTCTATTATGATGTGGCAGGGGTAAACCAGCTCTGCTGTCGGGCCCTGCTGCTGATGTCACTGATTGCACTGCGCAGTTGACCCTTGTAGGGTGTGATGCTGTGAGGATCTGTCCCTTCTCCCCTTTGGGGCTAAGATGTGAATGAATGTGTTTGAATGGATGTGTAAATTGCGAGTGTGTCGTCCCGTCTCGGCTACCTCCCTTTCCTTGGGGGAAGCAACCTAGGTATATAGATAGAGATTTCTTTATTAGTTGTTCGGACTACACGTAATGGGGTGCTTCTGAAAAAGCCTAGTATTCCGGTGGCTGTCACTACCATTGGGACAGAGTTCCCGCGCTCTTTAAAAAATCATATTTTTCTTAGTTAAATTTCTACACTGTTGTGTGAAACCGTGAAATATAGTAATGTCATATACCGTAATATAAATAATACAAATAGAACACGTATATATAACGTAGCGTGAATTGTTTATATTTATCATAAACGGAAATTATCATTGATGGAATATGATGGTCCTATATTATTTAATTCTGCTACATTTAGTGCAAGTTAGGTTCTTAATACATAGTTTGATCAGACTGTAAATTATGCCTAGTAGGTATCTTGACTCATTCAGTCTCTATGTGGGCAGAAATTTAATGCTGAGTAAATACTGGGACTCAACATTTTGCTCACTCCCTTCACCCATGCACACCACAAGACCCGTGTTGCCACGGTTTGAGAAGGCCGTGGTGTTGCCCCCTCAGACCCTCCAAAGCAATTATAGTACCTTACTTTAACCTAACCAGACCACAAGTAGCCTAGACTAAATTGTATTATTTTAAGCATTAGCCCTAGTGCGTTTGTTTTGAAAACAAATCTCGTGTGAAAAAACTTAAACACTGGACTGTCTTGTGCGCATGCGTGAAGTGAGTGAGCAAAATGTTGAGTCCCAGTATTTACTCAACATTTAATATCTGCCCACAAAGAGACTGAATGATTCAAGACACCCACTAGGCGCAATTTACAGTCTGAACAAACTGTGTATTAAGAACCTAACTTGCACTAAATGTAGCAGAAATGAAATAATATAGGACCACTGAAATGGCGGGTTGCCATTGTATTCCATCAATGATATTTTAATATCCGATATATGTATATAAACAATTCACGCTACGTTTTATAAATACACGTGTGTTCTATTTGTATTATTTATATTACAGTATATGACATTACTATGGTTCACTGTTTCACGCAACAGTGTAGATATTTATGAAAGAAAAATATACTTATTAAACAGCATGGGGAATGTGTTTGTCCCAATGGTGGTGACATCTACCAGAACACTAGCTTTGAATGCACCTCATTAGAGAGGTGCTTGAAGTTAAGAAACCCCTAGCTGGCTGTGAGCGAGAGTATGGAGGGTACCTGGTGGGGTTATGGGGTAGGAGAGAAAAGTGGGGGGGTTGGGTGGGAGTGTGGGACTATGAGGAAGGGAGGAGGAGGGGGTAGCTCTCCATCGAGCAGTGTTACAAACACGGAAAAGGAAACGAACTTATTCCGACGTCTGTACATACACAGCCTATATATATGTTTAAAATAGTTTAACATAAAATGCACAGTTGACAGTGTACAGTATGTCAAAACTGTCAAGTTATCTTTTTCATTGCAACTGAAACATGACATTGGCACAAATTTAAATTGAGGTCATTTATTTCATGCTGAATACCACAACATAAAACTTAAAGGTTTCAGCAATATCATTTTAATTATATTACATTTTTCATTAACAAGAAAGTCAGTACATACCTGGTAAAACATAAATATAAAGGGCTGTTGATATAAATACAGTACAGTATTTACCCTCTCAATTGTGATTAAAGTATTTTTGTACTCAGCAGAAAATGTTTATTTAACTGGTGCGTGTATTGGCAGTTTGGCTTTCAGTGGAGCAATAAAACTGAAAATTATACACAGTAGTACTAGTAATTATGCTTTAGTTGTAACTGAAACATAGTTTAGCATACAGACTCACAGTGGTATATTACAGTTTTACACTGAAGTGTTCAATAATGTTCTGTACTGCATTACTATTAAAGTGATCCACCATGACACAAATATCAGTTTCAAATGAATCACACTGAAAAACATTGAAAAAAAAAAAATTAAGTTTTAACCTAACCGAACCTAACCTAACCTAACCTAACCTAACCTAACCTCCAGTATGACCTAATCAGTTTTACTTACGCATCTAACATTCTTGATCATCACTGTTATGGAGAATATAGATTATGCCCAATTTCGTTAAGGTGAAAGTCTGGAATAATACCAAAACAAGGCCTGTGACATGGACCCTCCCCCTCATTTCCCACGCACACACTTGGCCATGTGGGTCTTGTACTCTGTGATATTAACATAATTAGGATATCCCATGACATCTGCAGCTGCAAAGAATGATAAATATGCCCGTATCTATTCACAAATCATCGGCTTACCCGATATGAAATGCTTGCTGCAGAGCCAGAAGCCAGATGTAGGCCGTTGGCTGCCAATTCTCCCTCTTCACGGCACCTGTCCACTTATGTCGCCTTTCCTCATTGGCTGGAAACCTGTAGAAGTGTACAGTACTCCACTTCCAGTTTTCTGCCTTGTCCTACAGCCGAAGCCACACCAGTGGAATATCATTGTGGACTCTGCAATGCTGTCTCTCTAGCCTTCCGATAATTTGCCGGCCATTGTAGCGTTGTAAACAAGTCACATGACTCGTGACGTCACATGGAAAAGATCTATATTCTTAATACTTTCCACATTCCTTGTCTGTCCACCCTGTCATATACTTTCTCCAAATCCATGAAGGTCACAGACAACTTCTTTCCCTTCTCTAGAAACTTTTCCACTAAAATCCTTAGAATGAATATCTGATCCACACAACTTCTTCCCTTTCTAAAGCCTCTCTGTTCTTCTCTAATTCCTCTGTTATTTCCCTAACTCTGTCAGTAAGTGTCCTACTGTAGTGCCATAATTTTAAGTTTAGTATAAGTTAGTATAAGTTAGTATTGTAAGTGGAATTTTAAGCTTAGGTATTGATATTACTATAGTTCATACAGTTCATAATTTAGCCGTTAAGTCCTAAATTTAAGTTTAGTCTTAGTTGGCATTCATAATGTGAGCATGATTCTGTTATTGATAGTACTAAGTCGAGTATTGGTGTATGATTAACTATTATTACATTTGAACCAGCCGTTATTAACAAAGAAGTATAACCGCAGAAATTTTAGTAGGGATTAATAATCGTGAATATCTTCCTTCATATTCTGATCTAGAGATTTACATGTCGAAGTTAATAGTATTCCCCTTTTGAATTATGCAGTGAAGAAATGAGAGTTATCTGAGATATGATTGTTGGTGATAGGCATACGTGAAGCACGAATTCATGTTATTGTTCTCGTGTTGTCAGTCACGTAGGCACATGAAACAGGCATGGAAATAAATTGTTTGGATTCCTAATTGATTTGGTTTCGTTATGATTAAAGTTCCTGTATGCCTATTACAAAAAAATTTAAGCATCATGTCATTTTCCCTACAAATGCCAAGTGTAAAAATATTTTTCGTATTCTTTGGAGAGCTTAGTAGAAACAATAATATTACCAAGTAATCAGTTAAAGTTTTAGCCGATTACTGAGTGTTCTGATGATGACTATAAAAGGTGGGGAGCCACGCTAAACGATCAGATCGCCGCTCCTCTCTCCATCGTTCACAAATTAGTGCTCAAACTCTCATACCCCGCCCCCCCTTTCTCCCTCGTGTAATGAAAGTCCTCACATACGTTAGTGAGTTAAATTGATGACATTTCCTATGATCTTACTTGCACTGAATACTGAGATTGCCGCTCCTCTCTCCATCATTCAGAGATCGTGCTTTCAGGCCACTGCCTAACCTCTAACACTAAATCACACCCCCCCTACCCTTTTTCTTAGTTCCAGCAAGCAAAGTGCATATCGGCTGGTCCATTTGATTATGGTCCATGTAATTACTGTATCTAGATTGTACATGATTCTTGAGTTATTGTACAAGGTTAGTCCTAACAGAATTTCTTTGGTGGTAATCTTTAGGTTTCTTCCCGAAAAGTCCAACTGAGACAACAGGATTAATATATCAAAGTGTATCAGTATTCTTTGAGTAATAATTTAGATGGTAAAGATTCATATTTCTGGAGTTCCAGACCCTGATTATTGTTTGTCTGTTTTGTTCATTCACAGTTCGAAGAGTATCTGTCTTTCAGTTCTTAATGCTTAGTCAATCTTGGTTTAATTTTTTCAAGTTTCAATTTCGCTATCCTCTAAGGAATGATATAGACGAGATTGAGTGGCCCACAAAGGGTACTAATATCTAAACCGCTTACTCATTCTCAGATAAAATCACGCTACCCCATTTCTCATAATCCCTAAAATTCGAAGATCACGCTACCCCATTTCCCCATGATCTCCAAAGTTTTTGTCATTACAATGGTGGTCTAAAAAAATTTCGCGTTACACTACCATAAACTTTTCGTATTACACTAAGAAGACAAATGCCCCTATGATTTCCACACACTTCTTTTTTCCTTTTTCCCTTATACCTGACTTCCAATCCTCCGGGACTCTACCTTCCTCCCAGGCCAGTCTCCACATCTTCTACATCCATTCATCTACTATCTCTACCCCCCATGCTTCAGCATTTCACCACACACTCCATCAATTCCTGGGACTTCCCTCGTTTTGGCTTTTTCCATTGCTTCCAGAACTTCCATCCTACTGATTTCTTCTTCACTTCTCACATCCCAGCCATTCCCCAGCCACTTAAACTCACATTGCTTTCTTTCACTACACTCAACAATTCCTTAAAGTGTTCTCTCCAACTGCTCACTTTTTCTCCAATCTCTACTAGCAATCTACCCTTTTTATCTTTCACTCCCCGACTATCTTCTTTATCACCCTGTCTAACTCTCTTTACCTCTTTCCAGACCATTTTCTTACATTCTCTCCACTTTAAATTAAAATTCCTTCTAAATTCCTCATCCATACTCTTCTATTAACCTTTTCATCTCTCTCTTCCTCTCAATCTCTCATTTCGTCCACGCCGCTGTTCCTGATCCACTCACTAAATGCTTTTTTTCTTTGTGCACAGCCTGTCTCACCTGTTCATTCCACCATGCTGTTCCATGTACCCCATTTCATTTTCTCTTCACCCCACACACCACCTCACATGCTGCACGCACCTTCCGTGTCCCTCATCTGCTCCAGATCGTATTAACTCAGTCACTCCACTTCTTTCTTACATTCTGCCTTTTTTTTTTTTTTCATCCTCTTGCAACCTTTCTACCTTTCTTGTACGAACTACTTCCTCCTATCCTTCCCTTCTTCTATTCCTTCATTTCATTTTAACCTTGACTTTCACCACCACCAAGTGGTGATCAGAAAGTCCACCCCCCCAACCTCTATATGCTCCTGCATCCATTACACTCCTCACTATCATCCACACACACGTAATTAGGGGGGTGAAAATTTTGTGAATGTTATACCTCCGGGTCTTAAAATGAGCCTTGCCTGAAGACAATCATTGTCATGAAAAATATCCCGACCTATGAATTGTTTTGACTCCCTGTACATCCCCTTGAAGTATGAGATGTTCACCTATAATTCATTCAGACAGGTGTATTTTGAATAGGTGGTTCACAGCACAGTTTCATTGTCTTTGTACACGTCTAAGTTAATTCTTGATGTTTCAGAACAGTGTTGCTTTTTCTCAAACTAAGGGAAATTAGATCTATGACAGAGAAGATGCTGAACGATGAAATCTACCGAGAACGTAATAAATTCACTCTAGGCCTGTTGCCCACTGAGAAAGACGTCAAAGAACTAATGATCTTCCATGTTCGCCATCGTGGTGCTGGCCATGACCAACTTAGTCATGAACAAGCTGCTGCGCTGGTTGCAGACGGAGTCATAGATCATTACATTTGGGGCAGCATCTACACCAAAACCAAGAACAACGTGAAAAAGGCGATCCTGAAGTTATACGAAGAGTTTTCTTCTCTCCTTCAAACCAAGAACAAAAGAACTGAATCCTGGTGCCAGAACTGTGTTTGGCCATTCAACAACCCTGTGATAAGCACTCTTTTCGAGGTGGTGATAGAGGACGAATCATCCATCAAGAAGCAAGAGATGCTGTATGGTGTCAAAATGACCAAAGACGAAGAACCACATCTGCAAGATCAGAGGACAGCTAGGAAGATGTTTTGCGAACCGTTCGTGGGCAGGAAGTGGAAGAAAATGACACTGAGGAGACAGAAGAGCAAAGAAGGGATGGTCGAACTGATGAGGAGGGAAGCCATCGATCCGGCAAGACTGGATAAAGTTAGTTTGAGTAACCTCAAATGACCACGAAGATGAGTATCCAGAAGTCTGTGATGATGAAGAATACCAACCAACAGAGGAGGAAACATCCAAGAAGCGGAAGTTTGTGACAGACTTCTCATCCTCGTCAGTCGAGAAGACTCTTCCTGAAGACTGGAATCATATAAGGCACAGCCCACAAAAAGTTAGGCCGGAATATTATCGTGTCATCGACAAGTTGATGTCCAGCTTCCACATGTTCAACCTCAACTGGAAGTACTGCGATGAAGATGACCGTATCATCGATCTCGACACTGTTCCTCACAAGAAAAGCAACATCACTATAGGCAAAGCCATCGAAGCCTTCACTCTTTCCCGTATTGTGCACGAGATGTTGGACAGTGATGAGAAGGCCTTGATTACCTATCACGGTGATGGCAGCAAAACACAAGGGACTGGAGCGTATTCTGTCCAAGGAGTCATGATCAAGGGGAACTATTATCCTTTTCCAATGCTCAGAAATGCTTCTGAGACAAAGGAGAACCTAGCTGATATAAAAGTGGCTGTCTTCTCGATCTTGGCGGAGAGTGGAGGCGTACAAAGCCTGTGGAGCAAGACTGACTTCATCATGATGGACAGTGTCAGCCACAACATTGGATTCAGTGGAATGGTAGCTGAAAAGCTGGAAGTCGACCACATCCCTGACTACTTACTCTGCCAAGTTCATCCGAGTTTGATGTTCAACAGGGCACTGTGCAAGCTCTGGAGTGACGTCAACAAGACTATTGGGCCAGAGAAGATATTCTCAGGATTTCCTATCACAATAGGCAACTCTCAGGTATCTGTCGCTAAGAACTGGCTCGAATGTCTTCTGAGACTGGTCTCCCACGACTTCAGCCACAAGCAGTGAAACAAGGCAGACATGTTCGACATATTTCTCGGACAGAAGAAGAACGTGGCCAAGAGACTGCAGGAGAGGTTCAGCTCTCTTGTGTACATTTGTGCAGTAGCTCTCTTCTTGCACCAAGATGTGTCGAGTTTCTTGCTCAGGTTCCAGTCGATCACCAGTCAGCTGGCTTGCATAGTCAGGTGTTCCAAGAAGCTGGAATATGTGCGTATCTTGACCTCAGTGGGAGTGGTGATCGGTGTTCATCTGGTGGAATCATTCGTGTCCCCCACCTCCAGTAGGTCAACTGCTTATGGCCTTCCCTCAGCTGTGTCTGGATATAACCACAACCTCCACAGAGAGATTGCTGAACCTGTCTCAACCTACCTTCTCCTTCGTGAGTCATGAGACGTTTCGACACATTCTCTACCAAATGGAGTTACTGAAGCCAGCTGAGGCTGTGTTCCAGACGTACAGGGATGAATGCTGCCAGGTTCTGGAGGTCCTGCTTCCACAACGTGCTGCTGGGTGGTTGAGACAGAGAGGAGACATGTTTCAGTTTGGACCGAATGCCGACTCTGAAACTCCCCATCAGCTGAGTGAGATAGATCAGGAGAAGCTTGCTTCTGTGCCCATCAACAATCTGAACCCTGAAAGATCTGTGGGTGCCATCAACTATGGGTTGAAGTTGAAAGGGGCTAAGCAGCTAAAGGTAACAAGCAGAGCTCACATCAATGCAGCAGGATCTGGGCTGATTGAGGACAAAGAGATGGACGTCAAATGTTACAAGAAATTGACAAGCAGCAATGGAGAGCTTCCTCAAATCATGAAGGAGTGGGATGAGCAACAATAGAAGTTGAGGGAGGAGGGAATGAACGAGAGACAAATGGCTAATATCTCCGTAGACAGAAATGCTGATTTAGCTCATCTCAAGGATCTTGGTGGTCCATTCACTGACGCAGAGGAGGTGGACCGATTCATTGTCAGAAACATCAGCGAGAAGAACAAGAAAGATCGACTGTATCTTGAAATCGGGCATGCGAGGAACAGTTGTGTGATATACCCAAAACAGGCGGATATCTTCAAGCTCAAGAAGAACCACAGAAACCTCTCCAAAGAGACACTCAAGTAACCTCAAAGTGTACCTGAGGAAACTTATGTAGTGCAATGCTTATCTTTGATGACAAAATGCCTTAAAATTACGATCAAGTGCCCCCCCCCCAAAAAAAAAAAAAAAAAAAAAATCCCGGTGTTGTAACTTCTCTAGTTTCCGAATTTACAATGATTTATAGAGAAATTGACGATTTAGAGTACACACGGATATTCACGGTTCTTAAGAGGCGGATTCTTGCACGAGTTCCCAAGCCAATCTGCCTAAATGGTCTGTGGGCAGACATGCCCTATATTCAGACCCCATGTACAAGGGGTCAAACGACATTTTAGGCGAACAATAAGATTAGCATTAGATTCGTGGCTTGATGGAGCACCTTTTGAAACCCAGAGACTATGCAAAATCAGAAAAATCGCAAATCTGCCACTCCCCTAACATAATCAGTCATTGTCTTCCGTTCGTTCGGTTCACCAACCACGTTTCTTATCACTTGCCACGAATACCAGTGGATCATTTTATGTCTAAAGAGGGTATTGACTATCACCAACCCCCTCCTTGCACAAATGTCCACTAGAGCACTGCCATTTTCATTCACTTCTTCAGGCACACCCAGGGGGAGGCGGTGGCTCAATCGGTAGAGAGGTGGCCTGCAGTCCCACTGGACCCAGGTTCAAATCCTGGCTGGGGCAGGGAACAGTTTAAGGATTTGAATTTCTTAAAAATCAGACTTTACTGATCTACCAGAAGACCTGCCGACATGTCGTAAAAACACCCCCACTAATATCAATACACCAGTCCTGTATGAGACAGCCCTAGCATGTATTCAGTATGGACGGTGGGTGTTAGCGCCAAAGTGGTGACATGTAGAGATGTATGGTATGTAGGAGGACTACTGGGCCTTGAGAGCAGGCTGTGAAGCCTATGCCCAGAATCGGACAAAAAAAAAAAAAAAAAAAAAAACTCAATCAGTCTTCACATTCCCTACTTTTCCATTCATATATCAAAAAACACTCTCATTCCTTTGAAACTTTCCCATGCACACTTCCACAGTTGTCAAGACCTTCTCTTTCACTCTACTTGGACAATCTTGCAACTAATCAATACTCTTTGATATTCTCTTTCCATCTCTTGCACACAAAAATACACACTCATTTGGCCTATCATTCTCAACCACTCCCGTACATATACCCCCATCCATTCTCCCATTCTCTCACACTCTCACCTCACCATTTAGTCTCGGTTATTCCACATAAATCCACTTTTGCACCCTGAAATGGCCGGGCAGTAGGCAACCTCTCATTCGCCATCATTTGTACCCCTTACATTATATCTATATATCTATCTAATCTATCTGCCTGCCTGTATGTCTATCTGTCTGTCTGTCTATATCTATATATCTGTCTACCTATATATATGTGTGTGCGTGTGTGTAGGCTGACAAATAGACAAACCTTCTCTTTTATTCCCTTCCCCGCTCATCGCCTCTATAAGGCAATATACAGGCCATCCCTGGCCACGCTGATTGCCTCATATGAGGTGATGGGTCTCCTCACCATAATTTCAAGCACAAGAAAGTGTCAGTGGTTTCCATGGGAACGTTGACTCTCCCTCTATGCCACCAGGAGCTGTTGCCAAGCCCTGCCACGCGGCAGTTGCCAAATATCACATATTTGGTAGTTAAGTTCTTGTTTGTAACCAAACATTGACAGATTCCCACCTGTCTACCTCCCACGGTGATGGCGACTTATTGCCGCCCTCACACCCACCCAAGAGGCGTAAATTACAAAAAGTCGAGGGTGATGAAGAGTTGAAGCTCAGAAACACTTGATCTGATGACAAAAAAATCAGCTTATATTTAATAAAGTCCAAAAAAATGACTCAGGGAAGGTAATTAGGTTGATAAGAATTATCGCAGCGGGGGATACATACAACTTAAATGTTTCACAATTTAATCTGAATTATGCTCTCTGGGCGTAACCCTCAGATTTACATGTGAAGTTTCACCACTTCGTTTCTTTAGACTACGATTTATTAATGATGAATATCCACTGCATGTACATTCGTAGCTCTCAAAAATCTAATTACTGCATAAAGGCCTTCTTTGTGCCTCTGCTTCAACATGATGGCCATCATTTATTGGCGGTCACCTCCATGTGGGTACTGTACAGTGCTGCCAACAGACATAATTGCCAGCTGTAACAATATATTTTTTAAACCAAATCCGATCAGCCTAGCTTCAGTTTTTGTGATGCTCTGTGCCTTGTGTACTTGTTTCACGTCTGCTTCACATACATAGATAGATAGATACATACATACATAATGATGCTGCTCCTGACTCTCTTCCCTGCACCATCACATATTCTAAACAACCTACTTAACTCCTTAACCGCGGGTATGTAGGAAGCGCGCCGTGCCCGTCCCGTGAGGATAATTGTGCTCCGACTGTTTTTTTTTAATATTTGCCAAAAATCAGTTATTAGTCCTAGAATATTATAATTTTATTTGCTTATGGCGCATACCTTCAGCTTTCTCCTGCGATGTTTGTTGAGCCTTCGTCGACTACCGTAGGACTTGTGGAGACTTCTGAAGTTGGGGGATGAAGTCTCCACTTTACACTTTCCAATACCCCATAATATGGTTACCACTGCCTGATATTATCATCACTACAAACACTATTCTATGAATTTCAAGTAATTGGAATCCATACAAAAAACAAAACAAAAAAACACTGTGAAAGCAATGTAAATTACGAGCATGTATGAGCTATCCACCCGCGCTCGTTCCCCGCTGGTATTCAGAGGCGGAGCTTTCATTTATTATAAACACACTAACACTTTATATTCCTAGTACTATTACACTTATTTATATATACAATATATATCCATAAGTTTCCTTCACTACTAGTAGGTTATTTTTACTCCAGGCATTCACTTTCTCATTCAGTAAACTAGCATAGAGAGCAAAACTTTCACTTTCACTGTCATTACTCCAAGTATTTATACTCATATTCTTATATTAGTAATTATTTCCTTTTCCATATACATTTTCTATTTTATTTACATTATTTACATTTCTGTTTTATTCACACCGTGTTGTGCATTGTCACTTGCAGTAACTAAGGGCTCCTTTCCCTTGGAGCCAGGATGAACTTGGGACACTGAAGCACTCGTACTTGGAGTTTCTGTCACCATTTCCTCCACTGGCTCATCACACGATTCACCAGAAAGATCGTAGTCACTGTCCATCATTATCATGGATAAATTAGCCAGTTGACGTTCCACAGCAGAGTCAGTTAGTCGTTTACCCCTTCCCACATGAGGTTTAGTAGGGGTAGAGGACACAGGGCCCTTTGCAGTGGGCTCAGAAGCGGCGGAAATGGAGGGGCGCGAATCCGACATGATTTCACCTCGAAAGACGACAGTAATCTGAATGATGTGGCATATTATGGGCAGGGAAGGGTTGACAATCTCAGCATGGTGACAGCTGCTAATTTATTTGCTGTGAAATGATTGACAGGAAATCGAGACAATACATAATAAATTAGGTAGTTCCAGGAGAATGTACATATCACTTAGGCTTCTCCCCTCCTTTCTTATATATATTTTTATTACGAGAATAGGTCACATGGCATATTTCAAGGGGAAATAAACAGGGAAAATTAGTGAACAAGTGCACGTGGGGTGTTGCCAGGTGATAATTAGCCCATTCTAGGTGTATGGCAGTATCAATTACTTTTTCTTTTTTTTTTCTTTATAATATTGTATTGTATAAGAATAGGGCATAGGGCACATTTCAATGGATGAAATGAGTGGAAAACTCCGGGCAGGATTTGCATAGCACAGCGTGGCTGGGCAGGTGGAAGGAGAGGGTAATGGAGGGGAGGTAAGGAGGGGAGTCAAGGACAGGGGAGAAATGGCTAAATTGTCAACAATGCATTGGAGTACAGATGACATTAGCAGCGCTGACTATACCTGGACACTGGCAGTACTGACAGATGATACAAGCCACCACTTGCAGGCCCGAGCAAATTCAAAATAACACAGAATCACAAAAGTGATGCCCCATGGTATGATCCCTTGTGCCCAAGCATCACGAAAAGGGGTTAACGGACATATTCTCATAAAACAAAGGCTTTTGAGCACTTTCTTACCACTATACTGTGGACAAAACACACTGAGTATATTTTTGCAGCCTCAAAGTGTTTCCATCCGAAGGGTCTGTTTGGGATTCTTCCTCACACAATGCCACTCAAGGATCACCCTTGAGGTTGGTTACCCACAGCTTTAAATGTCGGGATTGTGTAGCATTGCCCTGAGTTCCATTTATATGGTGCAAAATGGGATGGGCCAATGGCTGGATGGGTTAAAATGTCTATGCTGCAGATATGACTAGTATAAATAAAATACGAGTGAACTTCTAACTGACATGCAGAGGGGACCAAAAAATATAAGTTGAGGAGACTTCTTACGGAAGACTTGATGACTCTTTTTTTTTTTTCCCCAGGACAGCTAACACCTACAAGTTTCTGAATATGATGGAAACTCCCAGCGTGATTGGAACTACACTATTGAATGTTTCGGCAACAGAGATGGCGGATATAATTTTAACATCACAGTAACCAGTTTGATGATGGTAATCAGTAGTGACCTAAGGGAACTGGCAGTTCAGAGTAAAACAGAATATTTAAGGGCATTGATGTGAAAGCATTCATTGCCTCTAGCATCTGTTTAGCAAGGAATTATGGGAATTTACACTTAAAGGATACCATTCGTCAAATAGGTTACTGAACTTTAGCTAATATGCCTACCACTATATATATATTATGTATACTATTAAAGGTGCTATCCTACCTCTGTGTGTGTGTGTGTGTGTGTGTGTTCTTACCTAATTGTTCTTACCTAATTGTATCTTTACAGGAATGAGTCAAGCTCGTATTGTCCCGTGTCTTAAACCATATTTATCGTACATATCCTTAAAGTTGTGAATTGTTTTGGCACACACTGTTTCATTCGGTAGTGCATTCCACTGATCAATTGCTCTATTTGGGAAACTAAATTTCCTTACGTCTTTATCACCTCTCTTTTTATGCAGTTTTTTGTAGTGTCCTCTTGCTGATGCTTCCCCATACGTTAAGTAATCATTTATGTCTATTTTCTTCTTCCCTGATATGCATTTATATAACATTATCATGTCACCTCTTTTCTTTCTGTCCTCTAGTGTTGGTAGATTTAGTTTATTTAGTCTTTTTTCGTAGCTTAGATCCCTTAAACTTGGTACCCATCTTGTAGCCGCCCTTTGAACTTTTTCAATCTTGTCTATGTGTTTTTTGAGATGAGGACGCCAGACTACTGATGCATATTCCAGGGTTGGTCTGATGAATGATGTTATTATCTTTCTTAACATGTCTTCATTTATGTATGTAAACGCTATTCTCATATTGGCAAGCAGTGTATACATGTTCCGTACCTTCTCATTGATGTGGTCAGCCGGAGATAGTCTGTTATTGTCACACCTAGGTCCTTCTCTTTTTCTGATGTGTGTAGGGTTTTATTTCCTAATGTATAATCCCAATCAGGTCTTTTTCCACTTTTACCAAACTTGATTACATGACACTTGTCCACATTGAATTCCATTTTCCATGTATTACTCCATTCATGAAGTTTATTTAATTCTTGTAGCTCTTTACAAGAGTTTGTGTCAGTAATTCTCCTTTGTATTTTTGCATCATATGCAAACATATTTAGATAGCTTTCATTTCCAGTGTTACTGTCTATATCATTTATATACACTAAAAACATGATTGGTGCCAGCACTGAGCCCTGTGGTACTCCACTAGTCACTTCTTTCCATGATGAGTAATTTCCCCTTAGCACTGTTCTCATTTTTCTTTTCATGAGAAAATCTTTCATCCTACAATACAGTTTGCCTCGAATTCCTCCTTGATGGTACAGTTTCCATAAAAGTCTTTGGTGTGGCACTGTGTCAAATGCTTTCTTGAAATCTTAGTAGATACTGTCCACCCATCCTTCTCTTTCCTATAATGTGTCTGTTACTCTGTCATAGTAGCTCAACGGATTAGTAACACATGATTTTCCTTTTCTGAAACCAAACTGTCTTTCTGTTATCATACTGTGTTCTTCAAGGTGATTTACCCAAGCTTTTCTTATAAGCTTTTCTAATACCTTGCATACAACACTGGTTAGTGATACTGGTCGGTAGTTAAGTGGATTTTGTCTATTCCCTTTCTTGAAAAAGGGAACAATGTTTACTTTTTTCCAAATATCAAGTAGTTTACTTTGACTCAAGGATTTCTTGAAAATTAAAAATAATGGTTTACTTAGCTTCTTTGTACATTCACGTAGCATCCAACGTGAAATTTCATCAGGATCATTTGCTTTTCCTTTGTCTAATTTACTTAGCTCCTCCTGTATTTCTTTTTCTGATGTTTGTATATCTGGTAGTATGTGTGGGCATGCATGTTCCACATAATCCCTCTCAAAATTTTTTTCCTCTGTAAAAACTGATTGGAAATTCTTGTTTGGTGCTTCACAAATATCTTTCTCTTGTGTATAGGTGATTCCATCTTCCGTAATGGATTGTATTTTATCTTTTACTTTGATTTTGCTTCTGATGTAGCCGTAAAATAGCTTTGGTTGATCACTACATTTATTTATGATATCCTCCTCAAACTGTTTTTGGGCTTCCCTCCTTATTCTTGTATAATCGTTTCGTGCCTGTTTGTAATTATTATATGCCCTTTCACTATTGTGTCTCCTGTATCTATTCCACAACAAATCTCTTTTTTCTTTTGATTTTTTACATTCTGTATTGCACCATTAATTTCTTTATTTTATTTTCTGCTTCTTTGTGATGGATGTACTTCTGGGCTCCTATTTCATAGTGTTCACAGGAATTTTCATATATATTATTTAAATCTTGTCCTCTAAGTTCCTTTTCCCAAGCAGTTTCTAAGAAGTACTTCTTTAGGTCATGATACTTTCCCTTTTTATAGTTTAGGCTCTTTTTGTAACTTTCAATGCTGTTATCTATGTCATATGCAATCCTGAAATTGCAATTTAGTACTGCATTGTCGCTTTTGCCAAATGGAGGATGATATATTAAATTGTCCGCATCGTTTTCTTGCCTAGTAAATATGAGATCTAGCATTGGGGGCACATCGAGTCCTCTTTTTCTGGTTCTTTCCCTTACATGTTGCGTTAGGAAAAACTCTTGCACAAGATCCAGGAGCTTATGGTCCCAACAGCTTTCTTGGCTTATTATATCAAGAGTATTCCAATTTATATTTGTATTAAAATCTCCAGTTAGTGTAATTCTTTTCGATTTCTCTTCCATTTTATGTAGTAATGCTCTTAAACTCTGAATTGTACTCTCCGCCAGGTCCTCATATTCGTCTCTTTCCCATGTGTTTGATCTGGGTGGCATGTACAAATTGGCTACATTTACTTTCCCTTCAGATGTATTTATCTCTACTGCAGTCAGTTCTACTTGTGAGGGTATATCTAATTCTATTTCTTTGACTTTTAGATTTTTCTTAGTTAATATTATAATTCCTTCTCCTTTTTTTAAGTTCCTATCTCTTCTCCAAATATTATATTCCTCATGTTTAGGATGTCATTCGATATCCTTGGTGTTAATTTTGTTTCAGTTAGGCATATTATATGTGGTTCATTTTCTCTGACATAATCATTCATCTCTAATAATTTAGATACCATTCCATCCACATTTGAGTACATAAACTTAGTCATCTTTTTTATATAGTTGTCATGACTTGGTTCTACTATCTTCCTCCTTTTTATTCCCTCCTGGTTATGTACCACTTTCGTACCTGAAATCCTATTACTTTGTAAAAAAAAAAAAATATTCTTCTCCTCTGATCTTCCCTCATTTTTTGTTTTTGCTTCCTCTCTCTTCTCTTTCAGTAATTCCAGTTCCTCTTGTGTTAGGCATCTTTTTATCCATACATTTTTGAACTCCTCTTTTTCCATAAGATTCTTTGCATTTTTTAGTATCTCCTCCACGGTGTTTACACTGTGGAAGGTTACCTTTATGAGTCTTGACTTGCTTTTCTCGTATTTCCCTAACCTTTTGTGTTCCTCTATGTCTTTACTACAGATTTCCTCTGATACTTCTTTCAATGTGCCCATTACATTTGCCATCTCGTTTTTGTCTCTTGAGATCTTGTTTTTTACTTCTTCATCTTCTATACCAGTGATTACTATAGATTTGTTGATATCTACTGAATCTCTGACTAACTTAGGATTGTTTTAGATTATTCCTTTCACTTCCTTTTTAATGCTTTTTTCTTCCAACCTTGTTTCCAAGTCTTTCTTTACTTTCACCATTTCAGCATAAGTCGTTTCCACATCATTTTTGTAGCTTTGCACAGCTTCATTCACCTGTGTTATCTTATCCTCAATATCACTGCTATGATCTATCAGACTGCTTACTTGCCTAATTGTCTCTGTATCATTTTTGAACTCTTCCATAATACTCTCGTTGTTGACTACTGTACTTGCCATTTCACTAATTTTCCTCCTAAGTGTACCCACTTCAACTGTTAGCTCATTTATGGTTGTGTCTTTCTTGTTGACTTCCTTTCCTAATTTTTCTATTTCTTCCTTTTGCAAGTGCATCTGTTTCTTAATTTCATCAATCTCATTTTGAAAAGCCGTCTCTAACCTATGTACTCGTTCAGCCAGTTTGTTGTGAGTTTCCATTTCAACCAGTCCTTGGTAGAAATCATCATCCTGCTTTCTACCTTTATCCCTTTTCTTTTCCAAATTTGCTTTACTAAAGTATGTGGTCATTATGCAGTACTAAAAGCGCATATAGTACTTACATTCCCTGGGGCAGATTGTAGACTAAACAACGATCAGCTGATTGTGCGTATTCTTTGTGCTGCATGTTTACTTTTCTGTTTGACCAAGTCTTACTTAAAACTTTTTTTATTTTTTTTATTTTTTATTAAACACCATTTAGTCTAACCTGGCACAGAGCTTGACTCATATAAAGATACTTATTTAGGTATTGCCGCTGGCCGAGTTGGCCAGGTATAGAGCGGTGTCGATGTGCGTCTGCTCTCTCTCGGTGCCTCGGTGTGTGTGTGTGTGTGAACTTATAAGTCATCCTGTGAGTGAACCTTGGATGAATGAATGGGTTGGTTGGTGTACAGATGGGTGGGGTGGGATTTCTGGGTGAGTATGTGTGTGTTGTGGGCAAGGTGGGAGGGGTGAGTGTGAGTGAATAGATGGGGTAGGTTGGTGGGTGGGTGGGTAGTGGGCAAG
Organism: Coenobita brevimanus; assembly: GCF_032717465.1. Classification (NCBI taxonomy): domain Eukaryota; kingdom Metazoa; phylum Arthropoda; class Malacostraca; order Decapoda; family Coenobitidae; genus Coenobita; species Coenobita brevimanus. The sequence goes on along the minus strand of NC_136980.1, from coordinate 13,489,862 downwards.
ATGGATGGTAGATTTTGTGGGTGCACCGAGGATGGATGGGTGGCAAGGGACCGGGATATGTTGCTGGTCATCAAAATAACACAGAGGACTCAAACAAAATAACAGCGCCTCCATCCTGGTCTTGTTATTAACCCTTTCCAGCATTACTTCCTTCCTCCTGTCCCCCCTACACCCTCCCAGCCAAATTGTTGTTGTTTTTGAGCAACTGCAGTCTCTCTGGCCGAACAGATCCATCAAGAACATACCGGCAACTGCCCCTGTAGGGCCATCCCATGCAGTGAACCGATGTTCCCCCACGGTTGACACAGCAAGTTGCAAGGAAAAGAATGTAAAGTTTGGTTCCTGGATTAACTCTGCATTTGCGTCTCTCTATCCAGTTAGCAGGGGCACCATATTAGGCTCCACAGGACTGTAAATGTTTCCTGGGTTACAGGAAACCATTAGGCTTGTCAATCAGTTCAGAACCAGCTGAAGTGAAGAGAAGAATATTAAAATGTGAGAGGAAAGATGGGTATACAGGAAGAGAGAAATTCACACACAGAAATAGGATACTAAAGGCGCAGGAAGAAGTAGACACAATTACAGCAAATGAATGGATGACGGTCACCACCACCTACTTGACTAGTATACAAAGGTTATATTCGAAGTTGCTGGGGAGAATTCATAAGACGTCTTCCTTAGTAATTCAACCTGCACAATACATCGCGGTATCTTCTTCCTTGTGACTGATATACATCGATATTAAAACGTAATTTGTACACAAAAGAAAGTACATGGTCATTACGTAAAATAAATTGCTAAGAAAGATGTGTTACGAAACCTGCCACGTCACATAGAATATGGCGTTAAATCTCAGGACACATGAACAGTTTGACGAGACGACACCGCCTTTGTTGACTATGGCAGCCTAAGCCAAGCAGTGTGTAGTTGTGTAAAATTATGCTGGTCAGTGAGATTTCTCAAGACCACAATGCCAAACTGTTAGTCCCACTGTTAGCATCAGACTGGAAAAGTGCTCATCCGTCCTATATTATCACCAATCTTTTCAGTCCGATGAAACACTGTTAATTTATATTTGCTACCTCCAGGCGATATCAGTCAGCTTAGACGAATTGGAAAGGTTTGATACAGCACTGATTAATCCCTTGATTCAAAGGTCTCTCCTGATTTGAATAAATTCGTATGAAGGTTTCAAGAAACTGTATGAATAATCGGAATGAATGGATTAAATAGTATTCTTGTGTGTCTTGTCCTGCTATATCACGTGGTCTCATGGGGCTTGTATACAAAACAGTGTTGTATGGATGCTTGTACAACTACAAAAATAAATGTCGATTCAATTTGTTATGATTAATACGGGGACTGTGAGCAATGATTTCAAAACCCAGTGACGCGATCGTTCGATCTCAGGAGTCTTCTCAGAATATTGCGTGAGAGTTTGATAATTGTTCTATTAAAAAGACAGAGTACTATTATTATCCTCCATTGTACATGAAACTGCAGCCATACTTCTCAAGGAGTACTGAGTACTGACTGACAGTACTGTGCAGCAAGCAGAGGGCACTGAGCACTGACTGAGAGTATAAGAGAGAGAGAGAGAGAGAGAGAGAGAGAGAGAAAGAGAGAGCACCGGGTACTGACTGAGAAAATTGTTCACTGAGATAGCAGAGCACTCACTAGATACAATGCTAGATATTTAAAGAGTAAATTTTACAGTGAACTGATTACTGCCTGTCACTTCAGGCGGCGGGAGCGGCATTGGGCGTGCATGCTGTCAGGTGCTGGCCAGGGAGGGCGCCCAAGTGGTGGTCGCTGATATCAACCTTCAGGCGGCCAAACACACCCTCACTCTCATGCCTGGTGAGTCACTCTCCTGCCTGGTGAGTCACTCTTCTGCCTGGTGAGTCACTCTCCTGCCCGGTGAGTCATTCTCCTGCCTGGTGAGTCACTCTTCTGCCTGGTGAGTCACTCTCCTGTCCATTGCGTCACAGACTAGCCAGAAGTAAAGTTATGTTTGCATGATGCGCCGTTGTGTTCAGTGTAATACTATGGAGAAAATGGTCAACATAAGCAACAGTCTGCTGACAACTCTCTCTCTCTCTCTCTCTCTCTCTGTTTCCATCAGTCTATCAGTCAGTTAATCTATCTATCAATTCATCCATCAATCTATCATATCTCTATCTGTCTATCTACATCTGTCTATCGATCTATATCATCAGCAGCAGCGGTTTGAGTGTCCACTGCAAGACCGGCCTATCCCGACCGAAGTGGGGTCGATACAGCCTATGTATCCTTACCAAGTGTCTTAGGCTGTCTGGTAGAGACTGTATGTACTGTAGGGTGAGAAGTGCTTGTAAGTGTGATTGTAATAATGGAGTGGCTTTGGATGTAGTCTATGAACCAAGAGTAATCGGTCCGCACAAACTGACTGGATGCAAGCATACTTTATAATATGCGACACTGGTTCAACCACAGCACCCCTTATGTCCGCCAAAGCAGTAAATTTTCCAAAGTTTGTTACCCTGGCTGGGTGCGAACCCTCATTCTCCCATGAGTGAAAAAGCACACTTTACCACTGTAACACAGAGGCTCCTCTATCTATCTATCTATCTATCTATATCTATATCTGTCTATCTATCTGTCTGTCTGTCTGTCTCTCTCTCTCTCTCTCTCTCTATGTATGTATATATATATATATATATATATATATATATATATATATATATATATATAAACTATATATACAGTAAAAGTTCATTAATCCGAACACTGATAATCCGAAAATCCCAGTAATCCGAGTTTTTGAAGAAGGCTGACAGAAACTCCAAAAGTTAAAAAAATCAAAATTAAAAAATTCAAACTGGGACCCAAATGGGCTGAAGAGCCGAGCGGTGTGGTCGTGGAAGTTTCATGTATACTTTGATAAACTGGTGCATCTCAATGAACAAAATAATCATTACAATGGGGCTGAGGTGATCAATTTCCATATCTTGCGAAACGAGTTCTACAAGAAATGTGCGCAGGCTGTCAGGCAGGCTGATATCCGTGACTGGCTGGAGTGCATGAGCAACCAGGCAGGTAAATCCACCGATGATGACACAAGACCAGGTACCCACACTCCAAAGAAGGCACCTCAAGGAACCCTAGAAGAAGCAGGTAGTCCTGAGCCGATGCTCGAGGACGATGAGTGAAAGTGGTAAACAAAGTGAAATATATAGTACCGTAGGTTTAAGGAATTTCCCACAGTAATACATATTAAGCTTTTGTGCTTTTACAATACGTGCATATTATTATTAACCCTGGACTTAGTCTAATTGGATTTACCAGCCTACAACTGCTGTTCTCAACACTACGCATTACTGGCGAGTTAAACAACCCATAACATCTCTTAATTTACCAATTACAGTTCTTGTCTTCAGTAATACATTTATAAGTACAATATTTGTATAATATGTAAAATAATGTTATGTGCCATACTGTATTATGAATGAATGAAAAGTGATCCTTTCGGTAAAATTTCAGTTTAAACATGAAATTAAGTGTCCTAGGGGTCCCACCCAAAAATCCGAAAAATCTGATAATCCGAATGATTCTCGGTCCACTGCCATTCGGATTAATGGACTTTCACTGGAGAGAGAGAGAGAGAGAGAGGGAGAGAGAGAGAGAGAGAGAGAGAGAGAGAGAGAGAGAGAGAGAGAGAGAGAGAGAGAGAGAGAGAGAGAGAGGAAAGTAACTTGCTGGTGGTAGGCACATACATTTACGTCACTTAATATTGTGCATACTACTTTTCATAAATGAGAAGACATGGTCACGTTTGAACTTTCGAAGCACAAGAACACAATTATTGAGTGACTCATATCACTCAGCTGTGAACGCATTAAGCTCACCCACTCCCCTCCCGCTCTCTCTCTCTCTCTCTCTCTCTCTCTCTCTCCATCGAAACCTTAGCATGATTTAAGTTATTCATACCTCAATAAATACATGGTTATGATCTTACAACGCCAGTTCATTTTCTTTAACTAAGGGCATTCTGACAATAACATGATTATAAGTATCAGGTTACTTAACTTTCTGCGTATTGAATTGGCATAATATGGCAATTATTCAGCACCAGTAAAGTAGTCTGTTACTGTCATGGGCGATGTTTACATGTCATCTATAGCTCCTTCACCTTGACTTGTCCCGAATTGTTTACCTTTTGCAGCTTATTTTATGTACCTCAGTGGCAGAAGACAGTGCTACGCCTCAATGTCCTTCCTATAGCAATTCCTCGTGACTAGCCACACCTTCCGGAGTTAATCTACAGTGTTGTTCCAACTTAAGATTTTAGAGGGACAGTGACAATTTTAGGCCAAATTAGAGTCAAAAGAGCATAGTTTCCCCAGCAGTATTTCTCTCCTTAACTCATGGCCAGAGATGCCAACTACTAATTTAAATGACAGTTCATTAATCACACACAGAAACGTAGATAGGTTATCGTTTGTATTTGTATAAGTTTCATAAAGTAAAGCTGTTATGCACTATCTTAAACAGTGTTAGCCCCACATCCCGTAGCAAGAATTATTTCGTGAATATTCCATGGTGTGGGTTGCCATGTCATAATCTTCTTAAAATTATGCATTCCAAAACCACAGATTAAGGAATACAAATAATATCAACAATTTCTTCATAATCGTATGTATTAATTTACAAACTATTTACTGTCTTATAACCTAGAGTGCCGTGTTAGGTGCAGTAGCATTTAAGTTTATGGGTTCATTAGACAGTCAGTCATTTGTCACCAATCAACCACTTCTCTGGTTTTACAAAGTGCTCATACTTTAAACCCTTGAGCTGTGACACTCTCTCTGCACTTACAACAGTGACAATACACTCAGCTGGATTAAAAAGAAGAAAAATACAGTAAACATCGCTGGCTTGTTCATTGCATCAAACAATACACACAGAATTTATAGATGGACTGTAAAAAAAAAAAAAAAAAAAAATGCATTGCACTTTGATTTACATTGTATATTTGTACTTAATCTTCTCACCCACTTCTTTTCTAACAGCTATGGAATTATTTTGCATGGCATCAGATAGCTTTCTCCTTTTTCTTCAAAATATGCAAAGTGTGCATTGGTGGTGTTTTTGTTTAACGACTGTTTGTCAGATTACAATTTTTCTTGCATTTTCAGTTTTTGAGTCATTGGCAGATGAAGGTTATCATCAGTGGCGCAGCCAGGAGGGGGGGGCCACGGGGGCCCGCCCCCCTCCCCCACGAAATTTCTACGTGTGTTCGAGAATAGACTGCGAATCTTAAATGCCGAATAGGATTAATCCAGGGTGTAGTACTCGGTATGTCACATATTTGGAGAACTGAAAAAATATGCAATTCTGAGTAAAAGTCTTGTATACACATATACTTTTTAAGCCTTTACTTAAGGTGCGAGACAGATATTCAAATTTATGCATGGGGAGCCGTTGGCGCCTGGAGAGGTGAGGAGAGGAGGCAGGAAAGGAAGCAAGAAATGTGTGCTGCTCTGCGAAATTTTCAGTTTTTTTATGTACCTTATGACACATTATCTTCAAAATGGGAAACTCCGCTACTAACAGGTTTATGTAATTAACTAGTTAGGAGTACCTGTGGGAACGTAGGCCTACATGTGGCAGAACTGGCAAGAAAAATAAACTATCATGGCAAAATTTACTGCCCATCAGCTGAGCGTCACTCGCTTATCACTTGCCTGCACCATCAGTCATCAGTCAACTCTCATCAGATCGTGTTGCACCAGTGACCATGTTCATACAACTTGCTAATTATGCTACTTGCACGTTGTACTGTGACAAGAAGTGAAAAGACGTATTCCATGGATTTCCCTGGATCACTCTATTATGAAACGGAAGCAGCCGCAGCAATCAAGTATATTGGACTTCATGAGTTCAAGTTCTAAAAGGTCAGTTTATGTTTAGCAAATGCATTACATTGTAGAGGATATTATCACTGCCAGAAATAATAACGAATGATAATGTCATGCCATGAGCTTTAAATAAGTGTAAATGTGCGCAGAAACTAGAAGCCAATGATTGCTTAAGATTTTCCTTGTGATATATTTCAGGCTTTAGCTACCTGTGCCCTGTGTGGCAACCATCACTGAAGGAAACTAATCATCACTGAACTAAGTGAAGTATTTAACAGACGATGGATTTTCATATTCATTAACGTTGAGTGTGGTGAGTTGGGACAGTGTGGGGACACGAGGTGAGTTGGAACAGTGGGCACTGCAATGCCAAATGCCAAGACATTTCCGTGTTATGGTGCCCATTCAATAGCCCTGCCCCAACTTTACAAATGTTGTTAATGCTAATTTTCTATAGAACCATGAATAATGCATGAAAAATGTGCAAATATGAAAGGGTAGCATTTTGACCTTTGTAGAATTTCATTTTTGAAAATACACATATTTTGCCAATTTTCCTCTCACAGTCAGTTTTAGAGCTAAAGGTCTACGTTTTGGTGGGTGAAATCTTCAGTTGTCATAGTTTTTTGTGAATTATCCAGAAAATGCATTTTTACAGCAGAGCAGTGCTGAAGGATTAATTGACAATTGTCCCGACTCGCCCACCATTTTTTTTTTTTTTTTACCCAGGGTGAGTTGGGACAAAAAATTCATTTGTGATATTCGCAAGGAAAAACCTACTTTTCATGCTTTATATACTACTATATTTTATAGTTTGTTTTATATATGGTAGTTTTGGGTGTCAACAAGTGAATATTTCTCATTTTCAGGTTCCATGCATGCCCTGCAGAGAAAATACTGTGATGTGGATTATGGCAAAAAAGCATGTATTAGTTTTGAGAGTAGGGAAAGAGTTGTATACTGAAATTTCTGGAAAGGAGAAGAACTGAGAAATGCAACTGTCCAGTTAGTGATGATATACTGTATACTGATGATGATTTTCGGCATTATCACTGGTGGACCTGTATTATTAGCAGGAAGTGTACCTTTTACGATGCAAGAGGTGGACAATGCCTTTCATGACTATAAAAAGCATATTTCTCATTTAAATTTTTCAGCTTAAATAGCTACAGGCAACTTAGTGTAACTCTTAACTACGGAATAAGTACAGTGCAGTGCGTCCTTAACCCGCCCCATCCCAACCACTTTTCCACCACTGACTCCCCCCAATCCCGACCATTTTAGGGAATTTTTTTTTTTTTTTTGGCTCAAACCTTTGCTTTTGGTGAAAAACATCGAAAATTAATAGAGAAATTGCTCACCTGAGGTTTAAAATACTCGATGCAGGTAGGAGTACCTCCTTACCTTACTGGGTTTTCTATCAGGCTGGCACCAAAGAAAACGAGTTCTATGGGAGGATAACTATTTCACACCACTCATAAACGGTATTTATTTATTTACTTGGTACGAATTTATATGTAGTACGAGAGTATATTGGTTTTCAAGCAGTAATATAGGCATTATAAGCATTGTTTCACTCACTAATACCTGACTTTTTTTTGCCACATTACTTGATCATCATTTCTAACTGTTTCTTCCTCTAATGCTATGTAAAGTTTGTCCTCCACATTGTCATTGATTGGGGAATCACTCTGGCCCTGAATTTCGTACCGTGGCATGACATGAAGGGAAAGAAGTTGTATGCGGCTTTCATGGATTTGGAGAAAGCATATGACAGGGTGGATAGACAAGGATTGTGGAAAGTGTTAAGAATATATGGAGTAGATGGGAAGTTGTTGAATGCTGTGAAGAGTATGTACGATGGTGCGAAGGCTGCAGTGCATGTGGATGGTGAACTAAGTGAATTTTTCTCTGTGAAAGTTGGTTTGAAACAGGGATGTGTCATGTCTCCATGGTTGTTCAATCTGTGCATGGATGGGGTAATAAAAGAGGTACAAGGTAGGGTAGTGGATGTTGGAGTGGCCCTGGTGAGAGAGGATAGTGTTTGGAAACTCCCTGTACTGTTGTTTGCAGATGATACTGTGTTGTTGAGTGAAGACGAAGGGGAGCTGCAAGGCTTGGTGGATGAGTTTGAGAGAGTGTGTAAGAAACGGAACCTAAAGGTGAATGTAGGGAAGAGTAAAGTGATGGTCTTTGAGAGAGGTGAAGTCAGTGAATGTACAGCGAGGTTGGATGGTGAGGAATTGGAAAATGTGAGTACGTTTAAGTATTTGGGTAGTGTGATGAGTAAGGATGGAGGTTTGGAGGGTGAAGTGCTTGAAAGGGTACAGCAGGGAAGAAAGGTTGCTGGTTCCTTAAAAGCAGTGATAAGAAACAGGGAAGTGAGCATGGAAGTAAAAAAGTTACTACATGACAGTATTGTGATACCAACTCTAACGTACGGAAGTGAAGCTTGGACATTGTTGGAAGGACAAGTCAAGAGTGAGAGCAGTGGAAATGAGTTATTTAAGAGGAGCCTGTGGAGTCACGTGGAGAGACAGGCTGACAAATGAGGATATAAAGGAGCGTTGTGGTGTGGATGTGGATGTGATAGGAAGCGTTGTGAGGAACACACTGAGGTGGTTTGGCCATGTGGAGAGGATGGAGGGTGAAAGATTGACGAAGAGAGTGTATGTGAGTGAGGTGGAGGGTGGAAGAGGGAGGGGGAGACCGAGGATGAGATGGAGGGATGGGGTGGAGAGGTATATGAGAGAGGGGGGTGTGAGTTGGGAGCAGGGCAGTGAAATGGCGGGGGACAGGGCGACTTGGAGGCGATTTGTTTGTGGCCACCCCAAACGGGATTGAGGCGTCTGGCTGGCATGACATGGCTATACTGGCCAGGTCACTGATAACAGGTGAATTGCTGAGACAATGGCATGCAGGGGGGGGGAGGCCATGCTGGGTAAGGCATTGTCCCTGCCTGGCATCTTGTAGAGGAAGGTGTCACATGTATACGTACCAAAAATCACTCGCGAAAATTGAAAATTGTGCAAATTAGGGACCTTGCAATTTTTTTGCGTTTATGTACGTCGACGGGATTGGCAGTGACAAAACGTGTGGACGTTAAAGAACGTCGACGGAATGCTGCAGGTTAAGTGCGAGGCTTGGGGGGGGGGGGCTAGTTGATGATGGAAGAGTTGTGAGGTAGGATAGGATTGGAGTGCATTGGTGTTTTGATGAGGAGGGGTAAATTGAGATGGTTTGGGCATGTGGAGAAGTAATAAAAAAATCAGCAAGATGCATGATTTTGCATTACATCAACCCAAATGGTGAAGTGCATTGTGTTTTTATATTTCTCATGGTTAGTCATTGTGTCCCCCCCCCCCCCAATTATATATCTGGCTGCGCCCCTGGTTATCATATCAATATTTTCTTTCATCTGGAGTCCAAGAATCCCCAGATATGACAAATATGGAGGGGAGGGGGAGATAGCGCTAGAAAAAAGGTGTAGATGTGATAAAGTAAAACCTGCGGTATATCTCTGCGATATGTAACTTTTCTCTAGTACCACCCTGCACTTAGGGTCTGTTCTTTGAAATTGGATAATAATTGGTTTTTAGTACAAGACTGTTGGCAGGCGTACTAAACCTCATTGTAATACTTACTGTACTTTTGCAGTGTGAATAGGAAAACTAAATAAGTTTTGAATAAAAAATATTGTTATGGTAGGCCATTTGTTTTTGCCAGCTTTTATCTCCCCCCTTCCCCCAAACTTATCATAGTTGGGCTATACTACACTCGAGATGAAAGAAAAAGAGTGCTGTAATTACCTTCGTCTGTGAATGGTTCAACAAATGTGAAAATGAAAGAAAATTTTGTAAGATCACATATGGCCGATAGATAAGTAATAGTCTGGTACTGCATATTTTGCACCCCCACACCTACACGCACGCACAATATATACTGTATATATATATATATATATATATATATATATATATATATATATATATATATATATATATATATATATATATATATATATATATATATATATATATATATATATATATATATATATATATATATATATATATATATATATATATATGTATATATATATATATATATATATATATATATATATATATATATATATATATATATCCCATTGGATCCCAGGGATGCTTGGCGAGGCATGGCACTGGGTGGGTACTAAGCGTACTGCCCTCTGCCTATCGGCTCATAGTCACGAAGCTCATAGCTCCCTACCTGGGGGTTCCCTACATTATATAAACTTGAAAAATCCCAGTTCTGTCCAATATTCCGGACACGGGGCTCCAATGGGATATATATATATATATATATATATATATATATATATATATATATATATATATATATATAATTTCCTGTGGCACCCCACGGGATACATAGGACCTCGATGAACTCTCTCAGTCAATTTTTGTCTCTTGCCATCTCCTACAGGTCCCACCAACACTCCTCTCCTGCTTCTCTTTTCATTGTCCTCAACCAGGTTTCCCTCGGCCTACCTCTGCCACTTCGTTCTCTAGCAGTCCACTCTGGCACATCCTGTATTAAATTGCCTTCTTTCCTATAGATGTGCCCCAGCCATTTCCAGTGAGACAGTCTCACATGTTCATCAACTGGTTCCACTCACGTAATATCCCTTACTCTTTCATTTGTAACTCTGTCTTGCCACTTTACCCCAAGAATCCTTCTCAGTATTTTATTCTCAAATCCTAATTCTTTCTGATCTGTTGCAATTGTACTGTACCATGACTCATGCCCATAAATTTAAATTGGTCTCACCATGGACTTGTAAATTTTTACTTTAGTGTGTATACCGAAAGCATATTATTTTTCCAGACCGATTTCAACATTACAACAGTTCGCCAAGCATGTCCAATCCTCTCATCAATTTCATTGTTTAATGATCCGTTAGATGATACAATCGTTCCCAGATATTTAAAATTTTCTACACTCTTCACCACATTATTCTCAATTACACAATCGATTTGGTTCTCAACGTTCATATTAATAATTTCAGTCTTTCCACAATTTACTACCAATCCCACTTTTTCTCCTCCCTCCACCAGACAATCAAGCACCCTCTGCATCTCATAAATACTTCCGGAAATCAGCACAATATCATCAGCATAGTCCAAATCCATCAGCCTCTTATTTTCTTTTCAGTTAATTCCTGCACCTGTTCTCCTTACAGACTTTTTCATAACATAATCCATAACCAAAACAAACAACAATGGCGAAAGAACTCCTCCTTGAATCACTCCTGACCTAACTTCAAATGGATCACTCAAAGAACAACCCACCATTACCTTACAAAAAGTACCTTCATGCAGGCTTCCAGTAATATTTACAAACTTTTCTGGTATACCATAGAATCTCTTAATTTTCAACACAGCTCCACGTGAAACACTATCAAACGTCTTTTTAAAATCCACAAAACACATACCAAGTGCCATTTTCATCTCATTTGCTTGTTGCATTAGATGCCTTACAATAAAAATCTGATCATTACAACCTCGAACCTTTCTAGATCCCGCTTGTTCTTCTCTTAAAAATTTTATCAGTTACTGGCTCCATTTTGTTCAACAAGATTTTGGAAAAGACTTCTGCAACTACAGGTGTCAATCCCCCTCGAACTGCCACACACACTTAAATCTTCCTTTTTGGGTATTTCTATAATCGCTCCATTTTTCCACTCTTCTGGAATTCCACCATTATCCCAAGCTACATTAAAAAGTTTCAAAAGTGCATTCATCAGCTCATCATTTTCTACCTTAAGCATTTCAGGAAATATTCCATCCTCTCCTGGGGCCTTAAAATTTTTAAATCCTTCATAGATTTTGCTACATCTTCCAAGGTTATATCCCCTGTTTCTATCTGCAGATCTCTCTCGGCTGGCAAAATGTCCTCTTCAGCTGGGATTGGTCTATTTAGAACAGATTCAAAATGCTCTTTCCTCCTTCCTTTTATATCCAAATCTTTAGTCAACAAGTTACAATTTCTGTCTCGCACAGGTATTTCCATCCTTTTCTTTTCAGTCCCAGTTAACTCCTTTATGGCCTGATACCCTGCTCTTGTGCTCTGACCGTCATTTTTACTTAATTTCTGTCTCTGTTGCCTTTTCATCATATAGCCTCTTCTTATCACGTCTAACGAGTCTTTTTACTTCAGAATGTAAACTTCAGAACTTTGCTGTAAGTACTTCAACTACCTGGCCATCAACATGTTCTTCACTTTTTAACTTTACCTCTTTCCATTTCTGAATTGCATTCCATGTTTCATCTGACATCCACTTTTTCCTTCTCGCTTTTCCCTTTTTCTTAATTGTAACCTTAGCACTCTTATGCAAAACCTCTTTTACCTCTCTCCACATTTGATTAATATCATTGTCTTCAGATTCCATCAAAATCTGCAGGACTAGAAACCTATTCCTTCATTTCCACCGAAATTTTTCCTTCGTGTTCTCATAATTTCTGAGTTCATCAGAATCATATTTATTACCTCCTGGACGGTTACCATTAACGTTGACTTAAGTTTTATTATAATCTTTGACACAGCAAGTTGATGATCACTACCTATATCTGCCCACCTTCTTACCCAGACATCTTGCAAAAAACTCCTATGCCTTTTGCTAACTGCAATGTGGTCAATTTGATTACAATATTTACCACATGGTGATATCCAAGTAGTTTTATGTATTTTTCTATGCTGATATATAGTTCCACCAATTGTAAGGTCATTTGCCAAACAAAAGCTTCCAAATCGCACCCCATTTTCGTTTCTTATACCAACACCCTCTTTACCCATACAATCTTCAAAGCCATCCCCACAACTACCAACAATCGCAATAAAATCACCAATGCAAACTAACACATCATGTCTTGCCACTCTATTCACTACATCCTGCAGCTTCTCATAAAAGTCATCCTTCATTTCATCAGCAGCCTCATTTGTCGGAGCATACCCTACCACCATACTGATATTACCATGGTCTGATTTTAAACAAGCATAAAGCAAGCGCTCATTATCAGGCTCAAACTCACATAGTACCTTACAAGCATCTCTACTCAGCAGCAAGCCTACTCTTTGGTAATGATTTCCATCACTCCTATCAGAAACCAACAAGGTAATACCAACTTCCAAATTCATTTTACCAACTCCAAGAAACCTCGTTTCTGTAAGAGCATAAATATCTATATTGTGTTCCTTGAACACTGAAATAAGTTTTTCCATTTTACCAGCTTGATTGAGAGTTCGAACATTCCAATGTCCTATTCTTAAGGTTCTTTTTGGATGTATAAATTTTGTCCTACACCGTGGGATTCTTAGCACCCCCTGCCCACTTAAGGGCTGCACGGAACTGAGGGACATTGCTTCATAACCAGAGTTCATCAAGATTTCTTAGGCAGTATTTTACCCTGGAGCCAATGCCAGTGGCTCACAGAAACCAAACAGTGGAGAGAGGAAATTAACTAAAAGAAAATAAAATGCAGAGGGTTAGGACAGACAAAGTACAAGAGTAAGAGAGACAGCAAAAAGAATGTACATAGAAGTGTCCCATTTAGTCGCCTCTTACGACAAGCAGGGATTACTGGGGAAATATTCTATTCCCCCTTCCCCAGGGAGGATATATATATATATAACAAAAGTGCAGATAAAACAGAAGTGATGATATCTAGGGTCGGTGGCGGTACTGTCAAAGACGAGGGAGAGTGGCCATGTGCAGTTTGCCACAAGGGCGTGAGAGGTAATGCCATCTTGTGCAGTATTTGTGATAAGTGGGTGCACAAGAGATGTAGTGGTGTCAGAGGTAGACTGCTCTGTACGGCGTGTCGGGGAGAGCAGGTGGAGATTGTCAGGTGTGAAAGGATTGAACTTGCTGGTGAGTCTCTTGAGTGTGTGGAAGAGTTTTGTCATATGGTAGACATGTTGTGTGCTGGAGGTGGGGTGGAGCTAGCTCTGTGGCTAGGGAGAGAAGTTGTTGGAAGAAGTTCAGGGAGCTGTTGCCTCTCCTGACATTGAGAGGACTCTCCCTGTGTGCTAAGGGGTCTTTGTATGCAGCATGTGTTAAGAGTGTGATGCTGTATGGTGGTGAGACCTGGTCAGTAAAGGAGGAGGATATTCGCAGGCTCAGACATGCAGAAATGACATTGATTAGGTGGATGTGCAGTGCATCCCTGCGTGGAAGGTCTGTATGGTAGTGAGGCCTGGGCAGTAAAGGAGGAGGATATTCGCAGGCTCAGACTACAGAAATGACAGTGATTAGGTGGATGTGCAGTGCATCCCTGCATCCAAGATCTGGGGGGGCTGGGTTCATGATGGAAGAGTTGAGAGGTAGGATGGGACTGGAGTGTATTGGTGTTGTGATGAGGAGAGGTAGACTGAGGTGGTTTGGGCATGTGGAGAGGATGGGGGGTGATAATTGGGTGCAGAAGGTGAGAAGTGTTAATACAGGGGGTCGGGTTATGAGGGGTAGACCGAGTAAGCCATGGGATGAAGTCATTAAGTGTGACCTTAGGGTTATGGGACTCAACAGGGAGGCTGCAATAGATTGTGCAGCATGGAAAGCCACCATTAGGTGAGCAAGACCAACGCATGCAAACATGTTGAAGCCTTCAAAAACGAAAACAAACATATATATATATATATATATATATATATATATATATAGTTAAAAAGCGACATTTGCCAGTTAGGTAGCCGAAATGTTTCTCGATGTTGCCCGATGTTTCTGGTAGCTAGCTCAGGTACAAGTCAGAGTTGTCAGTTTGCCTGCTGTTTGTCAGCTTAGTTATTTTGTAAGTTATGCGTTAATTTTTCTGCTCTTTTTCTTTATTATCTTTTATTTATGTGATTGCTTGTTAAATTATGTAATTTAACCCGAGGCATCCCATCGACATATGGGTACGTCACAACGTTTTGTCACAGTTAGACCTGTCAGCGTACCGGTATCAAGGTTCATAATTTGCACAATTTTCAATTTCCGCTTGTGATTTTTGGTATGTAAACAGGGGACACCTTCCTTTATTCCTCTACAAGATGCCAGGCAGGGACAATGCCTTACCCCGCATGACCTTCCCCCCCTACACGCCACTGTCTTGGCAATTCACCTGTTACTATTGACTTGGCCAATAAAGGCATTCAGGACCAGAGTGATTCCCCAGTCGATGATAATGTGGAGGACAAAGTTTACGTAGCATTAGAGGAAGAAGCAGTCAGAACTGATGATCAGGTAATGTTGCCAAAAAAGGTCAGGTAAGTTGATGTGTTAGTGAGTGAATCAATGCTTATATTGCCTATACAGGTATTACTGTTTGAAAACCAATATACTCTCGTACTGCATATAAATTCATACCAAATAAATAAATAAATACCGTTTATGAGTGATGTGGAATAGTTGCCCTCTCATAGAACTCGTTTTCTTTAGAGCCAGCCTGATAGAAAACCCAGTAAGGTAAGGAGTATTGCTATCTGTATCGAGTATTTTAAACCTCAGGTGAGCGATTTCTCTATGAATTTTCGATGTTTCTCACCAAAAGCGGAGGTTTGAGGCAAATTTTTTTTTTACAAAATTGGTCGGGACTGGGGGGAATCAGTGGTGGAAAATTGGTCGGGACGTGATGGGTTAATTCTGTAGGGTAATCGATTTAGAGTATTATGTACTGTAAGAAAACTTCCATGTTTTGCTTGTCTCTGAGTTGGTAACTGTGCTCTCTCTCTCTAGAATTCACCAGAACTGTGGAGAAGTAAATAATTCTCGAACAATGCAGGCTTATATAAGGATGGATAAGAGACTAGAACAAGTTTAGTCAGTTTTCAGTTCAGTTTGAGTGTAGTGCAGTGTAGCCTATAATTTTGGTGCTTGTGAGAACTGTGAAGTGTTGTCAAGCATTTGATAACAGTGAAATGTTGTCAAGCATTATGTGTAATAACAGTGAAGTGTTATCAAGCATTAAGCGTATTAGCAGTTACTGAAGTCTGTACAGATACAGTGCTTGTGAGAACAGTGAAGTGAAGTTGGAAAGCATTAAGTGGAATTATTTGGAAAATAAAGAGAGTGTACTTTAAGAATCAAGTGTTCATTTTCGCCTCAGCTGATCTTGTGTGTTGTACACAGAAAGGCTAACCATAGGAAGAACAACTCACTAGGCAATGTCCTTCCTGTACTGTACTACTGCTGTTGGAGCCTGTGACAGTGTGGGACGGGGTTGCAACACTGGTTTCAGGAGTGTGGATTAAGTGCTGCAGTGAGTCTAATCTTCTAGATGGAGCAAGGTGGCATGCAGACAAGATCCTGAGCTGCACAGGAGGACGAGGTATCATTGGCAGCAATTATGAAGTTATTACAAGCTTCAAAGAAAGAACTCCAAGCACAATTGCAGGCCCAAAGTGAAGAACAGAAAGAGCTCAGAAACGAACTCAAAGGACAATTACAGGCACAAAAGAAAGAACTTAAAGAACAGTTACAAGCTCAAAGTGTACAACTGCAGGCACACAATGAAGGACAGAAAGAACTCAAATAACAATTACAGGCTCAAAATGAAGAACAGAAAGAACGATATGAACAGCTTCATCAGGCATTACAGGAGCAACAGAGGTAATTACAATTGAGGATGCATGGACAGCTGGATGCTTTCATGGGGAAATGAAGGACGGTAAAATTGTACATCAGTGACACTGCTGTGTCAAAAGAACAAGGAAGTTTATGTACGTACAGTTGTACGTAAGTGACATTCGATTGTCAAAAGAACATCAGGAGCAGTTGAAGGAGGAAGTATACGCTGAGCTACAGCAGGAGAAGTGTGAGGTATGCAGTAACATGATGGCGTTCAGACAGCATCTAGACGACCAGGTGAAGCATGTAGGCAACAAGCTGAAGATTAGCGAGGGAATAGTGACAAAATGCAGACAGCATGTGGACAACCAGCTGAAGGTTAGTGAGGGAATAGTGGCAGAGTGCAGACAGCATGTAGATAACCAACTGAAGCATGTAGATGACCATGTGAAGATAATCAGTAAGAAAATTGAGGCAATAGAGAAATATTACACTACTGAGCCTCAGGTTAGTGTACAGGGAACATATGAAAGAATAGGGCAGTGTATGGTGAATCTTGATGGATCCCAATAATCAGAATGCAGAAGGTTTAAGTCCTGGCTTTTAACTATGATGCTTCAGTTTTTAGCCTCCAAACCACTGAAGTACATGGCTATAATGGCAGTCAAATTAAAAAGAAATGTCAAGAATTTGATGGTAGAGTATCTTGGGAAGCTTACCGTGCACAATTTGAGTTACTTGCGGATCAGAATGGTTGGGATGATAGGCAGAGGGCAGTGCAGCTTGCTACTAGCCTCAAGGGTGCTGCAGTGGAAATTCTGGGCCAGATGTCAGTGATGGAGAGGAACAGATATCGGTCCCTAGTAGAAGTGCTGGAGCACAGATATGGAACCATGTACCAGACTGAGGCTTACAGAGCAAGATTTCGGAGCTGTGTACGGGCTCGAGGAGAATCCTTACAGCAGCTTGCTCATGACCTGGAGAGTATGGTATATAAGGCGTACCCTGAAGCTCTACCTAACCTTTTGGCTATTCTTCTGAGGGACCAGTTCATTGATGCTCTTGACAGGTCAGAGTTGAAAGTGCAAGTGATGCAGGCACAGCTAAGAAGTATGCAAGAATCACTAGCCAGGACTCTAGAATTTGAGTCATACATTAGTTTTTCTTTTTTAAGGAAGAAGGAACCTAAGGCTGAGCCTGTGAAACAGTTCCTTCCAAGAAAAAAACAAAAACAATACAAAAGAGAGTCAAATTCAAGATCCGTTCATTTTGAGATGCCTGGACACACTGCGTTTGAAAGGCTGGAGATCATAGGAAGTAGAAAATACAGACAGAGGGAGACAGTTCCAGAGTTTACCTGTTGCATAAATGAAGGACTGGGAGTAATGGTTAACCCTTGCATTAGAGAGTTGGCCAGAAAAGGGATGAGAGTTTATTGCTAGACGGGTGCTACGCACCTGTCGTAGAGGTGGAGGGATGCATGTAGACTGTTCAGAGGAGCAGTGACCATTGAAGTAGCAATAGAAAGGAGATAAAGAGGCAACAGTGCGGCGATGAGACAGAGGTTGAAGAAAGCCAGTAAGAGCAGGAGAGTTGATGAGCCGAAAAGCCTTTGACTCCACCCTATTGAGAAGAGCTGTATGTGGGGAGCCTCCCCACACATGAGAGTTGTACTCTAAATAGGTGCAAATAAAACCCGTGTACAAAGTCAACAACTGTGCAGGGGTAAAGAAGGCACGGAGTCAACTTACCACACCTAATCTCTGGGAAGCAGATTTTACAGTAGATGCAATATGATCTTTCCAAGATAACACCCTAGTGAATGAGACCCCAAGCATGTTCAAGGATGATGCAGGATTGAGCTGGATATTATTAAACATTAGTGGGTACTCCTGTGGAGAATTTTGACAGGTTGATAGGTGTAAAAACTGAGTTTTTTGATGCATTAAAAACAAGATTATTTTTCCCGCAGTCAGAGATACGAGCCAAGTCAGACAATAGGAGTGCCATAGCCTCATCCCTTGTTTGTTGAGGTAACTGCTGAGATGGACGTTGCAGAACCGAATGGAAAGGTGAAGGGTGGAATCATCAGCGTACAAGTGGATAGGATTAGATGTACAGCTTAGAAGATCCCTGATGAATAAAAGGAAGAGAGTTTGTGATAGGACAGAGCCCTGAGGAACACCATTGTTGATAGATCTAGGAGAAGAATGATGGCCGTCTACAACAGCGACGATAGAACGACCAGAAAGGAAGCTATAGATGAAGTCACAGATAGAAGGATAGAAACTGTAAGAGGGCAGTTTGGAAATTAAAGATTTATGCCAGAGTCGCACGAAAACCTTTGAGATGTCAAGTGCAATGGCAAAGCTTTTGCCAAAGTCCCGAAAGGAGGATGACCAGCGTGTGAAAGGTAGGTGGGAAGATCACCAGTGGAGCATCCCTGACGGAACCCATACTGACGATCAGAAAGAAGGTTGTGATAGGAAAAATGCATAAATTTTTATTAAGAATAGACTCAAAAACTTTTGTGGCACAGGATGTTAAAGCAAATGGACGATAGTTAGAGGGTTGGGAATGGTCACCCTTCTTTGGGACAGGCTGAATGAGAGCAAACTTCCAGCAAAAAGGAAAGGTACAACTTGGAAGACAAAGGCGAAAGAGTTTACCTAGGCAAGGTGTAAGCACAGAAGCACAGTTCTTGAGGAAAAGAGGAGTGACTCCATCAGGCCCATATGCGTTGTTAGTATTGAGACCAGTCATGGCAGAAAATACATCAGCTGAAGAAATATTAATGTCAGGCATGAGGAAGTCAGAGAGGGGGAAGTGATTGAGGAACAGCACTGGAATCGTCTAAGGTGGAATTGGAGGATTAAGTCTGAGTGAAGAGATCTGCTTTATCAGTAGAAGAAATAGCTACAGAGCCATCTTAGTAGAAAAGAGGAAGGAAAGATGATGAGGTAAAGTTGTTAGAAAGGTTTTTGGCAAGGTGCCAGAAGGAGCGGGAAGATTTCGAGTTGGAGAGTTGAGAGCATTAAGTATGGATGAAATTATTTTTGGCAAAGTGAAGAACAGACTAAGGAAGATTCAAGGCAGAAACATTAAAAAGATGTGCTTCAGGGTGGGTTGGCTCCGGTAGCTTTTATAGGCCCACTTCTTGTTGCTGACAGCATTAGAATAAGCGTGATTAAACCAAGGCTCTCTTGCATTAGTCAAAGCATATGAGAAAGGAATGTATGCTTCCATGCCCAGGAGAATAAACTCTGTAATGTGCAAGGCACATTCAGATGGCTCCCGGCCATGGACGCAATAATCATTCCAGGGAAAATAAAAAAAGTACTGCCTGAGGGGTCTCCAAATCCACAGCTCCAAAGTGCCACAGAGAACATTTCTTTGGAAGGTCCACAGGACATACCAGAGTGATAGGACAAGTAAAGGTAATAAGGTTATGATCGGAAGAGCCCAACAGAGAAAAGATTAACAGCGTAAGCAGAAGGATTAGCTGAGGGAAAGAGGTCAAGTATGTTGGAGCTCTCTCCGGGGTGGTCAGGGATATGGGTAGAGTGCTGTACAACCTTCTCTATGTCATTAAGGATAGAAAAGATGTAGGCTTGTTCACCAGGTGGACCAGTGAAAGGAGAGGAGAGCCAAAGGTGGTGGTGAACATTGAAATCTCCTAGAACAAAGATTTCAGAGAAAGAAGAAATGGATAGAATGTGTTCCATCGTAGAAGTAAGATAGCCAAAGACTTTTTGATAGTCAGTAGCATTAGGAGATAAGTAAACAGCGCATATATATTTGGTTAGAGAATGACAGGAAAGCCGAAGCCAGAGAGTAGAGAATTCAGAAGAATCAAGTTCAGGAACACAAGAGCAAGATAGGTCGTTGCATACATATACACAACAGCCACCTTTGGCTTTGAAATGAGTATAATGTAGGAGGATACAGAAAAGGGTCTGCTGTCAGTTGCCTCAGACAGCTGAGTCTATTAAGAAGAAAAGGTGAGATTTAGTAGAGAGGTGGTGTTCAACAGAGTGAAAGTTAGAGGAAAGGCCGCAAATGTTGTAGAAATGAAGAAGAAGTGAGTCAGACAGAGGTTCCAGGCACGTTGAGTCATCACCAGGAGAGGGGCTGATGGTGGGGGCATTTATGGTACCCTCCCCGGGGACTCTGAGGCATGGTTATAGTACACCATTTTTCTTTAATTTTGAAAATGGTAGTGTAGTGTGTACTGTGCATGTAGATTGATGTTGACAGTTAGAGAAATTTGTATTGGAGAGCATGCTGGCCTACTCTTTGTGTTACTGAAACACTGAAAAAGTTCAGCAAAGTGGGATGGTCAGGAGCTAGTCCTGAGGGCTGAGGAAACGGGAGTTCTGGCTCTCCCTGTCATCAGCTTTCCATCCACCTTGGGAGTACTGCCCTGCTCGACTGGTGCTGTACATCCACCTTTCAGACAGGTCATTGTGCAGGATTCAAGGCAAGAAAGGGGCAGGTATGTTAAAAGGAAAATTTTAAGGGAAGTTGCTGGTACTGTGAAAAGCCAGGACACAGAAAAGAGGCCTGCTACAAGTGGAAGAGGGAACAGGAGAAGACTGGAGGAGGTATCTGGTTCTGTGGGAAGTTTGGGCTCAAGAAGGAGGATTGTCACAAGTGGAAGAAGGAACAAGAACAGAGTAGTGTAAGGAAGTCTTCACTGTTAACAAAAGCGTGTTGGACATGTCGTGAGGTGGGATACTTCAGTTCTGAGTGTCCGGAGAAGAAAAAGGATGATAAGAAGAAGGTTGCGGAAGACCAGAAAGAAGCGGAAAACTAGTGGAGGCTGGTGTGATGAGGCAACCACCAGCCAGCTTTTCCCAAGTAGCCCCACCACTGAGAAAATGCAAGAGAATAGCAATCGACAGTGTGCAAATAGACGGAAGGATGTGTTCCCTGGTGATTGATTCGGCCTCTGAGCAGTCTTTTGTGAGGCCTGATGTGTTACATCGCCAGTATCTGCCTGAGTCATCCGAACAACTGAGTGGCATAACTGGGCACCGTGTGGAACTGAGGGGACCCCTGGATGGCTGGATTGAAGTGGCAGGGCAAGAGGCTACTCTTCCAGTCTACATGGCCGACATGGAGGATCATTGCCTTCTGGGTCTGGACTATCTGATGTCCATGGGATGTGAGCTGGACTTTTGCTCCATGAAGCTGAAGGTTTGAGAAAGGTCGGTTCCAGTCACAGCAGTGAAACGTACCAGTTCTGGTGGTGAGGTTAGGGCGCTCCACATTACAGTGATACCCAAAAATCAGAAATGTTGCTCCAGTGTAAGGTGAGTGGCTCTTTTGACAGCAGTATAGGGTTAGTGGAGCCTTATGTACGGTGCAAGACGAAGGCAGGAGTGATGGTGGAGAGAACACTGGTGGAAACAGGTGCAGGTGAAGTGCCAGTTGTGGTGGTCGTTTTCTCCCGTGAGCCACAGAAGATCAACAAGGGAGAAATTGTGGGACTGTGCCAAGCAGTGGACTCTGAGCGGCACCAGAGGAAGGTTTGTAAAAGGAGCTTTGTCGAAGAAGACGAGTATCTGCCAGAGCACTTACAGGACCTTTTCTCAAGGAGTTGCCAGTGCCTGGATAGCTCACAAGTGCTGAAGTTGAGGCAGCTGCTGACAAAGTTTGCTGATGTCTTCTCCACCAGAAACCTACTATATCTGGGGTGCACTGATCTGGTGAAGCATAGTTTAGAGATCGGGGATCACTGCCTGATTAAGCAGCCAGCATGGAGGATGACGCCAGCCTAACGGCAAGAAATGGAGAAGGTGATGGATAATCTCCAAAGGAGTAATAGAAAAGTCAAGCAGTCATTGGGCATCAGCAGTGGTTTTGGTAAGGAAAAAGAATGGCTCAGTAAGGTGCTGTATAGATTACTGAGCCCTGAATCAAGTGACAGTGAAGGATGCATATCCCTTGCCAAAACTTGACACCCTGGATGCTTTGTCAGGTGCTAAGTGGTTCTCCACCCTAGACATGAAGACAGGTTACCACCAGGTCAAGGTTGCAAAGAAGGACAGCATTTTCATATGGGCAGGGTTTATGGCAGTTTGAAATGATGCCATTTGGCCTATGCAATGCCCCAGCTACTTTTGAGCACCTCATGGACCATGTACTTGAAGGCCTGCACTGGCAGACAGCTCTCGTCTATCTGGACGATGTAATTGTGTTCAGATGGACTTTTGACCAGGAACTGGAGAGACTGTCGGAGATGTTGAACAGGATCCGAGCAGCGCACCTCAAGCTGAACACCCCCAAATACTACTTGTTTCAGAAGGAAGTAGAGTACCTGGGATACATTGTAGGTGAGTACGGTGTCCATACTGACCCAGAGAAGGTGGTAGCTGTAGAAAACTGGCTAGTTCCAACTTGTGTGAGAGAGCTACAGAGTTTCCTGGGCTTGTGCACCTACTATCGGCGTTTTGTCAAAAACTTTGCAATGATAGCTGCATCTCTTGATAAGCTGTTGGGGAAATGGCAGAAGTTTGCATGGACAGCAGAAACTCGGGAAGCCTTCGACGAACTCAAGCATGCATTGGCAAGTTTTCTAGTATTGCTGTACCCAGACCAGAATCAGCCATTTATTTTGAACTGTGATGCTAGTGACCATGGTATTGGTGGAGTCCTGTCACAGAAGAAGGATGACAAGGAGTATGTGGTGGCGTATTACAGCAAGAAGCTCAGCCCGCCGGAGTGGAACTACTGTGTGATCCATAAGGAGGTCTTGGCAGGTCTTGTACGGGTCCTACTTTGTCATCAGGACGGACCATGCAGCACTCAAGTGGCTGAAAACACTAACGAATCCAGAAGGACAACTGGCACACTGGCTCGGGAAGCTAGACCAGCACTGTCCTGGGCAAGTACATGACAATGCTGACAGCCTGAATCGTCGGCCTTGTGGTCTGGAGTCCCGGCAGTGTAGTAAAAAGGAAGATCTTAGTAAGAAATGCAGTGACAGGGCCAGTGTCAGATGAAGATCTCAAGAGGATGCTGATGGAGGATGCAGATTTACAACCAGTGCTAGAGTGGCTGCAGCAGAGTACAGTGCGACCATCATGGGAAGAAGATTCCAGGTTAAGCCCTGCGTCCAAGAGTTACTGGAGTCTGTGGGACCTTCTTTATTTGAACAGCAGACTACTGGAGCATCAGTGGGAGACAGCCGATGGCCTCATCAAGTATTGGCAACTTGTGGTTCTGAAGAAGATGAGGTCCAAGATCTTGGATGGGTCCCATAACCAGATCACTAGTAGGCACCTGGGAGTGAAGAAAACTCTTAACCCCTAAACCGCGGGGCGTCACTTTCGTGATGCTTGGGAGCAAGGGATCATACCGCGGGGCGTCACTTTCATGATGCTTGGGAGCAAGAGATCATACCGCGGGGTGTCACTTTTGCGATTCTGTGTTATTTTGAATTCGCCTGGGCTTTCAAGTGGTAGCTTGTATCATCTATCAGTACCGCCAATGTCCAACACTAGTCAGCACTCCTAATCTCAGCTGAACTCCCATCCATTGTTGACAATTTAGCCATTTCTCCCCGTTCTTGACTCCCCTCCCTACCTTCTCTCCATTACCCTCTCCTCTCACCTGCCCAGTCGTGCTATGCTAAGTAAATCTTCCCTGGAATTTTCCACTGATTTCATCCATTGAAATAAGCCCAATGCCCTATTCTTATACCAAATAATATATACCAAAAAGAAATAAAGTAAGTGAGAGTGCCATACACCTGGAATTGGCTAATTATCACCTGACAGCACCTCACGTGCACTCGTTCGCTAATTTTCGCTGTTTACTTCCCCTTGAAATATGCCATATAAACTATTCTCCTACTAAAAATATATATAAAGAGGGAAGGGAGAAGCCTAAGTGATATTTACATTCACCTGGAACTACCTAATTTGTAATGTATTGTCTAGATTTCCTGCCAATCATTTCACAGCTATATATTAGCAGCTCTCAAGAGGTTGATGTTGGCAATAATGCATTCTCCCTAGGTAGGCCCCCCCGGCCCCCCACTATCAGTTTACTGTCGTCTTTCAAGGTGAAAGTACGTCGGATTCGCTCCTGCTAACTTCCGCCGCTTTTTAGCCCCATGCAAAGGGCCCTGTGACCTTTACCCCCTACTAAACCTCGTGTGGAAAGAGGTAAAGGGCTGAGAATTGATAGAGAGTGACTACGAGCTTTTTGTTGAGTAAAACAGTGCAAGTGGAATTGTTAATAATGTGTAAATAATGTGTAAACAGCAAGTGAAAGCAATGAATGTAAATATAATTGAACAGTGGAAAATAGTTTTATAAGTTACTTCAAGTGACAGTGCATAACACAGTGTAAATAAAACAGAAATGTAAATAATGTAAATAAAATAGAGAACGTAAATAGAAATGTAAATGAGTTGTATTATAAGAATACGAGTATATATACTAGGAGTAATGAAAGTGAAACTTTCACTCAAGCATGTATGAATACTATGAGTTATGAGAGTGAAGGTGAAAGTGACATTCACTCTCAGTGCTAGTATACAGGACGAGAAAGTGAATGCTACGTATTTTACTGAAACAGAAATTGAATCCCTAGTGACAATAAACTACTATTACTGAAAGAAACTTATGGATAAAGACTGTAGATATATATAAGTGTTATATAGTAATAGAAATATAAACTGTGAGTGTTTTTTTTAATAATAAATGACAGAACACCAGCGGCGAACGATCGGAAGTGGGAAGGTCATACGCCCTCGTAATTTTCATTGCTCTCACATTGTTTTTTTTTTTTTTGGAGTATGGATTCCAAACTATTTGAGAATCACAGAATAGTGTTTCTAGTGATAATATCAGGCTGTGATAATCATATTACGGGTTGTCGGGAAGTGTAAAGTGGAGACTTCGTTACCCAACTTCAGAGGTCTCCACAAGTCCTATGGTACTCGACGAAGGCTCAACAAACACCCCAGGAGAAAGCTGAAGGTATGTGCCATAAGCATATTTGATTTTAATATTCTAGGATTAATAACTGATTTTCGGCAAATATTTTTAGAGTCTGTCGGAGCGCGAATATGCCCGTGGAACCCACAAGAAAAAGCAAAACAAGCCCGCGGTTAAGGGGTTAAGCCAGCTGCAACAGAGGTTCTACTGGATTGGCATGCATCAGGATGTTGAAGAGTGGTGTCGTGCCTGTGATGTGTGTTGTGCCAAGAAGAGACTTAAGAAATGTGGTTGCACCCTTCGCCAGCTGTACCAAGTGGGTGCACCGATGGAAAGAGTAGCAGTGGACATTACTGGACCTTTGCCACTCACTGAAAGAGGAAACCAGTATATACAGTAAGTGTTGCCATGGACTACTTCACGAAGTGGCCAGAAGCCTGTGCCATCCCTGATCAAGAGGTTGTGACTGTTGCTCAGGTGTTGGTTGACCAGTTTTTCTGTCGTTTTGGGGTGCCACAAGAGCTACAATCAGACCATGGTAGAAACTTCGGGTCTGCTGGGTTCCTTGAATGCTGAAAGGTATTTTGGGATCAAGAAGACCAGGATGACCCCACTAAGGCCACAGTCAGATGGGATGGTGGAGTAATTTAACTGGACCCTGGGACAAGAACTGGTCAAATACTGCGTAGATGGACAAATAGAATAGGACCAGAAGTGACCAGCATTGCTGATGGCATATCAGTCTGCATCCCATGAGTCTACCGGCTACACCCCTGCAGAAATGATGCTGGGCCATGAGTTACATTTACCTACTGACTTGTTAATGGGAAGACCACCTGGTGAAGAGCTGCCTACAGACACCTCCAGTTATGCAAAGCATCTTCAGGAAAGGCTGGCTGAGGTATATCATCAGGTGCAAGGAGCCCTCAGGTTTTCGGGGGAGGTAATGAAGTGCAAGTATGATGCCAAGGCAAGTGAGGTGAGCTTCAAGGGTGGTGACCAAATTTGGTTATACAATCCTCAGCAAAAGAAGGAACAGTCACCAAAGCTGCAGAGCCCGTGGGATGGGCCTTAAACTGTGTTGAACCGCCTATCAGACGTAATGTATCTGATTCGGGGAAGCAGGAAGTCTCGCCCAAAGGTGGTACACGTGAACCGTCTGTGACAGTACCATGTGCCAGGACAGTACAGCTGGAACATCTCCGAGGAATCGTGCTTTCCCGCAGTCGAGGATGTTGAGGAGGACCACGGAGCTGAAGTGCAAGAGGATGGTGACAGTTGCCAAAGAGATGTGAATCAGGAAGAGGACCAAGAACTTGCAGGAGGCATGGACTGTTTGGAAGAACAAGGACGTTGTTGGAAGTGGCATAGGAGAAGACCTGAAAAGTTGAGGGATTATTTTGTGTATAGTTAAATGTTTAATTGGGATTAAGGTTTATGTTGTATATATTGTGTAGTTTTGTTGGGACGACAAAGAATTAGGGAGGGGGTAGTGTTAAGAAGTGAGATTTGCCAGTTAGGTAGCTGAGATGTTTCTCGATGTTTATGGTAGCTAGCTCTGGTACGAGTCAGAGTTGCCAGTTTGCCTGCTGTTTGTGAGCATTGTTATTTCGGAAGTTGTGAATTATTTTTCTGCTCATTTTCTTTATAATGTTTTCTTTGTGTGATTGCTTGTTAAATTATGTAATTTAAGTTCGTAGGGTAATCGATTTAAAGTGTTATGTACTGTAAGAAAACTTGCATGTTTTGGTTGTCTCTGAGTTGGTAACTGTGCTCTCTCTCTAGAATACACAAGAACTGTGTAGAAGTAGATGATTCTCGAACAATGCAGGCTTATATAAGGATGGGTAAGAGAGTAGAACAAGTTCAGTCGGTTTTCGTTTCAGTTTGAGTGTAGTGCAGTGTAGCCTATATTTTCGGTACTTGTGAAAACAGTGATGTGTTGTCAAGCATTAAGTGTAATAACAGTCAAGTGTTGTCAAGCATTAAATGTAATAATACTGAAGTGTTGTCAAGCATTAAGTTAATACCAATTAGTAAAGTCTGTATAGACACAGTGGTCGTGAGAACAGCGAAGTGAAGTTGGAAAGCATTAAGTGGAATTATTTGGAAAAAGAAGAGAGTGAACTGTAAGAAGCCAGTGTTTATTTTCGCCTCAGCTGATCTTGTGCGGTGTACACCGAAAGGCTGACCATAGAAAGAACAACTCACTAGGCAACGTCCTTCCTGCACTGTAATAGTGCTGCTGGGATCTGTGGCAGTGTGGGACGGGGACATAACAATGTATGTGTGTGTGTATATATATATATATAAAGTAATCTCTCCACTATCCGACGTAATAGAGCCAAAGGCATGTCCGGAAAGTGGTCCTGTCCGGATAGTGGGCACCAGCCTCCTGGAGTTGAACTTATGGACCCTAACTCAGAAAAACACCTATACAACTCCCTCTGGATATGCATAGCACCTATTTAAGGCCCAAATCACACCAATAAGGAACATAAAAGACTGAAATAAATGCAAAAGAACCATAAAATGAGGTTTTTGAGGTAGGTTTATACAATATTAAACATTCTAGGTACTTAAAAGTCCCTGGCTTCTGGACTGGAAGTTATGGACTCTAACCTAGCCTAACTCAGAAAAACACCTCCCTACTGCACATACATAGCACCTAAGACACTACATATTCACACCAATAACGGCCATAAAAGAGTGAAATGAGGTGTTTGAGGTAAGTATAGTATGGAAAATACAGCACAGTACAGAATGAAACATTCTGCCTCCTTACAGCAAGTCCATGGCCATCTCGATGAATAACCGTCTCCTCTCAGACTCTGACAGTAAGAAGGATTTCCAGAAGCACTTGCAGTACACTGTTCATGAAGTCTTGCACTTAGTCATTCACACTCAGAAGTCCATTCTCTGCGCACTCTTGTCTCACTTATGCTCCATTGTAACTTAATAAGTGTTGCACTCTGCACTTTAAGTCTTTCCACTCATAAAACCAATTTCAAAACAAATCACAAGTTTATTTATGTTAAATTTAGTTCAAAAATTTTGTCTTTTCAATCAAATTTCTAATTTCTTTACAATACTGTATGCACTGTTTTTCTTTCACTGCACAACACTAAATTCCCGTGTGGTCTAGTGGAGAAGTTCTTGTCATTTAATCACCGTCAGAGTCTGAGAGTATCGCTGGCAGGTGACCTAGGGGTGCGTCGCTGGGTCGTGTTGATGGCATACCCACTGCAGATGACTCGGAAGATAGACGTAAACTCACGTCGAGCGGTGACTCCACCGTGGCTGATGTGCTGGGCTGTGGCTCGGAGTATGAGGGCCTGTCTTGGGGAGGCAACGGAGTGGAGCCAGGGCTGGGCACAGCGGGGGTCACGTGCCTGAAAAAGCTGTCAATCGTTGATTGATGCAAGGAACGATGATTCTGACGATTTATGATGCGCTGCCTGAAAGCACGCACTTCCTCCACAAATCCCAAGGGCCCCATCTCCCTGTCGCAGTCCGGGTGTTCCAGGTAGTCCAGAATGAACTCTAGGTGTTCCTGGAGTGTGCTCAGCTTGGGGATGGCTGGAGATGGGTCATGCTGAGAGGAGTCTGCATCATCGTCACCGTTCTCGTCAGAATCTTCAAGCTGGGTACTGACACCTGCAACTGAAGATGTGATCTCGATATCAGACAGGGTCTGATACCCAGGATCGCCCTTGTCATCATCCAACCACTCACGCACTTCGTCCACATCAACATCGTCGCTGTGCAAACGTAGATGTGCATGGAAGTCATCCACGTTGAGACCTAGGAAATCGTACTCCACATCCGTTCCGAGAAGCAGACGAGACCAACCATTTTATAGAGTCTTGACAGGGATTTCCTTCCATGCACTGGCCCAGTTGTAAATGGCAGACTTGATGTTGTAGCAGTGAAGGTTTTCTAAAGTCCGCTGGCCTCGTGTGTCCCGTCCCTCCCTGTGCTCGTCCTCGTCCTCGAGAACAACCATCACCTTGTCCAGGAACTTCCGTCGGTATAGGCGCTTTGTTGCCACGATCACTCCTTGATCCATTGGTTGGATGAGAGCAGTAGTATTAGGTGGCAGAAACATGCACCTAATGCGGCCATTCTCAGCCACCAAGTCCTTGTTGCACGGGTGGGCAGGTGCATTGTCGAGGAGAAGGAGGGCCTTTACCTGGTTGCATGGGATTCCCAGTTTCTCCGTCTGGTAATGTATGACCTCCTTGACAAAATGGCGGTGGAACCAGTCTTTGAAGATGTGGGCTGTGAACCATGCCTTCAAAGAATGGTACCAGATGATAGGAAGGACATCCATCACCCCACGAAGACACCGAGGCTGCTTTGCAAGGCCAACAATAACGGGCTTAAGTTGGTGCATTCCGTTAGAATTGGCACAACACAAAGCAGATAGCCATTGCTTGGAGAGCTTGCAGCCAGGTACACACTTCTCTGTCTCCTCGGCTAGAGTGTTCGTAGGCAAAGAGCAATAGAATAAACCAGTTTCGTCAGCGTTGTAGACTTGACTGA
Organism: Coenobita brevimanus; assembly: GCF_032717465.1. Classification (NCBI taxonomy): domain Eukaryota; kingdom Metazoa; phylum Arthropoda; class Malacostraca; order Decapoda; family Coenobitidae; genus Coenobita; species Coenobita brevimanus. The sequence goes on along the minus strand of NC_136980.1, from coordinate 13,459,881 downwards.
GAGTGAGGCCCTCCCTCTCGATCAAGCCCTTCACCTTGTGCTGAAACTCCTCTATTCCATCCTCGTTAGTGTCCAAAGCTTCGCCATGAGACTTACGGTTGGTAAGGCCATGCCATAACTTAAACGCGAAGAGCCAACCCTCAGATGCCTTGAAGTCTAGGTGTCGTGAAGCCTTGCAAACTTCTCAGCAGCAGCCTTCAGCTCCATGCTATGTACCATCACACCAGGAGCACGTTGCTTTCGATACCAAATCAACGTGGAGCGGTCGAGTTCAGCAAACTTGGAAGTAAACATCATCTTCCTCTCCACTTTGCGTTTGCTTTTCGACGAGAAGTCAGCCATGTACTGCATGAGTTTGTCTCGGGTTGTCTTACCATCAAAGTAGATCAGGCCAGGTTGAACTCACGGAGGATGCGTGACAAAGACCATCCCGCATCTACTTTCTCCAATATCTCCTGCTTCTTCTCCAGAGTCAATACCACTCTCTTCCTCTTGTCAGGCGGTGGGGCCATCATCACACACACGAAGGAGGGGCACGAGAGCAGCAGGAGTGCCTGCAGCAGGTAAGGCACCACCACAAAAGTGAGCACATTGGCAGCCATGACAACGAGCGTTCACTAACGACAAGAGACAGGCGGAATGTGAGGAGGATGCAGGGGCACTCTAGCGGATGTCAAAGGAATGACGCACCACAACAAAGCTGTCCCGCGCCATGCACACCAAGTTCAAATTACGGGTGGGAATTTTTTTTTTTATTTATTTTTTTTTTTTTGTGGTTTTCGGACCATTTTAGGAATATGGATCCCGGGACGATTATGTCCTGTAAGTGGGGATGTCCGGAAAGTGGGTGTCCGGAAAGTAGAGGGATTACGGTTTATATATATATATATATATATATATATATATATATATATATATATATAGTGGTGGATGGGAGTGCCCATCATCCATTGAGTTTGAGATGCCATGTGATCTCTACACTGAGTGACAAGCCAAATAGTTTCCTGTACCCAGGAAACCATTTACTACACTGGGTGGTAACCATATAACATGGGTTTTTGGCAGGGTTAAGTGGTTCCCAGATTCCCCTATCCAAAATCACTTAATCATGGCAGTTGTTTCAGAGAGCCTCAGAAGGCCCAATACCTGCCCAGGGCCCCAACCAAATGGGCAGATTTGCATGGCCATGTGGAATATAAGACATGCGAATGAGGAGAGCAAGAGGGTGGAAGTGGTGGATATGTTCAAGAGTGCGAGATATGCCATGATGGCAATGTGTGAAACAAAGATGAAAGGGTGTGAAGTGGAGTGGGAGGGTATGAAATGCGTAAGATTGGGCATGAATGGGAAAGGATGATGCAAGGAAGAAGTTGCTTTGTAGCAGTAGTAGTAGTAGTAGTAGTTGTTGTTCCCTAGGCAGTCTGGCCGAATAGCCCTGAGTCCCTTAGGAAGGCCATGGCCGAGACCGGGCATTCCCACAGAGCTCTCAAAGAGTGTATGTTGTGTTGTTGGCGTAGGTGATTGTGTGCAATGCAGTTTTCCATAATGTGCTTAATAGTATGGGGTGCTGTGTTGCATCCTGGACGGGCATCAGTGATGGAGTCATCCAGCCTCTTCTGGTAGCTTAAGAGGGCTGGATGGTGCCCACATCTCAGCCTGGCCAGTTGGACCCTGTCCTCACGAGAAAGATAGGATTCAGAAGGGTGGATGTCAGGAGGCCGTGCATGCAGCTGTGTGTTGTCTTTAAGTGACTGAATGGAGTAGCGAGTGATCTGAGTGTGGATATGATTCTGGAAGCTGGTCTGAGGTGGGCGAGGGGGGAGAGATGACAGTATTTGTTTATGGTATCGTGTGCTGGGTGTTGTTTTGATGTTCCTTGGTGTGGGTGGATGAGCTGCCATGTACTGTAGTGGATGTTGTGGGTTTGTGGAGGCTGCAGCAAGAAACTGGGTGCCTCTCATGTCTAGGTGATCCTTGACTTTGAGGACTTTGGTTTCTTGATGTAGATGGTCTGTGGGTGTAGTAACTGTGCAGCCTGTGATTATTTTTAGGGCCTTGTTCTGTATGGTCTGTAGAGTGTTGTAGTGTGTTTTGGTGAGGTTAGAAGCCCAGGCAGGGCTTGCATAATTTATCACTGAACGTATGTATTGTTTGTATACTATGGTGGTGGTTTCTTTGTTGTGTCCGAATGTTGTATGGGCAAGTGACCTCAAAGCATTGAGTTTTGTGTTATTTTATTTTTAATGTTTGTGATGTGTTGTTTAAATGACATTGATATATTGTATGTTACACCAAGGATTTTGGGTGTGTGTTTGTGTGGTAGGGGAGTGTTGTTTATGGTGAGGTGTGGGATGTGACTGTGTTCTGCTGTCCAGTTTGTGAGAAGGGTCACTGTAGGTTTGGCTGGGGCTATTTTGAGCCTGTTTGTGGTGAACCATTCGTGTAGTGTGTTGAGGTAAGGTTGAATGATGTGTAAAGCTGTGTTTGCGTTTTGGTGCGTACATGTAAGTGTTATATCATCTGCATAGGAAGCTATGTGTATCTGTGGTGTGTGGGGTATGGGTACGTCGTGCATGTATAGGTTAAAGAGTGTAGGGGACAAAACAGATCCTTTGGGGACGCCGTTTGTGAAAGTTTCTGATGTTAGAAGACTAACCGGCAAATGTTACATGTGCACATCTGCCTGCTAAGTAGTTTGCCAGCCATCTTTTCGTGTTATTGTGCATATTTGTGTTGAGTATTTTGTTTGTGAAGTTGTGGCGGGGGATGGCATCAAAAGCTTTGCTAATGTTTAGTGTGATTAGGAGTGTTCTGTGTGGTGGCCTAGCTGAATTCATGCCATCGAAAACTCTGTGTGTAAGGTCTGTAAGAAGGGTGTTTGTGGAGTGTAGTGGGCTAAAGCCATGTTGTGACTGGGCTAGGGGAATGTGAAGTGTGATTAGTTGTAGTACCAGTCGTTCAGTGACTTCAGAGGGGGTGCAGAGGAGTGTGATGGGGCGATGTGAGGAGGGTAACGTGGGGTCTTTGTTGGGTTTAGGGATAGTGATGATATTGCCATGCTTCCAGATGTTGGGTATTATGTTGTGTGAGTAGCTGTAGTTTGATATGTTGGTGAGTGCTTGTATGCCTTGTGGACCTTGGTGTTTAAGGTGAATGTTGCTTATGTTGTCTGGTCCACAGGCAGATGAGTGCTTAAGGTTGTTAATGATGTGCTTCGTCTGGTTGTAAGTGAAAGGTGCGTAGCCTGGGTCTGTGGTGAACTGTCTCTTACGTCGGATGATACGTCGGTCTTCGGGATGGGGGTTTAGATGGCTGACTTGTGAAAAGTGATTGATGAGAGTGTTTGCTTGTTGTTTGTTTGAGGGTATGGTGTCTGTTGTTGTGATGGCAGCGTGTGATTGTGTGGTGTGATAGAGTGCCGTTAGAAAGTGTGATGCTGTTTAGTGTTTTGTAGAGTTTGCTGATGTTTATTATGTGGTCAAGTGTTTGGAGGTAATTTTTCCAGTTTATTGTTTGCTGTTCTGATATTTTATTGTTTGAGTGTTGAGTTCTTGTATCTGTTGTACGGTGTCTTGTGCATGGGGTGTTGGGGAGTGTCGCAGTGTGTCCCGTTGTCTGATGAGGCCTTGAATTTCTGGTGTGAATTTGGGGTTGTCTCTTTTTCTGGTGCCTCTAGGGATGTGTCTTTTGTCTGCGTTTTGTATAATTGTATTGTAAGTGTGCACAGCGATGTTGATGGGCATACTGTTTAGTGTTTCGAAATGTTGTTCTATTTCAGTTACAAAGGCCTCCCAGTTGGCTCTCTTATAATTAGTGTATGTGTGTGTGTGTGGCCAGCTGGGGTGATTCTGGTTTTGGTAGTGATGATGATTGGGAGGTGATCAGAACCTAGGGTTTTGACCTCTCTCCATGATGTAGTGGGGGCGAGGTTTGGGGAGCAGAAGGTGATGTCTGGAGATGGTGAATGAGGTGTGGCAGAGTGGAATGAGAAACTACAAATGAGTCAGCTCGAAGTGTATGTATGTCAGTTCAAATTTCAGAAGGTGAAAGTGGCGGTGTTTGTAGTGTGGTGTTTGTAGTGTATGCACCGTGTGAGGAGAGGAGTGAGAGAGAGAAAGACAGGTTTTGGGATGAGCTGGATGAAGTAGTGGGAGAAATGCCCAGGAGCTATGAAGTGATTGTGATGGGTGATATGACTGGAAGAGTTGGCACTGGTCCTGACGATAACATAATGGGTTGTAATGGCGTACTAGGAGAAAATGATAATGGGAAGTGACTAAGGGATATGTGTCAGGAGGGGAGGTTGTGCATTTGTAACTCGTATTTTAAACACAAAGATGCACATAAATATACGTGGTATAGAGGGAACGAGGATTGTGTTGAAAGAAGCCTGATTATGTGCTCTTTGAGAGGTTGATGCTTGAAATGGTTGCTGATATGAGGGCCGTGAGAGGACGATGTGGAGGTCTGTCAGATCATATGATTGTGGTATGCAAGATCAATCTGAGAGGAGTGAGATGGATGAGGAGAGAGAGGAGCAGTCAGGGAGAAAGACTGATAGTTGAGAAGCTGAGGATCAAGGAAATGGCAGATGATTACAGGACCAAAGTAGAGGAGAAGTTAGAATCAGTGAATTGGAATGAAATGGATCTGGACAGCCAGTGGAATGCATATAGAGACTGCTTAGTTAGGAATGCTACAGCGGTGTGTAGTGTGGCAACAAAGAAGAAAGGTACAGCATGGTGGGATGATGAGGTTAAGAGAGCAGTGGAGGAAAAGAGGAAGAAGTGGCTAAGGCGGTTACAGGACAGGGGTTCAGTTGAAATGAGAACTGAATATACTGAGAGCAAGAAGCACGGAAAGAGACTAGTGAAGAGGAAAAAGATGGAGGTAAATGAAGATCTAGGAAGAAAAATGAATGCAAACTACTCTGAAAATAGGAAGTTATTCTGGAAAGATGTGCAGAAATGCAACAGTGAAAGCAGAAAGAAATGTGATGGTGTGAAGGATGTAGGTGGTAGATTATTAATCCATGAAGATGAAGAAAGGACCACATGGAAAGAATATTTTGAAAGCCTGATGAATGGGAATAGAGAAAGCAGAGTTGCTGTAAACAAAACTGGTTCTGGAGATGTGCAGAGAAGGAATGCAGTGCCAGGAAACATGACACTCGCACAGGTGAAGAGTGCTGTAAAGCGGCTGAAAAATGGGAAAGCAGCTGGCGTTGATGAGATGTATGTAGAGATGATTATGTGTAGTGGAAAGAGTGGAGTGAAGTGCTTTTGCAGATATGTAAGAAGACATGGATGGGTGACACTATGCCAGCAGAGTGGAAAAAGGCTGTGATTGTACCCCTGTACAAAAATAAATGTGAGCGAAATGAGTGCAAGAATTATCGTGGCATAAGTTTATTGAGTGTGGCAGGGAAGGTATATGGAAGAATTATTATACAGAAAGTAAAAGAGATCAGAAGTCCTAGTGAGTCACGAACAAGGTGGCTTTAGGAGTGGCAGAGGCTGTGTGGATCAAATATTTGCAGTGAGACATATTGAAGAAAAGGCTTGTGAGAAGGACCATAAGGTGTTAATGGCATTCATGGATCTGGAAAAAGCATACGACAAAGTGGGAAGAGAAGGACCGTGGAAAGTTTTAGGCATGTACTATGTAGATGGTAAGCTTCTAGGTGTGGTCAAGAGTTTTTATGATGGTAGTGAAGTATGTGTAAGGGTTAATGGACATCTAAGTGAATGGTTCAATATCGGTGTGGGTGTGCGGCAAGGTTGTGTGATGTCCCCATAGTTGTTCAATATGTATATGGATGGGGTGATGAGAGAAGTAAAAACACGAGTAGTGGAGAGGGGGATGGCGTCGGTAATGAATGGTGATGGATGGAATATCTCAAATTTGTTGTATGCTAATGATGCAGTACTACTTGCAAGTACCGGACAAGAACTTGGCAAGCTAGTGCAGAGTTTTGCTGATGTCTGTGAGCGTCGTGCATTGAGAGTAAATGTAGAATGGAGTAAAGTAATGGACTAATGGTTATTGAGAGAGAAGGTGACTCCCAGTGTGATGTTATGGTGAACGGAGAGAGACTGGAATTGGTGAGAGAGCTCAAATACCTGGGTACAGTGACAGAAAGGAGAGGAAAATGTGGAAGAGACGGGGGAAGTAGAGTGACACAAGGAAGAAAAGTTGCTGGTGCAATTAAGGCCTTGACAAGAAACAAAGGCTTGAATGTTGCAGCTGCACAAGGCTTACATGATGGAGTGTCAGTGCCAACGTTAACATATGGATGTGAGACTGTGGTGTGGCATGAAAATGAAAAGTCATGAGTAAGAGCAGTGGAGATGGGACTGCTGAGGGATGTATGTGGAATACAGAGAGTGGATAGGATACGACATAATGTGATTCGTGAAAGATGTGGAGTGAGAATGTCAGTGGACATCAGAATCGAAGAGAGTATACTGAGATGGTATGGTCATTTGGAAAGAATGGATAACAATAGAGTGGTGAAAAAGGTATATCTGAGCAAATTTGAAGGAGGGAGTAGGTGAGGTAGGCCAAGGAGAAAGTGCAGGATATGGTGGATGAGTGTGAGGTTTGGAAGTCGGTGAGGCTAGGGAACTGACAAGAGATCGAGCTGGCTGGATGAATGTTGTGAGGAGAAAAGTATGATCAGGGATTTGGCACCACTTTTTAACGTAGCAGCATCCGGATTGATTCTACTGGATATATTTATGTGAAGCAACAGAACTTGGTAATTTTTTTTTTTTTTTTTTGGCATATCCGATAGATCCAGGATTCCGGGGGCTTGAATGATGAGTGAGTGGAAGCGTGGCCCATTGAAATGGGCAAATTAGGGCTGTCTGGACATTGCTACTCTCCACCCTGCCCTAGGGTAGGAAAGGAGGTCCGGATGCTGATATATATATATATATATATATATATATAGTTATTTATATTTATATATGTAAAAACATTTCCGGCAGCAGGCCAACTTGCTTTATAGTTGAACTGAAGGCTGTGGATGGGAAGACCAAATACTAATTGGTAAACACAAGTTAAACTGAAATGCCTTTGTTTCATTCTCTTTCTATAAATTATATATTGCACGTGTTGCTTGATGCAGTGAAGTGACTGACAGTGTTTTCTATGCTGACCCGACGATTTTTTTTTAAATCCGTAAATGTACAGTATTTAAGACCTAGTAACGCTGTTTCCAAGTGGGCTCAGGAGTCCTCAGAATAAATGGATAATTCTCTCTCTCTCTCTCTCTCTCTCTCTCTCTCTCTCTCTCTCTCTCTCTCTCTCGTTTGCCCCAGGCTATGGCACAGGCTGCTTTCTTCGTAGCTATATCAGAAAATAAAAATAACATCTCACAATAGGTGGAACACGCTCATTTTTGCTTTCTTTGGTGTCGGCGTGTCCACACCACTTGTTTGGGACGATGGTACAGTTACTTAATGCCCGAAGAAGAAGGTTGTCATTTTTCCTTACGCATTCGACGGTAAGCAGTCTACTGATATTCTTATCGTGCCCCATTCTTGCAGTCCTGAAGTAAAACCTTCTAAATTTGCATTTAGGTCCGTTCAGGTGATATCAGTTTCACTATCAAAATGGAACCAAAGGTCAACATTAGGTTCCTCACAGCACAGACATATTTTTGTGGCTTGACGCTTCACGAGACCTTTCCTTTAACTGCTATTTACACCTGAGTATTTTCTGGTGGATGGGATTTTGGTGTTTTTATTTACATAACATCTTATAATATATCCTATTAAAAAATATGTGCATTATTCCACCGCCTCCGGCAGGTGGTCAGAGGCACGTGGCTGTGGCCATGGACGTGAGAGAGAGGAGCAGTGTGGAGGACGCCATGAAGTCAGCCCAGGACCAGTGTGGCGCCCCGCCCTCGCTGCTAGTCAATTGTGCCGGCGCGGCGTGGCCATCATAGCTCCCATCTTAGAGACTGATGATGACTCTTGGCAGAAAAATATTGATGTCAACTTGACGGTCAGTTCCAAGTTGTGTACATGACATAAAAAGTAACAGAATATGGTCAGACTGTAATGAAAATAATGGTGGTTCAGTCAGCAACCAGTCTAATATAATTATCATCTTGAACTCCACAGGGAACTTTCTTGGTAACCCAGGCTTTCGCAACATCACTGCTGGAACATGGAAAAGACTCCAAGGGTGCAATAGTGAATATTTCAAGTCTTGCGGGGAAAACTGGCTGCGCCGAATTGAGTGGCTATACTGCAAGCAAAGGAGGAGTTATTTCACTCACCAAGACGTGTGCTGCTGAATTAGCGAGGTAACTAAATCTTATAGGCATGCAGGTAATGGACTGATCATGGCTTCCATGTACAGTATTTGCTTTAATGCTGGTAATTATTTTTCTCATATATAAAGATTTTTTTTTTAAATATGATTCATCCATATTAAAGTGTAAGTTACTAAAATTCCTTACCATTTCAGCAAAGCCATTCGTGTAAACTGTGTGCTACCTGCAGTGATTGACACACCAATATTAGCAGGGGCGAGTGAGGAGGTACTTGAGTACTACAACCGGCTCACACCACTGGGTAGACGTGGCCGCCCTGAAAGTTAGTGGAGGCAGTGAGTTGGTTGGTAGGGCGATGTCATGAGATGATTGGTGGCTGGATCTGTGGGGTGATAATAATTAGCCTGGTGTAGATGTCTGGCACTAGGAGGAAGAGTGGTTGGCAGAGCGGGGTGTTACTTTTGCCCCAGGCTTCACGGGGCTAAATGTACAGATTTTTTCCCTATAGTTTGCTATTACACAGACTAAATAAATTCACATTATGCATATGCAAACAGAAATAGTTGGCGAGCAGAAGTGCATTTTCAAATATTTATCTGACCAAAAATAAACGATACAAAACGAATAAAGTCAAATGACTTAGAAATTCAAATGCAACTGTTTCTATTCTTTTACTTTTGATATGGACATTAAGTCAGATATAATAAAGGCAAGAGAGCCATGTAAAGAATTCACGTGAAAGCAACAGTATTACTGAATTTACGCTAAAATTTAATATAAACTGGATGAGGTACATTTTTTTTTTTCTGCCAAGCGGAAGGAGGCTGTTGGCACCAAGTCTTCCAATAATTGTTTCTTTACGTAACCAACATTTTCTCTGCAACCCTTTTGCATTTGATATCAGTAAAAGTAGTGACTGCCCTGCATGGTAACACTGTCAAAAACACAGTACTTATAAACAAGAAACTATCTCTCAATCTATCTATTGCTACACCCTTTAATCCCGGAAGGGATGGCCACAAACAAATTGCCTCCATGTCACCCTGTTCCCCGCCATTTCGCTGCCCTGCTCCCAGCTCGCTTCCACCCCCTCTCTTATATACCTTTCCACTCCATCCCTTCATCTCATACTTTGCCTCCCCCTTCCTGCCCCCCACCTTCCACCTCACTGACATACACTCTCCTTGTTAGTTTCTCACTGTCAATCCTCATCACATGGCCAAACCACCTCAGTGTATTTCTCCTAACACTTTCTGTCACATTCACATCCACATCACAATGCTCCTTCACTTCCTCATTTGTCAGGCTGTCCCTCCATTTAACTTCAAATGTTCATCTCATATAACTCATTTCCACTGCACTCACTCTGGAATTGTGTCCTTCCAACAAGGTCGAAGCTTCACTTCCATACGTTAGAGTTGGTATCACAATACTGTTATGGAGTGACTTTTTTACTTCCATGCTCACTTCCCTGTTCCTTATGTCTGCTTTCAAAGAACCAGCAATCTTTCTTCCTTGCTGTACTCTTTCAAGCACATCACCCTCCAAACTTCCATCCTTACTCATCACACTGTCCAAGTCCTTAAATGCACTAACATTTTTCATTTCCTCATCAAACAGCCCCACTGTACATCCAGTGGCCTTATTTCTTTCGAAGATCATAACTTTTTTCCTCCCTACATTTAGATTCCGTTTCATACACACTTTTCCAAACTCATTCACCAAGCCTTGCAGTTCTGTTCAGGTTAATTTTGACATGCGACCTTGACTGTTGACCTGTTGGTCTTCAAAAGAATTGGTCTATCACTTGACTTCTTTAAGTCATCAACCTTTCCAAAGAGTTGTTTAAAATCAGATCTCAGCTGAGTTACTATATCTTCTTTACATTGACAAACACACAAACAGCTGCACACACACATACACACACATGCCACGAAAAGCATTGCATCCGGTGCACTGTCATCCGTGCAGGTGTAATAATCTCTGTCATGATCTTATAAAATATATTTTTATCGTCTAATTCTTCTCAGCTTCACAGGGATCATAGGGATTAGGGTCTAGAGTGCTCAGTCCCAGCATGGAAGGCAAGGGTGACCAGTCACTAACCCCTGAGAGCCATCATGCAATCAATGTACCCCAACCACCCCTCAGATGGAAAGTATTATGAGCCACATCATATTGGAGCACCTTAACCTACTAGACCACTAAGTGTCCATTTCACTATATGGTTACCACCCAATGTGTTAAATGGCTTCCTATGGTATGACAACTCTAAACTGGCGGCTAGGGTGTGGCGCAAACCTCTGTGCAGTGTTGTCACGTTTTCCATACCCGCGATGCCTCTCTCTCTCTCTCTCTCTCTCTATCTATCTATCTATATATATATATATATATATATATATATATATATATATATATATATCTCTTCTGGGGGGAGATGTGCGTCACCCTGGGGAGTTTTGTTTCTTTCATGAGTGACTTATAAATTTGTGCTTTCATGTCTTTATTTTGTTTTTATTATATCTAATTATATTTAAAACTATTATTGTTTTACATATGGCGCCAGATGACCTCGCTGTTGCGGCGCCATGATTTGCTTTCATTCAATCACTCTTTCTCTCCTTCCTTCCCTCCCTCCCACGAGAAGCTCTGGCTGGGTTAGACTGGGTCTGTGTGGGTGTTGCCACTGATGAGGGTTTAATGTATTATTTTTTTTACTAAGAAATTGGCATATTTGTACTTATATTCCTGCACATTATCTTATAATCATAATTGTGACATTATTACCCACCCCAGAAATACGGTAAAAGTCAATAAAAGTGACTAAATTTTTTTTTTCTTTTTTAGCAGAGTGTAAAATATTAATGCCACGTTTCTGTATTGGCGTATAAATATTTTATGCATAATAAGTTTACTGTTCTTTCATATATTATAGTCCACACGTTAACATTGTATTCATATGTGTTTATCTTATTTGTGATGCCTTTTACATATATAACAGGCGTTTCACATCGCGGGTTTGGGAAACATAGCAACATTGTACAGAGGTTCGCACCACACCCTAGCCGTCAGTTTAAAGTTGTCATACCATAGTCTTTATACATAAAATACTTTCTCAGACTGCCATAATTGAATTCTGGTGTCATTGCTTGCTGTGATGGTGAGATGCTGGATCTCTAGCACAGTTTCTTATAACCAGGTAATTCTCCCTGACACATAACCTTGTCAATAGTTTCTGGCCTTGGCAGCAGTTGACATCATGTCTTCGTTCGGTCAGTCGCAGGCGCTGTCAGAAACGACTTTTAGGGATCAGCAGTCATTTACACGATGATGACAGCACCAACATTAGGCAGTGGGTTGGACATCCGTAGCTGAGTTAAGACATGTTTACCTGCAATAGATGTGTCTCTCCTCGGATCTTTCATAATGAAATACGTGAGTAATAAACGTAATGCAACAAAATAAGGTGTACCAAACAGTTATTATATCATAAGATCATTGTTGAGTTCCTAATCACACTAGTAAAAGAACCAGAACTGACCATGCACTAATAACAGAATGCTTATTGGCCGTCTTTTCTCGCCCTGTATGTCGTGCATTATCTGGTGCCAGTACCGCACAGAAAAGATTGTCGTAAAGTAGTAGTTAAAAGTATGATAAGAGGAAATCATCACTGACTTCCAGAGAAAGTAGTGGATCTCTGCATCTTAATTCATGCCTTGTGCGCAGTAGGCAATGGCAATAATCTGTCACTAGCTCAATTATCTGCCCTGAAACATGGCTTGGGGTATATTTTTACTTCTAATTCCACCCGAATTATTGATGATTTGGTGTTGTTACTCATTTCATCATGCTGTGGCAATTTTCTTCTGTAACACTTACAGTTTCACCCCAGCTAACAGTTATGTATTGTGCCAGACACAGTTCTTTAAATTTTAACAACTTCATGTAGATATGACAAGAATCAAAGCAAGATAAATAACCTAACCATTCTAGACTGACATAGATCCTACCCATTCTGGAATGACACAGACGTTGAACCTAACCATTCTAGATTGACACAAACGTAGGAACTGTGCATGAAATATTTCCAGGTATCTTCTCTCCCATATATACAGTAATCCCCTTAAGACAGAATACAGAGGCGGCTATGATATACTGACTGGTATCACTAGCTTATTACACGGACACAGTGCACTGAGATATTAATATTCGTGTCATAAAACTGCAGGCTTCAACCCTCTTAGTTATTTGCACTTTTGCGAATACTAGTTCATTAGTGTATCGCTGCACAAGAACTGCAAATGATGGTAAACATATGTAGTTATCTTTTATTCAAGAAAAATGGGACCAGCCTCTGCACTTCCTCTTTAGTTGTAACATGTCTACCGGATACCATAGCTTCTTAATACATAATAGAAACTTTTATGAAGTTATGCTGTAAGGTAGGCATGTAATTAAGACTGAAATGGGAGGCTACTGATATCATCAAAAAGAAAAGAGATAATGCCACTGTTCAATCAAACTTTGACAATACATGATCATGTATCTGCAACTCAGCCAAAACTTCGGCTATCAACAAGAATTACAGAAAGAGGAGGCCTTAGGACTGTAGCATCCTCACCTGTAAATTAAGAGATATAGTCAAAACAAAAGTGAAAGAAGTAAAAATGAGAACAGGGTATTATACAACATACCGTGCAGTGGAAAACTTACACAGGGGAAACAGGACGAGGAATGGATACAAAGATAACAGAACACAAAGCAGATGTGCGGAGTCAGAGTATATCATTCCCTAGTGTTGCACATACATCAGCACAATCATTTGCCTAAATGGGAAGAAGCTGCTGCCATTGAGAAAGATCTGAATAAATAAATGAGAAAAAAACGTTGGAAGCAGCTCACATTTGTGTAAAAAATCAAACTTACCATAGGGGTGGATTTTTCAGTCCATGTAGGTATACAGCAAGGATAGCACTACTGTACTGTCGCAAACAAGGATGGGGTAGGGTAATAAAATTTTCCTATAGGCAGCCAGTTAGGCTGCGGCACGAAAAGAGAGGGGGGGGGGGATTTCCAGGGGTATAAGTGTCTCAGCTCTATGACGTCTTGCTTAGAAGAGCTTTAATCATGGTAGTGGAGGGTATGGGCATATGTGTTTTGCTCTTCTCTAGCTACAAGGCTGCTTCACCAGCATTAGCTTTTTATTCACCATTATGGTGTTGTCAAGTTAGCTAGTACTTATTTTCCTTTCCTACCCTGCCTAGAGAAACAATAGGTGTTTGTATCTATTGCTTAAGATTGCCCCTGCTTACAAGTAATCACCTATGGAGTGACCCTCTCATTGATCAGTTGTAGGCATTATAGGCACCAGTATATATCTCATATCAATGTGCAGTATGTAGTGTCTGCTGGAGACATACACAGCTTCACACTAGTAATGTCAGTCCATATGATGAACCAGTATATCCACAATCCAGTTGTCCCAGACCATCAAGAATGTCTTAACACATGATGTATCTCAGACAATATGTTTTTAGTCCAGACGATGCAAGAATTTCATGATACAAGCAGGTTGACCAGACTGAGCCATTTACCTGGTCATGGAAGCTAACCATGGAAATCTACCAGACACTACATCCCCAACGAGCTGTATATACTCTCAAATTTCGGAGAGCATAGACATAGGCTAGAACCTGAGAGCACAATCGAGGGCAGAAAGCAAGAAATACGGTCAGCTAGGAGGTTTGCTGTCACGCTACTTTACGCTGTCAATCACATTTCGATATAACTGTGTACAACAAACTCCATAACCCACGAGTGTTCTGTAACTCACCTAACTTACGATACACAGAGGGGAGTAGGTGAGACGTACCTATTCACTCTACTCGATGATGCACAATTTTACTAGCTGCGGCCCGTATTACATTCTACTGGTGATAGAGGGGAAGCCATTAATCTGTGATATACCTACAATCTCCCCATCTGATCAAACCACCTCGGCCACATTCATTGATGCTGGTCGCAGTGGTGGGATGTAAAACTACGATAAACTACGTTTATCGATATTGGTGTCATCGATATTGGTGACAGCAGCAAGTTCGAGCCATACAACGCCCGTCTCATGACTTTATACAGTGCTTTGACGATATACAATTACAACTAACCTCCCTATATCTCTACGTCTATCTACTGTACAGCGACGTCATCAATATTGGTGACAGTGGTAAGTTCGAGCCATACGACACCTCATGACTTTATGCTGGCGGTGCATCGATGATCTAAAATTACAACCTTACCTAAAGATGAATTTTAAAATTAACTAACATATCAAACTGACTTCACAACCTTTGGAGGACTGTATTATCAAGTGATGTGTTATACAGAGAAAACTAGGTGAATACTGTACATATTGTAGATATTGTATATATGATTATATATAAAATAAAATATGGGGTTACATATAATAGCATTTAAATATAAACTCTGCAACATAACTAAGCCAATACACCTATGGTGTCTCCCATAACAGATAGCAAGTATATCACATATGGCTGATTCATGATACGACTGACTACTGTAGACTTGCCATTGTATTGCTAGTATTGTATAAATTATATACATATGTGTCAGTTACATAGATACAATGACTACACTTATGCCTGAAATTACGTTACAATTGCTACAGATATGCAACTACAGTTATATAACTACAAGCACTATGGTAGGACAAATCAAAACTGGCGGCTAGGGTGGGGCACGAAGCTCTGTACAGTGTTGCCACGTTTTCCGTACGCGCGATGATTTCCCCCCCCCCTCTCTCTCTCTCCTGGGGGAGATGTGGATCACCCTGGGGAATTTTGTTCTTTTATGAGTGACTTATAAACTTATGCTTTCATTTCTTTATTTTATTTATTATATCTAATTATATTTAAAAATATTTATTATTGTTTTACATTTGTCGCCAGATGACCTCGCTGGTGCGGCGCCATGATTTTTCATTCAATCACTCTCTCCCCCCTTCCTTCCCTACCTTCCTCCATCCCTCAACACCTCCACTGGCCTGCCTCCCCCCCCCCTTCTCTCTCTCTCATCTGTGATGTTTTAGGATACATTTTGGTTATTTTCTTATACATTATATTGTACAGTCGTCAGCATAAATTCGCTGCAAGTATACTATGGTCTGACTCAAATATGAAGTCCGTTTGGGTGGGGCCAGCGCGGGGATTTCCCTCTCTACAGCTCTGCCAAACCTCCTCTCTCTCTCTCTCTCTCTCTCTCTCTCTCTCTCTCTCAGTTGATTGAGAAAGTTTTTATATATTTATAAGTTGTGTTTTCTTCTATATTGTTTCGACCTTTTTTCCACACCACCACTGAGGTAAAAGTCTTGGCGCGTTATTTTTTATAGAGGTTTCCCCAGTAAGCATAAGTCCCCTCTCTGATCTTTCTTCTAGAAAATACTTGTTCACATTGTAAATAAGTTCTTTCTCCCGACTGTGGAGCACACGAGAGCGAGTCGGAGTAGCTGCCATCGTGGGTGGGGATCAGGGAGGAAGTGACCTGTCACCTGTAGTCTGAGGTGGGTGTCCTTGACCTCTGGCAACGTTGGAAAGCGACGTTGTCACGTGGTGTGGAATTTATACAAATCATTGCTATTATCCTAAAAAGCGACACATTCATAGCACTATATAGCCTTATTTAATATATTTAATAAGTACAGAATATTTAATATACAATTTCAAATAGTAAATAGCTGACATATGACAGAGAGAGAGATAGGTACAGGGGTTGATGCGGCAGAGCCGTAGAGAGGGAAATCCCCTCTCGGGCCCCACCCAAACGGACTTCATATTTGAGTCTGACCATAGTGTGATGCGAGTCCTTTTCTCTGGCATCAGTGTAAAGGGATGAGTTGCCACATACACTTTTATACACTTTAACGATGTGTTTTTCAAAAGTGGTACTAGAGACTGGCTAGAGTACAATTCTCTGTATACCGTAATTGATTGGCGTAAAAAAACTGCAAGAGTTGACAATGTTATGCAACGACGTATGAGCTAATACTCTGGTATTCTTCAATATAACAGTGTGTAAGCTCTCTTCCCGTCTCTCCCCCTTACTCCTCCTGATATCCCCCCCCACCCCTCCCTGTCCCTCCTACCCCCCACTCACTTTCATGCCTCTCCACTGTCTCCTATCCCCACCTTCTCTACCTTCATTCATTTATCCACGGCACTAACCCGACTGGCGCATCGCAATTCTCTCTTGACTGTTTTCAAAACCCAGTCTGCCTTTTCCCGGTTGCTTGCAGTATTGCCAACTATATCCGAGGTTTATTATCAATATTCCTTCCTGTTCTAGTCCCATTCTTACCCTCCTTGTCACCTTCCCACTCCTCTCCAATTGTCTTTCTGTTCTCCACCGTTTGTCACTACCAACAGCCGGGAGATACAGGAACATTGAGGTCTCGTTCTTGTGATGTATTCCTTGTTAGTATTTGTTTGAGTGAGCCTGGAAGTATGTGCCTATTATATCAGTAGGCAAAATTAAACAATCATTTGTGCCCACTCCTACTTCTCGCCCTCTCTCTTCCCTAGGAAAATGTTCCCATTCTCCTCATACTGTTCACTGAATCACGAAGCAGTATCAGAATCACTAAAGGTTCGAACTGCTGCGTCATGCGTGGAGTAACGAGTGGGAGAAAGAGACTGTTGCATGGCATGAAACTCTCGGATGTTGAGGAGCAAAAAGGTTACAGGAATAGGCAAGAAATAGAGAAGAGTGCGGTTTATTACGTAGATTAGCGCTGTGGGTGATATAAGGTAGACAGGGCGGAGAGAGAGAGGAGTGGAGATGAAGGATAGCGGGAGAGGGAAGGAGGAGGGGAGGGTGGGGAGGGACAAGGGATGGATAAGGGAGAGAACAGGAGTTTCACCACACGACAACATTCATCTGTCGTCTTTTGTACATTTTTACGCTAACCAGATATAAAAAATATTGTATTCTGGGTGATTTATAGTACTAATTCTTACAAACATGTCTTTAAAGCGTATAAAAGCCACTTGCCTCCCGTGCTAATAAATCAGTGTTGTAACCATAGCGGAGAAATGTCTGAAGTTAGTGAGATAGATATTACCTTCCATTTTACTTTGGTTTCTTGCAATGATATCTCAGTGCTACAGGGCGTAGATCTATGTCATCGGCGTGTTTGAAGGGGACGTAGGTCTACGTTGCTAGCACGGTATGGGTTAAGAAAACAGACTTGGGATCCTTCGCAAAGGTTGCCAATTTAGATACATATCTGGGGAGACCATAGATGTAAAAGTTTAAACTTTAATCAGCTCCATGTTACATGCAGCTGAGGCTTCTATTCCCAAGACTAATCCATTTCATGCAAGGCATACAGCTCATTGGTGGATGCCGGATTGTTAATAAGCATAAGCAAACGCAATAAGAGATTCTTGATATTCAGCCATCAGAGGAAAACCTTTTCTTGCATACAAACAAGGAAGGCCTGAGGCAAGGAGAATAATTAGAAGAGATAACAGGAATTCTGGCAGTCTTTTGTGTCCATGGTGCATCATTTGCTCCCGTTGACAAAAGTCTGTTTGACTATTAAAATAATAAATAGTAAACGCCCTCATAACCCCATGACCACTCTGCAGGTGGACAATTAACATCTATGATGATCCATGAACGTAGCTGACATCCTTGCCAGGAGTTTTTCTCATTTATGTAGGTCAGCCAGTTACAACCAGCTTTTCCAAGACTATGAATGCACGGCTGAGCTATAATCATTAGCCCTTGTCACAGATGATGCAGACTCCCAGCACAACCAAAGGTTTATGGTGGATGAACTGCCCCATAACCTAAAATCCTGTAAAGGCATCAGTCAAGGACCAGATACCATCACACACGGTATGGTCTGGCGTCTTAATCAGGAAAACCTGATTAATTTTTACTATAAGCTGTTTGTGTCCTGAATGTTCTCAAACTCTTGGCATTTTATGCATATCATTCCTATACCAAAAGAGACTGGTTATGTTATGAATTCCTCTTCATTTTGTCTTGTGTTGACTTTTTAACTATGTAAGGTTTGAATAGTTAATAATAGGCTTCATTTAGTTTTGGAGTCAAAGAATTTGTTAAATTATCAACATTGTCTTCTGTAAATACAGAAGTTCACTAGATCATTTAATGAATTTGAAGCACTGTTATTCGGAGGCATATGCCAATACAGCATTCATGAAAGGGTTGTTCCTAGATATCAGTAAAGCCCATAACATGACATGGGAACTCAGTATACTAAGAAAGCTCAATGCTTATTGTTTAAGAGATAATTTGCCTATTTTTATTTGCAGGTTTTTGTGGGACAGAACATTCTCTGACAAACTGCCCTGTAACATGACAGTGGATGTTTTTATCCACAATAACAGGGTACCTCAGCCTGTGTCGGTTTGTATAAATTCCTCAACTTGTCATATAATAGCTTATTGGAACCCCACAGCTGATCACCAATTACATATCAGCTTAGACGTGACCTCACTGTTCCAAGCAAGGTTGATTGTTCCGCCTGGTCGAAGTCACTTCCGGCTGACACTCTCCACCAAATGTCTTTCTCACACACTGGAGATGGTGGGAATCGGCGTAGATCCTGTTGAAGGAATTGTAGAGGTAGCGTGTGCAGGTGAGCTGAAAACTGAGTAGATTTATCTCTCTTTATTGGCCACAGAAAGATACAACTGCGACAGAGAGAGCCCAGAGTATATACATCCCTCTCGTTTGAATGATAAGTGCGTTCTGCTGTTAGCCGCCGGCTCCTCGCTGGGAGTGGCACTGAGTTCAGCATAAATACAAAGATGCCAAACCCCACAGACAACTGGATTTATACATGAATAGAAGCATCACAACTTTACCATGCATATTATACACCTCCATAAAATAGTATTGATTACATTAAAGTATACCAGCAAGGTAAATATTTCCTCAAGACTTTAAACATATATACAATTCATATTTCTCTATCGCCTTCCCTTTACCCTAGGACCGGTTGTTTTGATTGAAAAAGGCTATCTGATTGCGCATCCTATCCAAAGCCACACTTTACAGTGAAATGGTGTTTGGTTGCTTATCATTCACACTATATTACACATTGTTAATTATGAATAAACAACTTTGTATGTAATATGCAACAGTAGTGTGAAACTACAACTCGTCATGGGAAACGATGTTGGCACCAGAACATTCCTCGGCCACTCCTTTCGACGTCCCTGTCGACATTGTTGTCCTAACTACTGTGTAGCCTAACCAGTGTGCAGGGTAGCTAACTATTCATGCACGTCCACTTGCAATCCGCGAGTACGGACCCGTGGTTTTAGTGGGTTTATCATTCGGCCTCGCAGATAGTAGCCCCAAACACAAACACAGGACAAGACCACAGTAAGCAGAAGACAACGCCAGGACCAAAATAGGAAGGAGAAAGGTATGAAGGGAGATAGGACAGTACATATGGTTCTAAATCAGTCTTGTTCAGGTGAGCAAGGAAATGTATCTCTTTGAGCACATGAGACAGCCTAGTCACATTCAAGGTAGAAACATTGAATGAAGATATAAAGGGTTGTAACTGGGACGAGAAGTTCACCGACAAGGCTAGATGGTGCTTGTTAGGTAGAACTGCTATCTCTTTACTGTGCAACTCACAATAATTGGGTGCGGCCTAGTAACCCTTTACAGTAAGGAACTGTTTTTTTGAGGCATATGTGAGTGTTATGTCCTCTGTCTCAGGAAAGAAGTATTGCTTCGCATGTACATGAGCATGGAAAACTGACTTCAATTAGAGGCTTCACCAAACCTGTTTCAGCGGTCTGCCACCAGGCAGGTGGTCTAGCATCGCCCAGCTTTGATTAAATATTTTTGCGGGGTTTTAAAGACCTGTGAAATTGTACCTATTACTAAGTTTATAATAATAATACTATTTATAGGAATATTTTTTCCTATTCAATCAAGCATATATATATATATATATATATATATATATATATATATATATATACCTGTAAAGAAAGAATAACCAGGCTTTCAGAGAATCTTAGCTTGGGGACTAAAATAGTGCGCTGTCTATTTACATATACTTGAATATATCGTGTGCAGTTAATAAAAGGAGATTACCTTCAGGACTTCTGATGTGTGTGTTTTAGCATGCTTTAAAGCAGTAAGCAGTTCCTCTGAAAATAATGTACTGAACGATTGCTTAGTTGGTGAGTCAGCCATATTAATCCAAACAAACGGCAGTGCGGTACGACAAGATAATCATAACAGAGTACGAGGAGTTGAAGTGTAAACTTACTAAACTGTGCAGTGAAGCCAGGGAAACATTTAAAAGAATTATTTGTGTTAGACTTTGGTTACTAAGATGACCAAGACGTCCAAAAGGTCCGTATTGTTAGGAAAAGTCATATGTCAGGCAGGGCGGCATATCGAAAGGTGTTCCTAAATATGCGGCTATACATCTATTTTCTTTTGTGGATATTAACGAATGACAAATATTTTAATCACTGTTATCTTGCTTTATGGATGGTTCTAGTAAAATTGCCTAGGTTTTGTTTCTATGTTATGCTTACAGAGATGAGTAATCTAACGAAAGCGTAGTTTACAAAATGACACTTATAATACATTATATATAATTAAAGGGCTCCCATATTGTAATTTCTTTGTAGCATATCATGCCATCTGGGTAATTTGATGAGTAAAATATGTTTTGAGGTGTTTTACTTTGTGTCAAAATTAAAAAGAAATTAAGCACTGGGTACTTCTCCAGTGCTTACCCCGCATCAGAGCTGGGCGTCGGTAGCGAACCTAGTGGCAGATTTCTGAAACAGGATCTGGTGAAGTCTTTAACTGAATGGTTTGGAAAGTGCAATGTTGCAGTGCAGAGGAAGTGTTTGTGTCCAACAAGGTCATCTTACATTTCTCTACCCCTGACGGAATGAAGACAAAATGGAAAGCAGGACATACATGGAGATCAAGAAATGAGGCCTTACACTTCTCAAATTCATCCATAGTCGTTTCAGCTGTATACCCTTTATCATCTGACACAACTAGCACCTCTGGTTCCTCATTCAGAATGACAAGTGTATTGTTAGTAGAAACAAAAGGGAAAGGAATGAACCGCCAAGCATGGTATGTTACAGCATTCCTCATAAGGTACCAATATCAGGATGTCATCATGGGTCAACTGGACCTATAACAATGGGTAATAATATTCCAGTTGACTCATACCAAAACGTGGCGTAAATCCATGCTTCACCATAGCTATGTCAAGAGTATTAATCAAAATGTGAGCAGGAAGCAATAAAGCATTAACCCTATTCAAACTTGCATCGATTAAGCCGTCCACCATATTGGCTGCATGCGACTCCAAAGCAGTGGTTGACTTGTCGAGAGCATGTAAGTACTCAGCGATTAACACTAAGTTAGTCGGGGTTGGTAGGTTGGTTTGGATGTTGTTCACAACTCCTACGAGATGGTTGGTAGTCTTAATTATCTCGTTAGCTTTGTTAGTGAACTCAACTGTTCATACGTGTGTATGATTAGCCTGTTATTCGCCTTAGCCGCCAATGCCAAATCATGCATCTGTCTACCCAGTTGCACTACGTCCTTGTCTAGCACTGTACCAAAAAGCTTTTGAGACAGGATACCGAGGAGATCCACAAGTCCTCTCTTAGTACGTGAATGGATTTGCTTGGAAAGATCAGAATTTGCATTAGGTAAAGCGACATGCAATTTAGTAAGCCTGTCTGTGAGCCTATCTATATGTCCAGTATGAAGCTTGGTTATACCATGCAAGGTTTGTACCAAAGCTTAACTGTCCGAGGTCGTCAACTGTGGGTGTCAGTTAAATAACTTGCCAACTTCCGACAGATGCTGTCTGAGGTGAAAGAATCCCTTAGAGACCTCTTTAACAATATCTGGAGCTTGGAGATATCCTTCCATTGGATAGTAGATACATACTGCATCTTCTACTACCACCACCTCTCTAAGTGGGCTCTTCAGTGCTCCTGGCATCAACGCAGTCGTGTCCGTGTCTGACGTCGTTCAATAGGTCCACTCCAAGCAACACGAGAGGAGTACAAGCCACTTGTTTGTAA
This sequence comes from Coenobita brevimanus, assembly GCF_032717465.1. NCBI lineage: Eukaryota > Metazoa > Arthropoda > Malacostraca > Decapoda > Coenobitidae > Coenobita > Coenobita brevimanus. The sequence continues at coordinate 13,437,444 of NC_136980.1, read as the reverse complement.
GAGAAGATACTCCCTTAATCACTTTTACTGTGGGATCGTAGCTTGCTGCGATACTCTTGGTTAGGGACACGTACAGACGACAACAGAGACTCCGACGAAGACAGAGGGGGCAACACATCAGACGATTGGTTAGTTAGGCCTGGTTCTTGACTTACTGGTTTGATCCTGTCAGCATGTACTACCTCCCGAGTTCCATTAGCATCATCCCTTATTCGATAAGTACATCCACGCACCTGTTCCACAATGGTATATGGTCCGTGGAACTTAGGTCTGAGCTTGGAAGTTCTCAGGGTTGTTTATCATAACCTTCTGGCCTATCTCCAACATCTTTTCTTGACTACCTTTGTGTTGTTTCACCATCATCTCCGCTCTTAAGGCTTTTAATCTTTTTTTGTACTTCACTATGTTTGCTTTGGAACTTTGCAAGCTGGACTTTGGCGAAATTCTCTTGATTATACACTGGGGTAAGAGGTCCAGCCAGCAAATCATAGGGTAACACCTTCTCCTTTCCATAAAGGATATAATGAGGAGATTTCCCCATTGACGAATTTTTTGAGGTGTTGATGGCCGCCGCTACCACCAATATTATGTATCAGCTGGCAGGAATCCCACCGCTGCCACCAATATTATGTGTCAGTTTGTATAAATTCTCCAACTGGTAATATATATCAGCTTATTGGAACCCCACAGCTGATCACCTATTATATATAAGCTTAGATGTGACCTCACTGTTCCAAGCTGGGTTAATACCGTTGCGCCTGGTCGAAGTCACTTCTGGCTGACACTCTCCACCAAATGTCTTTCTCACACACTGGAGATGGTGGGAATCGGTGTAGATCCTGTTGAAGGAATTGTAGAGGTAGCGTGTGCATGTGAACTGAAAACTGAGCAGATTTATCTCTCTTTATTGGCCACAGAAAGATACAACTGCGACAGAGAGAGAGACCAGAGTATATACATCCCTCTCGTTTGAATGATAAGTGCGTTCTGCTGTTAGCCGCCGGCTCCTCGCTGGGAGTGGCACTGAGTTCAGCATAAATACAAAGATGCCAAACCCCACAGACAACTGGATTTATACATGAATAGAAGCATCACAACTTTACCATGCATATTATACACCTCCATAAAATAGTATTGATTACATTAAAGTATACCAGCAAGGTAAATATTTCCTCAAGACTTTAAACATATATACAATTCATATTTCTCTATCGCCTTCCCTTTACCCTAGGACCGGTTGTTTTGATTGAAAAAGGCTATCTGATTGCGCATCCTATCCAAAGCCACACTTTACAGTGAAATGATGTTTGGTTGCTTATCATTCACACTATATTACACATTGTTAATTATGAATAAACAACTTTGTATGTAATATGCAACAATATTGTGAAACTACAGCTCGTCATGGGAAACGATGTTGGCTCCAGAACAAGCCCATTAATGGCCGCTGGCATCAAACAATGCTCTGTTGGAGCATGGCCAGTTGCGGCAATGCAGCGCGATCTGTAAAAGATTGCAAAGAATTCTGGGAAGTGACTGAAGGTCTGGGAGATGTTAACACTGACCTACTCTACCCTCTAAACCAGTCAAACGACCAGTACATCTCGTGAATCAGTCATCAGTGGACGTCAGTCTTTCACTTCCCTCAAGTGTTACTGTAAGAATAAGAAAGCAAGCAAGCCAATACAATAAAAAAGATAATGTGTTTCCCAGTGACTGCTTATCAATGCTTGCTTTTGACCTGGGAAGAGACGTGAGAGAGATTAGCATCCCTCGCACTCGCTTGCTCTTCTCACTCTCCAACCCACAACCCACAACCCTACAAGCGTAAATTTTTTTTTGCTCATTTCATTTGGGTCATTATTTCATTCATTGTATTGTTTTCCTCTATTTTTTTTTCATATTTTCAGGAAAAATATTCATATTCCTTCTTCTTGTACTTACAGCCACAACTAACAACCTCACCATCCCATACCCTTCGTTCCCCAGCCCCCCATGCTAATGCCTGGCCTTATCGACTTTTGCCCATGAGGGTTGTCCCTAACACACACATCTGCACCAGTTATCTTTCTCCTCTCTTTCCACGCACACAGTACCACTCACAGTAAAATAACAACTCAATACAGGAATAAACATCATTAAAATGGAAGAGGGAAAAAATTCATAATTACAGTAGGATGTTTTTATTATTAAGTACACAAATCATATACTGGATTAGTTTATTTTACATATTTCTCGTTTTGCACAAGCATTTCAGCAACATATAACGTGTTCTCGTGGTGAATATACGGATGTAAAAACTTCCTTTCCCTTGACATAATTCCCTTGTGCGATTTGCTGATCTCGGGTCGTATTGAATCTTGGCCATGACGGTTCAGCATATACACACACAGCAGCACCCACTTTCTTAAAACATACTAAAAATAACATCCATATCCTCTTTTTCCATACCCATTATACCACCCAGATTAAAAAAAAAAAAAAAAAAAAAAGCTCCATACGGGAATAAACTTTATAAACATAAAAAGAAGGGAAAACATTCGTTATTATTATATTTTAACTTATCCTACCTACCTACTTACTGCCAGACACCCATACACATATCGCCTCCATGTCGCCCTGTGCCCTGCCATTTCACTGTCCTCCTCCCAGATCACACCCCCTATCTCATAATACCTCTCCACTCCATCCTTTCATCTCATCCTCGGCCTCCCTCTCCCTCCCTCTCCCCAGCTCCATCTCACTCACATACACTCTAATCACAGTCTCGTGCTCCATCCTCTCCACATGGCCAAACCACCTCAGTGTATTTCTCCTACTGCTTTCTATCATATCCATATCCACACCACAATGCTTGTGGGAAATATTTTCCCCCAGAGCAGTTGCGCTCTCTGTTTTTCAAAATAGTCGTCCCTGTATAGAGTGCAGAGGAAAACCTGAGATCGTTAATAACTTCAAGCGTTTTTACAACCCAAAAATTACGTTCTCTTTAATCATTCTTATTACTGATAAATTAAATGCTACTGCGTTTAACCCTCGTGGACAACTGTTTTGTAAATACACGTAATTACGTGGGAATTTACACTGACCTAAACTGCGTCTGCACATTAGATGACGTGTCTGAATATGAAAAGACCCTCATGTAAAAGCAGATGTGGATTTAACATATTCATATAGATTTGGCTTTAGTTTCATTTAACTAAGATTAATTTGTTAGATTCGCCCTGTATATATCATGATGTAATCTAACTGTATTTAATATTGTAATTAATTGTTAGTTGGCACCTCTACCATTCTGTGAGGGAGATAGAGGCTTGCCTAGTTTGCTTACTCTGCTCCTAGACAAGGTTCAAGCACGTTTGTATATACGCACCTCAAGGACGCTTGACAACTCAAGCAACAGACAGAAAAGCAGGCTCGTCGTCATCTGCTGTTCGACACTCCCCAGCTAAGTAACCTTTACGAATTGGCCAATTCAAGGGGGTATTAGCTGAGAGATAGAAGAGTAATAGTTAGGTGAGTTAAGGTGTACTTTACGGTTCACCTAACCCTATGAGACTTGTTTGAATTTACTTAAGGACAATTTTAGGGACGAGTAAGGACCTACGAGTTGTTTACTAGAAAATACTAGAAATTTCGTACATCTTGGTGCCCCGATAGAGGATATCGAATTGTATAAGTCAAATATTTAAGACATTTTTGATGCCCCGAGTGAGGAGAGCAGATGTGTGCTGGAGCACTGAGTGTGTTTAAGGTTGCTTTTGTTGGGCATAATTTATTACTACGTTCGGTTGCAGTGGATGATGTGGAAATATGTACATACCGAGTGCAGGGAAAATGGATGTTTTGGAAACTGAGTGGGAGGATAAGCTACAACCCTAGAGGTTTAACAACCCAGGGGGATAGATTTGATGTTATGAACCTAATCCCTACACTCCTCAAATTTAAATGAATAATTAGCTGAGCTGGAAAATAAGTATTTGGAAACTGAGTGGGGGGATAATTACAACCCTAGAGGTTTAATAACCCAAGGGGATTGGTTTGATACAGTGGACTTAATCCCTACCCTCTTCAAAATTTAAAATAATCAGATAATTACTAAGCTGGGGTAAATTTGTGGTTGAAACTCATAGTTAATTATTAAATCGGATATCAGTCAACACGTCTGTTTCCCTGTTGCAAAGATCTTCTAGTAGTAAAGCTGGATGGGTAACATGAGCCATAAATGATTGCAAACAATCGTGGGACGAAATACCTCTGTCCAGGGAGAAATTAAATAGTCTCCTAAATATACTGAAACACCGATGGAATAAGTACGAAGAAGGTTATATTAATTTTGAAGCGGCTATAGTTAACGCTGATGATAAAGAACTCTTAGAGTCAGAAACTACGAAGTTTGAAGATAAATTAGAAGAATACTTAACTGTAGTAAAGACACTAGAGTCAAAATTAGCTGAGACTGTCGCGGAAACACAAATTTTGGAACAGCGGAGTAGAGCTGTGTTACCACAAATAACGCTTCTTGAGTTTGATGGGGAGCAAAACTGGAAATCCTTTTGTGATCAATTCAAGTATTTAGTACATGATAGAACAGATCTCCCTAAGGTCAGCAAACTCACATATCTGTTAGGAAAGGTCAAAGGAACACCATATCAGCTGATAAAAAAATTACCAGTAGAAGAAAAGAATTATGAGGTGGCCTTGACTATCCTTAGACAAAACTACGAAGGCAGGGAACAAGTTATTACTCAATTATTGAAGGCTGTAATTGAATTACCCATACCTAGACACGATTTTGATTCCTTGCAAAAATTTAGGAATGCAATAAGTTGTACCTTAAAGGCCTAAGGTACTTATGAAGATATTAAGGCATCGGATTGGGTGCTTTTAAGAACTGCGTCCTTAAAGCTTCTACCAAAAACCAAGGATGCCTTGTATGGTAGGTACCAAAAGGATAATTTCTCCTGTGAAGAGATTGAGGAAGGCTTGATGCAACTCTGTAAACATTTGTAAGGAACAGTAATGCCTACTGAGAATAAACAGAAGACTGAAATAAGGAAAAAAAAACGCTAACCAACTGATTGGGAAACTTAAGTCAGAGACGACTAAGTAGGTGCCTAAGGAGGAGATAGGTACTTTCCTTAGTTCCTTAAAGGCTGAGGATAAAGTATTAAATACAAGGAATAGACAAGCTGATGAAATTAAGGACGTAAAACCTTCCGTGGTAAGGGACAGGAAAGTTTGTGCATTTTGTGGTGAACAATATTCCAGTGCATCTTGTCAACATTATCCTGATTATGCCTCTACAGTAGGAAAGTTTCAGGAACTGGGGGTGTTGTATAATCTGTATGATTTCCAAACACACTTCCGCGGACTGTAAGACTAAACTAAATATTTGTTTTAACTGCAAAAGGGATCTTCATCATAGTGCCCCATGTCCATGGATGAAAAATGAGGTTCCTAAACCTGCAAGTGTCAATATGACAGTTGCAAAGGGGAATACTCCAGTAGTAATGCCAGCTGCAGTTCCAATATCAGATGTGAAAGTATTGATTGAGAATGGAAACCTATTAGCATGTACCATTTATGATATGGGTGCTCAGAAAAACTTTATTTCTGCAGACATGGTGAAGAAATTAAAGTTACCTATTATTGGCATGGTAAATCTAGCCATTACAGGATTCTTAACAAATAAGGAAGCTCAGTCTTTTGATTTAGTTAGACCTGTAATACAATTAGGCAGATAGAAATGCCGTATAACAGCAGCTGTACTTGATAATATGGAGACAAGTGTATATATATATATATATATATATATATATATATATATATATATATATATATATATATATATATAAGGACTGAAGGAAATCTCTGATCATCTACACATCTCAGGGATAAGTTGGCTAAACGCAATGTGGAATCAGATACTGTGGGTCCCATAACAATGATAATTGGTTCTGATATTGTGGAAGATTCCTACATAGAACTTTCAAGAAGAATAAGGTACAGTTGTTCAAGAGTCCAGGAGGTAACCTTATTATGGGACAGTTGCCTTTTCCAAAACAAGTTAAAGGAGAGGCTAAACTAGTAGACTCAGTCTTTGTTACCCCCACACAGTCATTGATGGTAGCTAGAATAGGTGCAGAATTAGAACCTACTCAGATAAATGACTTGCTGGATGAAAATATTGAACTTGTACACAAATTGTGGGACTTGGACAGTGTAGGAATACACTCTGAGGAACCAACCCCTGAAGATAAAATAACTTTGGATTTGTATAATCAGTCTGTGGAATTTAAGGATGGACAGTATTGGGTAGGATTACCATGGAAACTAAACCATTCGGAGTTACCAACAAATTACCAAGCAGCTAAGGCTCAGTTAAATTCTCTTCTAAGGAAGTTGAGAGATAAAGCAGAACATCTAACCATATATGATAACATTATAAAAGATCAGTTGAAGAATAAATTTATAGAAGTGGTAGAATTCCCTGTTAACCACAAAGAAGGACATTACTTACCATATCATGCTGTATGCATGGATTCAGTAACTACTCCCATAAAGATAGTATTCAGTTGTAGTAGTAAAGCGTCCAAGGGATCAGCTAGCTTGAACGATTGCTTATACTCTGGACCTACACTAACAGAGAAGCTAGGGAATGTGTTACTAAGATTTAGAGAGAAACCTTATGCTTATACAGCAGACATTAGTAAGGATTTTCTCATAATAGGACTGAGAAAGAAGGATAGGAAATTTACAAAATTCCTCTGGCCTCATGATCTTCAGAATGAGGATAGTCCATTGAAAACTTACTGTTTCCGATCGGTGCTCTTTGGCTCTTGTGCTAGTCCTTTCCTCCTTTGCAACACTTTAAAGCATCATTTTGAAAATGCCAGATGCCCAGGAATAGAGCAAGCTTTTTACATGGATAATTTGCAAGGCGTTGCTGATACAGAGTCGGAAGCTTGGAAGGCTTATGAAGTAGCCAATTCCGAATGTGGGAAGGCAAATTTGCCGTTACAGAGCTTGAATACAAATTCACCGCTTTTGAGGAATAAAATACAAGAGGACTATCTAAATTCTGACATTCCCAAAATTCAAAATGTGTTAGGTCTTAACTGGGATACAACAGCTGATGTTATAAGTTTGAAACCAATTAAGTTCTCTGATGTCACTCTCACCAAGATGTCCTTGTTAAGTTAGGTCTCCATGTTATTTGACCCATTAGGATTGGTCAGTCCTATAGTTATTAGGGGCAAATGTTTAGTACAGGAGGCTTGGCGAGAAAAGTTGGACTGGGACACAGAAATAGGTGAGACATATGTGGAACAATGGGAACAGATTAGAAAGGAGTTTGAAACCACATCAAGCATATGTATTCCCAGGAAAATAAACAGTAATGAGAAGTCACACTTACACATATCTTGTGATGCTTTTCAAAGGGCTTATGGAGCAGTAGCTTATTGTGCAACAGGAGAGGATAGTAAGATTTTTATGTCCAAAGCCAGAGTTGCGCCAATTAAAGGAAGAACCCTACCTCAAATGGAACTGGCTTCCATAGAAGTAGGAACTGAATTGGCCAGGTATTTGACCACTACTCTTGATACTCAGTTTGAGGATATCTATATATGGACTGACAGTGAGATTTGTCTTTTCTGGATAAGGAAGGAAGACAGTAAAATTCCTTTTGTCCATAACAGAGTGAAGACTATTAAAGAGCCGTCTCCCATACTTAAATTCATGCATGTATCCTCTAAACAAAACCCAGCTGATCTGCTCTCGAGAAGTTCGACTGTAAAGAGCCTGATCAAAGGTTACTTGTGGTTTAAAGGTCCTAAATGGTTACTCACTAAAGATTGGCCTGAACAGAAACAGTATAGTATTGCTGAGGTTGGTGTAGTAAACCTGGACCCTGTAGTACCTGAGCCAGAAAAAATTGATATCAGCCGATTCTCATCAATAAGACAACTTATTGCCACTACTAAATTAGTTGTTGAATTTTTGAATAAGAAAGTGGGGTTTCAGAAGTTAGATCCCATGGAATATTGGCTGAAAAGAATACAAAAGAACTATTATGGAGAGATATATGACCTTTTAGGCCAGGGCACTGGGAACAGAATAAGCTGATAAGAGATTTGGGCTTGTTCTTAGACGGAAAGGGTTTGATTAGATGCCGAGGCCGAATAATAAAGGCTGATTTGCCTCTCCATACTAGACATCCCATATTATTGCCCAAGGGCAGATACTTTGTACAGTTAATTGTAAAGGAAGTCCATGAACTGACTCTCCATGGAAGTGTGCTGCAAATTTTGGCCCGAATCCGGGAAATGTATTGGATCCCTAAGGGTAGACAGGTCATAAAGAAATATCTCAAAGGCTGCATCACATGTAGGAGGTATGAACAACGATTATATGACTATCCAGGACCACCTACCTTACCAAGGGATAGGGTAAATGTAAGTCGGCCCTTCAAAGTAACTGGAGTGGATAAACAGGGACTATAACTGTCATGGGTGAGGAAACTCCCCATAAAGTTTACATTTGTCTATTTACTTGTACCTACACAAGGGCAGTCCATCTGGAAATGGCAGAAGATCTGAGCTTAGAGACATTCCTGAATGTCTTTCAAAGATTTGCCGCAAGGTTTTGTCCTAACAAATTAATAAGCGGCAACAGAACTAATTTCATTGGAGCAGCACCTCTACTGTTGAACATAATGAATGACTCAAAGGTTAAGTCAGTGCTGGGAATCCGAAATTGTACTTGGCAGTTCACAGCTCCAAGAGCACAATGGCAAAATGGATTTACCGAACGAATAATTGCTTTTGTCAAGAACTGCCTAAGGAAAACATTACACAGTACTAAGATCACAAGAGAGGATTTAAGAACAGTGATAACTGAAATTGAAAATAGGATTAATAATAGACCCCCAACCTATTTAGATGACACTAGCATTTTGATAGTGGCCTTGACACCAGCTCATATGTTATATGGCAGGAAGCTCCATCTGGTGCCTTGTGTGGATATCCAGGAAGAAGAAGATGATCCTGCCATTGAAAATAATGATTTAGGACAACATCTGCGGGAGGGATATCAACGTCTGAAAAGGGTGTTGGATACTTGGAACAGACATTGGAGCGAAGAATATCTTTTGAGCATACGAGAAAGATATTATGGGGCTCAGGCTGCCAGTAACAGGTCTGTTATAAACATAGGGGATGTGGTCTTAGTGAAAACAGACCAACAAAGATCCCATTGGCCATTAGCTAAAGTGATCTCCATGCACCCCGATTCAGAGGGGGTGCTGAGACTCGTAAATATAAAATGCAGGGGTCATACCAGCATAAAAACTATTGATAAGCTTGTACCCCTTGAGTTAGCGGCTACTCCGGGTATAGGGGATGGTGGAGATCAAACGAGTCAGGATGCGTGACCTAGAAGGGCCGCAACACCGAGTTCTCGTGAACTATGGAGAGAACTCCTTGCTGAGGGTCACATTACATGATACAGCGTATCATTTTTCACCCGGCCCCAAAACTGTGGGAAATATTTTCTCCCAGAGCAGTTGCACTCTCTGTTTTTTAAAATAGTCGTCCCTGGTTAGAATGCAGAGGAAAACCTGAGATCTGTAATAACTTCAAGCGGTTTTTACAACCCAAAAATTACGTTCTCTTTAATCATTCTTATTACTGATAAATTAAATGCTACTGCGTTTAACCCTCGTGGACAACTATTTGTAAATACACGTAATTACGTGGGAATTTACACTGACCTAAACTGCGTCTGCACATTAGATGACGTGTCTGAATATGAAAAGACCCTCATGTAAAAGCAGATGTGGATTTAACATATTCATATAGATTTGGCTTTAGTTTCATTTAACTAAGATTAATTTGTTAGATTCGCCCTGTATATATCATGATGTAATCTAACTGTATTTAATATTGTAATTAATTGTTAGTTGGCACCTCTACCATTCTGTGAGGGAGATAGAGGCTTGCCTAGTTTGCTTACTCTGCTCCTAGACAAGGTTCAAGCACGTTTGTATATACGCACCTCAAGGACGCTTGACAACTCAAGCAACAGACAGAAAAGCAGGCTCGTCGTCATCTGCTGTTCGACACTCCCCAGCTAAGTAACCTTTACGAATTGGCCAATTCAAGGGGGTATTAGCTGAGAGATAGAAGAGTAATAGTTAGGTGAGTTAAGGTGTACTTTACGGTTCACCTAACCCTATGAGACTTGTTTGAATATACTTAAGGACAATTTCAGGGACAAGTAAGAACCTGCGAATTGTTTACTAGAAAATACTAGAAATTTCATACATCTTGGTGCCCCGATAGAGGATACCGACTTGTATAAGTCAAATATTTCTGACAATGCTCCTTCACTTCCTTAATTATCAGTCTGTCTCCTCCTGTAACTCCACATACTCCTGTCAAATAACTCATTTCCATTGCTCCCACTCTCGACTTGTGTCCTTACAACAAGGTCCAAGCTTGACTTCCATTCATTAGAATTAGTATAACAATATTATCATGCAGCGACATTTTTTATCTCCATGCTCACTTCCCTGTTTATCACTGCTTTCAAAGAGCCAGCAAACTTTCTTCTTTGTTGTACCCGTTCAAGCACTTCATCCTCCAAACTTCCATCCTTACCCATCAGACTACCCAAGAACGTAAATGCACTCACATTTTTCATTTCCTCATCATCCAGCCTCACTGTACCTTCAGTGACTTAATTCCTTTTGATGACCATAACTTTACTATTCCCTACATTCACTTTAGATTCCGTTTCTTACACACTTTCCCAAACTCATTCACCAAGCCTTGCAGACTCCCTTCATTTTCACTTAACAGTACAGTATCACCTGCAAACAACATTGCAGGGAGTTTTCAAACACTGCCCTCTCTTATTAAGGTCACTCTAATATCCACTGCCCTACCTTTTATAACCCTCAATCATGTTCAGATTGAACAACCATGGAGCATGACACATCTCTGTTTCAATTCAACATTCAGAAAGAAAAATTCACTTAGTTCACTATCCACATGCTCTGCAGCCTTAGCACCCTTCCACGTATATACTCTTTATGGCATTCAACAACTTTCCATTTATTCCATTTTTTCTTAGTATATTCCACATTCCTTGTCTATCCACTCTGTCATATGCTTTCTCCAAACCCATACAACTTCTTTTTCATCTCTAGAAACTTTTCCACTGAAGATCGAAGAATGAATATCTAATCTACACAACCTCTTCCATTCCTAAAACCTCCCTGTTCCAATCTAATTCTTTGGTTATTTCCCTGTCTGTAAGTATCTTACCATATACTTTTCCTACAGTACGAAGAAGACAAATGCCCCTATGATTTCCAAACAATTCCTTTTCTCCTTTTCCTTTCTTCAGGGGAAAAATTATACCTGACTTTCAATCTCCGGGATTCTACCTCCCTCCCAGGCCAATCTGCACATCTTCCATGGTCATTCTACTACTACCTCTCACCCATGCATCAGCATTTCAACACACACACTCCATCGATTCCAGGGGTTTCCCCTATTTTGACTTTCTTCAATGCTTCCACTATTTCCATCCTACTGATTTCCTTCCTTCGCACGTCCCTCCACCTCCCAGCCATTCCCCAGCCACTTGTACTAGCATTACTTACATTCTTACTCTCACTTACCTTTTCACCTCTCCCTTCCTCTCACATGTAACTCACTCTTCCGTCTCTCAACTTCCTCGATGCCTTTGTTTCCCATTCACTCACTTTGTGCTTTCTTCTTTTGCACCACAGCTTGTCTCACCTCTTCATTCCACTATGTTGTTCCTTGCACCCCTTTCTGTCATTATCTTGATCCTACACACCACATCACTTGCTGCACAGATATCTTTTGTGAATATCTTGCACACACCTTCCACCTCCCCCATCTGCTCCAAATCAATGTTTATCCAATCGCTCCTCCACTTCTCTCTTATATTCTGCCTTTTTTCCTTCCTCTTGCTACCGTTCTATGCTCCTTGTATGGACTATTTCCTCCTGTCCTTCCCACCTTCTGTTCCTCCATTGCACCTGGACCTTGACTTTCATTACCACCAAGTGATGAGCAGAAAATCTACTCCCCATCCTTTGTGTGCTTTTGCATCCATTACATGCTTTCTAATTGTGTCATCCATACACACATGATTTATCATTGCCTTACGTTCATGCAGTTCACTAGCCACTCCTCTCATCACTCGCCACGTAGGCTATACCTGTGGATCATTATGTGCCTAAAGAGGGTATTGGCTATCACCAACCCCCTCCCTGCACAAATGTCCATTAGAGCACTGCCATTCTTATCCAGTTCTGCAGGTACACCCCACTCATCAACTCTTCCCTTCACTTTCACATTCCCTACATTTCCATTCATATCTCCGATCATTAACACTCTTCCAGTCCTTTCAAACATTTCTATGCATGCAACCACATTTGCCCTGAATTCTTCTTTCACGCTGCTTGCATAATCTTGCATTGGCGCATACACACAGACAGTTGCCCATATTTGTAATTCAACTTTCAATCTTACCCACACAATTCTTGAACCGACTGATCCATACTTCCTTATATTCTCCTTCCATCTCTTTCACACAAGAACACATACTCCCTCTTTTACCCTCTCATTCTCACCAACTACTGCTCATATGCCACATCCATACTTCCACTTACTTGCACTCTCACATCACCATTTAGTCTCAGGTAACCCACATATGTCCACATTTGCACCCTCAAGCACCTGGACAATCTCTCTCTCTCTCTCTCTCTCTCTCTCTCTCTCTCTCTCTCTCTCTTTCAGCTCATCATTCGCACCCCTTATATTCCATGTTGTTATCCGTACCAGTCCTTTGTTCGGTCCTTGGTAATCACCGGTTAGTCAGTCCTTGTCCGAGGCTAATTGTATTTTTACTTAGTTGTTTTCATGGAAGGGGCACTAGCCATCTGCTAACGCCCTTGCTGACACGTAGGGAACACGTGTTGGTTGGTTATAAGGTTACCACTCAGCGTATTAAATTATTTCCTGGTGATGAGAAATCATTTGGTTTGCCACTCAATGAAGAGCTACCCTGAAGTACCACAACATTAAGTGGTTGGATGACGAATTTGTTCATATTAAATATTTCTTATTTTGCTCAAGCATTTCAGCAACATATGGGTGTTCTTGTAGTGAATAGATGGATGTAAAACCTTCCCTTTCCTTCACGCTAATCCCCTAGTTCAAGGTGCTATCGCATGTCATATCAAATTTGAGCCACTGCGGTTCAGCCTATATACACAAAGGAGCACTCTAATCTGGTTGGAGTCTAAGAATAGCATTTCTTACCTCTCTTTTGACACAAATTACCACACGCATTTCTTACCTCTCTTTTGACACAAATTACCACACGCATTTCTTACCTCTCTTTTGACACAAATTACCTCACGCATTTCTTACCTCTCTTTTGACACAAATTACCACACGCATTTCTTACCTCTCTTTCGACACAAATTCCACCACCCAGCTACAAAAATAATTCGATACTTTCATAAACACAATAAACAAAAGAATATGAAAAAATCATAAAAGATATTTTTTTTAACCTCCCATATTATGCAGCCCACTGACTTTGCTCATAATACACATATCTAGTCATTTTAAACCATTACAGCTACAATGAACTTTTTTGGGGTGAAAATATGGATATTTCTTAGTGCGACATATTGGTCTTCTGCTAAGTTCTCACCAACGTGTATGCAGCCATTTTGCGAAATTTTCTGCACTTCATTGTGAAGCATGAAGGTTTAGGAAGGTTTTAGAAAGCTAAAAATTACATTGCCAGGTGTGCCATATGATTCTCTTAAGTTGGCAAAGAAAAAAAATTGATTTCCGAATTTTGAAAAAATGCTGACTGCAGCCGCTGGGTCCCAAGAATTTCTGAAAGCACAGCCACGGAGTGGTTAGGGAAATGTGCTTAGTGTCACTTTGTTTAGTATTATAATCAATGATGTTATGTCATGAAATCCCATCCCAAGAAATCTTAAATACTCTTTGCTGACGATTGGGCAATATGGCACCCATCCTGTAATGCACAGTTTTTGACTAGGCAGATTCAATCAGCCCTTGATTCTGTTCTTCAGTGTGCCTTGCAGTGGGAATTAGAGTTTTCCATCCCTAAGTGTGCCACTGTAGTTCTCACGACTCATAACGTCCCTGGTTTGAATGTGAATTTGGACAGTCAGCCGTTACCATTTCAAACTTCTGCCAAGTTTTGAGTCCTTCATTTTGATAGTTTAAACTGTAAATTTCATGTTAATAATGTACTTGCTCGTTGTGATAACCCATTGAATGTCCTTAAGTGCCTAACGGGTATTACTTCGGGAGCCAAAAGAAAACTTTTTAAAATGGTGAATAAGTCCCTTATTAGATCTAAGCTGGACACTGGATCACAGATGTATGAGTCGGCATATAATGCCACACTGAGGAGCTTGGACGTGCTGCAAAACAAATGTTTGTATATGTGTCTTGGAATCCTGAGGCGTACATGTGTTTCTCTAATGTAAATGGAGGCGAATGTACCTCCCTTTTGTGTTCACCAGGACCACCTGTGTGTGTGTGTGTGTTTTTTTTTTTTTTTTTTCCAAATAGAATGCAGACAAGCCAAAAAAAAATATCAGCAATGTGGCCTGAAACCCTTTGCGTCAACACCACCATATTATGCTGGGGGTTTGTTGGGCATCTGCCATTCGCCATCACTTATTGACTCAGGAGCTTGGTGTGAACCTCAGTGACTGTGGCAAATTGGTGCTTTAAAATATAGCACCTTGGGAACCACCCAGCTCCACTGTTAATGTTTCATGGCTCCCAGCACCGAAGACCAAGACAGCAGAGGCAGAGGTCCACCACTTCTGTGGTAACATCATCAGGCATCTCTTGGGGTTACACCAGTTGTACACCAGTGGCTCCAAGCCGAATGATTGTGTGGGTGTTAGTGTGCGGTCGATTGTATGTGCCCTCAGGTTTTGGGTGCCAGCTTATACATCTGTTTGTACAGTCGTGGCCATAAATAATCACCTATTCTCCTGTACCCCGTGCCTCAGGCAGGTTCCTTTATGCGCAGCAAGTCACACTGGAGTAAGAGGGGCTGAGAGGGAGTTGCCAGAGAGAGAAAGGAAGGTGGGTGGGGGGACGAGCGATGGTGGTGGGGTGGAGTGAGGTAGGGGAGGGAGAATGAAATGCGAAATGGTGGTCACATTATTTTTCTATTTTCTTTCATTCAGGGCATAATACAAAGGAGTTACGATTCGGTAGATAAAGCTGCATCACACATTGTATAGCGGCGTCAGATAACAATCATTAGATAGGAGGTGATATCAAGGACTGGCTGGTGAGAGAAATATATCGACGTGACAGATCAAATATTAATGTAGAGCCATCGAGATTGTGTGGGCCCAGATTGTCAACACGTGAAAGCCAGAGAACGAGAGAACACGGGCCCGCCTCCTCCAGCACACTAAGGACGAGTGGGAGCTGTTCAGACGAAACCAGCAAACCATCAACAACATTGTTTCCCCGGTGCCACGAAGCCTGCATGAGGTTTTTAAGGCATGAGGCCACTGGACTACATACTTAGGCTTTCCTGGTTCCTTTGGTTTGACCACTGTCGGTAAACACTGACGTAGACTTATTCTGGGAGTTTGTGGTAGGATTTTGTTTCATTTTCTCTCTAATGAGAGATATCGTTATCATATCTACCATGAGGACAGACCAAATTTATTTACCTTTTATGCACAGTTATTTTAAATAGGCTTTTCATATAAAGATATCATTAAATAATTATTGAATTGACATGATGGTGACTCTATAGAGGGAATGTATACCGAGAAGAGGATTATATTTACTGTGGACAACAATGTCAAAGGTTGCATATAATATTTAGTTCCAAAAAATAATTACACAAACATTACGGAAGTCAAAGCCATCCAGATTCCAATCTGCGTCTGAAGTCAAAATACATGGATAAACACAAATATATGGCTTCGTTTTAATGTCTGATTTATCACGGCAGTATATTTCTCTCACGATCCAGCATTTGATATCACCACCTATCTAAAGCTTATCTGAAGCCGCTATACAAGGTGTGATGCAGCTTTTTCTACCGAATATTAACTCCTATACATGATGCCCTGAATGAAAGAAAATAGACATATTATGTAGCCACAACTTCGCATTTCATTCTCCCTCCCCTACCTACCCTCCCTCCCCTTCTTCACTCCACCCCAGCACCATCACTCATCCCCTCACCCACCTTCCCTTCTCTCTCTGGCCCCTCCCTCTCAGCCCCTCTTACTCCAGTGTGACTTGCCGCGCATAAATGAGCCAGCCTGAGGCACAGGGCACAGGAGGATAGGTGATTATTTATGGCCACGACTGTACCTCTCAATTTTTTGTTGTTAACAAAACCATAGGCATATTCTTGACAGGACTCATTTGTCATATTTTCAGATTTAAAATCAGTCCTCTGGGCAATGGCTCTTTGCACAAGAAATTCTTATAAGATACAAGGCTGTATTGTTAATAAACTGCGTTCATGCAACATGTCCTTCATGCTGATTTGGGTGCCTGACAACTGTCATACATTCGGCAAAAACAGGATGACTTGAGTGTGAAGTCTGCTATAGAGATAGAGGAGACTTGGGACGTTCCTCTCGATCAGTAGTGGCCAGCTATTTACATAATGTGATCCACTTCTTCCACAGTTACCCTTATCAGATCTACTTGACTCATTTGTATCCATAACACCCACATCCTACTGGTTAATAAGCCTAATGAATAATGTCTG
This sequence comes from Coenobita brevimanus, assembly GCF_032717465.1. Classification (NCBI taxonomy): domain Eukaryota; kingdom Metazoa; phylum Arthropoda; class Malacostraca; order Decapoda; family Coenobitidae; genus Coenobita; species Coenobita brevimanus. The sequence goes on along the minus strand of NC_136980.1, from coordinate 13,420,581 downwards.
AATAATGTCATAATTATAATTATTAAATGACAAAGCATATACCCACATTACTTATGAGATGATTGACATTGCAGACTGTCAGCCAGCTTATTGTACTCAGGAGTGTAGATGGCGACTGCTAACCTTAAGCAAGCATCCAAGTGGTCATCTGCCATTGTTGATCTGTGTTTGGATTTTGTGTTTCATATGTGAAAATGTTGATTCACATAATGCGATTAAAAAAAAAAAAAAAAAAACTTAGGTACATGGGACATTTTTCTGACATTGGGGTGTTCTTCAATGAGAAGGTTCCAGAAACTTCCTCCAGCTGCCATGGATTTTATCTGAATATTGTTTTGAAGTTTCAGAGGCTCATTTTCTACTTCGGATATATCTATGTGAAATACTGATGTCGGGATGGGGGGGGGGGAGGGTCATTGGTGAAAGATCTGCCAGGATGCGGCGGGCTGGGCGACTACTCGTTGCCTAGCAATGGCTCCCTTAGTCCCTCCATAGTTATGGGTCCAGATATTGTCAGGATCTAGTGGCCGGCCCTGGCACAATTTTCTCAAATTTCGAAAATTGATTTTTTTTTCTCTTACCAAATTGAAGAGAAACCTTTGGCACACCTGGCATTCCAATTTTTAGCTTTTTAAACCCATCCTGTGCTTTGCAATGAAACACGAAAAAAATGCAAAATGGCAGCATAAAAACCAGTGAAAAATAAGCAGAGGAGTGAAAGAACCTCACACTATGATATATCCACATTTTCACCCCCAAAAAAATTTCATTAGTGCTGAAATGGTTTGAAATGACTAGATATGTGTATTACGAAAGAAAAAAATAGTATGTAATCTGGGAGGTTTCATTTTAAAAATATAAATTTTTTCACATTTTTCTGGTTTGTGTTTATGCAAGACTCGAGTTATTTCTGTGGTCCAGCTGGTTTAGACTGTGTACAAAGAGAGGCAAGAGGTTGTATTTTAAGACTCTGACCAGATAAGTGTCCTCATTTGTGTGTACAGGCTGAACAGTAGCAGCTAAAATTCGATAGACCTGCTCCGTCGTCACCTATCGGCTTGTCTTGTTTAATTGTGGGACGCACATCTACCCTTCAGAATTTACTGATTCTGACCAAACCTGGTTACAATGATCAGCCTACAACCTAGTTGTATCAGCAAGGTTTTGGTTGCAAAGCAACTACTTTCTGCCTAGCAACAGCCAAAAACCCGCTTTTTTTTTGCACTTTTCACGTTTTGAGCTGTTGAAGCATTACTAATAGGCGTAGAAAGCTCTGACTTCATTAGGCATAATCTTTTGAGGTAATTCCCTATTGGAAATGCACCATCTATTTTTCCCTTCTCTCCTCTAGTTTTTGAGTGGCAACCCTCCAAAGCTTGGCCTCAGCATCCCTAGCAACTAGTATTGATTTTCAAAAATACTCCCCTAGTTTCCTAGTGGCTCAATGGAACTGAGTGAAAGTTTGCATGCTTATAGACTTTGACTAATACCACAACTTTCTAGTTTACACCTATGTGCTACATTGGCCAGGTCAAGGGTCAGAGGTTATCAAATGTGAGAATGATGAAAATAGTTACAATCACAACTATGGTTGCGCGAAATGCTAAGGCTCAGAAGATTGTTAAATCAGGGGGATGATTCTTGGGTGGAATGTTGCATTGGAGTATGTCGATACAAAAATGACATTTAATGTCGAAACTCACTTCCAGTCACTAGCAGAACTATGTAGAAATTGTACCTCTGGTGGGCCATTGATCAAATTTCGAGTTCCCTGCTCCACAGTGGGTGGCTGGAACTGAATGAAATCTTGCATACATATAGACGTTAATGAATACTACAAGTTTGTGTCGTACATGCATGACCTATATTCGCCAGGTCAAGGGTCAAATGTCAAGTGCAGAAAGTATGAAAAACACTAACATTATGACCTTGCCTGCGCAAAATGCTAAGGCTTTGAAGATTGTTAAGCCAGGGCCATGATTCTTGGGTGAAATGGTGCATTGCAGTACCTCAATATATAAATGACTTCTAGTGTCGAAACTCACATCTGGTTGCTGACAAAGCTTGGTCCACTTAGAGCCACGGAGGAGAAAAGTTTTTTTTTTTGTGTGTGTGTTTAATGGCCATTGCCCACTGTGAAGGGCATTAGGCCAAACAAGACATAGAAAATTAACAATCTGTCACTGCAGCACCAGCAACGCACGTACCGGCTGGTCTAAGGGGCCAATCATGGAGGCAACATGTGGTAAAAGGCCCTGAGATTGACTAGATACACCTCCTCCCCCCAACAAACAAAATTGATCGAATATCCTCATCCAGGTCGGTAGCCCAGAGCAGATCGTAGGGATTGGTGTAGATCTTGGCTCTGAGCTGGTACAACTGGGTGTGAGCGTCAAGGGCCGGGAAGTGTCTATAGGAGAATGCGTATAGCCGATCCTTGTGGTCCATGATAGGAGGGCGAGATGGGGCGCCCTCCACTGCTGGAAGAAGGGAGGATCCTCTGACCTCCTCGGCTGAGGAGATGGCCGACACATCCTCGGCCATGGAAACAGAGTCAGAAGAGTCCTGCCCCTCCTCAGTCACTGACGGCGATTGGTGAATTTAGGCAGTAGCCTGTACCTTGGCCAGGCCTGGATCCATGTCGGTGATCGATGGGACATTGCATCAGTTGAGGAGAGCATCCAGCCTCAGTCTCTTCCGAGGTGTTGTGTGGGGGGCAGCCGCCATGCATAGGTAGGACCCTGAACGGCCACACCTCCTGGTCCACTAACATTCCGAGCCTCGGGACCCTTGGTAGTCCCAAAGAGAGAATATTCCACTGGCTTACCATCCCCGAGTGGGAGCTGCAAATGCCATCAAAATACAGTATGAGACACTATTCACCCACATGGTATCGAAGGTGAAGGATGCTCATGCACCATATAATTATCTATTGATAAAACTTAGTTTCACGTGGTAGGCCTATATATTCCCGATTCATAATTTAACCAGTCTACCCTATAACCGTTTTCTTTTTTTCCCCGTTCTCCCTTATCTAGCTTGTGCACCAGATGGCATGAAGGTAAGGGTCTCGCACTTTTAACGTTGAGTCGCTTCTCCGTATCTTTTCTCGGTAAATTTTTTCAACTTGCCAATACACCCCCCAGGTTGTGCAGTATATTTTTCTGGTAGTTTTTGATGAGATCTGAGTGATTTTGACCTCTATTTTTTTTTTTTTTTCGGAAATGCTTCATTTTGCCTCTTTTCCAATCAACTTTGACTGGATGTGGAGGTGAAATGAAGCATTTCTGACAAAAAAAAAAAGAAAAGATAAAAATCACTCAAATCACATCAAAAACCACCAAGAAAAATTTACTGCACAAGAGGTTAACCTAACCTAACAGACATAACCTAACCTAGAACTTCCGAATCCAGTGATTTGTGAACAATATTATTTCCCCAAGCAGGAAGGTGGGAGTTGTCTAATAAACTTTCTTTACAGTCGGAAACACTAAAACCACACTGCTTCCGTTACTTGGTTTTTGCATATGTCTTGTATCGTCCACAATACCACTGGATCTAAATTAGCAAGGTTCCTGACACTCTTGGCAAGTAACGTGAAGATAATACACCGTGTTTTCTCAAAAACTCAGCGACTTCCTCCGGTTCCAAGTGGAAATGCTTAATGACGCCTAAATAATCAATATCACACCAGGTGCACATATCACGTCCTACTTAGTCGGAAGCCATGGCGAAAAGGATTTGAATTATCTGCCCAGAAGGAATCAAAGAGTGCACTTCAAGCTGACTGGCAGATACCATTACGTGACCAAGAGTATGCCTATGAGTGGTGGAAATAGACCTAGAAGACACATGCGCAGTAGACGAAAGGAGAAACAAACGTACGAATGCACGCATTTTTTTGCACGGACCGGCAGAGTCAAGATCTATGGAATGGTATTTAAGTAAATTTTTATTTAAAAATTCAATAGCTCCGTAAATATCGATTTTGCAAATGGAGTTGTGGGGGTCCATTAGCATTCTTAGGTATCATACTATGCATTTATGGTGGTAATATCCCCGAACTGCCTATTGGCAAATTGTAAAATAATACCCTTTTCTCCTCCGTGATAGTACCCTCTCACCTTGTTTTATATTGGTGCCAGATGATTGCCCTAACATTGTGTATAAATTAGCTGGTAGACTCGACGCCATAATTACTTCTGTGCAACCGTGCCCTAGATTACATAAAATTGTTTAGCTTGTCACTTATGATAATCATGTGCAAGTTGCACTACACGCAGTGAGTGGATGGTGGGCACCCCACCTCCTATTGTGAATTCTTTTCTGAATTATCTCGGAGTAAAAATTACTGAACTGAAAAACCAAATATTAGTATTCAGCAAAAATCTCAGCTACCGGCATATACACATCCTGGATATGTGGTTCATCAGGGAAAGATCGATGGAAAATGTAATATAGTTAGGAAAATCAGATGGCTGTACTAATCCTGCAGGTCGCACTTGGTATTTTGTCTGTTGCTCAACCATTCCACACCATACAGTACAGCATGTTCACTAAGAGACAGTGAATGCCAGGTCATACATAGCCTTATCATGCAACATTTGATTAAAAAGAAACATGATTACGAACATGTATTGTTTCGTTCAAGTTTTATGCAAAGGCATGTCATGAAGATGCGCTTCCTGGAATATTTCGTCACCCGCTCACTCATCTACTGTCTCTTATCGCCCTCTCCTAGATTCTCGTCCTATTGCGACTTGCTTCACGTAGGTCAGTGTCAGAATAAGACGATACTACGGCTCTGCATTCTGTATATAACATATTTTCGTGACCAGAATCATGCCCTTCTGTTAATCTCTTGTTTCAACTCTGCATTCTAGATGAATAGACGGAAATTTTAGCACAAGCTGAGTAAAAAAGAGTATAGTAGGTGTGGGTATGTGATGTAAGTTGGCATGAGTGTAGGTGTAAGAGGGTGTTAGTGTAGTTAATGCAGGTGAAGGGAAGTGTGCGTTTAGGTGGAAGTGAATTTAATCCGTTGGCTGCGGCATTTACTTCCCTTTATCTGTGTGGTTTTCTCGCCAAAACTCAATACTCGCAAAACATGAAATATATATCAGTGTACTCGCCATATATCTGTATATCCCCTGGTAAACATGTTTTTTTTCTAAAACCCCGTGGTAATTGCGAAGTTGTGAACAGAAGTTAGAGAAGTTGGTGACATAAAGCATCTTGCATTTACCGAGTGTGAGAGAAAACGGAGCATCAGAGCGGACCCTAAAATAAACTGAAAATGCCGGTACAAATGTAAACCACATCGGGAAATGGGTGTACTGATAAAGTACGTGGTGTTGTGGACTGTGGAATATAAGAACAATATGTGGATATGGGTATGGCATGGATATGAATGATAGGGTGATGTTCTAGTCACACCGACATAACTGTACACCTGATAATAGCTCGCTAAAATGCCCTGGTATGTTCACAAGTAAGCTAGCTAGTGACACTAAGAATCTGTCGTGTGTGTGTGTGTGTGTGTGTGTGTGTGGACCAGCCTCTAAACTATGTAAGTCGGTGCAAACACAAACTATGGGGAAGAAGGGGGAGTGCTGATGAAAAAGCTCATGTGTACTGCTTTGGCGGTTGTGCTTGTGGATGTGGGTGTGGATGTGTGTGTGGGTGTGGATGTAGTGAGTGTGGGTTTAGGTGAAAGTGAATTTAAATGGGTGTGGGTGTGATGCTTTGGTGGTTGTGATTGTGGATGTGGTTGTGCGTGTGAGTAAGGGTGGAGGCAGGTGTGGGTGAAGGTGGATATAGATGTAAGTGTCAGTGGGAATGAGGATGTACTGTATGTATGAGCGAAAGGTGTGAGTGGTTGATTATGTGTAATGATGGATAAAGGTATGAGTAAGAAGTGTGATGGTGTGGGTGTATGTGAGAGGTATGAGTGTAAGATGAAAAAAAGAAAGTTGCCTTGAATGGCTAAAGAGAAAAGAGTTATGAGAAAATTACTTGTGGTCAGCTGAGAGATCTATAGCCACTGTACTGTATATAAATAGTTTATCCTCTATCCTTGGATGGGAAAAAGATGTTGGGATGATAATATATTGTTTTATCATTTCTACTCCCGAGTGGCTGTGTGTCGAATGAGGGTGTAGGTGAGAGGTGTGTAGGTGTGGGTGTCGACTGAAGTGAGGTGTTTTGTAAATATGTGTACTTGGAAGTATGGTAGTAAATGTGGGACAGAACATGGATGGTGAGAGAGAGAGAGAGAGAGAGAGAGAGAGAGCAAAATAAATTAATTACTGAAAACCCTGCCACGCACTTCTCTGTAATACTTGTTCCAGCTAACGGCAATCACTTATGACCTACACCACATTTTCGTGCTGCCATTTTGACGAGATAAATGTCTACACCAGTCACGTCACGGGAAGCCTCGGGTTGTGGCTGGTTATGACCGCTCAAAGGGCAGGACGAAAATACCGCCATAGTGTGAATACCGTCACTGTTTAAACATAGATGGCATAAACACCAAAAAACATGAACTCTCACAATTCATCAAACAACAGAACATACACATTGCCATCTTACAAGAAACAAAACTACACAGAGCACAGAAAACACCGACATTTCATAACTTCACCGTCATTCGACAAGACCGGGCCGACGGCGGTGGCGGTGGACTCATCACCCGGTACACAAATCCATCAACTTTACAGATACTAGTGCACACACACAGTCACTTCTCCCCCCACATGACACCACAACAGAAATACAATCAATTAAAATACGCACTGGTAACAAATCACACATAACAATCGCTCTCACATACATTCCCCCCCAGTCGTCCCCCACAGTACCACACAATTACTCTCCACAGATACACCACATCACTAACATACCCAACATCATCCTGGGTGGTGATTTCAACGCCAAGTCGTCGGCCTGGTATGTCAACAACCCTGACAGACAGAGGTTTGGTACAACAATCTCAGACAGATTATCTCTTCATACTAAACAGCGTAGACCAACATACCCATATCCCACACCAAGCCCTCTTTCTCCCATCATCTCCAGACATCACCTTCTGCTCCCCAAACCTCGCTCCCACTACATCATGGAGAGTGGTCAAAACCCTAGGTTCTGATCACCTCCCAATCATCATCACTACCAAAACCAGAATCACCCCAGCTGGCCACACACACACATACACTAATTATAAGAAAGCCAACTGGGAGGCCTTTGTAACTGAAACAGAACAACATCTTGAAACACTAAACTGTACATCCATCACAAACATCAACACCGCTGTGCACACTTTCAATACAATTATACAACACGCAGACAAAAGACACATCCCTAGAGGCAACAGAAAGAGACACAATCCCAACTTCACACCAGAAATTCAAGGCCTCATCAGACAACGGGATACACTGCGACACTCCCCAACACCCCATACACAAGACACCACACAACAAATACAAGAACTCAACACTCAGATAAACAATAAAGTATCAGAACAGCAGACACTAAACTGGAAAAATTACCTCCAAACACTTGACCACAAAACAAACATCAGCAAACTCTACAGTATAAAACACTAAACAGCATCACACTTTCCAACAGCAATACCACACAATCACATGCTGCCATCACAACAACAGACACCATACCCTCAAACAAACAACAAGCAAACACTCTCATCAATCACTTTTCACAAGTCAGCCATCTAAACCCCCATCCCGAAGACCGACGTATCATCCGACGTAAGAGACAGTTCACCACAGACTCAGACTACGCACCTTTCACTTACAACCAGACGAAGCACATCATTAACAACCTCAAGCACTCATCTGCCTGTGGACCAGACAACATAAGCAACATTCACCTTAAACACCAAGGTTCACAAGGCATACAAGCACTCACCAACATATCAAACTACAGCTACTCACACAACATAATACCCAACATCTGGAAGCATGGCAATATCATCACTATCCCTAAACCCAACAAAGACCCCAAATTACCTTCCTCACATCGCCCCATCACACTCCTCTGCACCCCCTCTAAAGTCACTGAACGACTAGTACTACAACGAGTCACACCTCACATTCCCCTAACCCAGTCACAACATGGCTTTAGGCCACTACACTCCACAAACACCCTTCTTACGGACCTTACACAGAGAGTTTTCGATGGCATGAATTCAGCTAGGCCACCACACAGAACACTCCTAATCACACTAGACATTAGCAAAGCTTTTGATGCCATCCCCCGCCACTACCTCACAAACAAAATAATACAAACATGCACAATAACACAAAAAGATGGCTGGCAAACTACTTAGCAGGCAGATGTGCACACGTAACATTTGCCGGTCAGTCTTCTAACATCAGAAACTTCACAAACGGCGTCCCCCAAGGATCTGTTTTCTCCCCTACACTCTTTAACCTATACATGCATGACGTACCCACACCCCACACACAACAGATAAACATAGCTTCCTATGCAGATGATATAACACTTTACATATACGGTACGCACCAAAACGCAAGCACAGCTTTACACATCATTCAACCTTACCTCAACACACTACACGAATGGTTCACCACGAACAGGCTCAAAATAGCCCCAGCCAAATCTTCAGTGAGTCTTCTCACAAACTGGACAGCAGAACACAGTCACATCCCACACCTCACCATAAACAACACTCCTCTACTACACACACACACACACACACACACACACACACACACACACACACACACACACACACACAAAATCCTTGGTGTAACATACAATACATCAATGTCATTTAAACAACACAGCACAAACATTAATAATAAAATAACACCAAGACTTAATGCTTTGAGGTCACTTGCCCATACAACATTCGGACACAATAAAGAAACCACCACCATACTATACAAACAATACATACGTTCAGTGATGAATTATGCAAGCCCTGCCTGGGCTTCTAACCTCACCAAAACACACTACAACACTCTACGGACCATACAGAACAAGGCCCTGAAATTATTCACAGGCTGCACAGCTACTACACCCACAGACCACCTACATCAAGAAACCAAAGTCCTCAAAGTCAAGGATCACCTAGACATGAGACCCACTTTCTTGTTGCAGCCTCCATAAACCCACAACATCCATTTCAGTACATAGCAGCACATCCACCCACACCAAGGAACATAGAAACAACAGCCAGCACACGATACCATACACAAATATTTTCATCTCTCCCTCCTCGCCCACCTCAGACCAGCTTTCAGAAGCATATCCACACTCAGATCACTCGCCGCTCCATTCAGTCAATTAAAGACAACACACAGCTGCATGCACGGCCTCCTGACATCCACCCTTCTGAATCCTATCTTCCTCGTGAGGACAGGGTCCACCTGGCCAGGCTGAGATGTGGGCACCATCCAGCCCTCTTAAGCTACCAGAAGAGGCTGGATGACTCTGTCGCTGACGCCTGTCCAGGATGCAACACAGCACCCCATACTATTAAGCACATTATGGAAGACTGCATTGCACACAATCACCTACGCCAACAACACAACATACACTCTTTGAGAGAGTGTGGGAAAGCCCGGTCTCGGCCATGGCCTTCCTAAGAGACTCGGGGCTGTTTGGCCAGACTGCCTAGGGAACAACAACAACTACTACTACTACTACCCTATCGTGGTATGGGACATCTCTTATTCTCTTGTCAGCTTCAAGGGTTCATTGAAAATGACGCAGGATAATGAGCTCAGTGAAGGAGGGTTCGAACAATCAGCCTTATTTCCTGCAGAACGACCATGTATTGTTTCGTTCAAGTTTTATGCAAAGGCTTGTCATGAAGATGCCCTTCCTGGAATATTTTGTACCTCGCACACTCGTCTACTGTCTCTCATCACCCTCTCCTAGATTTTTGTCCAAATGTGACTTACATCACGTAGGTCAGTGACAGAATAAGACAATATTACGGCTCAGCATCCTGTATATAGATTATTTTCGTGACTAGCATCATGTTGGTTAAGAAGCGATATTTGCCAGTTAGGTAGCCTAGATGTTTCTTGACGTTTCCCATACCGTAGCTCCGATATGAGTCAGAGTTGCCAGTTCGCCTGCTGTTTGTGAGTGTGGTTGTTTCGTAAGTTATGCATTAGTTTTGTGCAGTGTCAGAATAGTTTGTATATTTTCAGTACTCTTGAAAACAGTGAAGTGTTGTTGGCTAATAGTGAAGAGTTACTGAAGTTTGTATATCATCGGAACCTGTGAAAAAAGTGAAGTGTCGTTAAGCATTAAGTGTAACTGCAGACAGTAAAGTTTGTGTATTTCCAGTGCTTGTGAAAACAGTGAAGCTGGAAAGCATTAAGTGTAATTACTTGGAAAATAAAGACAGTGAACTTAAGAAGCCAGTGTCTGTTTACAATGCCTGAGCTGATCCTATGTACAGTACACCTAAAAGCTAACCATAGGAAGAACAACTCACTGGGCAATGTCCTTCCTGTACTGTATTACTGCTGTTGGAGCCTGTGGCAGTGTGGGACGGGGATGTAACACTGGTGTCAAAAGTATGGATAATGTAAGTGTTGCAGTGAGTCTAACCTTTCACATGGAGTCAGAAGGTGTGCAGACAAGATCCCGAGTTGGGCAGGAGGAGAAGGAGGTGTCCATGGCTGCAACTGTGAAGCTATTCCAAGCTTCAAAGAAAGAACTCCAGGAATAGTTACAGGCACAAAGTGGACAATTACAGGCGTAAAAGAAACAGCTTAAAGAACAGTTACAAGCACAAAGTGTACAACTGCTGGCACAGAATGAGGGACAGAAAGAACTCAAATAACAATTACAGGCTCAGAATGAGGGAGAGAAAGAACTCAAAGAACAAATATAGGAACAGAATGAGGGACAGAAAGAACTCAAAGAACAACTGCAGACACAGAATGAAGAACAGAAAGAATCATATGAACAGCTTCAGGAGGCATTTTAGCAGCAACAGAGGGAATTACAATTGATGATGCAAGGACAGCTGGATCCTTTCATGGGGGAAATAAAGGAAAAGCAGCAGCATTTGAAGGAGGAAGTATATGCTGAGCTACAGCAGCAGAAGTGTGAGGTAAGCAATTACGTGATGGAGTTCAGACAGCATCTAGACGACCAGGTGAAGAATGTAGACAACCAGATGATGATTTTGCGAGGGAATAGTGACAGAGTGCAGACAGCATATAGACAACCAGCTAAAGATTAGTGAGGGAGTAGTGATGGAATGCAGAGAGCATGTAGATAACCAGTTGAAGCATGTAGTTGACCATGAGAATATAATTAGTGAGGAAATTGAGGCTGTAGAGAAATATTGCACTGCTGAGCCTCGGGTTCCTTTCTCATATCCTTTGACTAATGCACGAAAGCCTCTTTTTAATCACGCTTGTTCTAATGCTGTCCGCAACAAGGAGAGGGCCTATAAAAGGTACCGGAGCCAACCCACCCCTGAATCACATCTTTTATACATTTCTGCCCGGAATCGTGCTAAGTCTGTTCTTCGCTGTGCTAAAAATAATTTCATCCGTACAAAATGCTCTCAACTCTCTAACTCGAACTCTTCCCGCTCCTTCTGGCACCTTGCCAAAAACCTTTCTAACAACTTTACCTCATCATCCTTCCCTCCTCTTTTCTACTCTGATGGCTCTGTAGCTATTTCTTCTACTGATAAAGCAGATCTCTTCGCTCGGACTTTCTCCTCCAACTCCACCTTAGACGATTCCGGTGCTGTTCCTCCCTCACTTCCCCCCTCTGACTTCCTCATGGCTAACATTAAAATTTCTTCAGCTGATGTATTTTCTGCCATTGCTGGCCTCAGTACTAATAAGGCATATGGGCCTGATGGAGTCCCTCCTGTTGTTCTCAAGAACTGTGCTTCTGTGCTTACTCACTGCCTAGGCAAACTCTTTCGCCTTTGTCTGTCAACTTGTACCTTTCCTTCTTGCTGGAAGTTTGCTCTCATTCAGCCAGTCCCGAAGAAGGGTGACCATTCCCAGCCCTCTAACTATCATCCAATTGCTTTAACATCCTGTATCTCAAAAGTTTTTGAGTCAATTCTTAATAGAAATATTTTAAAGATTCTTTCCTATCACAACCTTCTTTCTGATCGTCAGTATGGGTTCCGTCAGGGACGCTCCACAGGCGATCTTCTCACCTACCTTTCAGACTCCTGGTCATCCTCCTTTCGGGACTTTGGCGAAAGCTTTGCCATTGCACTTGACATCTCAAAGGCTTTCGATCGAGTCTGGCATAAATCTTTAATTTCCAAACTGCCCTCTTACGGTTTCTATCCTTCTATCTGTGCCTTCATCTCTATCTTCCTTTCTGGTCGTTCTATAGCCGCTGTTGTAGACGGCCATCGTTCTTCTCCTAGATCTATTAACAGTGGTGTTCCTCAGGGCTCTGTCCTATCACCAACTCTCTTCCTTTTATTCATCAATGACCTTCTAAGCTGTACATCTAACCCTATCCACTCATATGCTGATGACTACACCCTTCACCTTTCCATTCAATTCCCACAACGTCCATCTCAGCAGTTACTTCGACAGGCAAGGGATGAGGTTATGGCACACCTAATGTCTGACTTGGCTCGTATCTCTAACTGGGGTAAAAATAATCTGGTTGTTTTTAATGCATCAACGACTCAAGTTTTTGCACCTATCAACCCGACAAAATCTTCCACAGGTATACCCACTTATGTTTAATAATACTCAACTTAATCCTGCATCATCGTTGAACATGCTTGGGGTTTCATTTGCTCGGGACTTGTCTTGGAAAGATCATATTACATCTCTTGTAAAATCTGCTTCCAAGCGATTGGGTGTGCTAAGCCGACTTCGTTCCTTCTTTACCCCTGCACAATTGTTGACTCTATACAGGGGTTTTATCCGCCCCTGTGTGAAGTACAACTCTCATGTATGGGGAGGCTCCCCACATACAGCTCTTCTCAATAGGGTGGAGTCAAAGGCTTTTTGTCTCATTAACTCTCCCCCTCTTACTGACTCCCTTCAACCTCTGTCTCTTCGCCGCAGTGTTGCATCTTTATCTCTTTTCTATCGCTACTTCAATGGTCACTGTTCCTCTGAACTGTCTGCATGCATACCTCCATCTCTATGACGGGCACGTAGTACCCGTCTAGCAGCAAACTCTCACCCCTTTTCTGTCCAACTCTCTAATGCAAGAGTCAACCATTACTCCCACTTCTTCATTTATGCAACAGGTCAACTCTGGAACTGTCTCCCTCTGTCTGTATTTCCTGCTTCCTATGATCTCCAGTCTTTCAAACGCAGTGTGTCCAGGCATCTCGAAATGAATGGATCTTGAATTTGGCTCTCTCTTGTATTTGTTTTTCTCTTGGAGGGAACAGTATTGCGGGCTCATTGCCTTTGGTTCCTTCTTCGTCACATAAGAAAAAAAAAAAAAGGTTAGTGTACAGGGAGCATATGAAAAGAATGGACAGCGTATGGTGAATCTTGATGGATCCCAAGCATCTAAAGGTAGCATAACAGGGCTGAGTAATCAGAATGTAGGAGATTTAAGTCCTGGACTTAATTATAATGCCTCAGATTTTAGGCCCCAGACCAGTGAAGTGCATGGCTATAATGGGGATCCAGTTAAAAAGAAACCTCAGGAATTTGATGGTAGAGTATCTTGGGAAGCTTTCTGTGCACAGTTTGAGTTACTTGTGGATCGGAATGGTTGGGATGATAGACAGAGGACAGTGTAGCTTGCTACTAGCCTTATGGGTGCTGCAGTGGAAATTCTGGGCCAGATGTCAGTGATGGAGAGGAACACTTATTAGTCCCTAGTAGAAGTGCTGGAGTGTAGATATGGAATCACGTACCAGACTGAGGTTTACAGAGCAAGATTTCGGAGCTGTGTACGGGCTCGAGGAGAATCCCTGCAGCAGCTTGCTCATGACCTGGAAAGTATGGCATACAAGGCATACCCTGGAGCAGCACCTAACCTGTTGGCTATTCTTCTGAAGGTCCATTTCATTGATGCTTATGATAGCGCAGAGTTGAAAGTGTAAGAGAAGTAGGCAAGAAGCATGCAAGAAGCATGCAAGAATCACTAGCCAGGGCTCTACAATTTGAGTCTTACATCACGTCCAATACATCCACTTTTCAGACAGGTCGTAGTGCAGGATTCAACGCAAGAAAATTTTGAAGGAAGATGTTCGTATTGTGAAAAGCCAGGACATCGGAAAGTGGATTGCAAGAAGCAGAAGAGACAACAGAAGATCAGACTATGTTGCTGGTTTTGCAGGAAGCAGGGACACAAGAAGGTTGATTGTTACAAATGGAAGAAGGGGCAAGAACAAAACAGTGCAAGAAAATCTCAGATTGCAACAAACGGGTGTTCATCATGTGGTGAGGTGGGACACATCAGCTATGACTGTCCAACGGAGAAGGATGACGGTAAATTAGTGAAGGCTGGTGATGAGAGGCAACCACCAGCCAATTTTTCCCAAGAAGTCTCACCACCGAAGAAATGCAGGAGAACCTGGATGAATACTGTGTGAGAAGACGGTAGAACAGACAGCAAGGAGTGTAGTAGGAATGGGAATCTTTGCAAGAAGTGCCGCTGTATGATTGTGATGGCCAGTGTCAGATGTAGAAGACCCGAAGAAGATGCAGATGGAGGAAGCAGATTTACAACCTGTGCTAGAGTGGCTACAGTGGAATACATTGTGACCATCTTGGGAAGAAGTTTCCAGGTTAAGCCCTGCGACCAAGAGCTACTGGAGTCAGTGGAACTTTCTTCATTTGAACAACGGGCTACTGGAGTGTCAGTGGGAGACACCTGATGGCCTCAGCAAGTATTGGCATCTGGTGGTTCTGAAGAATAAAGGGCTGAGATCTTGGATGAGTCCCATAACCAGATCACTAGTAGGCACCTGGGAGTGAAGAAAACTCTAAGCCGGCTACAACAGAGGTTCTACTGGATTGGCATGCGTCAGGATGTTGAAGAGTGGTGTCGGGCCTGTCATGTGTGTTGTGCCAAGAAAGGACCCAAGAAACGTGGTTGCACCACTCTCCAGCTGTACCAAGTGGGTGCACCTTTGGAAAGAGTCACGGTGGACATTGCTGGACCTCTGTCACTCACTGAAAGAGGGAACCAGTATATATGTGTCGCCATGGACTACTTCACAAAGTGGCCAGAAGCCAATGGTATCCCTGACCAATAGGCTGCGACTGTTGCTCATGTGTTGGTTGACCAGTTTTTCTGTTATTCTGGGATGCCACAAGAGCTACGTTCAGACCAGGGTAGAAACTTCAAGTTTGCTGTGTTCTGTGAGTGCTGCAAGTTATTGGGGATCAAGAAGACCAGGTCGACCCCACTAAGGCCATAGTCAGATGGGATGTTGGAGAAATTCAACTGGACCCTAGGGGAAGAATTGACCAAGTACTGCATAGATGGACAAACAGAATGGGACCAGAAATTACCTGTGCTGTTGATGGGATATCGATCTGCATCCCATGAGTCTGCCAGGTACACCTCTGCAAAACTGATGTAGAGCCACGAGTTATGCCTACCCATTGACTTGTTAATGGGAAGACCACCTGGTGAAGAGCTGCCTACAGATACCACCGACTATGCAAAGCATCTTCAGGAAAGGCTGGCTGAGGTACATCATCAAGTGCAAGGAGCCCTCAAGTTTTCAGGAGAGGTGATGGAGTACAAGTATGATGCCAGGGCAAGTGAGGTGAGCTGAACCCCTACACCGCGGGCATGTTTACCGATGTTTTGCGTGTGCCGCGGGGTTATTCGGGCTCCGACAGACTCTCAAAAAATATTTTGCCAAAAATCAGTTATTAGTCCTAGAATATTAAAATTATATATGCTTATGGCACATACCTTCAGCTTTCTTCTGAAATGTTTGTTGAGCCTTCGTCGTTACCGTAGGACTTGTGGAGACCTCTGAAGTTGGGTAACGAAGTCTCCACTTTACACTTCCCAACAACCCGTAATATGATTACCACAGCCAGATAGTAACACTATATAAACACTACTCTATGATTTTCAAGTAGTTTGGGATCCATACTCCAAAAAAAAAAAAAAAACACTGTGAAAGCAATGAAAATTATGAGCGCATCTGACCATCACACTTACGCTAGTTCGCTCTTGGTACTCTGTCATTTATTATTCATAAAACCCATCACACTTTATATTTCTATTACTATATAACACTTATATATATCTACAGTCTTTATCCATAAGTTTCCTTCAGTAGTATTAGTTTATTGTCACTGTAGGGATTCAATTTCTTTCAGTAAAATACGTAGCATTCACTTTTTCGTCCTGTATACTGGCATTGAGTGTGAATGTCACTTTCATCTTCACTCTCATAACTCATAGTATTCAGACATGCTAGAGTGAAACTTTCACTTTCATTACTCGTGGGGTATATACTCGTATTCTTATAATACTACTCATTTACATTTCTATTTACGTTCTCTATTTTATTTACGTTATTTACATTTCTATTTTATTTACACTGTGTTATGCACTGTCACTTGAAGTAACTTATAAAACTATTTTCCATTGTTCACGTATATTTACATTCATTACTTTCACTTGCTGTTTACACATTATTTACACATTATTTACAATTCCACTTGCACTGTTTTACTCAATAGAAAGATCGTAGTCACTCTTTTATCAACTGTCAGCCCTTTACCTCTTTCCACACGAGGTTTAGTAGGGGGTAAAGGTCACAGGGCCCTTTGCATGGGGGTGAAAAAGGCCCTGAAGTCAGCAAGAGGAAACAGACGTACCTCCACTTCGGAAGATGAGAGTAAACTGATAAGGGAGGGCTGGGTGGAGGCCTACTTAGGGGATATTCAGGACTACCAATGTTAGCTCTTGAAACAGCTATGTATAGCACTGAAATGATTGGCAGGAAATCTAGACAATACATTATAAATTAGGTAGTTCCAGTTGAATGTAAATATCACTTAGGCTTCTCCCTTCCCTCCTTATATGTATATTTATTACGAAAATAGATTATACGGCATATTTCAAGGGGAAAAAAACAGCGAAAATTAGCGAACGAGTGCACGTGAGGTGTTGTCAGGTGATAATTAGCCAATTCCAGGTGTATGGCACTCTCACTTACCTTATTTCTTTCTTGTACATATTATTTGGTATAAGAATGGGCATAGGGCTTATTTCAATGGATGAAATCAGTGAAAAATTCCAGGGAAGATTTACTTAGCATAGCACGGCCGGGCAGGCGAGAGGATAGGGTAATGGAGGGGGGGTAGGGAGGGGAGTCAAGAACGGGGGGAAATGGCTAAATTGTCAACAATGGTTGGGAGTACAGATGAGATTAGGAGTGCTGACTAGTGTTGGACATTGGCAGTACTGATAGATGATACAAGCCCCCACTTGGAAGCCTGGGTGAATTCAGAACAACACAGAATCACAAAAGCGACGCCCCGTGGTATGATCTCTTGCTCCCAAGCGTCACGAAAGTGACGCCCCACGGTTAAGGGGTTAAAGGATGGTGACCAAATTTTGTTATACAATCCTCAGCAAAAGAAGGGACAGTCACCGAAGCTGCAGAGCCCGTGGGATGGGCCTTACGCTGTATTGGACCGCCTACCAGATGTAACGTATCGGAGTGGGGGAGGTAGGAAGTCTCCTCCAAAGGTGGTACACGTGAATC
The DNA here is from genome assembly GCF_032717465.1 of Coenobita brevimanus. Lineage (NCBI taxonomy): Eukaryota > Metazoa > Arthropoda > Malacostraca > Decapoda > Coenobitidae > Coenobita > Coenobita brevimanus. The sequence continues at coordinate 13,402,862 of NC_136980.1, read as the reverse complement.
GTCTGTGGCAGTACCATGGGCCAGGACAGTACAGCTGGAACGTCTCCAATGAATTGTGCTCACCCGCAGTCGAGGATGTTGAGGAGGACCAAGGAGCTGAAGTGCAAAAGGATGGTGACAGTTTCCCAAGAGAAGAAGCGAATCAAGAAGAGGACCAAGACCTTTCAGGAGGAGTGGACTGTGTGAAGGAGCAAGGACGTCGTCGGAAGCGACACAGAAGAAGACCTGATAAGTTGAATGATTATTTTGTGTATAGTTAGATGTTTCATTAGGGTTAAGGTTTATATTTGTATATATTGTGTAGTTTTGTCGAGATGACAAAGAACTAGGGAGAGGGTAGTGTTAAGAAGCAAGATTTGCCAGCTAGGTAGCTGAAATGTTTCTTGACATTTCCTGTACAGTAGCTCGGATACGAGTCAGAGTTTTCAGTTTGCCTGCTGTTTGTGAGGGTAGTTGTTTCATAAGTTATACATTAATTTTGTGCAGTGCCAGTATAATTTTTTATATTTTCAGTACTTGTGAAAACAGTGTTGTTGGCAAATAGTGATGCGTTACTGAAGTTTGTATATCATCAGAACTTGTGAAAATGGTGAAGTGTCGTCAAGCATTAAATGTAACTGCAATCAATAAAGTTTGTATAGCTCCAGTGCTTGTGAAAGCAGTGAAGCTGGAAAGCATTAAGTGTAATTACTTGGAAAATAAAGACAGTGAACTTAAGAAGCCTGTGTCTGTTTACAATGCCTGAGCTGATCCTATGTACTGTACACCTAAAGGCTGACCATAGGAAGAACAACTCACTGGGCAACGTCCTTCCTGTACTGTACTACTGCTGTTGGTCAGTGTGGGACGGGGATGTAACACATGATTACGACAATATATTGTTTCGTTCAAGTTTTACGCACAGGCTTGTCATGGAGATGCCCTTCCTAGAATATTTTGTACCCTGCGTACTCAACTACTGTCCCTCATCGCCCTCTCCTAGATATTCGTCCAAATGCGACTTCACGTAGGTCAGTGACAGAATAAGACGATACTACGGCCCTGCATCCTGTATATAGAATATTTTCGTGACTAGCATAATGTCGTATTGTTAATCTTGTTACAACTCTGCCTCTAAGATGGATAAACGGAATATTTAGGACAAGTTGAGCAAAAAGAGTACAGTAGGTGCGGGGGTGGGGATGTAAGTAGGCATGAGAGTAGGTGTAAGTGGGTGTGATTGAAGTGCGTGTGGGTGTAGGTAAGTGTGGGTGTAGAGGGATGTGAATTTAAATGGGTGTGGGTGTAATGCTTTGGTGGTTGCGATTGCGGATGTGGATATGGGCGTGGGTGTGAGTGTGGGTGGAGGCAGGTGTGGGTGAAGGTGGGTGTCAGTGGCGATGTGGATGTATGTATGAATGAGAGGTGTGCCTAAGTGTGAGTGTGAGAGTATGTGTAATGATGTATAAACGTGTAAAAAATGGGTATGTCCGCATGGAAGTGAGAAGTATGAGTGAAAGGGGAAAAAAGAGAAAATTGTCTTGAATGGCTTGAGAGAGAAGAGTTATGAGAAAATGACCTGGTCAGCTGAGAGTTCTATATCCTCTGTATATAATTAGTTAATCCTTTATCCTTCGATGGGAAAAAGATGTTGAGACGATGATAATATGTTCTTTTTATCATTTCTTCTCCCGGGTGGCTGTGTGTCGAATGAGGGTGTAGGTGAGAGGTGTGTAGTTGTGGGTGTCGACTGAAGTGTGAGGTGTTTTGTTAATGTGTGTACAGGCAAAGACAAGAGTCGTGTCACGGTTTTGTCCCAAGATTAAGTGCAACACCTGAAACATTATGAAAGCTCTACCACAGTTACATGTTCGTGGTTGGCTACCCTGACTTCGCCAAGCTTCATATATGCTGCTGATGGGATGACGGTGTGAATGAACCCATAAAATTCCGAAGCCTTAACATCGTCTTTCAAGAATTGCTGATTCCGAACTTCGTATGAGAGACGAAATGCCTACGGTTAGGCGATGATCACATGACATTTCATCTTATATCTTACTACAGAATGTCTAGCAGACCTACTATACCATGGTATGGAGAGGTCAAGCAACATGCATCCAACTATAGGAATATGAGAGGTGGCACGAACTTCCTACATTTACGGGAAACGAATCCACAACAGAAAGCTCAAACATTTGGCATAGGTATAACCAAAGAAAGGTGGATTGCAGGAGGAAGGCACAATGGAGAACCTTCATCGTTCAAGTCGTCCTCGTTTTACCGCAACACAATAGGACAAGGAGATTATCACAACGGTGGAAGCAGCACCTGCAAGCAGTGCTTACGCCGTAGGAAACGAAGTGCACTTAGAATGAAGCACACGACCAGTTCTGCGCAGACTTCGGTCGTCTTGTTTATGTGTTCGAACTCGTCTGTGGGATTCAGTTTGTCAGCCACTCTAAAAGAAAAATAATCAATTATCATAACAGAATAACTCTTCTCATGTGCTGAGTACTATAGTGAATTTTGTTTTACAGCACTTAATTTCCCAGGTCATAATTATTAACTTGATTAGCAAAGTTAGAGTTAATAAAGTTGGAGAACTGACTTCCGAACACCTATTAAACTAACTGACTTGTAAGGATAAGAGTGTTGTCATAAAAATAAAAGATGAGAAAAGCTTCATTAATACTAAATAAAAACTGCAGTCAGAATGATTTAATAATTATATAGATTAGTTTCGGTAAGTTACAAAATATTATATGCTGGCATCTACAGGCTGATCACGTGGAGCAAATGGCAACTCAAGTCAGTGCTACCAACCGATCGTTTGACACAAAGCAGACCTCTCCAAACTATAGTATTTCAGCAGATATTTTCACCAAATTTTACGACACGGCTTTTGTCTTTGACTGTACTTGGAAGTAAGCATGGTGGTATATGTGGGACAGAATTTTGATGGTGTGTGTGTGTGTGTGTGTGTGTGTGTGTGTGTGTGTGTGTGTGTGTGTGTGTAAGGGCGCATCCACACGTGTGCTCGAACGTGCTAGCACGGCAACATGTAAGCAACACAGTAACGAACACGCAGCAAACATGTTGGGAGCAGCAGCATTCAGATCATGTTGGCAACATCATGATGAAGTCTCAGCTGCCTGGTATGGACACACTTATCCCATCGCCTCTGCTGCCAGTGTTCGAAGCTGCACTGAAACATGTTTGCATACATCTGTCCAAATACTGCTACATACATGTACCCAAACATGTTGCCAGCTGTGTTGCCAACAAATGTTCGGGGGCATGTGTGGACGCGCACTGAGAGAGAGAGAGAGAGAGAGAGAGAGAGAGAGAGAGAGAGAGAGAGAGAGAGCAAAATAATTAATAGCTGAAAACCCTGCCACGGACTTCTCTAATATTTGTTCCAGCAAACGGCAGTCACCCATGACCTACGCCACATTTTCTTGCTGCCATTTAGACGAGATAAACCTCTACACCAGTCACGTCACGGGAAGCCTCGGGTTGTGACTGGTTATGACCGCTCAAAGGGCAGGACGAAAATACTGTCATAGTGTGAATACCGTCACTGTTAACCCTATCATGGTATGGGACATCTCTTATTCTCTTGCCAGCTTCAAGGGTTCAGTGGAAATGAAGCAGGATAATGAACTAGGTGAAGGAAGGTTCCAACAATTAGCATTACCTCCTGCACAGATTACCTTATTTGTTATGCATGTTATCTTAGATGATTTTATGCATATTGGGAGGGGCATTTCGACTGAGGGGTTAGATGCAGCCCTCATTAATTTCTTGAATATAGGAGTGATATACGTAGCTGCATAGAATCATCAGAAAGTGAACAGAGACGGACCGGGAGGCTTCAGAGGTTCAAAGAATTCGAAGCAGGATGTTGAACTCAACGAAGGAGGGTTCCAACAACCGGTATTAAAACCTTCAGTTACTTCTTCTTATCCTCTCTCCTGGGGACCTATTGAATTGCATCAGCAAGATACTTATACAGTCTTCACTAACTCCTAAATGTGAAAGGCCTTTCCTAAATTAGGTTAAAGCGTCTGGATGGTGAAAAATCAGCAACAGAGGGATCGAACTGTCGAAATTTACTCTTTCCCAGCCATTACGTTTTCCTGTATCTTATTCTTGCAATCTCCAGATATTTATAAAATGGATCATGGGAGAGGTTTCGAACTGGAGGGGTTAGACAGTATAGGCTTCATTAACCCCTCAAAGAGAAGGGGTCTTTTTTTTTTTTTTTTTTTTTTTTTTTTTTTAAGCTACATTCAGTCGTATAGAGCTCAGCTCGGTAGAGAAATCGTATGCAAGTCGGTATTTGCCTGGCAAAGTGTGACTTAGTGGGAAAAAGTCCGTGCTGGCTCCCGTGTATGATTAAGTTCGTTCCCCGTTAAACAATACAGTATTCCACAAGGGGCATGTGTGCTTGTCAGGTTTATTATAATAGGAATAATTAGACATAACACATCAGAGAATGAAAGCTCATATTTTGTAAGATTTTTTGTTTCTTAATCTCATGAAAAACATTTATTGGCTTCTGATACTTAATGGTTCTGTCTGGCATGACACATTTTCATGCCTCTACCGGTACACAACACATTATGATTACGGAAAAAAGTGTAGTCATCAATGAACATGGAAAGCAATAACTGAATTTGTGACTACCAGCTTAGTGCCATCAGGTGCCTTCATCTCAGTTTACCTTTCAAAACTGCACCCACCCAGACCGTATATAGCATCTCGACACATCCCAACACATATTTTATTTTTCTGGACAAACCCCTTAGATACACTCCAGACACACCCAAAACGCAAAACATCTGCACTCAGATACACCACAGACACCATTAACACTCCCAAAGAGTACAGTGACGCAGTAAATGAGTGAAACAGTTATGGACATTCAGTGCATTTGGGCGCCCGGGCGTGTACGGGGAGTAGAAAGAACCGTGTCTTCCTTATTTTTACACGTAAAATGTCTAATAGTATGCACGCTTCTAAGCTGGCCTTTGATTTATAACCTGTGAATTATAAAGTTATTGTTAGATCGAGAGTCTGAAAATGCAGGTTTGTTCTTCAACCTTTCTACTGTTCATGTGTGCAAACTAAAATACTGCAACGTTTTCTGTGAAAAAGTAGGACTTCATAACTTAATTTAAAAGTTAGAATGAGGTTAGTTATGATCTATCTATCTATCTATCTGTTGCCAGATGCCTCAATCCCGTAAGGGGTGGCCATAAGCAAATCGCCTCAGTGTCGCCGTCCCCTGTCATTTCACTACCTGCTTCCAGCTCACATCCTCCTCTCTGAAATACCTCTCCACTCCATCTCTCCATCTCATCCTAGGCCTTCCCTACCCTCTTCCCCCCTCCACCTCACTCACATACACTCTCCTCGTTAGTCTCTCGCTCTCCATCCTCTTCGTATGGCTAAACCACCCCAGCGTATTTCATCAATCAATTTCTATCACATCCACATCCACATCCACACCACCGGTATTAGGAGGAGTAGACTGTAGCACCAGTCGAGCAGGGCAGTACTCCCAGGGTGGATGGAAATCTGATGATAGGAAGAGATGGAGCACCCATTTCATCAGTCCTCGGGACTAGTTCCTGACCATCCCCTTTGCTGAACTTTTTTAGTGTCTCAGTAACACAGAGAGTAGGCCAGCATGCTCTCCAATACAAGTTTCTCAAACTATCAGCACCAAACCACATGCACAGTACACACTACACTTCCTTTTCCAATATTCAAAAACAAATCATGGCTTCAAGACACATAGCCTCGGAGTCCCCGGGGAGGGAGGGGGGACCATAAATGCCCCCACTTTCCGCCCCTCTCCAGGTGACGACTCGAGCCACCTGGAACCACTATCTGACTCACTTCTTCTTTTCTGCAACATTCGCGGCCTTTCCTCAACTTTCTCTCTGTTGAGCACCACCTCTCCTCCTCTAAACCTCACCTTCTTTTCCTAACTGAGACTCAGCTGTCTGAGGCAACTGACAGCAAACCCTTTTCTGTATCCTCCTACTTTCTCTATACTCATTTCAAAGCCAAAGGTGGCTGTTGTGTATATATACGCAACGACTTACCTTGCTCTCGTGTTCCTGAACACGATTCATCTAATTTTTCCACACTCTGGCTTTGGCTTTCCTGTCATTCTCTGACTAAATACATCTGTGCTGTCCACATATCCCCTAATTCTACTGACTATGAAAAATTCTTCGACTATCTTACTTCTACGATGGAACACATTCTATCCATTTCTCCTTTCTCTGAAATCTCCATTCTATGGACCTTTGGCTCTCCTCTCCTCTCACTGATCCACCTGGTGAACAAGCCTACATCTTTCCCATCCTGAATGACCTAGAGCAGCTTGTACAGCACCCTACCCGTATCCCTGACCGTCTTGGTGAGAGCTCCAACATACTTGATCTCTTCCTTACAACTAATATTTCTGCTTACACTGTTAATCTTTTGTCTCTTTTAGGCTCCTCCGATCACAACCTTACTACTGTAACCTGTCCTATCGCTCTGGTGCAGCCTGTGGACCCTGCAAAGAAAAGTCGTCTGTGGCATTTTGGAGCTGCAGATTTGGAGGCCCTCAGGCAGTACTTAATTGTTTTCCCTGGAATGATTATTGCTTCCATGGCCGGGAGCCATCTGAGTGTGCCTTGCCTATTACGGGGGCTATTTTCGCGGGCATGGAAGCATACATTCCTTTCTCATATCCTTTGACTAATGCAGGAAAGCCTTTGTTTAATCACGCTTGTTCTAATGCTGTCTGCAACAAGGAGAGAGCCCTGAATCACATCTTCTTTACGTCTCTGCCCGGAATCGTGCAAAGTCTGTTCTTCGCTCTGCTCAAAATAATTTCATCCGTTCTAAATGCTTTCAACTCTTCAACTCAGATTCTTCCTGCTTCTTCTGACACCTTGCCAAAGACCTTTCTAACAACTTTACCTCAACATCCTTCCCTCCTCTTTTCTACTCTGATGGATCTGTAGCTATTTCTTCTACTGATAATGCAGATCTCTTCGCTCAAACTTTCTCCTCGAATTCCATCATAGACGATTCCGGTGGTGTTCCTCCATCACTTCCCCCTCTAACTTCCTCATGCCTGACATTAAAATTTCTACAGCTGATGTATTTTCTGCCATAACTGGCCTCAATACTAACAAGGCATATGGGCCTGATGGAGTCCCTCTTGTTGTCCTCAAGAACTGTGCTTCTGTGCTTACACTTTGCCTAGGTAAACTCTTTTGCCTTTGTCTGTCAACTTGCACCTTTCCTTCTTGCTGGAAGTTTGCTCTCATTCAGCCTGTCCCAAAGAAAGGTGATCATTCCCAACCCTCTACATTAACTATCATCCATTTGCTGTAACATCCTGTATTTCAAAAGTTTTCGAGTCAATTCTTAATAGAAATATTTTAAAGCATCTTTCCTATCACAACCTTCTTTCTGACCGTCGGTATGGGTTCCGTCAGGGACGGTCCACTGGCGATCTTCTTACTTATCTTTCAGACTCCTTGTCATCCTCCTTTCGGGACTCTGGCGAAAGCTTTGCCTTTGCACTTGACATCTCAAAGGCTTTCGATCGAGTCTGGCATAAATCTAATTTTCAAACTGCCCTCTTCTGTCTGTGCCTTGATCTATAGCTTCTCTTCTTTTCTGGTCGTTCTATAGCCGCTGTTGTAGACGGCCATCGTTCTTCTCCTAGACCTATCAACAGTGGTGTACCTCAGGGCTCTGTCCTATCACCAACTTTTTTCCTTTTATTCATCAATGACCTAAGGTGTACATCTAACCCTATCCACTCATACACTGATGACTCCACCCTTCACCTTTCCATTCGGTTCCCGCAGCATCCATCTCAGAAGTTACTTCAACAAGCAAGGGATGAGGCTATGGGCCTATGACACACCTTATGTCTGACTTGGCTCATGTCTCTGACTGGGGTAAAAATAATCTTGTTTTTAATGCATCAAAAACTCAGTTCTTACACTTATCAACCCGACAAAATCTTCCACAGGTGTACCCACTAATGTTTAATTATATTCCCCTTAATTCTGCATCATCCTAGAACATGCTAGGGGTTTTATTCTCTCGTGACTTATCTTGGAAAGATCACATTACATCTCTTGTAAAATCTGCTTCCAAGAGATTGGGTGTGCTAAGCCAACTTCGTACCTTCTTTACCCCTGCATAATTGTTGACTCTATACAGGGGTTTTATCCGCCCCTGTGTGGAGTACAACTCTCATGTGTGGGGAGGCTCCCCAAATACAGCTTTTCTTAATACGGTGCAGTCAAAGGCTTTTCGTCTCATTAACTCTCCTCCTCCTACTGGCTCCCTTCAACCTCTGTACCTTCGCTGCACTGTTGCATCTTTATCGCTTCTCTGTCGCTATTTCAATGGTTACTGCTCCTTTGAACTGTCTGGTTGCATCCCTTCACCTCTACGTCAGGCACATAGCACCCATATAGCAGCTAACTCTCATCCCTTTTGTGTCCAACTCTCTAAAGCATGAGTTAACTGTTACTCCCAGTCCTTCATTTATGCAACAGGTTAACTCTGAAACTCTCTCTGTCTGTATTTCCTGCTAGCTATGATCTCCAGTCTTTCAAATGCAGTGTGTCCAGCCATCTCGAAATGATCGGCTCTTACATTTGGCTCTCTCTTATATTTTGTTTTTTCTCTTGGAAGGAATGGTTATTGCGGACTTGTGGGCTTTGGTTCCTACTTCCTAGCATTATATATATATATATATATATATATATATATATATATATATATATATATATATATATATATATATATATATATATATATATATATATATATGTATATATTTTATGTGAGGAAGAAGGAACCAAAGGCCATGAGCCCGCAGTAACAGGTCCCTCCAAGAGAAAAACAAAATACAATAGAGAGCCAAATTCAAGATCCGATCATTTTGAGATGCCTGGGCACACTACGTTTGAAAGACTGGAGATCATTGGCAGCAGGAAATACAGACAGAGGGAGACAGTTCCAGAGCTGACCTGTTTCATAAATGAAAGACTGGGAGTAACGGTTAACTCTTACATTAGAGAGTTGGACAGAAAAGGGATGAGAGTTTGCTGCAGACGGGTGCTACGAGCCCGTCGTAGAGGTGGAGGAATGCAAGCAGACAGTTCAGAGGAGCAGTGACCATTAAAGTAGCGATAGAAAAGAGATAAAGATACAACAGTGCGGCGAACAGACAGAGGTTGAAGGGAGTCAGTAAGAGGAGGAGAGTTAATGAGATGAAAAGCCTTTGACTCCACCCTACTGAGAAGAGCTGTATGTGGGGAGCCTCCCCACACATGAGAGTCGTACTCCACACAGGGGCGGATAAAACCCCTGTATAGAGTCAACAATTGTGCAGGGGTAAAGAAAGAGCGGAGTCGGCTTAGCACACCCAATCTCTTGGAAGCAGATTTTACAAGAGATGTAATATGATCTTTCCAAGATAAGTCCCAAGTAAATGAAACCCCAAGCATGTTCAAGGATGATGCAGGATTAAGCTGAATATTATTAAACATTAGTGGGTATACCTGTGGAAGATTTTGTCGGGTTGATAGGTGTAAGAACTGAGTCTTAGATGCATTAAAGACTACCATATTATTTTTACCCCAGTCAGAGATATGAGCCAAGTCAGACATTAGGTGTGCCATAGCCTCATCCCTTGTTTGTTGAAGTAACTGTTGAGATGGGCGTTGCGGGAACCGAATGGAAAGGTGAAGGGTGGAGTCATCAGCGTATGAGTGGATAGGGTTAGATGTACAGCTTAGAAGATCATTGATGAATACAAGGAAGAGAGTTGGTGATAGGACAGAGCCCTGAGGAACACCACTGTTGATAGATCTAGGAGAAGAACGATGGCCGTCTACAACAGCGGCTATAGAACGACCAGAAAGGAAGCTAGCAATGAAGGCACAGATAGAAGGATAGAAACCGTAGGAGGGCAGTTTGGAAATTAAAGATTTATGCCAGACTCGATCGAAAGCCTTTGAGATGTCAAGTGCAATGGCAAAGCTTTCGCCAAAGTCCCGAAAGGAGGATGACCAGGAGTCTGAAAGGTAGGTGAGAAGATCGCCAGTGGAGCGTCCCTGACGGAACCCATACTGACGATCGGAAAGAAGGTTGTGATAGGAAAGATGCCTTAAAATTTTTCTATTAAGAATTGACTCGAAAACTTTTGAAATACAGGACGTTAAAGCAATTGGACGATAGTTGGAGGGTTGGGAGTGGTCACCCTTCTCTGGGACTGGCTGAATGAGAGCAAACTTCCAGCAAGAAGGAAAGGTACAAGTTGACAGACAAAGGCGAAAGAGTTTGCCTAGGCAAGGTGTAAGCACAGAAGCACAGTTCTTGAGAACAACAGGAGGGACCCCATCAGGCCCATATGCCTTGTTAGTACTGAGGCCAGTGATGGCAGAAAATACATCAACTGAAGACATTTTAATGTCAGCCATGGGGAAGTCAGAGGGGGGAAGTGATGGAGGAACAGCACCGGAATCGTCTAAGGTGGAATTGGAGGAGAAAGTCTATGCGAAGAGATCTGCTTTATCAGTAGAAAAAATAGCTACAGAACCATCAGAGCAGAAAAGAGGAGGGAAGGATGATGAGGTAAAGTTGTTAGAAAGATTTTTGGCAAGGTGCCAGAAGGAGCGGGAAGAATTCGAGTTGGAGAGTTGAGAGCATTTAATATGGATGAAATTATTTTTAGTAGAGCGAAGAACAGTCTTAGCACGATTCCGGGCAGAAACGTAAAGATTATGTGATTCAGGGGTGGGTTGGCTCCGGTGCCTTTTGTAGGCCTTCTCCTTGTTGCGGACAGCATTAGAACAAGCGTGATTAAACCAAGGCTTTCTTGCATTAGTCAAAGGATATGAGAAAGGAATGTATGCTTCCATGCCCGAGAGAATAACCTCCGTAATGCGCAAGGCACACCCAGATGGCTCCCGGCCATGGAAGCAATAATCTTTCCAGGGAAAATCAAAGAAGTACTGCCTGAGGGCCTCCCAGTCCGCAGCTCCAAAATGCCACAGACGACGTTTCCCTGGAGGGTCCACAGGCCGTACCGGAGTGATAGGACAGGTTAAGGTAATAAGGTTGTGATCGGAGGAGCCCAACGGAGAGAAAAGATTAACAGAGTAAGCAGAAGGATTAGTTGTGAGGAAGAGGTCAAGTATGTTGGAGCTCTCTCCAAGGCGGTCAGGGATACGGGTAGGGTGTTGTACAAGCTGCTCTAGGTCATTAAGGATAGAAAAGATGTAGGCTTGTTCACCAGGTGGATCCGTGAAAGGAGAGGAGAGCTAAAGGTGGTGGTGAACATTGAAATCTCCAAGAATGGAGATTTCAGAGAAAGGAGAAATGGACAGAATGTGTTCCATCGTAGTGTCATAAAGACTTTGTAGTTACTTGTAGAGAAGTATATTTTAGACTTGTGGTCGAGCGGCTTTTATATCTTGTAGTAGTTTCCCCACCAGATGTCATGTAGTGACGGGAGAGGTAAAGAATAGTATGGGACTATTTTTATTTTGTCTTGGAAATATTAAACAGGTATAATAGTATAAGTCCTGGGTAGCTACCTCCCTGTCTCGCTATCTCTCTCTCTCTCTCTGTTCTAAAGCTAATCTCCGTCTCGACCTCTCTCTAGGGTCGCTTGTCTCCTTCTGTCTAGCCTGTTCGGTGGCTAATCTAGGTCTGAGCTCTCTTTCCTAAATTCTCGTGTAGTAGGGTGTGTGTCACATGTGTTCCTCGTGGGTGGACTAGATCTTTCTCACGAGAGGACTGCTGACAGCTAACTGAATCATCTCCTTACTGGCCGCTGTCGTCAGCTTTCCTCCGTGTAAGCGTTTAGCGCTGCTCGCTTCTCGCAAACACAACACCTTCTCATCATGTGACTTCCTGCTTCTATCTGTCTCTCTATCTATCTATCTATCTATCTAGTATGATTTGCAATTATAATATGGAGACCTACCACATTGCTCTGCCGCGCAAAAATGGCGTACCATCGACATTTAATAGTTATAATATATTAATACATACTACATACACATTATAATGAACTTATAAGCTAATTAAGTGAAATACATAATATTGTAAAGTAACATAATTGTATGAATATTGTATACATATATTATTCATAGTAAATAGTGATTATTCAGTAATATTACATTTTAAATAAGTTGAATACATATTGGAATAAATGCATTAAAGTAAATTATTTAACTGTAATACAGTATGTACTTGGGTTATTATAGTGAAATGCATACATGCAAGAATAAAAATAGTTTAAAATTAAGATTATTGTAAGAGTTACTAATATTTCATTTAAAGATAATGGTACTGGTCTGCCATATATGGGTCATTCTTCTTTGTGTTATTATTATTATTATTATTATTATTTTTTTTTTTTTTTTATATATATAATTAATACTATATACAAAATATATACACTTCATTCAGGGTGGTTAACTGTGATGTTAACTCTCCCCCCACTAAACAATGACTCCAAATTAGCAATTCTTGCATGCATTCTGTGCATGGCCAACAGCAATACTGCAACCACAATGCAGATAATTATGAAGACAGAAGGTGCTTGGCTATACACATAATATGGGTTGAACATACTCAAACTCAAATCCTCCCAGGGCTTCATTGTTTCATTGATCAGCTGCATAGTTTCAAACTTAGGTGAAGTCAGCTTAATACTTGTGCTCATGTTTAAGTCCATATCAGGCAGTGGGTGGAAATGTTTGTGTGTATGATTGAGAATGGCGTAGTGATTGATGGTGGAAAAAGTAGACATGGATGGTGTAAATACCGCACAGTAGTCTGGTGCTATGTATAATCCTGAGGCTGATGTATGAGATGGTGGTATATCTGGACAGACTATGTAAACTGATGTGTTATGAGGGAAATAAAAAAACTGCGAGTGTCCAATGCGTTGATGGTGTACAAGTTTATCTGGAGCAAAAGTGAAGTTGCAATGATGATGAATATTGTTATTGCTGATGATAGCCATTTCACAAGGGACCGTATCAGTAGGCTGAAACGTGAAAATGTACGCAGGACAAAGATGAACAGCATGTAAGGATGTGCGGCACTTTCGCTCAATCGTTGACTCACTTGCGAAAGTGACAGTGTCTCGTCTCTTGGAGACCATGATGAGTTCGGTGTCTGTGTTGATGTTGATGATGACTAAAGTGTTGTTGTTTCTATAGGGGAAGGGGTGTATTTGGTATACTGTGAACAGGTCTTCCGTGATGAATGGTACATGAACTATCACTGATGTTGGTGTTAGTGTTGCTTCCAAGTACGGGTAATATTGCATAAATTCCCTACTGCGGAACAATGGCTTCAATTTATGTTTATGTATGCCTTGACTAACTATCTGACGTAGCTCATGAACTGGGAGTAAGTCATTTGTGATCTTGCCATCACCAGCATTCGAAATTCCTTGCATAAGTGCCCTGAAATGATCTCTAGTGTTCTCTAATTGTAGTAGAATCGTGTCAATATGTTCTGTGATGATGGAGAAGTGCTGGAAAAGGGTAACGTTACCCTCCAAGTTATTTATTTTATCTATACTCTCGAGAGCTACGTTTTCTGCTTGTTTCAGATTTTTCACAATTGTTTTCATTGCTGAGTTCTGTCCTGTGATGAATTTATCTTGGTATGTTAGTACCTGAGCTATCTTATTAAATTTTTTGTTTATTTCTTTAAGGTCATCCTCTGTAGCCAATCCAAAGATGTTCCCAAGAATTGCGCCGCCCAGATCGAACAAACCGCGCTTTTGGCGAGTACGTGTGATGTTGTTCCTGTCGCTCAGCACCTCTGTTCCAGAAGATGGGAGATCTTGGATCATGACGAGCATAGTTGACTTCGCCTGTTCTAGTTTCCATTTCGCTAACTTCACCATTTCATCCACTTCCTTGGTGATATGTGATTGTGAAACATAATTCCCTATCTTGAAGTCCAGAGTTCGCATCGGCGTCGCAAGTCTTTCTATATAAGTAGGTAAGTCATACAAGTAATCTAGACTTATTTCAGTACTCATGACGTCCTTGACGATTGTAGTCGTGGCTGTTGGAGCTATGAGGCATCCTTGTCGTACTATATGCTTGGGGTCTAGGTGCGCATATACCCTTACTATGTATAGGAGAATCCATAGCATAAGTCCCTTCATCGTAACCTACCGAAAAAAAAATCTATTAATTTCCTATAAAGCTGTGGTTGATGATAGTGATGATGTGCGTTACGGTTGGCTGTTATTTCAATTATAGAAGGAGTTTAAATCGATATTTAATTCCCGTAAATGATGTACTGTAGATTTCAGTGGAATAGTTGCACCTATGTTCGATTGTTTGGTATATGACCTTAATTTCTTTTTTGTAATCATTGTTGTGTTCTTGCTTGGTTTCTTGAGGTACGTTCACCTGTTCGGTTGTATCCGAGGCTGAATAACTATGTGATAATTCCCTTGAAACTCGTTTTAAATGGTCAATATGAACTTGTTTTTCCTCGCCACTTGAAAGTGACTTAATTAAAACTTTGTTTGCCTTTATGTTAATTACTCTGTATGGGCCCTCAAATTTAGGGGATAATTTATTGTCTCTCGTATGAATGACTCCGTAAACAATGTCTCCTAAGCTGATAGGTGAATCTTTTGCCTTTTTGTTAAATGCCTCCGTCATTTCTTCCCTGGACATCGTTAATTGTTTTTGCACTCTTTTGTGTATGTCCTGGAATTCACGTAAACGGAGTTTAGAGTAATCATCGTAATTGTATATAGGCATGCTGTCACCTTCTAGGAGCTCATATGGTAATTTTTTATCCGTGCCATATATAATGAAATGTGGTGTGTCACCAATGGATTTATTTATAGACCCATTAATGGAGGCCTCTACTCTGGGAATCCAATCATCCCAGCTTGCATAATTTTCACTGAGAATGTGTCGTAGCACATCTAATACCTTTTATTTTGTCTCTCTACCAACCCATTCGATGCTGGGTGATAGGCCAAAACGTTAACCTTTTTAATGTTGTATTGTTTACATATTTCTTGTAAGATCTCAGAATTAAATTCTCCTCCATTATCACTTATTAATACCTTTGGGGTAGTAAAGCGACATATTACATTATCTGTTATTGCCTTTGCTACTGTCTCTGCTGTCTTATCTTTAATTGGAGCTAAAATGACATAACGGGAAAAATGATCCGTTGCTACGAATAAGTATAGGTTATTATTGTATGATAATGGCATCTTGAGTAAATCAACAGCGACAACGTCCCATGGCTGATGTGGTACTGGGTAATTACCCATCGGTGCAGGTGTGATTGGGTATCCTTTGTGTTTCGCACATGATTCGCATCTGTCTATATGATTGTGTATATCTCTTCGTAATGAAGGCCAGTAATATAATAGCTGGGCTTGGTTGAATGTCTTATCCTTTCCAGGGTGTCCTGCATGTGGGCTGTCGTGTATCATTCGTAATACTTGGGGTATCATGTCATTAGGTACTACCAACTGGTTAGTATTTCTTTGGCGTTTTGGTTGTTTAGAGTTAATTTTGTATAATGTATTATTGACCATTGTGAATTGTTCAAGTGGGACATGCAGTTTGGGTAATTGTATGTCATCTCCACTTTCTAACTTGTATATTACTTTTGACCATACTGGGTCAAGTCTTTGTGCCTTTGCGATATCCTCGTGGTTTGGGATATTTCCTTTGAGATCTAACGCCGCAACCTGAATTGTGTTCGGGTTCCTAGATAATGCGTCAGCTACTATATTCATTTTACCTTGTATATAATGTATTTGTACATTGTAGTTTTCAACTGTACATTTCCATCTTGCTCTCCTCCCAGAAAGGAGTTTTTCTTTAAACATACCCACCAGTGGTTTATGGTCGGTGAATAAGTGGATTTCGTAACCATATACCAAATCTCGAAACTTTTGTAATGCAAAAATCACTGCAAGTGCCTCTAAGTCTGTAGTGCTATAATTTTTCTCCGCACCTCTTGTTTGTCTGCTGGCAAATGCAATTGGTTGATTCTTTCCTCTTTTATCTTCCTGCATCAGTACAGCCCCTAATCCTTTAACTGATGCGTCTGTACAAATAAGAAATGATTTCGTGTAATCTGGATATGCTAAACAAGGTGCATTCGTTAGTTTAATTTTTAGATTGTTAAATGCCCTTTTTTGTTCTTCTTCCCATTGGAATACAGCATCTTTTTTGAGTAGTTGGAATAGAGGGAAGGCTATATGAGAGAACTGTGGTACGAAGGACCTATAGTACCCAGCCAGACCTAAAAATTGTCTAACTTCGTCAGTCGTAGTGGGTTCAGGAAAATCTCTCACTGCCTGTATTTTGTCATCAGTGGTGTGAATACCATCAGAACTTAATTTGTGGCCTAAGAAATTTATTTCCTTAAAGCAAAATTTGCATTTAGAAAGTTTAATTTTTAATCCAGCATCACTAAGCTTTTGTAAGAGTAAGTCTAATTTCCTGAGATGATCCTTAATATTCCTCGTTGCGATAATAATATCGTCAAGATAAACAAATATTCCTTGTCCTAAAATTCCGGACAATACGTAATTCATAAGACGCTGGAACGTACCAGGGGCTGTCCTCAGTCCCATTGGCATTCTTGTATATTGATAATGGCCTCTGTTTGTTGAAAAGGCAGTGTATTTACGTGACTCCTGAGATACCGGAATCTGATAGTATCCGTTTAGGAGATCGATGGTCGAGAATATATTATTCTCAGGACCAATATTCTGTAGAACATCACTTAGCAATGGCATGGGAAATCTGTCTGGGATGGTGTGATTATTTAGTTTACGGTAATCTACTACCGCACGCATTTCTCCATTTCTCTTGGGCACAAAGAAAAGGGGAGCGTTCCACGGAGAAACTGAAGGCTCAATAATTCCAAGCTTTAACATTTCATCGACATACTGATTTGCAAGTGTACGTTGGGAGTGTGGTATGCGATAAGCTGGTACGAAAATTGGTGGTGTTTCTGGGTGCACATTAATCATGTGATTAATCAAGTTAGTACACCCTAATTGTTCTCCGGGCAAGGCTACGGTGTCCCTGTGTGTTTCCAACAGGGTTAACAAATCATTTTCTTCGTCAAATTCACCTGAGTGAATTAAATTCTCTTTTATTCTTTCTCTATCCGTAGATTTTATCTCACTTGTTACTCCACCAATATTTATTTCCTTCACAGGGGCTAAACATTTTTCAATATTAACTATGCAAGTTCCCTTCTTCAACTGAACTTCCCCATTCATGTGATTAATAATGAATATCTGAGTTAGCCCTTCGTCGTTCGTATGACATAATGCGTTTTCTACTGACAATCCCTTTACTTTACATAATTCTTCTAAGACAAGAACAGTACTATTCCGTAATTTGCTCTTTATGGTAACCTTCATGTATGAATTAGGTGGTATAACCAAATCATTAGTGAGATGGGCTGGAAAAATTGATAAATCAGTACTGTTAGCTGGGTCACTAATTCTGGAGGATGGGGTTGCTGGTGTAAGTGGATCTATACACTCATCTGTTTGTGTATGTTTGTTTAAGCCTTTAATATTACCAATTCTTTTTGGCTCTCTTCTACCAATCGGTGAGGGCTCTGAAGTTATTTCCTCTATAAATTCATTATCAAAGTCTATTCCATTCATTTGTGGGAGTATAGTTATGTTCTCAGTTCTCATGGATCTTAAGCCCAGTAACATATGAGCTTTAATTGCTAAGTTTTCAACGATATAGAACAATGCAGAGAATGGTCTTGTAGTTTCTGTGAAACTGAGATTTAATCTTATCATACCTTTTACTGTAATCTCTTGACCATCTACTGTGTTTAATTCTAAATCAGCTTCATCCAGAAAAGTTACTTTCTTTTTATTTTTAAGAATTCTATTTAGTTCTTCATGTGTTATTAAGTTCACTGGAGAGCCTGTATCTAAAAATAAGGAAACGTTTTGATCCTCACATACAGCTGGTATCAAGATACACTCATTTCCCAACATGCCTCCTATGTGAAGTTTAACCTTGTTCTTTTTTATGTTTGTTCGTTTTTTGTCATGACTTGGTCTTCCCCGATTTGAACATAGACACAATTTTTTCTACTGTTTTGCAATCACTAGTCCAGTGCCCTTGGTATCTATGATGCCTACAGTAAGGACCAAACCCTTGTGTCTTTTGATTATCCTCTTTTGCCTTGATAAAGCATTCATACCTTGTGTGTCCTGGTTTTGCACAGTAATGACACAGAATGGACCTATCCCTTGACTGTGACCTACGAGGTGATTTCCCATAAAAAGTGTTGTTTATAGCGCGAGACCTGCTCGGGCTGCGCGAAAACTTATGAAACTGCCTGTAGGAAGGCGTGTGGGAACGAGGTCTAGGCGTCTTTGCTTGTTTGGGCTGCCTCATTTCAGGTCGCGATCGATTTTGTTCTCTGTTTGGGGTCGGTGTTGATGTTTTCACAGCTGATACTGTCTCAGGTACCCTGATTCTACCAGAATGTGCATGTGTGTCGACCACACCTGCTTTACTGCACTGCATCTCTACCTCGTTCATTAAGTCTAGTAAGCACATTCCAGGGATGTACGCGATTGTTTTGGCGATCTTAAGGGTTCTATCAGGTAATTTACACAAGGCAGCTACATAACCAATGATGTCCACGACGAGGTCTGGGGACATCTTTCCATCATCTGTTATCCACTTAGAATTCTCCAGAGTAGCTAATAGGGTTCTCTTGATTGTGGAGACATCAGCAGTTATTTCACTGAGCACATGGTTTGTAGTGTGCTCCTTACAAGATCTACAATTTTATGTAATTCTGGAATTATACCTGGCAAGAAGTTCATACCTCCAGAAAATTTCTTCAGAAATTCAGTTTTAAATTCATCATATGTCCTAGCACGATGTAGCTTATCGGAGCGCAATAAATTGCTTGCTGGACATCTTTCCTGGCTTATGCAAGATGAAAAAATAGCAATTTTCTCTTGTTCATCTAGTATGTGGCGCTTGATGAACATTTGTTCGCACTGACTGATTAATGAAATGACATCAATGCGATCCTTGTCTGTGCCAGAGAATTTTGGGGCAGTCTTATCCTCGTGATACACAAAAACGTGAGGTGTGGTTTTTAGATCAGCAGTATTTGTTTCTTGATTCATATTTAATGATTGCCCTGTTAATTCAACTTGTACGAGTTTATCGTTATGTGAGGGAATGGTAGAATATGTATGACCGGACCGGTGAACCCTGTTAAGTATATTGGCATACGTATTTAAGGCAGCTGCGAAGTCGATACTCTCAACGTCAGAAGGGGTTTCCCACTCATCATCCGAAACTCCCGTATTTGTTTCCTTATCTATAACGTGTGGTGTGGGTTGTACAATGGGTGGGCTGTCTCTTAATTGTGAGTCTGATGTGGCAATTTGTGTGTCATCTGGTATTAACGTGGGTGGTTGCGAAAATATTCCTGTCATTAAGATATGATGTTATGAAATACGCCTCTTGTTTATTTATGTCCTAGCAAACTAGATGATTAAATAAGTTGAATATAGCTAATTTTAGCACTGAGAAGAAATGAGCAAGTATAATTTTACCCACTTGATACAGATCGTAGAGGTGTGTCGATACAAAAGTCGATCTCGGAAGAAAATACAGGTTTGATTGAAGATCTCTTGATAATTCTAGTGGTGTGTTGATGGACGATATTACTCAGGAAACTCCATGGCCTGGTATTTGTAGTGGTTAACGGCTGACCCAGACAAACCTCAACATAGAACGTCGAATTTCCAACTTAACTGTGAAAATAAGTGAATATGAGTAGGAGCTATGTGAATAATGAGTAATGAGTAGTGGGTGAGAAGTGCCTGGTGTCCGTCACACGTTGCTTGGCATGGCAGACTCGCGTTGTGATGTCATCTCAGCACATGGTGACGTCGGCTTCCCACACTGGTAGCTGTGGTGAGTGAATGAGTAGCGATGAGTAACTTGAGTGAAGACGAGTGAGTAAGATGAGTTGTAAATCGTGTCTCACTCTTCGTTTGTTTGTTCCCTTTATTCTATGTGGAAGTTTTCTCTGTCCTTTTCTCTAGTGATTTATTCGTTGTGGGATGAAGACTGCCGCTACTTGTAGGTGCGTGTAGAAGATTATACAGACGACGTAGAGTTGTTAATTGTAGTTGATTGTAGATGGCTGTAGTTGATTGTAGATGGCTGTAGACTTTGTCATAAAGACTTTGTAGAACTGAAGCTAACCTTGTAGTCTCGGTTGCTTTTGTAGAAATTTGCTTTTAATTCGGAGACGATGTCCGCAGATTTGCTGGTTTGTCGTTAAGCTACTTGCAAGGCGTCGAGTGATCTCTTGACCTCTGCATCAGCGTAATGATCTGGGAGACGGAGGGGCAGGAGCTGATATTGTTGGTTGTTGTCAATCTTGATATTTTGTAGGAATTTAATGTTGATTCGTAGACGAGGTTCGTATACGTTCGCTGCTACCAAATGTCATAAAGACTTTGTAGTTACTTGTAGAGAAGTATATTTTAGACTTGTGGTCGAGCGGCTTTTATATCTTGTAGTAGTTTCCCCACCAGATGTCATGTAGTGACGGGAGAGGTAAAGAATAGTATGGGACTATTTTTATTTTGTCTTGGAAATATTAAACAGGTATAATAGTATAAGTCCTGGGTAGCTACCTCCCTGTCTCGCTATCTCTCTCTCTCTCTCTGTTCTAAAGCTAATCTCCGTCTCGACCTCTCTCTAGGGTCGCTTGTCTCCTTCTGTCTAGCCTGTTCGGTGGCTAATCTAGGTCTGAGCTCTCTTTCCTAAATTCTCGTGTAGTAGGGTGTGTGTCACATGTGTTCCTCGTGGGTGGACTAGATCTTTCTCACGAGAGGACTGCTGACAGCTAACTGAATCATCTCCTTACTGGCCGCTGTCGTCAGCTTTCCTCCGTGTAAGCGTTTAGCGCTGCTCGCTTCTCGCAAACACAACACCTTCTCATCATGTGACTTCCTGCTTCTATCTGTCTCTCTATCTATCTATCTATCTATCTAGTATGATTTGCAATTATAATATGGAGACCTACCACAGTAGAAGTAAGATAGTCAAAGAATTTTTGATAGTCAGTAGAATTAGGGGATAAGTAAACAGCACAGATATATTTAGTCAGAGAATGACAGGAAAGCCGAAGCCAGAGTGTGGAGAATTCAGGAGAATCAAGTTCAGGAACACGAGAGCAAGATAAGTCGTTGCGTATGTATACACAACAGCCACCTTTGGCTTTGAAATGAGTATAGAGAAAGTAGGAGGATACAGAAAAGGGTTTGCTGTCAGTTGCCTCAGACAGCTGAGTCTCCGTTAGAAAAAGAAGGTGAGGTTTAGAGGAGGAGAGGTGGTGCTCAACAGAGCGAAAGTTAGATGAAAGGCCGCGAATGTTGCAGAAATGAAGAAGAAGAGAGTCAGACAGTGGTTCCAGGCACCTCGAGTCGTCACCGGGAGAGGGGCAGATGGCGGGGGCATTTATGTTCCCCCCCCCCTGGGGACTCCGAGGCTGGGTGAATTGACGCCATTTTTGGTGAATTTTTAATAGGAAGTATAGTGAATTTTCAATAGGAGGTGTATATATATATATATATATTGTTACATAGCCTATGATTTCATCATCCTTTGTGTAATTTTTAACGCACAGTATGCTGCACGTTTGATCAAGAGCGTGTTCTGCCTCTGTCCCCCCCTTCTACCGTTATAGTAGAGTAAGTCGTTCTCTCTGTTATTCAGAGAGGGATTTTCAGCTTTTTGTCCCCATGGCTTCATTTGCGCGTCCTTCTTACAAGTTGTATCAAGCTCTCCTGGCCCCTATATAATGAGCTCAGTCTCTGCATCATTGCCACTTAGATCTGCTCCTCATTTTGTTCACATCTCTGTCCTCCCCTGTACAGTTATTATTATTTTGAATTTCTCAGGAAGTCTCCAACCATCTAGCAGTTGTGTGATTTGAATATACGTGTTATTGCATTTTGTTCTTGTACTGTATTGCATAAGGTTAATTCTTAGGCCTAGTGATGTTTTTGATTAGTGTTGGGTTTTATGTCAGTCATTTTTTATAATAGTTTGTATCTGTAATAATTTATCTTGCATTAACTGAGCATTACCAGGTGTATTTTCATTTTATCAGGGCTGACTTAGATAAATTTACTCTTGCTAATTTCGCGTTAATAGAGGCTATTGCAGTTAACCATATATTTAACCTGTTTATTTGCCATTACATTATCCTTATGAGTTCTGAATGTTTTGTTGTTAGTTTGAGCATTAAACTTTAACTTGTAATTTTACCTAACTCTTTTGTTTTGAACCTGGAACTTTACGGGACACTAGTGACTCTTAGTATTCTCACTATAGTGCATGTTATCTTTCTCTGTTCCGTAACATAAATTTGGCGACCTCATATCAGGATATTCAGGATATTATCATAAGGATATTGCTTGATATTTTGTGACTGTTACTTATTCATGATGTCTACTATTACTACACTTGATGAAGCCAAAGATTTTTTGTCAAATGTGCAAACAGTGTTGGATGTAGAAAACAGAACAAAGAATGAACTTAAGCTTGTTGCTCAACAATTGGGAATTGCTGTTCGCTCTCATCATTCTAAAGATCAGATTGTTGACATGATTAATGAAAGCTTGTTTAATGTAACTCCTCCAAATGAGCAAACGCAGATTGAATTAGCTAAGTTACAGCTAGCCCTGCAGGAGGCTAAGGCTAAGGAGGCGGAGGCCCGTTCTAAGGAGGCTGAGGCACAAGTTGAAATTGCTAGGATTCAGGCAGACCATGAGTATCGCATGAAACAAGGTGGAACTGGATCATCTAGCTCTGATGATTTTGATGTGGCTAAAAATGTTAAACTTGTCCCTCCTTTTAATGAATCTGATTTAACAAAGTATTTTCAGTTGTTTGAGAGGGTAGCTACAGGTTTTAATTGGCCCAAACAGAATTGGCCAGTACTCCTTCAAACTGTTCTCACCGGTAAAGCTCGAGTAACTTATGCATCTTTGCCTCAGGATCAGTCTGATAATTATGATGTAGTTAAGAGCTTGATTCTTAAGGCCTATGAGCTTGTTCCTGAAGCCTATAGAGTAAAATTTAGGACAACTTACAAGCAAGATAAGCAATCCCATGTTGAGTATGCAAAAATCAAAGAAGATCTGTTAGAGCAGTGGTTAAATTCTAAGAATGTGGATTCTGATTTTGGTAAATTTAAGCAGATGATTTTGCTGGAGGATTTCAAGAGGTGTATTTATAAAGATGTAAGCCTATATCTTGATGAGAAAAGGATAGATAATTTGTCTGATGCTGCAGTTTTAGCTGATGAGTATGTTCTCACTCACAAGAGATATTCTAGAGAAAAAGGGAAAGCTGAGAGTAAGTACGTTGCCTCTACTCAGAGTACAGGTAACAGGAAAGAGAATAAAGATGATGTTTCTCAGGAAGTAAATACCAGCTTCACCTCTAGATTTCAGAAAAGTAAATGTACTTATTGTAGTAAGCTTGGTCATACTACGGAGAGATGTTTCAGGAGACAGCGTGATGTGAACAAAAAGAAGTCTTTAAATATTCAGTCAATTGGTCTAGTGTCCACTCTTGAGAGTTCCCAGAATTCTTTAACTGAGTTAACTGAACCTGCTTTGAGGGGTAACTTAAATTCTCATGATGGAGCTCCTCTTTTGAGCAGTAACGTGGGTGACACTCTCAAGAGTTCATGTGCTAATTTCCTGTCTGATGGTTTTGTCAGTCCTCTGGACAGTAATGACAGGAAATCAGTTAAAATATATCGTAATACAGGTGCTTGCCAATCCCTTATGCTGACCAGTGTTCTAGGCTCTAATGTTAATTCCTCTGATGAAACTGTAATCTTACAAGGTGTAGGGAATAATTACTTCTCTGTCCCTCTGTGCAGAGTGAATTTAGAGTCTGGTTTTGTTAATGGTTCCGTTATGGTTGGGTTGGTTGAGACACTCCCAATGTCAGGTGTAACTTTCTTACTTGGAAATGATATTGGTGGAAGTCAAGTGTGTCCAGCTCCTCAGTTGTCTAGTGAGCCAGTGGCTGCGTCCCAGGATTGTGATGTCCCTGATGTGTTCCCAGCATGTGCTGTCACTAGGGCTAAGTCTAAAGTTACTGGTGATTTAGAGGATAATGATGATGATGATGTTATCCTAGCTGACACTTTTCTTGCTAATTTGGACCACTCACCAGATGAGGCAGTACCCCGTAGTGTTGATAATTTGTCTCGTCAAGAGTTGGTTGAGTTGCAGGTTGCTGACCCTGAGTTGAAAGGTCTAGCTAACTCTGCTTACAGTGAAGAAGAGTCAGCCGGTGCTTCTACTTGTTATTATGTAAAGTCAGGAGTACTTATGAGGAAGTGGAGACCCCCAACAGCATCAGCCGACTGTGAATGGGAGGTTGCACATCAAGTTGTCATCCCTCGTGTTTGTAGGCAGGATATCATTAGAGTGGCTCATGATTCCAGTTTGGCAGGACACCTTGGCGTGAGGAAGACTGTGACACGCATTTTGAAACACTTCTACTGGCCAGGTATCTTCAGGGATGTTTCCTGGTATTGTAAGTCTTCTCACACCTGTCAAGTTGTGGGGAAGTGTAATCAGACCGAAAAGGTTGCACCTCTAGTTCCCATTCCTCCATTTGAGGCGCCTTTCACCCGTGTGTTGGTGGATATTGTGGGCCCTCTTCCTAAGACTTCTTCATGATTTTCTTATGTGTTGACCCTGATTGATATGGCTACTCGTTATCCTGAAGCCATTCCACTTAGAAACATCTCAGCAAAGAACGTGGTTAAGGAAATGCTAGGGTTCTTCACAAAGTTTGGTCTGCCCAAGGAGGTACAGTCAGACCGGGGAAGTAATTTCATGTCAAACGTTTTCAAGCAGTCTCTGAAAGAGTTGGGCATCACCCAGATCACGTCTTCAGCTTACCATCCCCAGACCCAAGGAGCGTTGGAGAGATATCATCAAACACTCAAATCGATGCTCAAGAAATACTGTTTGGAACATCAGAAAGACTGGGATAAAGGTCTTCCATTCGTTGTGTTTGCCGCAAGAGAATCTCCAAATGAATCACTGGGCTTCTCACCTTTTGAACTACTGTTTGGCCATGAAGTAAGAGGACCCCTTAAGCTACTCAAGGAATGCTGGCTGTCGGAGGAAGATGACGTCAACCTGCTGGAGTATGTGATGAAGTTCAAAGAACGGCTGTCCACTGCTTTACAACTGGCGAGAGAGAATTTAGGAGCTGCTCAGGAGAAGATGAAGACTTGGTATGATAAGAATTCCAGGTTACGCCACTTTCAGCCAGGAGATCAGGTTTTGATTCTGCTACCAGTTCATGGGCAACCTCTTCAAGCCAAGTTTAGTGGCCCTTATTTCGTGGAGAAGAAACTCAGTGATGTCAACTATGTCATCGCCACACCAGATTGTAGAAAGAGCAAGCAACTATGTCACATCAACATGCTGAAGTTATATCACAGGCGGGACGAAAATAATCCAGTCTGCACTGTAGCTGTTCCACCCGAGTCTGCAAGTGAAGCTCTCCCATGCAGTATGAGCCTGAGTGATAGTTTGGGGAAGAATCCTGATATCATGAATGATCTCCAGACTAAGCTTTCTCATCTACCTCCCGAGGAAAGGCAGGAGTTTTCGGTATTACTGCAGGAGTACCCGCAAGTGTTCCGTGCCACTCCAGGAAGAACTACTGTGTTGATGCATGATGTCGAGGTTGGAGACGCAAAGCCAATTAAACTGCCTCCTTGCCGTGTGAACCCAGTGAAAGTTCCTCTCATCCAGAAGGAGCTTGGCTACCTGTTGGACCACAAGATGATTGAGCCCTGTCAGAGCGAGTGGAGTTCTCCTGTCACTCTGGTCCCTAAGCCAGGTGGGTCACAGCGGCTTTGCATTGACTACAGACGTGTTAATCAGATAACCAAAACAGACACTTACCCTCTCCCTCATGTGGAAGATTGCATAGACAAGATCGGAAAGGCTAGGTACATAAGTAAGTTGATTTGTTAAAGGGATACTGGCAAGTACCTATAACTGAACGTGCTAGGGAGATCTCATGTTTTGTAACATTAGGAAAGACATTTGCATGTTCTGTAATGCCATGTACAGATTGTTTTAGTGTAATAAGAAATTTCCTTTGTAAATTTCTTTTTTCTTTGTGGGGAGGTGTTACATAGCCTATGATTTCATCATCCTTTGTGTAATTTTTAATGCACAGTATGCTGCATGTTTGATTAAGAGCGTGTTCTGCCTCTGTCCCCCCCTTCTACCGTTATAGTAGAGTAAGTCGTTCTCTCTGTTATTCAGAGCGGGATTTTCAGGTTTTTGTCCCCATGGCTTCATTTGCGCGTCCTTCTTACAAGTTGTATCAAGCTCTCCTGGCCCCTATATAATGAGCTCAGTCTCTGCATCATTGCCACTTAGATCTGCTCCTCATTTTGTTCACATCTCTGTCCTCCCCTGTACAGTTATTATTATTGTGAATTTCTCAGGAAGTCTCCAACCATCTAGCAGTTGTGTGATTTGAGTATACGTGTTATTGCATTTTGTTCTTGTACTGTATAGCCTAAGGTTAATTCTTAGGCCTAGTGAGGTTTTTGATTAGTGTTGGGTTTTATGTCAGTCATTTTTGATAATAGTTTGTATCTGTAATAATTTATCTTGCATTAACTGAGCAATACCAGGTGTATTTTCATTTTATCAGGGCTGACTTAGATAAATTTACTCTTGCTAATTTCGTGTTAATAGAGGCTATTGCAGTTAACCATATATTTAACCTGTTTATTTGCCATTACATTATCCTTATGAGTTCTGAATGTTTTGTTGTTAGTTTGAGCATTAAACTTTAACTTGTAATTTTACCTAACTCTTTTGTTTTGAACCTGGAACTTTACGGGACAGTAGTGACTCTTAGTATTCTCACTATAGTGCACGTTATCTTTCTCTGTCCCGTAACAATATATATATATATATATATATATATATATATATATATATATATATATATATATATATATATATATATATATATATATATATATATATATATATATATATATATATATATATATATATATATATGAAAGGTTGAAAATAAGCTCTGAATGTATAACGAGAGGCATCTGAGAGGTTGGTCTGAGGAAATATAATAAATAAATAAATAAGGGAAGAAAACCACATAGCAAAACTGATAAATCATGGATTCTGTCACAAAGTACCATTGTTATGATAATAAACACACTATCTAAATTTTCAGGCCATCCCTCTAATGATGATACAGCCTGTGTGAGTGAGAAGGGAAAAACCAGTTGTTGGTGGCTAACCACCAAATCGGTAGGAAGGAGGGGGACAGGGGAAGAAATAGTTGACAGGAAAATAATTTGAAGTTGCCGGGGCTTAACTCACCATGCACGGGTAGTATTTTGTGGCGAGGGACAATCACAAACACATATAACTGTAACTGAAAGAAAAGCACACAAACATTACCCCAGAACACGACACACAACCGTTGATTTACATCCAGGTCCCTAATTTAAGTTGTTGGTAATGGACAGACTGAACAAACATAATAAACCCTTTCATGCACGGACTCCAATCATCAAACACCATCCTGTACAACGCACCATGATACACATCGTGTCAAACAAAGGAGGGCACAAGTTTCCCGCTGATGTGTGTCATATTTTCATATGTTTTTTTACCCGACTCGTGTCATGGTGTGCTTTACAGGTCGTTAAATAATCTAACGACTCAAACCACCTGCGCCTTAGAGGGTAAAAATGTTAAGTTTTGAAAATGTTTATACTGTTTCCTTTTCTTAATTAATTTTACTATTTTTCCCCAAATACAGAAGTGGCTGAAGTGGTGGCGTTCCTGCTGAGTGAGCGGAGCAGCTACATGGTGGGGGCCTGTGTTGAGGTGACGGGAGGATGCGACATGTGATCACACACACACACACACACACACACACTTTTAACTATACCCATATACAGTAAATGGACAAACACACTATATATATATATATATATATATATATATATATATATATATATATATATATATATATATATATATATATATTGAGGAAGGAACCAAAGGCCAGGAGCCTGCAAATTGTTCCCTCAAAAAAAAAAAAAAAATCAAGATAACAGAGAGCCAAATTTAAGATCCATTTATTTTGAGACCCCTTGGTAGACTGCGTTTGAAGGACTGGAGATCACAGGCAGTAGGAAATATAGAAAAAGGGAAACATTTCCAAAGTTGACCCGTTGCATACATAAAGGACTGAGAGTAACGGTTAAATCTTGCATTAGAAAGTTGGACAGAAAAGGGATGGGAGTTTGTTAAACTGGTTTTACGCACCTGCCTCAATGCTGGAGGGATTTAAGCAGGCAGTTCAGAGGGGCAGTAACCATTAAGAGATAAAGATACTACGGTGCGTCGAAGAGATAAGTAGAAGGGAGTCAGAAAGAGGAGCTTCCCCACACAAGAGAATTGTGCTCTATACAGGAGCGAATAAAACCCGTGTATGGTCAACGACTGTGTAGGGTTAAAAAAAAGCACCGAGTCGACTCAGCACAGCTGATCTCTTGGAAGCAGATTTTACAAGAGAGGCAATATGATTATTCCAAGATAAATCCCAAGAGAACGAAACACCAAGTTTGTTTAAAGATCATGAAGGACTGAGCTGGGTATTAATAAAAATTAGAGGATACTCCTGCGGAAGATTTTGCTGGGTTGATAGATGTAAGAACTGAGTTTTTGATGCAAGATTACTTTTACCCAAAACAGAGATATGAGTCAAGTCAGACATTATGTGTACCATAGCCTCATCCCTTGTTTGTTGAAGTGGCTGCTGAGATGGATGCTGCAGGAAGCGAATAAAAAGGTGAAGCATGGAGCTATCAGCATATGAGCGAATAGGGTTAGATATTCAACTTACAAGGTCATTGATAATTAAAAGGAAGAGAGTTGTTGATAGAACTGAGTTCTGAGGAACACCACTGTTGATGGCTCCAGGAGAAGAACGGTGGCCGTCTACAAGAGCAGCTATAGAACGACCAGAAAGGAAGCTAGAGATGAAAGCAAAGATAGAAGGGTAGAAACTGTACGAGGGCAGTTTGGAAATTAGAGATGTATGCCAGACTCTATCAAATGCCTTTGAGATGTCAGGTGCAATGGCAAAGATTTCGCCAAAGTCCCGAAAGGAAGGATGAACAGGAGTCTGTATAGTAGGTGAGAAGATCGCCATTGAAGCATCCCTGGCAGAACCCATAATGACGATCAGAGAGAAGGATGCAATAGGACAGATGTTTTAAAAGTTTTTTTTTATCAAGATTATACTCGAAAACATTCGATACACAGGATGTTATGGCAATTTGGCAATAGCCAGAGGGATGGGAATGGTCACCCTTCATTGGGTCAGGCTGAACGAGAGCAAACATCCAGCAGGAAGGAAAGGTGCAGTTTTTAGACAAAGGCAAAATAGTCTACCTAGGTAGGGTGTAAACACAGAAGCACAGTTCTTGAGGACAGGAGGGACCCCATCGGGCCATATGCCGTGTCAGTACTGAAGCAAGTGGTAGTAGAAACTACATAATTAAGACATTTTGATATCAGCCATAAGGAAGTCAGATGTGGGAGACGATGGAGGAGCAGCACCGGAATCGTCTAAGGCCCGTACTATAAAAACTAAACGTCAGTATTTACGAACGGGAACGTCTGACATTCCTGCTTTTCCTATCATAAATAAAGCTGCTGTTCACGCCAGGCTTTTGTCACCTGTTTATGGCCAAAAATAGTACTGGAATGTGACGGATAAACGCCACCAGACACCCCCCTTTCATATAACAAACTCGAATATTCATAAACACGATAGCCGTTTTTTCCATTAATGAATATTAATTCAGGAATAAAATTTTCCTTGGCAGGCTAAACTCTATGAGAAATACAGGGCTGTTCAGTATTATTTACAGAACTGAACGTTCTTGTCAACGAATAAGAGTAAGCAAAACATCTGTGGTGGTGAGGTGGCGAAGTGGTGCATAATATTTAGAGTTATTAAAATAAATTGTTCTCCTAGGTTAATTTCAGACTGCCTGTGTAATTTCTCAATAGTTTCTTGAAACGACAACACTATTAAAGTTTACGTGTTTCCATCTTAGTGTTATAGTCGTCACATTTAAGGGGATAAACAATATCTGTGTGTGACAATGATGGCATCTAGAATTTATGCAGTTTAATTGTACAGTTGATTATGCAGCAGCTACAGTGGTTGCTAACATGATGAAGTCACAGTACTTTGCTGAGTACATCACTACTTTTCCTCCATGCTTGAGGCTAAATAAGTGTATAATGTAGAAGAGGTGTATATATACAATATATTACATGGCAAAAATTACAGATATCCGAGTTAGGTCAGTGTTGGTAAATGGTTTGTTAGGTTTGTATTTTCACCAGTTTTAGTGTTCCCCTATACGGTTAAGTTAGAGCAATGGGTGAAAAAAAAATGCAGTATATAAGTTTTTCATCAGTACCAACAAATAAATGCAATCACTTTAGTTCTTTATTGAAATTTCTAGTTCGGTTCTGCACCAAAATAGATTTATTAGCTGATTCAGGCAAGATAGGTGAAGTTACCAAAGGTTGAGTGAATTATCTGGTTAGGATTCTGACTAAAATATTGACCAAATTCAATCAAGCACTCAGACCTGAACATAAGTGAGTTAGCTTTAATATAAAAAAATATTAATAAAACAATACAAATTATTTCCTGACACACACACACACACACACACACACACACACACACACACACACACAAATCCTGAGGTATTACCATACATATATAATACAAAAAATAGGTTAATTAGATGGAAATGACAATTACTGTAACGGAGGAGTAGATGGTTTTTGGAAAGACAGGGAATACCGGTGATGGTTTGGGTGGAAGGGTTATACATGAGCATGAGAGAAACAGTTAAGCAGTGACTGACAAACAGGACAAAGAAATAGATAAATATTTAGTGAAGGAGACCAACATGAAGCATACGAATAGTTTAGGAAAAAGCTTGGAAAACAGCAGTCTGATAATGTATAAATTAGAACTGGATGAATGTACTATACTGTAAAGGCGGAATGATTTCTGGGAAAAGTTAATACCTTTCTAGCTATGGTTGCCATACGTCCGGATTTTCCCGGACATGTCCTGCACTTAGGTGTCAAAATCTTTGTCTGGGAGAATTTTTAAAAATTATCCAAAAGTCCGGAATTTCAGCTTCCATCACTTTTTTTTTGAAAAATTTAATAGATCATTAACTCTAATGACAAGAGAGAGAGAGAGAGGCCTTCGTTGTTTTCATCAGCTGTTAAGTGTTGCCAACTTGGCTGGTTTATTGCTAGCTGTTACCTATAACTCAAATGTCCTGCGTTTTCCTGTTGTTCAGCCACGAGCTTTTTTTTTTTTTTTTTTATTCCATAGTGGTTTTATAGCCATAAAGTAAATGGTAATTGCACACAATTATTGGCTTAGTTTTGATTTTTACACTATAGCATTTGTTATTCTTATGATGTTATCCTGTGTCTAAGGCGCTTTACCATTAAACAGTCATAATCTGGCCAGTTCTGTTCTTTGACTGTGTTTCACTATATTGTAAAAAGATTAAAGACTGTGATGCAGTACAACAGTACTGGTGTGTGTGTGTGTGTGCAGTATATATATATATATATATATATATATATATATATATATATATATATATATATATATATATATATATATATATATATATTATAAAGTTTCATAATATCGAAGGCCCAAAGTGTGTGTTCAGGGGGGCGGGGGGACCATGGGTTTCAACGGAGGCGTCCGGTATTTTGACAGTTCAGATATGGAAACCCTGTTTCTATCAGACCGGAAAAGAGGAAGAAATACTGTACCAAGTAGCTTAAGAAATCATTGCACAATGTTTGAAGGGAAAAGTATTAATCAAGAATGTGAATACCAGAAAAGTATAATTACTGATCTTATCCGGAAATTTTCTCGTAATAACCGAGACAGGGAAGGCGGCAATAGTACTGAGAAAAATAATCTGTAGCCACATACGTAGGAACTGAGTGAACAAGTGTGACTACACACATCTGACAACCTTTATTTTCCAGCATAATCTGCTGGTCATGGCTGCATGATAGATGTGGAAAGAAATTGCTGAAAAACAAATGGAGGAGTATTACTGCATTCCTTATGTGTTGGTGCTGCAGTGGATGTCACCATTCAGTCAGCTTTGTAAAGAAGCAAAGCAGTCTCCCATGCCTAAAATGATTCTGTATCAAGTATATATTTACATCTTGCATTACATATTTAGAAATATAGGATGCACTGGTACATGAGTAGAGGTGCACATAATCTGGATATACTGCTGTATAGTTGCTGAGTGGTGGGCTGGCAGGAAACATTCCAAGGAAATCTATGAAATATGCAATAATACATTCACTTTGATCATATAAATTCAAATCTAGATATCTTCAGTAATTTCATGCAAATAATGGCAGAAAGAGGACGAATCATTATTCACAGTCAGCCTGCTGTATATAGCATGCTGTATCATTTTCGTAAATACATCTTTTTGCATTCTACCGTCATTTATAAAACCAATTCCAGTACACAGATGGATAATTTCAGCACAGTAATAACAGCTTAGAATTGGTTAGATGTGTCTGGTTTATTAACCAGAAGAAAAATTCAAAGTTCGCGTGTTGCTAGCTCACGTGCAGCGTATAGATCTATTCCATGTGACATCACGACTCACGAGTCATGTGATTTTTGTTTATGACGCCACGGCAGTCTAGAGAGAGTGTATTACAGATTCCACAATGGTATTTTACTGCTGTGCCTTCGGCTGTAAGACATGACAGAAAACTGGAAGTGGGGTACACTTCTACTAGTTTCCAGGAAATAAGGAAAGGCGACATAAGTGGATAGGTGCCGCGGCAGCCGTTGGCCTACACCCGGCTGTGTAGCAAGCATTTCATGTCAGGTGAGCCGATGATTTGTGAGTAGATAGGGGCATATTTATCATTCCTTGCAGCTGCAGATATCATGGGATATCCAAATTACATTAATGTCACAGAATACAAGACCCACATGGCCATGTGTGTGCGTGGGAAAAGAGTGGGAGGGTCCGTGTCACAGGCCTTGTTTTGGTATTACTCCAGAGTTTCACCCAAACGAAATCGGGCATAATCTATATTCTCCATAGCAGTGATGATCAAGAATGTTAGATGCGTAAGTAAAAATGATTAAATTACGGGTTGTCGTATTGAAGGTTAGGTTAAGTTAGGTAAGGTTGGGTAACATTTGGTTGTTAGGTTGGGTTAAAACTTAAATTTTTATTTTTTCAATGTATTTCAGTGTCGTTCATTTGAAACTGATGTTTGTGTCATGGTGGATCACTTTAATAGCAGTGCAATACAGAACATTGTTGAACACTTCAGTGTAAAACTGTAATATACCACTGTGAGTCTGTATGCTGTTTCAGTTACAACTAAAGCATAATTATTAGTACTACTATGTATAATTTTCAGTTTTATTGCCCCACTGAAAGCCAAACTGCCAGTACATGCACCAGCTAAATATACATTTTTTTCACTGAGTACAAAAATACTTTAATCACAAATGAGAGGATAAATACTTTATTTATATCAACAGCCCTTTACATTTATCTTTTACCAGGTATGTACTATTACTTTCTTGGTAAAATAAGATGTAAAATCATTAAAATTATATACTTGGTCTTTAAGTTTTATGTTGTGGTATTCATCAGCATGAAATTAATGACCTTACTTTAAAATTGTGCCAATGTTATGTTTCCGTTGCAATGTAAAAGGTAACTTGACAGTTTTGACATATACTGTCTGTTATTCATTTTATGTTAAACTATTTTGTACATATATATTGGCTGTGTGTATG
Organism: Coenobita brevimanus; assembly: GCF_032717465.1. NCBI lineage: Eukaryota > Metazoa > Arthropoda > Malacostraca > Decapoda > Coenobitidae > Coenobita > Coenobita brevimanus. Next base: position 13,368,744 of record NC_136980.1, on the reverse strand, counting down.
TACCGTATGTAGGCCTATAATTTTGAAATTTCCAAAATAAGTAAATATTTGGCAAATTTCCAGAATTTCACCTAACTCACACTGAAGCTTAAAATTTTCATTTTTCAGCGTTTTATATTGTGATTAATTTGAATCTAATATTGATTTCTGTCGGATTTTTTTTTTTTACACCAAACCAAGTTAACCCAACCAACCTGACCTAACCTAACTTAACTAAGGACGACCTAACTTGAAGAGTAAGAAGAGAGATTAACTGCAGTAGGCCAATAGGCCCATGCTAGACAGCTCTTACAAAAGTGTGACATATCTACCCTGCTTAAAATAGCCCATGCAAGCCCATGCCAGGCAGCTTTCACAGGAGTGTGACCACAAGAATGAAAAATTTTGTATGCAACTTATACCTGCCATATGCTTATCTGGCCAATGCTTGAAACGTTCTAGAGAGGGGGCAGCAACTACGTCGCTGGGTAACCTGTTCTATTCATCAACTACAGTACTCGATTCACAGTCATTGTATATAATGCCTACCCCCTTGGCCCCACGTCAAAAATATACTGATTACCATGATAATGTACATGTGCTGTATGCTAGCTATATATTACACATATACAATGTGGCATGTCTGTTTACCTTGAGGGATGCCCCGGTGAATTTGACGAAGTGTTCACCAAATACTGATAGAGGTCGCCATATCTGAGATCTGGTTTCAGCCCCCAATCCTTGAAACTGGTGAATTTCTCACTAGATACGGTGTAAGGATCTAGCCCCAAACGCTTTATTTTGTTCCTGTACATATCTTGGTGGTGTTGATCCAGATTTCTGTATATATCTGACAGTTACATCTCTGACAGCCCTGTCTAGATAGCCACTTCTGCGAGGAGTTTCCCATCCAATATGGATTTGTAAACAAAACCACGTGATTTCTGTGACGTCACTGGAAAAGGTATATTCACGCCTAATCTAGCAACTATCGCGACATTCAAACTCCTGATCTAGGTTTCGCCATGACTGACGGTCCAGATTATATAACGTAAGGATGAATGACAGTCATGAACGTCTGACAACTGAACGTCGCTGTTGGACTCTTTTGTTTTTATAGCACTCCCCTGAGGAGGAATTAGGGGAGAAAGTGTGGGTGAAGAGTTCTGCTTTATCAGTAGAAGAAATAACTACAGAGAGATCAGAGCGGAAAAGAGGAAGGAGGGAGGAGGTGAAGTTGTCCGAAAGTTTTTTGGCATGGTGTCAGAAGGAGCGGGAAGAATTTGAGTTGGAGTGTTCAGAGCATTTAGTACGAATGAAATGATTTTTAGCAGAGCGAAGAACAGGCCTCAGATTCACAAACGGCTGCTGGACGATAGTGCCGCACGACGTCATACAGGAGCCAGCAATCACCCCTCAAGGGCAATTCACAATTCACTAATGCTGTGTTTGGCTTCCTTCCAAGTCTCTTCCAGAGCAAGCAGGGATTTTTCTGGGGAAAAATTATTTGACGAATCAGCAGCCACCGATCTATCATGTGACTATTTTTTTTTTTTTTTTCAATAAAGAAGGAACACAAGGCTGGAGCCCGCAAACCGTTCCTTCCATGAAAAAACAAGAACAGTACAAAAGAGAGTCAAATTCAAGATCCGTTCATTTCGAGATGCCTGGACACACTGCGTTTGAAAGACTGGAGATCATAGGAAGTAGGAACTATAGACAGAGGGAGACACTTCCAGAGTTGACCTGTTGCATAAATGAAGGACTGGGAGTAATGGTTAACTCTCGCATTAGACAGTTGGACAGGAAAGGGATGAGAGATTGTTGTAGAGGTGAAGGGATGCAAGCAGACAGTTCAGAGGAGCAGGGACCATGGAAGTTGCGATAGAAAAGCGATACAGATGCAACAGTGCGGCGAAGAGACAGAGATTGAAGGGAGCCAGTAAGAGGAGGAGAGTTGATGAGATGAAAAGCCTTTGACTCCACCCAAATGAGAAGAACTTGTATGTGGGGAGCCTCCCCACACATGAGAGTTGTACTCTAAACGGGCAAATAAAACCCGTGTATAAAGTCAACAACTGTGCAGGGGTAAAGAAGGTACTGAGTCAGCTTAGCACACCTACTCTCTTGGAAGCAGAATTTACAAGAGATGCAATATGATCTTTCCAAGATAAGTCTCGAGTGAATGAAGCCCCAAACATGTTCAAGAATGATGCAGGAATGAGCTGGATAATATTAAATATTAGTGGGTACTCCTCTGGAAGATTGTGTCGGGGTGATAGGTGTAAAAGCTGAGTTTTGGTACATTAAAAACAAGATTATTTTTACCCAAGTCAGAGATATGTACCAAGTCAGACATTACGTGTGCCATAGCCTCATCCACTGTTTGTTGAAGTAACTGCTGAGATGGACGTTGTGGGAACCGGATGGAAAGGTGAAGGGTGGAATCATCAGCATATGAGTGGATAGGGTCAGATGTACAGCTCAGAAGGTCATTGATGAATAAATGGAACAGAGTTGGTAATACGACAGAGCCCTGAGGAACACCACTGTTGATAGATCTAGGAGAAGAACGATGGCTGTCTACAACAGCGACTATAGAACTACCAGGAAGGAAGCTACAGATTAATGTACAGATAGAAGGATAGAAACCGTAAGAGGGCAGTTTGGAAATTAAAGATTTATGCCAGACTCAATCAAAAGTCTTTGAGATGTCAAGTGCAACGGCAAAGTTTTTTGCCAAAGTCCAGAATGGAGGATGACAATGAGTCTGAAATGTAGGTGAGAAAATCGCCAGTGGAGCGTCCCTGACAGAACCCATACTGATGATCAGAAAGAAGGTTGTGATGGGAAAGATGCTTTAAAATTTTTCTATTAAGAATTGACTCGAAAACTTTTGAGACACAGGATGTTAAAGCAATTGTGCAATAGTTAGACGGATGGGAATGGTTACCGTTCTTTGAGACTGACTGAATGAGAGCAAACTTCTAGCAAGAAGGAAAGGTACAAGTTGACAGACAAAGCCGAAAGAGTTTACCTAGGCGGGGTGTAAGCACTGAAGCACAGTTCTTGAGGACAACAGGAGGGACTCCATCAGGCCCATATGCCTTGTTAGTACTGAGGCCGGTGATGGCAGAAAATACATCGGCTGAAGAAATTTTAATGTTGGCCATGAGGAAGTCAGAGGGGGGAAGTGATAGAGGAACAGCACATGAATTGTCTAAGGTGGAATTGGAGGAGAAAGTCTGAGCAAAGAGATCTGAATTATCAGCAGAAGAAACAGCTACAGATCCATCAGAGTAGAAAAGAGGAGGAAAGGATGTTGAGGTAAAGTTTAAAGGTTTTTGGCAAAGTGTCACAAGGAGCGGGAAGAATTCGAGTTGGAGAGTCGAGAGCATTTACTACGGATGAAATTATTTTTAGCATAGCAAAGAACAGACTTAGCACGATTCCGGGCAGAAACATAAACAAGATTTGATTCAGGGGTGGGTTGGCTCTGGTACCTTTTATAGGCCCTCTCCTTGTTGCTGACAGCTTTAGAACAAGCGTGATTAAACCACGGCTTTCTTGCATTAGTCAAAGGATGTGAGAAGAGAATGTATGCTTCCATGCCTGACAGAGTGTTCGCAAGGCACACTCAGATGGCTTCCGACCATGGAAGCAATAATCATTCCATGGAAAATCAAAGAAATATTGCCTGAGGGCCTCCCAATCCGCAGCTCCAAAGTGCCACAGACGACGTTACTTTGGAAGGTCCACAGGCCGTGCTGGAGTAATAGGACAGGTTAAGGTAATAAGGTTGTGATCAGAGGAGCCTAAGGTTGTGATCGGAGGAGCCCAATGGAGAGGAAATATTAACAATGTAAGCAGAAGGATTAGTTGTAGGAGAAACGTCAGGTATGTTGAAGCTCTCTCTAAGGCGGTCAGGGATATGGGTAAGGTGCTGTACAAGCTGCTCTAGGTCATTGAGGACAGAAAAGATGTAGACTTGTTCTCCAGGTGGATCAGTGAAAGGAGAGGAGAGCGAAAGGTGGTGGTGAACATTGAAATCTCCTAGAATGGAGTTTTCAGAGAAAGGAGAAATGGATAGAATGTGTTCCATTGTAGAAGTAAGATAGTCGAAGAACTTTTCATAGCCAGTAGAATTAGGGGATAAGTAAACAGATATATTTAGTCTGAGAATGACAAGACAGCCAAAGCCAAAGGTAGAGAATTCGGAAGAATCAAGTTCAGGAACACAAAAACAAGATAAATCGTTGCGTACATATCCACAACAACCACCATTGGCTTTGAAATAAGTTTAGAGAAAGTAAGAGGAAACAGAAAAGGGTTTGCTGTCAGTTGCCTCAGACAGCTCTGTAAAAGAAGAGAAGGTGAGGTTTAGAGGAGGAGAGGTGGTGTTTGACAGAGAGAAAGTTAGAGGAAAGCCCGTGAATATTGCAGAAATGAAGAAGTGAGTCAGACAGTGGTTCCACGCACCTCTTTCAGTCGTCACTAGGAGAGGGGCGGATGGTGGGGTAATTTATGATTCATCCCCCCCGGGGACTCTGAGGCCTGATTGACAAATGCCATTTATTTTCATTTTTAACTTTGAAAAGGAAGTGTATTGTGTACTGTACATGTGGTTTGGTGCTGACAGTTAGAGAAACATGTATTGGAGAGCATGCTGGCTAGCTGTTTGTGTTACTGAAACACTGAAAAAGTTCAGCAAAGGGAGATTGTCAAGAACTACTTCCAAGGGCTGATGAAATTGGAGCTCCAGCTCTCCCTGTCATCAGCTTTCCATCCACCTTGGGAATACTGCCCTGCTCGTGTGGTGCTAGTCTTCTCCTCTAAAACAGACCACGCCCTCCCTGTTTCTCCTCCCTTCCCCCTCCTCCACTCCCTCCCTCTACCCACAAAACAAGTACGTACTGCACATAAATACGCGCTTATGCATTTACGCACGTAATCAGTATGTAGGCTACATAAGAACAAAAGTATCCCATGGCGAACTAAAGTACTTTTTTTTTTTTAAATAACAGAACAGAGGAAGGAAGAAGAAATGAATAAAAAAAATAATCCATACACCAGATTACAGGTGTCCTCTGTTCATAAAATATCTGTAACAGTTAGACTTAGCTCGGGGTTAAAATTTGGAGGGAAACAACTCTGGGGAAGCGAGTTCCAGAGAGATGCAGTTCAGGTAATGAAAGAATTCTGATAGGCAGAAGTTCTGCAATATGGCTAAGTGACATTCCAGTCATGAGCGCTACCAGATGCCCGTGTAGCACGAGGGAAGGCATGGAGAGGTGGCACCATGGACGCAACTTCATCGGAGCATTTGCCAAAAAAATATCTGTAAAATAATGCAAGGGAGGCAACATTCCTTCTTACTTGCAAGGGGGATAGTTTATTTGTAATGGCAGGGTTGTTAATGATTCTAACAGCTTTGTTCTGAATTTTGTCTAGTTGTTTTAATCAACCTCTCCACAACCATCCCACAAGGGTGAGCAATATTCAAGCTGAGAGCGCACATGACTCTTATAACTTATAGCTAACTGCTCATCAGCGAAGAAGTTACGGACCCTGTACAATAATCCAAGTTTCTTTGAGGCGGTTTTAGCAAGTGATCTGACATGAGAGGTCCAGCTGAGGGCATTGTTAAGTGAGACACCAAGAATTTCAATACTTTTGGAGATGGGAATATTAGTAGCCCTGAAGGTAATGTACGAATCTGGCAATATCTGTCTATTAGTAAACTGTTTATATTTAGTTTTACTAGCATTAAGAGAGACAAGGTTGTTTTGTCCCCATTCACTGATCGTAGATAGATCTTGATTTATGGAGATGGCTGGACTGAGTTGAGAGGTACAGATATTGAACTTTGTAAATGGGTGTCTGAGTGTGAATGAACTATGTAGTGTTGAGTCATCTGCATATGAGTGACTTGGACTGTGGGTGAGAGATAAGAGATCATCAATATGAACCAGGAATAGGGTTGGCACCAGAACTGATCCCTGCGGCACGCTGGCGTTAATTGAGCGGAAATTGGAATATACATCATCTACTTTTAGTCCTATTTTCCTGTCACTATGATATGACGAAATCAAAGGAACAAAAGACGTTAGTCCATAGCAAGGGAGTTTGGACAGCAGGGAACGGTGCCATACTCTGTCGAAAGCTTTAGATATATCAAGAGCTACCGCATGAGTATCACCATGTAGATCAATTGATTGATGGATGGTATGAGTTAGGAGATTGAGTATGTCAATGGTGGATCTTTTGTGGCGAAAACCATATTGTCTGTCACTAATTAAGCTGTTGGATTCAAGATGTTTAACAATGTGCTTATTAATTAAAGTTTCAAATACCTTACCAAGAGAAGATGTGACAGCTATTGGTCTGTAATCAGAGGGGTCAGACGAACGTCCTTTCTTCGGAATTGGGTGATTATTGGCTTCTTTCCATGAATTTGGGAATAAAGAAGTACGTATGCACAGTCTGAATAATTTAGCTAGAACAGAGGCAAGTTCAGGGGAACACTTTTTCAAAACAATTGGCGGAATTCCATCTGGGCCTGGAGCTTTGTTGGTGGGTACATTGTCTAGGATGGATTTTACGTATCTTGTGTATTTTAAGTGGGGCAATTTCGGGAGAGTCAAGTTCTAGTACTGGGACATTCTGGCTGGTATCGTCTATGGTAGAGTTTCTGGCAAATGTACTGGCAAAGATATCTGCTTTCCCATGCAGGTCATTTTAATGTTGCCATCTGAAGATTTTAGTGGGGGAATGGAAGATGACTTGTTAAAGTTATTATTGAAAGAATTAAGAGATGACCAAAATATTCTATTGTCATTAGGGTTGATAAGTAGTTTTGATGCTTGCTTTTGAAGAAAGTTTGATTTAGATAGATTTAATACAGCTTTTGCATGATTTATAGCAATTTTAAATTGGAAGAGTGATTCAGATGTTTTTTATTTTAAGTAAGCGTTATATGCTAATGACTTTTGGGCTGTTGCTCTAGCACAATTGCCATCAAACCATTTTGGAGACTTCGATCTTTTAGTGAACTATTGACTTGGTATGAATAAATCCATGCCAGCTAGTATTAAGTCGCAAATGTGGGACTGGGTAGAATTGAGATCACTAGAGAAGAAAGACTGACATGGAATGTCAGCAAGATAATTTCTAAATTCATCCCAGTTTGCCCTATCAAAGTGCCATCGAGTCACCCTGACAGGTTCAGAACGGGGAGGTGTGGAAGGGTTAACTAATGAAGCTTTGATGAGATTGTGGTCAGAGGATCCAAGTGGTGATAGTACCTCTATCCTGTATTGATCTGGATTATTTGTCAAGAATAAATCCAATAGAAGGGCATTATGGTCAGGATTATCAGGTATTCTGGTTTGTTGCTTTACCAGCTGGGTGAGATTAAACGATTCTGCAAACAGCTCGCACTCTAGACCAGCGTCATCAGTCCTGGCAGAATGTAATAACCATTCAATATTGTGTATGTTAAAATCACCCAAAATGGTAATTTCGGTGCTAAGGGCAAGGTTAAGGTTACTCAACTGTGTGGATATGGAATCAAATACACTGGGTTCCGAAGAAGCAATGGGGGAGCGATAAACTACACAAATATATTTGGTAATATTTTGACAATTTAGTTTATATAATGAGTAATCAAAACTGGATGAAGTGAAGTTTAAAATAGTTTCAACTGTATATTGGGATTTGATATAAGAACAGGTGCCGCCCTTGTTACGGAAGTTTGTAAGGAGATGGTAACCGGGAAAACAAAATGGAGATATATCGGTAGAGGGTGAGATTTGTGGTTCTGTGAGGAAAAGGGCCAGAGGGGATATGAACTGAAGGAAAAAATGAACTGAGTTTAAATTTGTGGTAAGGCCGCACATGTTGGTAAAGAATAAGGCCGCACTTTCACTTCTTCACTGACGAGCATTCCCGGAAATAGCAACAGTCGCTGCCGGCACAGTCGCTTGATGGCGACCGGGAGGACCCTGTGCCGCCAGCCCTACCCTGCCGGTGGTGTCAATCCGAGGTACCACCTCATTTGATAGTAACATTGCAGCGGCCATTACTAAAGACAGTAAATAGAAGGTGTGATATGTTATGCACATGTAGTGTGGTGTAGACATATGAAGGTAGAGGTATTATGAGAGCATGCTGGCCTACTCTCTGTGTAAATGAATGCATTGAAAATGTTCAGCAAAGGGAAATGGTCAGGATCAAGTCCTGAGGGCTGGTGAAACGGGAGCTCCAGCTCTCCCTATCACCAGCTTGCCATCAACCTCGGGAGTACTGCCCTGTTCGACTGGTGCTACAGTCTACTCCTCATATGTAAGTACATATGTAAGTCTTCACGTACATACGCACTTGAATACTTACGTGTCTTTGTACGTACGTGAATACTTACGTAAGTACGTACGTACTTACGTAAGTTGAAACTATTTTAAACTTCACGTACTTACGTACGTAAATACCTAGGTGTGTATGTACGTACGTGAATGATTACGTGTTTACGTACTTGTGTATGTATGTGAATACGTGTACGTACTTGCGTATGTATGTGAATACGTGTACATACTTGCGTATGTATGTCAATACGTGTACATACTTGCGTATGTACAGTATGTCAATACGTGTACATACTTGCGTATGTATGTCAATACGTGTACATACTTGCGTATGTATGTCAATACGTGTACATACTTGCGTATGTATGTCAATACGTGTACATACTTGCGTATGTATGTCAATACGTGTACATACTTGCGTATGTATGTCAATACGTGTACATACTTGCGTATGTATGTCAATACTTACATGTGTAACTATTTTAGGTACTTACATATGTACGTGAATTGTTATGCAAGTCTGAAAGTATTTCCGTAAGCACGTATATACTTTCGTACGTAAGAACGTACATAGCTAAGTACGTACTTGAATGCGTATAGTACGTACATATGTATGTAAGTATATGAGTACATAAGTACGTACATGGGTGCATTACATAAGCATGTACGTATGTTCATGTGTAAATACATGTGTACGTAATCAAGTACGTGGATGTGGCCGTTAGTAGGTACGTAAATGCGTACGTAGGTAAGTACACAGGTGTGTCCATAAGTACATATATAGACACGTGTACATATAGTACTTAAGGAAATACCCTCCACGTCACACATAACTCTCCATTGTTTTGGTGGGGGGTCATGCAGTCGATATAATGTGTCTGTTTCCGAATCGCGATTCTGTCAGGTGGTCTGGAGGTCCCTTAGCGAAAGGGAGACTTTACGCCAGAAAATGGCGGCCGACACAGCTTGTGCATGCCAGTGTAACGCCGAAAGGAAGCGGCGCGGCAAATAAGGGAGGCGCCACCAGCGTGCGACCGTTTGTGAATCCAGGCCCAGACTTTGCACGATTCCGAGCAGAAAAATAAAGGACATAAGATTCAGGGATGGGTTGACTCCTGAACCTTTTGTAGGCCTTCTCTTTGTTGAGGACAGCAGTAGAACATGCGTGATTAGACCATTTTTGTTTGTTTGTTTTTCATTAGTCACAAGATAAGAGAAAGGAATGTATGTTCCCATGCCCGAGAGAAAAAACCCTGTAATGCGCAAGGCACAAACAGATGGCTCTCGACCATGGAAGTAATAATCACTCCAGGGTATCAAGTATAATTTATCTCAAATTTGTATGTTTCTGTCTATAATAGGAATATTGTGCGGAGTATCATGCAAAAAGAGAGACATAGAAATAAGCTCCAAAAGCAAAAGATGTTAATGAGTTTAGAGTACGAGTATGCTTGGAAAACCAAATAAATTTCCAGAAACCTTCCAAATTCGCCTTTTTCCTGGGTAAAAGTATGTCTTTCCTTAAAAGTTGATCACAGGAAATTCAAACGCTCGTAACGGTAGTGATTTATGGAACCAGGAACTGTGGAAATTGTCACGGAGAAGCCGGACAAATGCCAGCAGTGTTTTATGGCGTTTGGGGACAACTTTGCCACGAAGCCAAACAGAATCCGAAGGCTCTCTCTCTCATATATATATATATATATATATATATATGTATATTAATGAAGTACATAAACACGCTAATCTAGGCTCCCTTAGACACACGTCACAATAATATTTTGGGTGAGTCGATGCTTGCTTAACCGGTATTAACCTATTATTTCTACATTTATTTGAGGTCAGTGGTTATTGTGGCAGCTAATAAACTGATATAGTTTATGTTTTATTTCTGTCTCTTTCTAGAATTATATTTCATCATAAAATACTAGAGATAGATAGACACCTCTCCTACGGTAAATTACACTTTAAGTTACATTTGCTCATATAAAATGCAGGCAATGAAGAGGGAACAGAAAAGTATGATGATAAACTTATATGTGTAAGCCACCCTCATTTTTTTTTCTCATAATCATCACCATCATCTAAATAAATATATTGGAACCCTCTTCTTAATGTAGGCAAAGATAGGCCTTTCCTACTAGGAACTATTATTTTTACATGATCTAAGAAAGAAAATGTTGATTGGAGAGGAAACTGATAATGTGTTGTAAATTAAACCTTGAGGTGTAAACCATGTTTGTTTTTTAATAATATATGTCTCACTTAACTATGTACACTTTTTATATACCTACGCTGATTTCGGTAAGGTTAGGTAGACTAGGCCCTCAGACGATCAACAGAACTGAAGTGTGGCCCATGGGAAGGACTGAGTTTAACACCACTGGTCTAAAGCCACATTTTCTACACTACGTCGGATCAAAGACCTCATTGTAACCCATTGGACATTGTTGTTGTTTTTTGTGGTCTTCAAAATATTTGCCTTCTCCATTCCCGAACATATTTAAGAATAATATTTGCCATACTGATTTTTATATTCTTATTTTCATGAATGATTTTAATGTAAATGTCCACAAAAGGACTGTTAAAATACCCTGTCATAGGTAATATGATAAAAGGACAAAAAATCCAAGTTACCACGCAGCTTCTTTGGAGCTCGTAGAATATTCGGCACTTGTATTTTGTAGCTTGCGTGACTGTCTTTGTAAATAATGTTCGACAGCAGGTGTAAATTACTGTACAAAATGGAACCGCTTTTGTAAGGTTTGATAACAATTCAGCAGCAATTTTAACAAAATCAAGGAAAGGCTGAGTTCTCCCAGGTGCTTTAACCCCTTAACTGCAGGGCGTCACTTTCGTGATGCTCGGGCTTAATGGATCATACCGGGGGTCGTCACTTTTGCAATTGTGTGTTATTTTGGATTCGCCCGGGCTTTCAAGTGGTGACTTGTATCATCTATCAGTACTGCCAGTGTCCAACAACAGTCAGGGCTGCTAATGTCATCAGTAATCCCACCCATTGTTGAGAATTTAGCCATTTTTCCCTGTTCTTGACTCCCCTCCCTACCTCCCCTCTATTAACCTCTCCTCTCACCTGCCTGGCTGTGCCACACTACGCAAATCTTACCCAGAATTTTCCACTGATTTCATCCATTGAAATGAGCCCTATACCATATTCTTATTAAAAATATATATAAAAAAGAAATAAGGTAATTGATAGTGCCATACACCTGGAATTGGCTAATTATCACCTGGCAACACCCCACGTGCACTCATGTGCTAATTTTCCCTGTTTATTTCCCCTTGAAATATGCCATATGACCTATTCTTGTAATAAAAACATATATAAGAAAGGAAGGGAGAAGCCTAAATGATATTTACATTCACCTGGAACTACCTAATTTATTATATATTGTTTAGATTTCCTAATCATTTCATAACATATAAATTAGCATCTGTCACCACACTGACATTGTCAACCCTTGGCTGCCCATATACGCCACGTCATTCGGTCAAGTGTTGTCATTTGAGGTGAAGCCATGCCGCACTTACGCCCCTCCATTTCCACCGCTTCTGTGCCCATTGCAAAGGGCCTTGTGACCTCTGCCCCTACTAAACCTCGTGTGGGAAGCGGTAAAGGACTAACTAACTCTGCAGTGGAACGTGCACTGGCTGAATTATCGATGATAATGATGGATAGTGACTTTGATCTTTCAGGTGAATCATGTGATGAGCCTAGGGAGGAAATCGTGACAGAAACTGCCAGCACGAGTGCTTCATTGTCCCAAGTTCGTCCTAGCTCCAAGGGAAAGGAGCCCTCAGTGCAGCGAGGGAAGGAATTTGGGAAGGGAGTGAAGAGGAGAAGGGTTAGCCCTGGAACAATGGCCCCGCTTGACCCAGCCCGCCATGAGTCCCAAGGTGAATGACCTCTCTGCTCTCCCAACCCCACTTCACAAATTTCTTCCACCTCTTCAGTGGAAATTTCTCCTGAGTCTTTTTCATCGGAATCTCCACCAGCACCTACAGTGAAGGCAGGCCGTAGGGGACAAGGTAAATCCCTGAGTCATCGTAAAAGTAGAGTAGCATCTAGGGTAAGGGCTGCTAGTGCTACACGGCAACCTAGGGTCAGTCAGAGTGACCTTGAAACAGCCCATTCTGCCTCACAGCCACCCTCATCCAGCCTCACCCAGCCTACACCGCCACGAGAGGGAACCCTGGACGCCTTCGTGTGGACGGAAGGTTCTGATTTCGTCCCTGGACAACTCCACTTTGACAAGAGTTCCTCAGGGATACAGCCTGCCTTCACTCTTGACGAGGATGCTGGGTGTGTGGACTACCTTTTGGCCTTCCCTGATGGCGAAGTCATGCAGCACGTTTGTGATGAGACCAACAGGTACGAGTCACAACGTGCTGCAAGTGGTGCAGGTGTAGTGAAAATGCAACAGTGGACCTTGCTTGAAGTGCAGGAACTGTATGTGTTCTTCGCCCTCATGCTTCTCATGCCCCATTCAAACAAGCTTGAGTTGGAAGATTACTGGTCCATGGACCCCTTACTACCCTCACCCACCTTCAATAAGTACATGGCCAGAGATCGCTTCCGTAACATCATGGGAAACCTGCACTTCACCAACAACGATGTACCTTCCCAGACTGACCCACTCTGGAAGATCGGGGAGATTCTGAACAGATGGAAGGATAGATTTGTCATTCTTCCACCCATTTCAGAAGGTTGTCATAACCGAATCCTTGGTTCTGTTCAGAGGACGTCTTAGGTTCGTACAGTACATTCCAAGCAAACGTCATCGTTTTGGAATCAAGTTCTTTGTACTATGCGACTGTAAGTCGGGGTACATCCTTGACTTCGTCATCTATTCAGCCAGTACTGTCGATCTGGACAAAACACACCCCCTTCGCTTCTCAGGCTGTGTAGTGAAAGTGCTGCTTGAAAGGTATTTTGGTAGGAATCATGTGCTGTATACTGACAACTACTATACAGCACCGAAACTTGCTGAATACCTTTCAGAGCATGGCATCGGCTCCTGTGGGACTGTCAAGAGCAAACGTGTCCACTTCCCCAAATTCCCCAACGCAGGAAATTCGCAGCAAGGAGACGTGCACCTACGCAAGTCTGAGAAGATGCTGGCAATTCAGTGGCATGACAAGAGGGTCGTGCACATGCTCACAAGATACACAAGGGGGAACTGAAAGACAGTGGGAAGGTCGAATGTAGGACAGGCAAACCTGTGAGGAAACCTGATGCTGTCATCGACCACAATATGCGGCTGGTGGACAAGTCTGACATGATGGTTGGAGAGATCGACTGCCTCAGGAAGAATACTAGGTGGTACAGGAAAGTTTTTCTGCATCCCATTGACATGACGATGCTGAACGCCTTCATCCTGTACAAGATGAAGGTAAAGGCACCCAAGTCCTTCTCCCTGAGGTTGTTCGCCAGGACTTGTGTTCAGCAGCTGCTTGAGAGGTATGGCAACAGCTCCATGGTGCCATTCTGTTAGACTTCCTGACAGACTTGAGCAGAGGGCGTACATGGATCGGCACATATTGGTGCAAATGCCTGCCACAACGAAGGGGAAGGCCGCGATCCGCAGGTGCCAGGTGTGTGCACGTACCATCAGAAGCGCACCTAAGCACAAACGCACCTGTTGGCAGTGCGCTGAGTGCCAGGTTCCCCTCTGCGTAACATGCTTCTTTGATTACAACAGCCTGAAACAGTTCTAAAACAGTGCAAGTGGAAATGTAAATAATGTGTAAATAATGTGTAAATAGCAAGTGAAAGCAATGGATGTAAGTATGACTGAACAGTGGAATATAGTTTTATAAGTTACTGCAAGTGACAGTGCAAAACGTAGTGTAAATAAAATAGAAGGGTAAATAATGTAAACACAATAGAAAATGTAAATAGAAATAGAAATAATTAGTAATATAAGAATATGAGTACAAATACTTGAAGTAATGACAGAGAAAGTGAAAGCTTTGCCCTCTATGTAGTTTACTGAATGAGAAAGTGAATGCCTGGAGTGAAAATAAGCTACTATTACTGAAGGAAACTTATGGATAAATACCGTAGATATGTAATTATAATAAAGTAATAGGAATATAAAGTGTGAGTGTTTATGAATAATAAGTGACAGAATACCAACGGGGAACGAGTGCGGGTGGAAAGCTCCTATGCATTCGTAATTTTCACTACTTTCACAATGTTTTTTTTTTTTTGGAGTATGGATTCCAAACTACTTGAAAATCATAGAATAGTGTCTCAAGTGATAATATCAGGCTGTGGATCATATTACGCTGTGTGGGGAAGTGTAAAGTGGAGACTTCGTTACCCAACTTCAGAAGGCTCCACAAGTCCTACGGTAGTAGACGAAGGCTCAACAAACATCCCAGGAGAAAGCTGATGGTATGTGTGATAGGCATAATTAATTAAAATAATCTAGGACTAATAATTTTTGGCAAATATTCTAAAAAAGTCAGTCGGAGCGCGAATATCGCCGCGGGCCTTGCAAGGACCGCCTCCAACATCCCCGCGGTTTAGGGGTTAAAAGGCTGAAACCACAGAGTACTGCATAAAAAAAAAGGAAAAAAACACTTTGACTATTGGCAGCCATACCTTCCTTCCATCTGCCTTTCTGCAGTGATCCTTCGTTTTGTGGCTGTACTTTGCGTCTTGTACAATGATAAGCCGCCTTTTTCTGCTGCCAGTTTGAACGATCAAGAAATTTCTTCAGTCACGTCCCAAGGGGCCACAAGAAAACTACACTTAGTCTGACCAGTTATTCTCCTACTCTCACCCACAGTTGGTTGGCGGTAGAGCAGGTGAAGCAATGAGTATATGTAAACACTAAGTGTAGCATCACAAAGTCTCAGAAACAACATACCAAGACAATTCCCCTTTAGGTCCACAGCACTTCACAGACTCCTTTGTTCAGGTAAAAATACTCTTAATGGTTTCTTCATCTCTTACCTGCTTATATAATGGGATCCTCCTACAACGGATAATAATGTATCGCACAGACAGGCTCCAATGTTCTCGGAAATTTTCCAAACGGCTCGGGCTCCCCCAAAAGATTAATATTTCATCATTTACACATTTTCATGAAAATAATACTGAGTAGAAAAAAGTCACTAGTACGTAGTGCAGTGCATTGTCATCAACGCAGGTTTACCAACGTGCGGTGCGATCATCAGGCATTTTGCAACATCCATCAGTCGTGGTGTCAGATTCTTTCACGCGAAATGTGCACACATACTTTTTTTTTTTATTTAATTTGGTCCATTGCATAATGTTTCACCAATTTCATGTATCATGAGCAAAGTATGGTTTTTGATCATGATCCTTTTCGGAGCCCACCAACCCTAATTCCCTGTTTATATATCAAACAGCAGCACGATATTTTATTTTAACATAAACTCAGTTAACACTATGTGGTTTTTCTATCCACATACACATCGTCATTCGACGTTCTCTTGGTGCATTAGTACGACACTTTATCGGCTCCTCCGTAGGCTTACCGGCTCAACGTTTTATTCCTCACAGTCATTTCAAAGGTTGAATAATAGCTCAGAGCAAATGAATTGATATTTGATGTTACTATTATTTTGGAAACTAAAGCAAAGGAAATTCATCTATATCTATGTATATTTCTCATTCCAGTTTATCTTCTTAATCATCCAGGGTTATTCGCCACAATCTCAACATTTCCTGCAAAAAATGGAAAGTCTGTGACCTGGCTGACACACAGACGAGACTGCTTCTGATTGGGTAAAACTGTAAACCAACATAAGCAACTATATTCTGCCGGGGGAAAGGTGATTTCAAAGCTGCTCCTCAAACTGGAGAGGATAAAGCACAATCTGAGACAAAATTCCTTGGACTTGGTAAATCTGTCATCAAGAGATTGCCCTTCAATCGATACTTAGAAAGGGGTGGAGTTAGGAAGTGGGGGGAGGATGAGTGTGGTGGGGAAGAGCGAGGGGGGGGGGCAGTCGGTGGAGAGTTGGGCTCGTGCTCTTTGGTTCAAACTTGTGTGTTGACCAGGCTGTGAAGCAATGTAGCCAGAACTATCTATCTATCTATCTATTGCCAGACGCCTCAATCCCGTTTGGGGTGGCCACAAACAAATCGCCTCCAAGTCGCCCTGTCCCCCGCCATTTCACTCCCCTGCTCCCAACTCACACCCCCCTCTCTCATATACCTCTCCACCCCATCTCTCCATCTCATCCTCGGCCTCCCCCTCCCTCTTTCCCCCTCCACCTCACTCATATACACTCTCTTCGTCAGTCTTTGACCCTCCATCCTCTCCACATGGCCAAACCACCTCAGTGTGTTCCTCATAACGCTTCCTATCACATCCACATCAACACCACAACGCTCCTTTATATCCTCATTCGTCAGCCTGTCTCTCCATGTGACTCCACAGGCTCCTCTTAAATAACTCATTTCCACGGCTCTCACTCTTGACTTGTGTCCTTCCAACAACGTCCAAGCTTCACTTCCGTACGTTAGAGTTGGTATCACAATACTGTCATGTAGTAACTTTTTCACTTCCATGCTCACTTCCCTGTTTCTAATCACTGCTTTCAAAGAACCAGCAACCTTTCTTCCCTGCTGTACCCTTTCAAACACTTCACCCTCCAAACCTCCATCCTTACTCATCACACTACCCAAGTACTTAAACGTACTCACATTTTCCAATTCCTCACCATCCAACCTCGCTGTACATTCACTGACTTCACCTCTCTCAAAGACCATCACTTTACTCTTCCCTACATTCACCTTTAGATTCCGTTTCTTACACACTCTCTCAAACTCATCCACCAAGCCTTGCAGCTCCCCTTCGTCTTCACTCAACAACACGGTATCATCTGCAAACAACAGTACAGGGAGTTTCCAAACACTATCCTCTCTCACCAGGGCCACTCCAACATCCACTACCCTACCTTGTACCTCTTTTATTACCCCATCCATGTACAGATTGAACAACCATGGAGACATGACACATCCCTGCTTCAACCCAACTTTCAAAGAGAAAAATTTACTTAGTTCCCCATCCACACGCACTGCAGCCTTCGCACCATCGTACATACTCTTCACAGCATTCAACAACTTCCCATCTATTCCATATATTCTTAACACTTTCCACAATCCTAGTCTATCCACCCTGTCATATGCTTTCTCCAAATCCATGAAAGCCGCATACAACTTCTTTCCCTTCTCTAGAAACTTTTCCACTAAAGATCTGAGAATGAATATCTGATCTACACAACCTCTTCCCTTCCTAAAGCCTCCCTGTTCTTCTCCAACTAATTTCTCTGTTCTTTCTCTAACTCTGTCAATAAGTATCCTACCATATACTTTTCCTATTATACTAAGAAGACAAATGCCCCTATGATTACCACACACTTCTTTTTCCCCTTTTCCTTTGTACAAGGGAATAATTATACCTGACTTCCAATCCTCCGGGACTCTACCTTCCTCCCAGGCCAATCTGCACATCTTCCACATCCATTCTACTACTATCTCTCCTCCATGCTTCAGCATTTCACCACACACTCCATCAATTCCTGGGGCTTTCCCTGATTTAACTTTCTTCATTGCTTCCACAACTTCTATCCTACTGATTTCTTCCTGTCTTCTCACCTCCCTCCTTCTTCCAGCCATTCCCCAGCCACTTATACTCGCATTACTTCCATCCTCCACGTTCAGCAATTCCTTAAAGTGTTCTCTCCATCTGCTCACTTTTTCTCCCTTCTCCACTAGTAATCTACCATTTTTATCTTTCACTCCCCTGCTAACTCCACTTCCACCCTGTCTTACTCTTTTCACCTCTTTCCAGAACATTTTCTTACAGTCCCTCCACTTTACACTCAAATTCCTTCCAAATTTCTCATCCACTCTCTTTCTTACTCTCTCTTACTAATCTTTTCACCTCTCTCTTTCTTTCTACATATAACTCTCTCTTCCGCCTCTCAACTTCTTCCACGCCCCTATTTCTCATCCATTCATTGTATGCCTTCTTCTTTTGTGCCACAGCCCGTTTCACCTCTTCAGTCCACCACGCTGTTCCTTGCACCCCCCTCCGTCTTCTCTTCCTTCCACACACCACATCACATGCTGCACATATTTCTTCTGTAAATATTCTACACACACCTTCCACGTCCCCCATCTGCTCCAACTCATATTTGCCCAATCGTTCCTCCACTTCTCTCTTATACTCTGCCTTTTTCTCATCCTCTTGTAACCTTTCCACTCTCCTTGCAACTTCTCCTTCCTCTCGTCTTTCCCTTCTTCTATTCCTCCATCTTACTTGAACTTTAACTCTGGCCACCACCAAGTAGTGGTCAGAAAGTCCACTCCCCCAACCTCTATAAACTCTTGCATCCAATATACATCTTCGCATCCTTTCATCCACACACACATAATCAATCATTGCCTTCCTTTCACTCAATTCACCACCCACCCAGCCAGAACTCACAGTTGAATAATGAGAAAAATAATTGTTAAAAATGTAACATCCAGAATATGATATGGAAATTAAATATCATGTGGCAGGAGATTTCTCATGAGGAGAGAAATCGTGTGGCGGAAGTCAGGACGGTGTTGTTATTGTAGTTTTTTTTTTTTTAGTCCCTGTAACAGTTGCTTGTAGTTAGATATTTCTCTGCTGACATTTCAGTGCATATGTTACTGTTATTACCAGCAGCGATGGCGATGCAGTTATTGTTTTCAGTATGTATGTGTGTGTGTGTGTGTGTGTGTGTGTGTGTGTGTGTGTGTGTTAGCACGATAACTTCGCAACCGCTCAAGATATAATCACAATAATGTTATAGGTGTGTAGTAGGGATGAAAATCTCGGACGAGTTCGAAATTAGTGAAAGTAGTCCAAGGTCAAGGTCATATTCCGAGCCGCGCTAGTTAAGTATCAGCTCGCGGCTGGTGTGATTCCCCTCCTGGGGGGCCTCTACTGAATTGTTCTTTTTATTCATTACCCATCCCCGCCCCGGAGGGGATCGGGGACAGGTATTGTTTTCACTCGGTTTGTCTGTCTCTGTTTGTCTGTCTGTCTGTCTGTCTGTGTGTTTGTTTGTTTGTCTGTCTGTCTGTCTGTTAACAACTTTACGTGAAAACTACTGGTGTGATTTTGACTAAAATTATAGGGATGATGGACTATGACCTAATCATCTGAATAAATTTTGGGCCAAATTGGGCCAGCGCCCTGGCTGTACGACCAAAAAAAAGTGTTTTAAAATAGTTTTTTCGCCATAACTCCTTTCAAGTTCGTCATATGGACATGAAAACAAAACCTAAAGGTGCATCTTTCAAATCTGCATCCTATAACATACTTCATTACATCAAGGGGGGTCACTCCCCAGTTAGCGGTAAGGGGGTCAATTTTCACCCGAATTACTCCATATTCGACATGTGACATCTTTGACTAGATACTCTGTTGTGTTTATACGTCAGCACCAAAATGACTACCGGCGAGGAGTTTGCTGTTCCTTGGTACCGCTGTTGATATTGTTTTGGAGTTCTTTTATCCTCTTCTTTATGTAATTCCTCCTTATTTCCTCGTTGTGTCTCCTTCTGTGTCATCCGTTATGGCTGACTGCCCCATCACTCGAGATATTAAGGGCAAATATAGGCCAGTGATTTTCTCTCCAAAGTGATTACAGTTTCTGCATTGTATATTTTCTTCAGTATATTTTCTTTACACTTCAGGAGTGTCTTAGCCTCGTCTGGTGGGTTGTGTATGATTTCGCCGTAGTTTGTTCCGTCCATTTCATTTCTTGCGAGATCGCGATTTCGGGTCCCTTAACCCATCTTCAGTGGCCTTGGTAGATACAGTAGATGTTTCTTGCTCCGTGACTGAAGTGAGAATGCGGTGGGCAGGTGAGAGGTGAGGTGGGCGCTATTTAATCCACGGGATACCGCGCTGCTAACACCTCTATATTCGTGCATTTTTTACACAGTAAGCATTAGTATTGCCATTCTTATTTAAACAAATCATATCTGTCACATTCTGAGATCATTAAGAAAACAACGAAGTAAACAGTTGTTGCAAATATTTAAATGTCAGATCTTGTATGGATTACATAATATGACGCTTACGTTTACTTTGTTTAAGGTCCGAAGATTTTTTTTTTTCCCGAGCACTTACTGGCTGCTACAGAGAGAGAGAGAGAGAGAGAGAGAGAGAGAGAGAGAGAGAGAGCGGTGGGGGGGAGGGAGTGTTTGGGAAAGAAGCCCGTCATAATGTAATGAACCTTAACTAATTATATGCAGCGACATATTTTACCACTATATATATATCACGATCTGCAAACAACCGTACCCAAGATGCAAAGACCCTATGGCAATGACCTGATATGTCCAAAATTTGGTTTTGGTTATAGTAATTTGGTTGGAATTCCACGTAATCCCGGTGTAATCCTGTGATGGACCTCATCTATAACATTAGTAATCGTGAGGCCCACATAGTGAACCTTGTCGCCCCGTGTTGAGCCGAACTGTGGGTGGCTAAGAGGGGAAAGGGAAAGAAGAAGTGATGGGAGAGAGGAAGAAAAGATAAAGAGGAAAAAGAGAGGGGGTGACAAGGAGGAGGATGGAGGGTTGGATGAGGATCAAAACAAAACCAAGTAGAGACATGGAGTGGAGAGGAAAGGAGAGAAAGGAGGAGTGGAGGTGAGATGTGGGAAGAGAGAAGAATGGAGAAGGAAAGATGGGGAACAGAGGTGGGAAGAAGAAGAAAGAAAAAAGAAAGGAGTAAACGAGAGCAGGGGAATAAGAAGAGAAAATGAGCGGGAAATTCAAGGGAAAGAAAAACAGACGAGAGAATGAGTATGAAGAATGAAGGAGATGTATAAGGGAAAGTGATAGTATGAAGAGGGAGAGAAGGAAAAAAAAAGGAAAATATTGAAGGGGATTGTAAAATTTGCAGATGTAAGGAAAAATTATAAGGTAAGGAGGAAAAAGGGAAAGTGCGGGAACGAAACGAGGAACAGATGGGCAAAGGGTAAAGGTAAGGCGTTAAAAGGGGTGAGGGGGCAAAGAAAAATGAAAGGAGCCGGGGAAGGAAAGAAGAAAGGATGAGGAATGAAAAGGTGGAAAAGAGAGGGAAGAGGAAGAAGGAAAAGAGGAGGGAAGACATTCTTCAAATATCTATCTATATATCTACTTACTGTATAGCCAGACACCATAATCCTGAAGAACATTCTCTTCGCCCTTTTTGGTCACCGCGTTTATTCCTTCTATACACGATGGCCTTCTTGCTTGTCATATATTGTTTTGGTATATAATACGTTGTTCTGCGCATAAATGGCTGTTTTCTTTGCTAATGAACCGAGGTAAATAAAAACCTAGCGACAGAGCTCTAACAACTTACTGTAAAGTAATTCTTATATTTACTTTCAATTTTCATCCCAGTTACAATTTAATCAATATAAAGCTTCTGCTGAATATGAACACTAAATTTTTAGTTACGAATATTTCCTATTCTTTAAAAGAAAGGTAGTCGTTTGAGCATGTGTAAAGTTTTCTTCACAACAGTTCTGCGTATCGGTCTATTTATCTATTGCCAGATACCTAAATCACGCAAAAGGTGACTACAAGCAAGTCACCTCCAAGCCGCCATATCCCTTGCCATTTGCCTGTTCTTCCTCCAACTCGCACCCTCCTTCTCATAGTCTTCTCCACTCCATCTCTTTGTCTCATCCTTTATATCCCCCTCTTTCTCTCCCCCTCCACTCTGTTCAAATGCACATTACTAGTCAGTCACTCATTTTCCATCTTCTCCACATGGTCAAACCATCTCAAAAGATTTCTCTTGACACTTTCAGCCACATCCATATCACCACAACGCTCGTTTATTTCTTCATTTGTCTGTCTTTCCCTCCACGAAACTACACATGCCCGTCTCAAGTAACTCATTTCCACTACTGCCACTCATGACTATGTCCTTCCAACAGGGTTCAAACTTCACTTCGGTGTGTTAGAGATGACATCACAATTGAGTCGAGTCTGACACGACCATGAGAGCTGTGATAGAGACAGTATTTACAGTCGCAGGCTGTTATGACTCACCTTCAACTGAATAAAGCTTGTCAGATGTAAACCCAAATAATTCGCAAGGGTTTACTTGGCAGTGGAACGATTGATATGGATGATTTGAGCATTCCCGTAGGCGAACAAGGCGCGGGGTGGGGGCGACCTTGCAGGTCTAGGAAACTGTTAATTTCAGGGCAAAAGTTTTTACTTCCATGATCACTTCTCAATTCCTTTTATTGTTTTCAGTGAACCAACTGACCTTCTACCCTCCTGTACCCTTTTCACCCACTTCAGCTCGTGAATTTCCATCCATAATCATCACACGACCTAAGTAAAATATTTAAATGCACTCACATTCTTTAAATCCACAGCATCCAGCCTTACTATGTATTCTGTGACTTCACTACTCTCAAAAAATGTAACAGTACTCATGTTAGGACTCCATATTACAAATATAAATCATAACAGAAAGTATGATGGATAGATAGGTAGATAGACAGACAGAGCACCAGACAAGGTGTGGGAACGGGATATTAGCTTGCAACTCTTTAAGTGAAGGAATGTTGATCGTGCACCGGAAGCAGTACATACACACAGACATACAGTATTCTAGAAGCTTCCACGACAGTAGAGCACACGTGACATGACCCCTGTTACACGAGAATGTAGGATGTAAAGCTCAGAAGGAGACTGGCCATAGAACCGACAGGTAGTAGGGAGAGAGAGAGAGAGAGAGAGAGAGAGAGAGACAGGGAGGTAGCTCGCGGGACTCTATACTTCACTGTGTGTGTGAGACTTTGTTAAACCATTCGCTTCAGCAACCACCCACTCTTATGCAAGATTTACTGCCAGCATAATGACTCCTATCAGCATTCAGCAGCTTTCTTTCTGTAACATACATACACAAAGCCATCTACGGCCCCTCTCTGTTTACTTTGCTTTATAGTTTTCCTAGATATACAGGTATCATAAATACCTTACACTTCTTTGCACAAGATTTTGCAATTATTTGTTTCACTGTGAACGTTTGATTCATACACCCAGTACCATAAATACATTTAATGCTTATTGTTTTTCACTCACTTAGTCTTCTCATATATTCCTTACTTTCTCTATGTTAATTCTTCAACATCTCTTTCTTGCTACATTCAGTAGACTTATACTGCGAAAATTTTTGCACTCGCTTTGATCACCTTTATTTTTGTTCATAGGCACAATCACAACCTTTTAACAGTCTGCTGGTACAGTTCCAGTATATCAAGCTTTCCTTCATATTTCCAACAAGCAATTCATTCATACCTCTCTGTTACTCCTAATAATTTCTGCATATATCTCTTCAACACCTGATGCCTACGGTACTCATTTTTCATGTTTTCACAAGATTCTCCGCTTCTGACAAAGTCACGTTTGCCAACAACACATTCCCTCCGTGTCCATCACCAAGTTCAGTCCTGTTTACAACTGCTCTGCTCTCATCATTCCCATTCATTAGCCTTTCAGACTACTCGTTCCATTAGCTCTTACGTCACAATCATTTGTTTACATTCTTCCGCTTTAATCCCTCACACTATCATACTTTTCCCCACCCCACTTGCACATGTTTGTACAACTAAATTCTCTGTTAGACTCTGTAACTCCCACTTTATATTGATGTTTTTACACTGCAACATTTGGAAACAGCAGTGCAGATGTTCGGCCTCTTCTTCCTTTTTAGAGCGATTCCTTTACCACGTGTTTTACCTCTCATTATTATATTCGTGTAGATTAACAGCAATGGCGATATGACGCAGCTCCGTCTTAAATGAAAAAAATAAGATGATCCTCTCACTCGATGCACCATCCACTCTCGTAGATACCTCTGGTCTACCATGCATAATCTAAATATCTTAGAGTAATCTGCCCTCTACCCCATATACTGAAACGCATTTTATCAATACATCTTCTGTCCCTCCCTAAAGCCACCGCGCTCTTCACACATACACCTCGCTGACACAGTCAAGGAAGCAGGAACAACTCAGGTTATCGCATTATTTCTTCATACTCATTGTCTTGCATAAGAACACTCTCTAATCACACTCCCTCGTATCCTTTCAAAGCTACAGAGCCTCCAGGCCATATACGGAGCTGCATATCTCTCCCTCAGATTTTCACATCGGCTGACCCTTCCCTGTCCTCCTTCACTTTCCTTCTACTGCTGGTGTCTTTATCATGTATACTAATCTAAGAAGAAACAAAGGAAGATATATCAGTAGGATAAAGAAACGTTAGTAGGACGGAAAGAAACAAAGCAGCGTAAGTTTAAGGGATAGATAATGAGGGCAATGAGAAAAGTAAAATCATATATATATATATATATAGATATATATATATATATATATATATATATATATAGATAGATAGATAGATAGATAGATATTCCCTGCGTGTCGTAAAAGGCGACTAAAAGGGGCGGGGTGAGGGGACTTGGGACCCCCTCCTCTGTTTTGTAGTTCCTAAAAAGAGACAGGCCAGAGAAAGGGACGGGGGATGGAGTTATCCCCGTACCCTGAAGATTGGGTCTATGAATGTGCGTGGATGTAGTACAATTGAGGCTAAAAGGGAGGAGATTGGGAGAATGTTTGTGAGAAGAAAGTTGGATGTGTTAGCTTTGAGTGAAACGAAGATGAAAGGGAAGGGGGAATATATGTTTGGAAGTGTGAATGGAAGGTTGTCAGGTGTTGATAGAGGAAGGGCAAGAGAAGGTGTGGCCTTGTTAGTGAGTCCGGAAGTGCAGCAGTGTGTGATTGAATGGAAGGAGGTGTCATCGAGACTGATGTGGGTGAAAGCGAAATTTGAACGTGAGTTGTGGGTGTTTGTGAGTGCATATGGGCCTGGTAGTGAAAGGGATGAACAAGAGAGGGAGTCTTTCTGGAATGATGTTGATGAGTGTCTGCAGAGTTTTGGAGCGAATGTGAATGTGGTAATGATAGGAGATCTGAATGCTGGAGTGGGAAATGTAGCAGTTGAAGGCGTAGTTGGTATGCATGGTGTGCCTGGAAGAAATGAAAATGGGGAACGAATGATAGCGATGTGTGTTGAGCGAGAGATGGTGATTGGGAATACGCTGTTTGAGAAGAAAGATATTTATAAGTATACATGGGTGAGACAGGAGGGTGGAAGGGTTGTTGATAGAGCCCTGATGGACTATGTGGTTGTGTCTAGGAATGTAATAGGAAGATTGTTGGATGTGAGAGTTCTGAGAGGGGAGGGTGGAGGTATGTCTGACCACTACCTGGTGGAGGGAAAGTTAAGAGTAGGTAAGAGATGGGTGAGAGCTAGGAGGGTTAGGTGTGGCAGGGAGGTTTTGAAAGTGAGTGAGTTGGATAAAAGAGAGAAAAAGATAGAGTATCAGGAGAAATTGAAAGATGAATGGAACGCAGTGAAAGATCGGGAAAATGGCAGTGTGGAGGAGGAATGGCAGTTGTTTAAGAGTGCTGTGGTGGAGCATGCAGAAGAGGTGTGTGGTGTGAGACGTGTGGGTGGTGGTGTAAGAAAAGGAAGTGAATGGTGGTGCGAGGAAGTAAGTATGGCTGTGGCTGAGAAGAGACGTGCATATGAAGTGTGGCTGCAGAGGAAGGATGAGATGTCATATGAAAGGTATAAGGAAAAGAGGAATAGAGCGAGAAGGGCTGTGCGTGATGCTAAAGTGGCAGCAGATGAGAGGTGGGGTAGGCGGCTGACAGAGAATTTTCAACAGAATAAGAAAATGTTTTGGAAGGAGGTGAAAAGGGTGCGAAAGGGAGAGTCTGGGAAGGAAGAACGAGTAAAAGCAGAGGATGCAAGGATGTTAATTGAGATGGATGCAGTAAGGAAGAGATGGGCAGAGTATTTTGAAAGATTGTTAAATGTAGAGGAGGAAAACGTGGCTGAGATTGTGGCAGATAGAAGGGTGCAAGGAATAAATGTGTTGGGAGAGTTGAATGATTCTTTGATCACGAAGGAGGAAGTGGAGAAGGCAGTAAAGGAGATGAAAACAGGGAAAGCTGCAGGTATGGATGGGTGTGCTGTGGAATGCCTGAAGGGTGGTGGAGTGACTATTGTTGACTGGTTAGTAAGATTATTGAATGTGTGCTTTGAGAAAGGTATGGTGCCAATTGACTGGGCAAGTGCTTGTGTGGTCCCGTTGTATAAAGGCAAGGGTGATAAGTATGAATGTACTAGCTTTAGGGGTATAAGTCTGTTGAGTGTTGTAGGTAAAGTGTATGGTAGAGTGTTAATTATGAGAGTTAGAGAGGGTACAGAGGGAGTGATTAGTGATGAGCAGTGTGGCTTTAGGAGAGGGAGGGGATGCGTTGATCAGGTGTTTGCTGTGAGACAAGTGTGTGAAAAGTATTTAGCGAAAGGCAAGGATGTGTTTTGGGCATTTATGGATTTAGAGAAAGCGTATGATAGAATTGATAGGGAGGCTTTGTGGACTGTTTTAAGATTGTATGGACTTGATGGTAGGTTACTAAAAGGGGTGAAAAGTTTTTATGTAAATAGTAGAGCATGTGTAAGAGTGGGAAATGCTGTGAGTGATTGGTTTCCCGTGAGAGTGGGGCTGCGACAGGGATGTGTGATGTCGCCTTGGTTGTTTAATATTTACATGGATGGTGTTGTAAGGGAGGTGAATGCAAGAGTTTTAGGTGGTCTGAGTCTGGTAAATGTTGATGGAGGAGAGTGGAATCTGAAGCAACTGCTGTTTGCAGATGATACTGCATTGGTGACTGATTCAGAGGAGAAATTGAGACAGTTGGTAGAGGAGTTTGGAAGGGTGTGTGAAAGGAGGAAATTGAAAGTAAATGAGAATAAGAGTAAAGTGATGAAGTGTACGAGGTTGATAGATGGTAGGGGGATGAATATAGTTTTGAATGGTGAGTTGCTTGAGGAGGTAGATTGTTTTAAATATCTAGGGTCACATGTTGCTGTGGATGGAAGAATAGATGCAGAAGTGAAGTTTAGAATTAATGAAGTAGGAAAGGTGATGGGAGGAATGAAAAAAGTGTTTAAATGTCGTTCGCTTAGAATGGATGTAAAGAGAAGGCTGTATGAGGGTGTTGTGGTACCGACTGCGTTATATGGGGCTGAAACATGGAATATGGGTGTAGCAGAGAGGAAAAGTTTGAATGTAATGGAGATGAGATGTCTGCGGAGTATGTGTGGAGTGACGCGTATGGATCGAGTGCGAAATGATGAAGTGCGAAGGAGAACTGGAGTTGTTCGGGAGATGGCTGGTAGAGTTGAGCAGAGGGTGTTGCAATGGTTTGGGCATATGGAGAGAATGGATAATGAGCGATTGGTGAAAAAGATAACTAGATCTGATGTGAGAGGTGTAAGACTGAGAGTAAGACCACGAATAGGATGGATGGACAGTGTGAAGAGAGCGCTGGATGCGAGAGGGATGTCTGTTGAGCAAGGAAGAGTGGCTGTGCGTGACAGAAATAAATGGAGAGAAATTGTGAATGAATAAGTGATGACGCAGCCCTGAGGTGATATTCTCCCGCATTTGGTCTGATCAGCTAGTCAGGTCAGGTGCGGGTAAGGGGATGGGTCTGTTATGATGTGGCAGGGGTAAACCAGTTCTGCTGTCGGGCCCTGCTGTGGATGTCACTGCTTGCATTGCGCAGTTGACCCTTGTGCGGTGTGATGCGGTGAGGATCTGTCCGTTCTCCCCTTTGGGGCTAAGATGCGAATGAATGTGTTTGAATGGATGAGTAAATGGAGAGTGAGTCGTCCTGTCTCGGCTACCTCCCTTTCCTTGGGGGAAGCAGCCTAGGTATATATATATATATATATATATATATATATATATATATATATATATATATATTTGTGCTTCAGGGAGGAACATGCTGCCAAGAGGAAGGGATGGGGACATAAGACGTAGTAATGAAGAAAATAAAAAGAAAGAACTTGTTGCAAAAACAGGAAGGAAGGAGGTAGAGGAAGAGGGAAGAAAGAGGAAGGGAAGAAGTGAAAGGGTCAGAAGGAAATGAATATAAGAAACGAACTTAGAAGTTACCATAAAGGAAGAGAAAAGTGATAGTGATGAAAAAGAAAACAGCGAGAGGCTATCGGACTGGTAATGCTGGGGAGGATAAGTGAAAAGGGTGATAATGGCTGCTAGGAAAGAAGGAGAAGGGAGAAGTGAAAAAGAAGATGGAGAAAAAAGGGAATAAGGTTGGGAAAGGAAACAGGAAGATTTGGAAGAAATGGGAAGGACACGGAGAAGAGAAGGAAGCAAAGAGGAGGTAGGAGGGAGAAGAGATGATATGCGAAAGAAAGGAGAGGCAGGGAACGGCAGAATAGAGTAGAAACGGGGGGGGGGGGAAAGTACAGGAGAAAACGAGTGGGAAGGAGATGGGAGTGATGCAAAGAGGAAAGGAGCGGTGAGGAGGAAAACAGGAAGGAGAAGAAAGGATGGGAAGGAGGGTATGAGTGGTCTTGAAGGAAAATGGTGCAAACCGACTGAACGAGAAACATCAACAAAAAGTTCTTATATACATTATTTACTTACAAGAATACTCCGGAAAAGAGATAATAAATAACAATTACGTGATTGCATTGTACGTGAAGATTATTTCCTTCTCTGATTATTTTATGTTCCCAAGAAATGTGTGTGTGTGTGTGTGTGTGTGTGTGTGTGTGTGTGTGTGTGTGTGTGTGTGTGTGTGTGTGTGTGTGTGTGTGTGTGTGTGTGTGTGTGTGTGTGTGTGTGTGTGTGTGTGATCCAAAATACGATGGAACAAAGGGAATCTGCAAATCTCTCTTTCATAAAACTAAGAAACACACACACACACACACACACACACACACACACACACACACACACACACACACACACACACACACACACACACACACACACACACACACACACACACACACACACACACACACACACACACACACACACACACACACACACACACACACACACACACACACTTGTCGAGGGCACTCTGTATTTCCTGAGTCCCCAGCACCCCTTGGAAACTGCTGAC
The DNA here is from genome assembly GCF_032717465.1 of Coenobita brevimanus. Classification (NCBI taxonomy): domain Eukaryota; kingdom Metazoa; phylum Arthropoda; class Malacostraca; order Decapoda; family Coenobitidae; genus Coenobita; species Coenobita brevimanus. The sequence continues at coordinate 13,339,318 of NC_136980.1, read as the reverse complement.
GCCCCCTTAAGGGGACGCGTCCCTCAGTTTGAGAACCACTGGCCTAGTGAAAGAGAACGTGGAAATTGGTAAATCAATAAAATCATTTTCGAGGAGAAAAAAGAAATCATAATGTCAAAAAAAAAAAAAAAATGATTAACGAGGGAAAATAAGACAGGTTTTACAATTTGTCATGCGGTGACTGAGTGGGATTATAATATTAGTTGCTAGGAAGGAAAATGTATGAAAACCATGAAACAGATTTATGGCCAGTGGTTCAAACATACTTTTTTTCATACTGAAGAGTGGAGGAGAGGGAAAGATAGAAGGAAAAGAAAGGATCATTATTTATGAATAACAAACAAAATTTAAAGTAACAAGGAACATGACAAGGTACACCATTAGCTGCTAGAAGTGAGTAGGTATTTACAAGAAAATATAAAATAAAGGAATGACATGCAATTGCCCCTTGATTAAATTGAAGGTATGTGAAAGGAAAAAAAAGAAAAAGGAAATGGTTGTTATGACGAATATGGGCATTAAAGTAGCTAGAATCGAGAAAGAGCTTCTAATATAGTAATATACACTTGCACATGCAAAACTGCATAAAAATCAAGTGAAAGAAAAAGAATAATGTTGAATATAATTCACAGGTAGGAGAACGAAGGCATGAAGATCACAGACTAGAATGATAAATTACACACTCTAACAAGTCTATCTATCTATCTATTGCCAGACGCCTTAATCCCGTTTGGGGTGGCCACAAACAAATCGCCTCCACGTCGTCCTGTCCCCCGCCATTTCACTGCCCTGCTCCCAACTCACACCCCCTCTCTCATATACCTCTCCACCCCATCCCTCCATCTCATCCTCGGCCTCCCCCTCCCTCTTCCCCCCTCCACCTCACTCACATACACTCTCTTCGTCAGTCTTTCACCCTCCATCCTCTCCACATGGCCAAACCACCTCAGTGTGTTCCTCATAACACTTCCCATCACATCCACATCCACACCACAACGCTCCTTTATATCCTCATTCGTCAGCCTGTCTCTCCATGTGACTCCACAGACTCCTCTTAAATAACTCATTACCACTGCTCTCACTCTTGACTTGTGTCAATTGGGGGGAAAAATGCATTTTTGGGGTAAGAAAAAACATACCTCTCCCTTCAAAATGAGTGAATGAAAATATTTGATCTCCCCCATCGTTTTTAAGGCGGTTTATCGAGTAAAGTTTATGTATATAGTTCAATTATATTCCATGTCGATTTTTGAAATTAGCATATACGACTTCAAAGTAGATGAAAATCGGGTACCCGAAATTATGTAGTGACTTCACAAATTCAGTTTTTCTTACCCCATGTAGGTGCTGGAGCTTAATGAAACAAAGTGAGTGCCGTAGAGTTGTTCTACATGTGTACAGCCTTTGGGTTTCACTGATCTGTCCATTATTGTTACAGAGGTTGTTTTTTCTTATCCCAGGATTTTGCCAAAAGTTGAGGTAAGGAAAAACAGATATACTTTTTTTTTTTTTTTACCCCAGCTGTTACCTTTTGTCACCCCATATGCTGTGTTTTTTTACCCCTAAGTATAGCTTTATTTACCCCTTCGTATATTTTATTTTACCCCAAGACGTAACTTACATTACCCAGGTAACTCTGGTGTATATTCCCCACATTTGGTTGTTCCAAGCAGATGTAAGATATTGTTCAGATCATTGCAAGTTAAGACTTAGATTTAAGTTACCTCTTCTGGAGAAACATGCCACGACATTACAAGAAGAAACTGAAACCCTGGAATGAAGAAACAGTTAAGATTGCACTTCAAGAGGTAACAAATGGAGCTTCTGTGCGCTCAATAGCCCACAAGTAGGCCTACCATATGTCTGTTTCCATGCTTCGTAATAGGACTCTCAACACTGAGGAGGATTAAAATGATGGATGGGGACGAAAGACTGCACTCACTGCTGAAAATGAAGACAAAATAAAAGATGTCTTTTTGAGAATGGACGAGATGGGATTTGGACCAACAATGAATTTCAAGAGATAATCCATGTCTACATTCTTGCCAATGATATTTCGACACCATTTACTAATTACCGGCCTGGACACAAGCTTACACTAAAGAAACGTGGTACCATGCAAGTTATACGGAAAAACGTCACTTCGGATCCATTTGTGATTTATGGGTTTATGAAGTTCTTCAAATGGAAATACACCGTCTTGGCATTAAGGACAGACCAGAATGTATCTGGAATTTAGATGAAACACGGTTTCCTCATGACCCTTCAAAGTGTAGAACCATTGGAACAGCTGGAAAGAAAAGACTATAAAAGTTGTTTGTGGAGCAAATAGAGAAAACACAACAGTTTTGGTACTGTGCTCAGGAAATGGTAATGTTCTCCCTCCTATGGTAATCTTTAAAGGAAAACACATGCAAGACATCTGGAGGGGAACAAAATAATGCTCTACCTGGGTGGATAACTACACATATTTTTGAGGATTTCTTCAAAAGGTTTGTTGAGATTACCAGAGAAACCCGTCCTCTCCTTTTAGTACTTGATGGCCACAACAGCTACCTTTGAATAACTACAACTGAGCTGCCCAGAACAGAAAACATCTCAATCCTGAAGCTGCCAGCACACTGCACGGATGTTCTCCAACCACTGGATGTCACTTGCATTGCTCCTCTAAAGCAGTACTATGAACAGACATTAAATGATCGTGTTTATAGGACTGGTCCCCGGGAACCGCTGAGAAAATGTGGCTTTGCTAATATGGTGTCCTCAGTTTGGGAGAAAAGCCTTTCTCCACAGAATGTAAACACAGGGTTTGAAGCTACAGGTTTCTATCCCTGTGACAAGACAAAATACAAAGTCACTCACTTGAATCCTCTGAAGCTCAAGACTTACAAAGAATGGATAAAGAGAAGATCCCCAAAAAGTGGCGAAGGTGATCCAGTGCTGGGATTCCCAACTGATCAACCTGAGCAGGAAGCTTTTGGCATGAACCAAGGCAGCACAGAAAGTAGGCTTTGAACTTCAGTAAGTTCAACTACTCAAGTGGCAAGTCCAGACAGTGAACCGATGGATCTTGTTACTGCAGTATCACAACCAGCTGCCCCCTGCTCAAGTACTCTGACCCAACACTCCAAAACACCAGTTCCATGCTCAGGCTCATCACACCACTGTCAGCAAACACGTGGTGTAACAGCAACACAGTGCTCTTGCGTTACGCAGGCCAGTAATTAATTGACGTACTACATGCAATGCCTTTGGATCAGCTGGTTAAAAAAAAAAAAAAAAAAAAAAAAAAAAAAAGCTCCAGACCGAATGAAGTAAAACATCTCTCTCCAAACAGCAGACCAAGCAACTACCCTGGAAGCTATAATCCAAAGCCAAGGAAGGCCCCGAAGTGAAGCACCACAAAAACGTCGTCGTGTTAACATGAAAGTACGTGTGATAACAGGAGAAGAAACTGATAAACAGATGTCTCAAAGGAAAACAAGGCCGACACAAACAAATCGTCGAGTATCATGAAGTTCTGATTCCCCATATAGTCCTGACCCATTTCCGGAACTGGATGATGGTGATAGTAGTTCTGATGCTGAAGACCACCAGATGATATATGAGTTGCCAAGGATAGATGATGTTACAGTTGGCAAGTATTATGCTGTGTTCTGCTCGGTAGCAGGCAGCACTTACTACTGGGGTGAACTTACAAAGGTATTTTGAAATGGTGACGATGAAGCCGTGTCCTCTGTCGAAGTAGACTTTTTACGAAAGAAAAACATCTCAGATCCAGCAAAGTTAATCTGGATAAACCCACTTCAAAACGACATTCAGATTGTCAGCACAAAGTACTTTTTTTTTTTTTTTGGTCCCTCCAAGCCACTTATGTTGAAAAGAAGCTGCTTTAAGTTCAGTGACGTAGAAGCTTTCAGTGATTATGATAAATATGGCAAAATCACCCGAGTGTAAGAAAAAAAAGTTTGAACTGAACAAGTGACCTATGAAGTTACAAAGATAAAATAAACTGAAATGAAGTGAAAAAAGGGATGACGAAGTGTTTCTTTTATGAAGTAGAGAAGTGATGAAATATATTATATATTGGAGTTGTATTTTATATGCTTATTATGATAGACGTTTTATTGTATATATACACTTATTCTAATATCACAGTCATGAAGTCTGTTGCTGGAAACTGAAAAAAAAAAAAAATGAAGTACTAGATATATATATATATATATATATATATATATATATATATATATATATGCTATAAGCAGTCTGGAAAAGGGCAAAATCTTTGAAGTTTTATGTACTTATATATTATTATATTAGTCATATGAAGTCTGTTGGAACTAAAAAAAAAAAATTATAAGTAGTTTCTTGAACTTCTGTACACCAAATTTTCGAAAGTATTAGTTTGAATTATCTGTTTGAGAAGCATCTAATGAGTCAGTCTGAAAATCTTTCTCCTGAGTGAATAACCTGTATATTGCATTTGTCAGTCTGGACTGAATGTGAGGGTTAGCACCATAAAAAAAAAAAAAAATCTAACATTCTATGTTATATTAGTATGAAAGTGCTTCATTATATTGTATTTCATTGACATTTAAATCCATTTTTTTTTTCTCACCCCACCTATGTTTTTCAATATCCCTTCTACTGGGTAAGAAAAAATGAAAAAAAAATCGTGTTTATTTTTTGTTTTACCCCCCAAAGAAAATATCTTCGTGCCAAAGATCAGTAAACTAGCTTGATCTGTTGAGACCACTATTTTTCAATTTCAATTAATTTCAGAGGCAGGAGAGTAAAGTACGTGAATTTTTACTTTTTTACCCCCAGTTAGGAATGACAGTCAACAACTGTAAACAGATAAGGCAGCCATGTAAAGCCCAAGAAGGAATGTGGAGATGATTGTTGTCAGTTGTACTGATGGACTGAAGGTGGTAAAAGAGAACCAGGAGGAATGTGGCTCTTCCATTAATACTGATGAGAAAGATATAGCCACTTCAGTTACTGATGAGGAACAGGATGCTGTGACTGGTTACCTTTCCTCCATTAAATGGCTCTGCCACACAAGCCTGTCCAGCGTTATCTCAACGGGTGCTTCATCTTCTCTGTGTGGCGCTGTTTCGGCCACACTGAGTTGAAAATGCAACACGTTGTAGTAAATGTAGGTAATATGCAATGACGTGCAGAGATGAACCTCAACTAAGTTCAGTAACATTGTTTTGGAAGATAAGAACAAAAGGAAGAGAGGGTCCATGCTGATATGGCGTGAGAAGTTTTAATAATGTATTGCTTTCGTTGGGGAAATGTTATAACGAACTATGTTTAATCAACAACCTCAAATGCCAGTTTTGTCACACTTATTTTTATTATATAGAATGATGGAAAATTTTAACACTAGATAAATAGCATATCTTCAAACTGTGATGTATGAATTAAGCAAAGAAGAAGTAATATTATGTAGTATCGATCTAAGAAGCTTTGGTATAAAACCGAGCACCAAACTGGACGTGTTTTTGCCAAAGCATTCCTCCTCCTTCTGCTGGTGGGGGTTTGCGTTTGATAGCCATGCTTGGAAATGATAACGCTTTATCACTGTTCTTGTCAACTGCTCTTATCACAGCCTGTACGTGTCAGTGGCGTTGTCTGCACCGCCGCAAGCACACAAAGTTCGGGTAACTACCACGCTCACTTTCAATTGATGTGCATTTTCTAGCAGTTAACTGTGTCATAAATATTTTAACCGTGCAATTCCTGTTATTTTTACTAATGTTTTAAGTATTTAATAATGTGACTTCATCAGCATCACTACATTACTGTAGTTTCATGATGTCATTCATCCCCCTTCATAACCCCTCTTTTTTCATCCTCGTCCTTCCCCCACTCCCTCACCCATGTGCGACGATGATGATGATGGTGAAGGGAAGCCGGTGGTGTGGAAATTAACATATTCAGTTCACAAATGAAAATACTAAGACTGATTCCTGGGCCAGTTGGACTAGTGGACAAAGTCTGTTTAACCATTGTTTATGTTCACCCAGAAATACAGTTGAGATCCTGCCTGTAAAACAAATTATTGCTGGTCACGTTCTAAATCTAAGAAAAGATTGTGTTTAAGAAGAATGGAGTGTCTGCCTTAATGAACCTCGTCCAGTTGCTAGGCACTGTCCATAAGAATGATGATGGCGATGTTGACGATGTTGATGATGATGGTGATGATATCCGGGAGTGTTGCCTTTCCAAGGACACCGCAGCAGTGGGAGTCAGTTTCTCTCTCTCTCTTTTTTTTTTTTTTTTTTTTTTTTTTGCTCAGTGGAAATTGAATAATAAAATTTCAAGTAAATATTTCTTCAATAAATGGACTGTAATAAATAATCCCTATGCCCGTTTGCCAATTTTTACATCCACGACTCACTCAACAAGCGTGGGTGCTGTTTTGATCGGCGTGTGTGTGTGGGGGAAGAGGGTGGTGGTGGTGGTAACAAAACTCAGACGGTTTTTATCCGACTTTAACCAAACTTGATGACAGGGTTGAGGGATAGCCATTGAGCAAAATGGACATTTTTAAGAACAATAGGTCAACGATGAAAGTCATAGGACTTCTTCAACTTACCTACCAAATCAAACAATTTTTTAACTAATTTTGACCAAACTTGGAGGAAGTGTTGAGGCTAAGACAAGAATGAAGTAACTCAATATTCAGAACAATCAGTCAAAGGTCAAGGCCCAAGGGCAAGGTCCGAGTCTGACCAATGTGTGTGTGGGCTTGTCAACAAAATAACTCAGACAGTTTTCATCTGATTAAAAAAAAAAAAAAAAATGGTGAAAGTTCTGAGGCTCAGGTAGCTAGTAAACATATTATTTTTTAAGATAACATATCAAAGATCAAGGTCACATTCCTCGGCCAACTTAAGCAGTTTGTATTCGATTTAGACCAAACTATGTGAACTGTTTGAGGGTATTGCAAGAACAAAAGTGTATCAAATTAAAAACCAGTCAGTCAAAGGTCAAGTTAGTAGGGCAGCAGTAAAGTTTGATCCGTGTGTGTGATTATTAACAAAAATAAATCAAACAGCTATGATCCGATTTTAATCAGACTGAAGAAAGGGATTATGGTCAGACAAGGTGTAAACCTATTGTTATTTTAGAATAAAAAAACGAAGATCAAGGTCACAGGAAAGGTCAAAATCCAAGGTCACAAGGCGAGGTCAACTCAGTTTTGGTCTGATTTTAAAAATGGATGGCAGGGTTAAGGTTGAGGCAAGAACGAATATTCAGTTCTGAGAACAATTAATCAAAGGTCAAGGTCACAGGGAAAGATCAAAGCTCGACTCATGTACAGTATCTGTGTGTGACATTAATAACTAAAACAGCTTTGAATATACTGGGATCACACTTGGTGGATGAGTTAAGGATCACCAAAGAAACTGGCCTGCTGATTTTCAGAACTATAGATCAAAAGCCTAGGACCCATGGCAAGGTTACCCCTCTCTCTCTCTCTCTCTCTCTCTCTCTCTCTCTCTCTCTCTCTCTCTTATGTATATGTATGTATGCATGTATGTATGCATATATATATATCATACATACAGTAAACTTTGTGGAAGATTCAGGCTGAAACAAGGATAGAAATTTGATTGTAAGAACCACCAGTCAAAGGTTAAGACCACAGGAGCCGCTGAAATCATTTTGAACTGCTCTGGACCAAAATTGGTGGAAACTGTATGGGTAGGATTAAAGTAATTGGGCTTTGGAAGTAATTCATTTAAGCTCGAGGTCACAAGACAAAGGTAAATATTCGGCCTTTGGACCAGTTGGTGAGCTCTGGTGTTGCATTCTATGAATGCCCTTGTTTTTGTAAATGGCATTAGAAGCACTTCACTTCCTTGGAAAATGTGTTTGAAAATCACGGGATTTTTACCATTTTCACTCTTTTTTCCCTTTTATGTCATCATTGTTGACTGCGGTGGCACAGCTGTTATCATCGAATCGACTTGCTGTGTACGTATCGAAATGTCCACTTGGTTCCACTCCCGGAAGACGATGGGAAGCGTCGGCGGGACGCGTATTATTTTTCTTTGGGTATACTTAGTCATTCAGTCATACTGGCAACGTCGAAGTAAGTTCAGTGATAAATTACCTGTTAACTTAAAATAATTAGCTCTAGAATGTATGAGACAATTCGGCTAATCAAACCAGGATATCATAAGAGAAGCCTTGTTTTTACATTAAACCAACCTATACCTAACCACCTTTGGCCTAGTCTAACGTTAACATAGCATGACATCATATTTTGCTTGGGGGGAACGAAGAAGGTGCAACGTTGCCGAATTGTTTCTCGAGGCACTTGATCCGACGTTGCCAACATTACTGGGTGACCAAGTATTGCAGGTTTTTTTTTTTTTTTTTTTTTTTTTTTTTTGCTGGCGGGACAATGCAGGCGAAGCCTAAAAGGAGAAGTGGGAAACTATGCGGTGATTTGATAAGCTGTAACACAGAAGGATCTGTTAATCCCTCAGTGGTTGTGAACTTATATTACTTTTAATTCTGTCTTTCAGGAGCGCTTGCTTCACAGTTTACTGTAGATATTCCAGACGATAATATTCAGTGTGAGTGAGATCCCCTGGTCGATTATTAATACAAGAAATAATCTCTATTGCTGTGCTAACAAGCTAATGCCACGTGATAATATGTAGTTTGAGTGAGAGGTCGTTGAGCTGAGGGAACTGGAAATTATCTCATTTTAATCATACTTATCTTTTTTGTATACAAACATGCCAACGCAAACACAGGTAGTATTTCATAACCATATATGTGCTATGAAACATTAATAATTCATTTATTTTCCAGAGGTAGTATAATAATGTAAAATATAAAATTATTCATTTCCTTTTCTTCCTCCGCCAACCTACACTACCCCCATCATCAGCAAGTAGTTAATATATACATTCAACTTTAGAACCCACTCTTTTCCAACAGTATAATTCGTAGCAGTCACATGTATATCCAGGTCCCAAGTTATTCTGCCTAGTGAACAGGGACATAAGGGAAACAAAGGTTGTCCAACAGTCTGGCCAGTTCAAGATTTGAACTCGGGTTCTTGTAGTTGCCAGCTGAACATCCTAAGCATTGCACCAGTGGCTCTGCCTGGGATGACGTCATATTTCGGGGCTCGGGGACGGGTATTGTTTTCACTCGGTTTGTCTGTCTGTCTGTCTGTTAACAACTTTACGCGAAAACTACCTGTGAGATTTTGACTAAAATTACAGGGATGATGGGCTATGACCTTCTGATCATCTGATTAAATTTTGGGACAAACTGCGCCAAGGCCAAGGCTGTAGGCCCAAAACATGTTGAAAAAAAAGAAATTTATTTTCGCTATAACTCCTTTCAAATTCGTCATATCAACATGGAACCAAAGCCTAAATGTGCATCTTATAACATGCTTCAATACATCAGGGGGTCACCCCTCAGTTTACGGTAGGGGGATCAATGTCAGGTGGGTCGAGCCTAAAATTTCAAAATGCCATAAAATCGTCAATTTTCACCCGATTTACTCCAAATTTGATATGTGACATCGTTGAGTAGATATCCTTTTGTGTTTATGTGTCAGCACTAAAATGACTGCCAGGAACGGGTTTGCTGTGCCTAGGGACCGCTTCCTATTATTAGAAAGTGATGTGTGAAAGAGTGAAATAGTATTTTAATCACTGACTTTGAAGTGGCTCTGCTTGACTTGATTATGTCTTATACCGGTACTCAAAATTAGATGGCGGGCTGTCGTAACGATGGGTTTGCTTAGCAGTGCAATCAGTCACAAAAAAGGCACCACCTATTTTTGAAATTATTTGTATATCAAAAACACTGAAGTTTAAAGTCAGCAAACTTTACATAACTTTCTTCTTGAGTGGATTAATCATGTTCATCGCAGAAAACCTTAACTTTCCCACACCGCCATCATCTATGCTTCCACCAACCAACCCCTGCATGGGGTTGATGATACTTGAATTACTGCAGACAAAATAGAAGGTGGAGTAATGTTCAGCTCTATCCTCTTTTTGGTGTACCTAGGATTAGAATATAATTACTGGCAATAGTCGGTATTTTAAGCAACAATCTTGAGATTACGATCTTGCATACCAGTAATATGGCTAGAAATCCGTAAATATGAAGGCGAGAGAGGTATGAGACGTTGTCCAAACATCTGCACGATCTTGGTGAACTCCATGCCCGCCCACCTGCAGGCAGTCATTGATGTGAAGGGGGCTGGACAAAGTATTAAGCCCTTTGTTAGTAAGTAGTAATGCCATTAGTAACACAAACTTTAGCTGATGCTCATTTGTTCCATACCTTTTGTCTTTCATGTGTTTGTTGGACCTAACGACTGTGACTGCAATATATGTCCATGATGTAAGTACGTAGTTACCATGATAATACGACTGTGGGTGTTGTGGAGATTATGGTACGAGCAATGGCGATGTTTAGAAATGTGGACTAATAAACGACACTGTGGAAGGTGCATTCACCGACTACTGAAGATAACCAGATATAATTGGCTGATAAACCACATGATGAGAGATGGCATACAGCCATACAAGTGTGTTCTCCTCTTTCACCAGTCCTTCCCTGTTTCACCTATACCTGCATTATTTCGCGGTTTCACCTCTACTAGCATTACTAAATTTCACTTCAACCTCTTTCATTATGACTCTTTCTATCTGGTGTCCTCATATTAAATCCCATCATATTTTCCCATCGTTAGATACTGCCCCTCTCTTAGTAACTGCTACTGCAGTGACTGACCACCACAGTGACAGCCACAACATTACTGAAACTATTACTACCGCCCAAATAATGTCGTTGCTGTTACTACTACTACTACTACTATACCTTTAAATAATAATCCACATGCTTGTCCACCTGGCTGTTTGCTTCTCTTTACCATATTTTCCCCATACCCCTTTGCCTTTGTCGAGAATGCTCAACATTCTCCTCCATCTCTGGCCCAGTTGCCCCCTTTCTCACGGGGATGCTGGTCCTACTAGTTCGACAAATGACGACCTCTTCCCCCTTTTGAGCTCCACATTACATGTTCCTCACCGTTTTATTGCTGAATTCTCTTTGTTGTCAATAATTATCATAAATAATGAACAGAACAAAGACAACAACAGTATAATAATAATAAAACAAATAATAGTTCTAATAATACTAAAAGTAATAATTAATAATTGCCAACACTAATAATAATACCCACATGTGTTCAGGCGTGACAAAGGAGAGAAATAATAATGCAACTGTATGACTGTGTTTACACATTCTCCCCCTGCTGAGGGGGGTCACCTTGACGTGGTGGCAGGGCTTGAGGCGAGGTTGGCAGTGCCACCTAATCTGGGGACCTGCCTACCTCTGTACAGTTCGGCACTTGTCAGCCTTGTGGACCAAGCACCCCCTACATCACTGGTGGAGGAGGCCTGCTGGTGATGTTAGTTCCAGCCCATTTGCCAACTAGGGCGGGACTGTTGCCTCCCCACGTGTTTGCCGTGCGTGGTGTTCCGTAATGCTGGGAGACGGGAGTCTTGGGGGTTGAGCGATGCTGCACGATGCACCCTGCAGCTAGCAATACACCTCTTTTGTCCCTTATTCTGGCTAGACGGGCGGCCTGGCTGGGCCCAACCAGGTCAATCGGCTGGTCATGCATTGGCTAGGGTCAAGAGGGCACTGGGGGGCCTGGTGGCTCCTAACATCCTGGAGTCACCATTGTCTGGGTCCCCCATTGGTTACCTGTGTATACTCTCATGCTACCTCTGAGGTCGCCAGTGGTATTTATCCCTGGCATATGACCTACCCTTGGGCTCCGTGATGAATGGAGGGGTGGGGGAAAGAAGTTTATGTGTTTATTCATGGCTGTATTGAATAAAAATCATGTTGATGACCGTGCAACTGCTCCTGGCCATTCTTCGGACTGTGCATCCCTTATTGCTGCCCTGGAGAGTTTTGAGCCCCCTGGGGACTTTCCTCCTCTGCCTTTGCATACATCTGGGACTAGGAGGAGGTCCCATCGGGTTGGTTCGGCTCTGGAGTTCGGCCCAGACGATACAGTGCCAAAGAAATATGCCAAGTATTTGGTAATGAAGCCTACTGTGAACTGGTCAATACTGGATTTTGATATTTTCGTTCTCCACCGTGCCATTGTATCAGCTTGCAGCAGGGAACCCAAGATCTGTTGAAAAGGAGATGGAAGCATCCTTATTGATGTGTCCTTCCCAGAGGAGAGCTCCCGCATACAGGCTTTGACTTCTGTTTCTGGTGCTGTTGTTGATTGTGATCCCCATGCTACTTTCAACAGATGCAAAGGTGTGTTTTTTTCCTGTGACCACCTCTGATACCCAGAGGCACAGCTGTTGGAGAAACTGACCTCATCTGGTGTCATGTCTGTTGAGAAGCTGCAGAATAAAATTGATGGTGTCCTAATGCCAAATCCGACCCAGTTCCTGTCTTTGGACAAGTTGACCTTACCTACTTCGGTGAAGCTGGCTTGGCTGTCACTTCCTGTAAAGCCATATGGGCACACCCCAAGGCGATGTTTCCACTGTCAGGGATATGGACATGTTAGCAGATTTTGCCACTATGTACAGGCTGGCCTTCCTGGTGTTTGTGTCTCCAGTGGCGGACCAAATCATACCAGTGACTGTCCAGGACCCCTTATATGCTATCACTGTGTAGGACCTCATGCTGTATCTTCAAAAAACTGTCCTCAATACTGACTGGAAAAGGAGATTTTGTGCATTCGCGGGTGTGAATGAGTTTCGTTTCCAGAAGCAAAGAAGAAGGCCCAGACTCTCTTCTTCCAGCCTGGGGTTATGTATGCTTCTGTCCTACCTGGAACACCTGTGCGTTATTATGTTTCCAAGAAGTTGCCTTGTCCCATTACAGTGACAACTTCCCCATACGGTGATTTGCCGAATGTTGTCCCCAGAATTAGTAATGCATGTGAGAGTGGTGTTCACCCACCCTCTACTCTGACTGTCTCAGCCCCTACTTCGTTGGCTAATGGTTTGTGCACTTCCATAGTGGTAGATGTTCACGATGTGATCCCTTCTCCCTCCTTGTCCAGTATACCCGAGGCTCCCTCTGTACCCGGCAAACGTCAACATGGCACTTCAGAGTCCTATGAACCTGAAGACCGGCCATCTATGTTCTCTGCTGTCGAACAATGTTTTAACCTCTCTCCTGTTCTCCCTGACCCAAAGGCCGAGGGGTCTAACGAGGTGGAAGCTGAAGTTGATGGCTCGCCTGTGGTCCAGTCTCCTCCTGGGGATGGTGTTGAACAGACCGCTGGTGCTTCAGTTATGAAAGATATGATATCATCCTCACAGCATTCTAATCCTCTGCACTCTCCTTCCACTTCTTCTAGGGCTTCTGATGGTGACACTGGCCGCCCTCCATCACCCAAGGCTGCCTCCAAGCCACTTTCCAAGCCAAGTGTTATCCTACCTAAGGGGAGGAGTGTTGTAAAACCATCGCCATTTTCCAAACCAAGTGTTACTCTACCTTAGAGGAGAAGTGTTGCAAACCTTTCCTCTTCCTTGTCCTCACATTTGCCCACGGATGTTCGGCATAGGGTGCAGGTTCCTGGTGCTGGGCAGTCTCTTCCCAAGAGCCTTCCTAGGCATCAGTCCAAACCTGCTCACCTGTCAGGAGGTGTACACTCCCACACTTAGTCATCATCATCCCTCTACCATGGGTTCTATCATTCAGTGGAACTGTAGGGGTTTACGTGCTAGCTAAGAGGAAGTGTGTCATCTTGTTTCTCAGTTTACGTCTCTATGCATGTGTATCCAGGAGACCATGGTATGTGATGCTGTTTCTTCTGGTCCACCTATCTACCAAGCCTTTTATTCTGATCCTGTGCCAGGCCAAGGTCGTCATGGAGGTGCTGCTATCTTCCTTTGTCAGGATATTCCATACAGTCATCTGGACATCTCCACTCCCTTACAGGCTGTTGCTGTCTGGATGTTTTTACACCAGCAGTATACAGTTTGCAGTCTCTGTCTTCTTCCTACTGCTAGTGTTGAAATGTCGGATTTGGACAACTTTATACGTGGTTTTCCTTCTCCCTTTCTGTGACTAGGAGATATGAATGGTCACCATCCACTGTAGGGTAACAGTTGGCCCAACCCTCAGAGTGTTTTGCTGGCTTCTTAAGTGGAAGATGATGAGTTGGGCATTTTAAACTCCAATAAACTGACTTATTTCCATAGCCAAACTGGAACTTTTACTCCCATTATTTGTCCTCATGCTCAGCTGACGCAGTTTTAAATTTTAACTGGGATGTGTTGCCAGACCTGTATAGCAGTGACCATTTCCTATTACTCTTCACTGCTAGTGCAGGTGGGCCACAACATCTTCCTCACTGGTCTCCAAATAAGGCTGACTGGCCACTTTTCATGGAATTAAGTTCCACTGCACTTTCTTTCAGTAAGTTTGGCTGTCTTACTGAGGCAGTGTCTTATTTCACTGTGTTGCACTCAGCAGCCCTATTATTTATTTCAAGAACGAGGGGTCAATTTTCTAAACGTCCAGTTCCTTGGTGGTGTCATAAAAGACTTTGTATTCACTTGTGGTTACTTGTAGTTGAGTTATATATATATTAGACTTGTGGGCGAGCGGTTGTTATACTTGAGTAGCCTCGTGAGTAGTTAATCTTCTTTTCCATTTATCATGTAGTGACAGGAGAGGTAAAGAATAGTATGGGACTATTATTATTTGTCTTGGAAATATTAACAAGTCTCTCACTCACGAGCGAATTGAGCAGAGTCCCTGTCTCCCTGCGACCTGTCTGTTGTAAGGCTATCTTCTTTCTGAGCTCTCTTTCCTAAATTCTGGTGTAGCAGAGGTTGTGTCACGTGTGTTCCTTGTGAGTGGAAAGTTCTAGAACCCTGTGTGTGAGTATGTGTGTATGTGTGTGTATGGTCACTAGGCGCTGTCGTGTGCCTATAAAGCATTCCTTGAGTTAAGAGTGTGTAAGCATGTTTAGCATTGCTCGATTCTCGCAGACACAATACCTTCTCATCATCTGACTCCCTGCTTCTATCTGTCTCTATCTATTTATCTATCTATGTATTATGATTTGTAATTATAATATGGAGTCCTAACATATTGCTCGGTACACGCAGCTGAAGGACCTCCGACAGCAACTATCATTGACAGTTAATAGTTCTAACATATTAATACATATTATATACACATTATAATGAACTTATAAGCTAATTAAGTGAAATACATAATATTGTAAAAGTAACATAATTGTATGAATATTGTATGCATATAATATTTATAGTAAATAGTGATTATTCAGTAATATTACATTTTAAACAAGTTGTATACTTATTTGAATAAATGCATTAAAGTAAATTATTTAACTGTAATACAGTATGTACTTGGGTTTTTGTAGTGAAATGGATACATGTGTTGGCCTTATAATTGTAGTTACATTTTGTTAATGCAACTGTTACATAAGTGTCTTGGCCTTATAATTGTAGTTAAAGTTACATAAAAGTTACATCTTGTTAATGCAACTGTTAATTGGCAAAGTGTAACATAATGCAATCGTTTGTCGTTACATAATTGTTACATATCGTTTGTAGTTACATAATTGTAGTTAAAATTACATAAAAGTTACATCTTGTTAATGCAACTGTTACATAAATGGTACATATTGTTTGTAGTTACATAACTGTAGCAAGTGTAACATAATGCAATCGTTTGTCGTTACATAATTGTTACATATCGTTTGTAGTTACATAATTGTAGTTAAAGTTACATAAAAGTTACATCTTGTTAATGCAACTGTTACATAAATGGTACATATTGTTTGCAGTATTGTTTGTAGTTACATAATTGTAGTTAAAGTTACATAAAAGTTACATCTTGTTAATGCAACTGTTACATAAATGGTACATATTGTTTGTAGTTACATAATTGTAGCAAGTGTAACATAATGCAATCGTTTGTCGTTACATAATTATAATATGGAGTTACATAATTGTTAAATATCATTTGTAGTTACATAATTGTAGCAAGTGTAACATAATGCAATCGTTTGTCGTTACATAATTGTAATAATTGCAGTCCTAGCATATGCTGCGGTCGATGATAGTGATGATGTGTCATGCCACTTGCTTGTGGAGAAAACAATTTGCTTTTTTTTTTTTTGTAGTTTATGTGGTATTTTGGCATATGTAGTAACACTTACAGTTATTTTCATTTGTTTGTTATGTGATCTTACTCTATTTCTCTTTTTTCTTTCTTACTTTTTCTTTTTTTTTTTTTCTTTTTTTTTTATGTATTGATTTTCTATAGTTTGTTTTTCTTCGCTTGTGTACGCTTTTTCCATGTTGTTCATGGTTGCATAATTACTGGCTAATTTCCTTGGGGTACTTTTTTAAAGTTTAGTTTATATTGCACAGATATTATTGAAAATGATATTATATAGTCCCATATTTTGTTATTTTATAAAAAAATATATATATACATATATACAGTATTAACTATATACACTGATTTGTTGTTCACTTGTACCTATCGTGGGTAACATGTGTGTCAGCACTGTGTGGAAATCATTGTCTTCACGATTGTGTTGAAGATGTTCACTCTTGCTAACGTCATTTGTGTTGGCCATTTTTTTTTCCCCTAGTTTACCTTGTAACTTAATTTATATGTTTCCACTAGGTAGCTTTAATTAATAAATGTTTAATACAGTTCTTTTAATTGCTCACTGAGTAACTGTGATGGTATATTTTCTTTATTGCTTTGTAGATATAATAATGTATAGTTGTATGTATGAAACACGTATTTTATTTAGGTATAAATGGTAACACTCGTTGGTAGTAAATAAATGTTATAATAAATGAATGAATATATACAGTGTAGAATATTTATTGTTGGTGATTATTTAGTGTTTGAGTTATGCAGATAACTGAAGTAAGTATGTGTATTTAAACTGTAACTATACATCACGTTTTATATGTTTGTGCAGAAGCTTATTGTCTATCACTGTGTATTGTATAAATGAAGTAACTATGTAACTCACTAATTTTTACCGTGGTGGGAATGGTGTGACTGGTGGTGCAGGTGGTGTGTTGACTGACGTGGCGTCTTTTCAGCAAGCATGCATGATGACGTCGACTTCCCACACTGGTAGCTGTGGTGAGTGAATGAGTAGCGATGAGTAACTTGAGTGAAGACGAGTGAGTAAGATGAGTTATGAGTCGTGTCTCACTCTTCGTTTGTTTGTTCCCCTTTTTTCTTCCTCGATGTTTTCTCGGTCCCTTTTCCTTGTGATTTACTCGTTGTAGGATGAAGACTGCCGCTACTTGTAGGTGCGTGTAGAAGATTATACAGACGACTCGTAGAGTTGTTAATTGTAGTTGATTGTAGATGGTTGTAGTTCGTTGGTTCGTCGTAGGAATTGCAAGATCGTATCAATATTTTGTTAAACTACTTGCAAGGCGTCCTGTGACCTCTTCACCTCTGCATCAGCATGATGATCGGGGAGACGGAGGGGGCTGGTTGGAGAGAACTGTCAGGAGCTGGTTGTAAGTTGTTGGTTGTGAGAGATATTCTTGTTTTCAATCTTGATATTTTGTAGGAATTCACTGTTGATTCGTAGACGAGGTTCGTTTTTTCGCTGCTACCAAATGTCATAAAAGACTTTGTAGTTACTTGTAGTGGAGTTTTATATATATATTAGACTTGTGGGCGAGCGGTTGTTATATTAGAGTAGCTTGTAAGTAGATAATTTTCTTTCCCATTTGTCATGTAGTGACAGGAGAGGTAAAGAATAGTATGGGACTATTTTTATTTGTCTTGGAAATATTAACAAGTCTCTCACACAGAGCGAAGTATAAAGTAAGAGTCCCGCTAGCTATCTCCTGTCTTGCTCTCTCAGTCTCTCTCTCAAGTTGCTAAGCCCTCTCTCCTTCTGACCTGCCTGTTCTATGGCCTGTCTCCTTCTGAGCTCTCTTTCCTAAATTCTTTACCTCTCCTGTCACTACATGATAAATGGAAAAGAAGATTAACTACTCACGAAGCTACTCAAGTATAGCAACCGCTCGCCCACAAGTTTCATATATATATAACTCAACTACAAGTAACCACAAGTGAATACAAAGTCTTTTATGACATTTTTTTATTTTTATTATAATATGGAGTCCTAACAGTGGAACTCTGAGTGCAGTTCTGCAGTGAGAGCCAAACGAGTTGCTTTCTCTCTACTTCATTGTCACTGTGGGGATCCTTAGTATTTGGTGGTGTATCAGAGGGCACGAGCTCATAAGAGGCAGGATTTAAAGGCCAGGCGTTCATCCTGGAATGGTTATGTTTCCTGCATCAATTCAAGGACTTCCCTCACTCAGGTGTGGAACATGGTAAAGAAGATTTCAGGAAAATGTACCGTTCCATCTCCTCCTGCGTTATCTGCAGCAGGTGGAACTGTGGTTGATTCTTTCGCTGTTGCAGAGTTGTTTGTTGATCATTTTGCCAGTGTGTCATGGATGGATACGTATTCGCATTCGGCTTCCCATTATTGGCACATAGTGTCTCGTGGTCTCAGTTTCACCTCTTCTAGGGGAGAGCCTTATAATGTCCCCTATCTATTTCTGTATCCAGGCAGCTCTGTCGCAGTGCCATGATTCCTCTTCTGACTGTGATGATATTCCTTATGCCTTTTTACATCACCTGTCTGATGAGTCCCTTTCACTTTTGCTGTCATTATTTAATAAGATCTGGTGTTCTGGTGAGTTTCCGGCTGGCTGAGATATTGCTGAAGTTATCCCAATCTCTAAACCAGGTAAAGACCATCTACAGCTGACTAATTTTTGACCTGTTTCTCCAAGTTCTTGTGTATGTAAGGTTCTGAAGAAGATCGTCAATGTTAGGTTTGTATTGTTCTTGGAGATAGGTGACTTCTTACCCCCTGTCCAGTATGGTTTTCGTAAAATGTGATCTACCTCTGATGCGCTACTGTCCTTGGAATCATCTGTGTGTGAGGCTTTCTTCATTAACCAACACAAGGTCACGGTCTTCTTTTATCTGGGGAAGGCATATGACACTGCCTGGAATCATGGCATTTTACTTTCTCTTCATGAGTTTGGTCTTCATGGGCGCTTGCCTATTTTTATTCATCGGCTTTTATCTAACAATTTTTTAAGGGTTTGAGTGGGAGGAGTTCTTTCTAATGCCAGTGCACTTGAAGATAGGGTACCACAGGGGAGTATCCTTAGTGTTATTCTCTTTGTTATGGCCATCAGTAATGTAATCACTGTACTTCTTGATGGTGTACGAATCTTAGTTTACGTAGATGTCCTCTCAATTTTCTTCACTACATGCAGAATGTCTCTGATAGAGAGAAAGTTGCAGCTGGCTCTTAATAGATTTTCTGAGTGGGCTGCATCTCTTGGCTTTCATTTAACAAAGACAGTGACTAAGCATTTTTGTCATCTTCGAGGGGTTACCCAGACCCTGACTTGTATCTCTACAGCTGGAGAATTTTCTGTGTGGAAGAGACTGTCTCTGGGTCTTCTATTTAATAGGTGACTAACTTAGGTTCCTCATACTCGTTCTGTGAAGGTGGCTTGTATTAAAGTTTTGTGTCTTTTGAGGTTTTTGGTTCATACATCTTGGGGTGCTGACTGTCAGACCCTCCTCCTCTTGCATGGGTCCTTTATCCTTCTTAACCCCTTAACCACGTCACTTGCGTGATGCTCGAGTGCAAGGAATCATACTGCTGGGCGTCACTGTTGTGATTCTGTGTTATTTTGAATTTGCCAGGGTTTTAAAGTGTGGCTTGTATCATCTGTCAGTACTGCCACTGTCCAGCTATATTTGACTCTGCTAATGTCATCTGTACTTCCATCCGTTGTTGACTGCCAGTGTCCAGCTATATTCAGCGCTGCTAATGCCATCTGTACTCCCATCCACTGTTGACAATTTAGCCATTTTTCCTCTGTCCTTGACTCCCCTCCTTACCTCCCCTCCATTACCCTCTCCTCCCGCCTGGCCAACCACTCTGCGCTACGCAAATCCTGCCCGGATTTTTCCACTCATTTCACTCATTGATATGTGCCCTATGTCCTATTCTTATGCAAAATAATATAAAAGAAAGAGAAAAGATAATTGATACTGCCATACACCTGGAATGGGCTAATTATCACCTGGCAACACCCCACGTGCACTCGTTCACTAATTTTTGCTGTTTATTTCCCCTTGAAATATGCCATATGACCAGTTCTCATAATAAAAATGTATATAAGAAAGGAAGGGAGAAGCCTAAGTGATATTTACATTCACCAGGAACTACCTAATTTATTATGTATTGTCTAGATTTCCTGCCAATCATTTCACAGCATATAAATTAGCAGCTGTCACCATGCTGACATTGTCAACCCTTCCCTGCCCATAATACCCCACATCATTCAGTTTACTGTCATCTTTCGAGGTGAAACCATGTCAGATTCGCGCCCCCTCCATTTCCGCCGCTTCTGAGCCCACTGCAAAGGGCCCTGTGACCTCTACCCCTACTAAACCTCGTGTGGGAAGGGGTAAAGGACTAAATGACTTTGCTGTGGAACGTGAACTTGCTAATTTATCCATGATAATGATGGACAGTGAGGATGATCTTCCTGGTGAATTGTGTAATGAGCCAGTGGAGGAAATGGTGACAGAAACTCCCAGTATGAGTGCTTCAGAGTCCCAGGTTCGTCCTGGCTCCAAGGGAAAGGAGCCCTTAGTTACTGCAGGTGACAGTGCATAACATAATGTAAATAAAATAGAAATGTAAATAACGTAAATAAAATAAAAAATGTAAATAGAAATGTAAATAATTACTAATATAAGAATATAAGTATAAATACTTGGAGTAATGACAGTGAAAGTGAAAGCTTCGCACTCTGCTCTAGTTTACTGAACTAGAAAGTGAATGCCTGGAGTGAAAATAAACTACTAGTAGTGAAGGAAACTTATGGATAAATATTGTATATATAAATAAGTGTAATAAAGTACTAGGAAAATAAAGTGTGGGTGTGTTTATAAGTAATAAATGACAGCTCTGCCTCAGAATACCAGCGGGGAACGAGCGCGGGTGGAAAGCTCGTACGCGCTTGTAATTTACATTGTTTTCACGGTGTTTTTTTTTTGGAGTATGGATTCCAGACTACTTGAAATTCAAAGATTAGTGTTTGTTGTGATAATATCAGGCAGTGGTAACCATATTACGGGGTATCAGGAAGTGTTAAGTGGAGACATCGTTACCCACTTGTTCTGGTGTCAACATCTTTTTCCATATGAAGTTGTAGTATCACACATTTTACATAATAATTTTTAAAGCTGTTTAGTCATAATTAACAGTGTGTAATGAAGTGTGAATGATGAACAACCAAATATCATTTCGCTGTTAGCTGTGGTATATAGAAGAAGGTGGATGTCAGACCACAAGGGCCACCCTGTTTCAATTATAAAATGAAGGTTAGGAGAAGTGAAAAGATATCTTAATAGTGCACAAGTGTAAAGTCCTGGGGAACCATTTATTATGTTGGTATATGTGAATGTACTTAATACCATTTAATAGAGGTGTATAATGTGCTAGTAGAGATGTCATTTATATCTACTTTTTACATAAGCCCAGAGTATATGTAATGCTCGGCACCTCACTTTTTAGCTGACCTCAGCACCGCGCCCTAGTCCGCTCAGTGACTGTACAGCGTCAGAGGCCGTTTTACAGTTGTAAAGGGAGGTTGTGTCGCTCTTACATATCTCTCGGGTCGTAGTTATATTATTCTGTGCCCAATAAAGAGAGATTTAATCTGCTCATTTCTGTCACCTTACGCTACCACTAATAACAGACCAGCTTCCACCTTCTCGTGGCAGAGGACCTTTGGTGGGAAGTGTCGGGCAGTGACGGCGAGTAGCTGACGTGTACTACAGACAGTGTCGTCGATCCAACACGGTGGTCTAGTTATACTATACAGCAGAACATTTAATATGTAGTCAACTGCTACTCCGTAACGGCTACATTAAATTGGTGGCCAGCAGTGCGACGATACATTTTATTGGTGCTAGCGGTGGCACGATATTTAGTGCTAGCCGTGTATCAATACATTAAATTGGTGTTCAGTGCTGGGATACGATGCGTGCTAAAGGGATTTATGCTGTGAACCAGTAACCCTTGCAATCGCTCGTTCCTGAAGGTGAAACAGAAAATCTTACTCAACTGTTGTAAGGGGACTAATTACCAGTGAGTTAAGTGGAGCAGATAAACTGGAGTGGTGCATATTAATTCCTCCCATTATTCTGCCAGTGCGAGATTCCTATCTTATGCACAAACTGGCAGTTATCTCGCCCTGTGGTGTGCGAGATATCTCCATCTTCAAACGCAAACTGGCAAGAATCTCGCTCTCGTGTGCGAGAGGCGAGATAAGGGGAGTTTAAGCCAGTGTGGTGAGGAGTGGGTCAACTAGCGAGCGACCTCTAGCAACTGGCGCGGACGGCCGAGGCCAGTCGAGGGGAGCGGGCGTGGGCTGTGTGTGCGCGTCGTGGCGTCCTGCGAGGCGTGATGCAGAGCGAACCAGTCGCTCGCTAACTCCCACAGCGAGCGGGCTGTCGTGTATGGTTGGAGGAGTCTGGTGGAGTGTGGAACGTGGAATGTGGAACATCATCCTGGACTTTCATATCTAGGTAGCGTCCATGCATAGTAATCCACACACACACACACACACACACACACACACACACACTTGAATCAACACACGTTAGTTAGTTGATGAGCGGAAATAAAGGTTTCTCAGAATTCCCTTGAAATAAATATACTTTCTGTGTATTTTATATGTGTTCCATTCTCTGTCACTTACCATAACTATCCTTTTTTATGTCAGTTTATCTTCCTGTATATGGGAGGGGAATATTACTGACAAGGTTGGATGGATACAGTGAAGTGGGGACGTAGAATTAGGGAAATAGGGATTAGCCAATCCCACTAGACTCAGAATTTTATGAGTGGGTTGATACATCAAATAAAAGTGCTCAGACATATTAAATGAGTGAAGGACATATTGAGGATCAAGGTGATGAGGATATTTCTGAAGGACAGGATGAGGATTTGAACGTTTTGCATTTGCGTTCTGGTCATACTTATTCAACAGTCCCAGAGCAATCAGTTAGATCCAAAATGGCCACTAGTCTTGCTAGAGGGTAATCCTAGTGAGGAGACTGTGGAAGTTGAGACTACAACAGTACGTTTGGTCACTCAGGATATGTAAAATCCAGTCATTAGTGATAGTACTACAACCACTCACATACCTGTGTATACTTCTGATGTTTTCAGTACACCACAAGGTTTTGGACAGAATTTATTTTCTGTTCCTTATTCAAATGCATGGGGTATAAACACAGATGGTATTAGCATGCAAACCCAGAATCCTAATCAATGGGGCGTGAATACTAATATTTGCATGCAAACCCAGAATCCTAATCAATGGGGCATGAATACTAATATTGGCATGCAAACCCAGAATCCTAATCCATGGGGCATGAATACTAATATTGGCATGCAAACCCAGGGCCCTTATCGAAATACCTGGGGGATGACTAACAATATGGGCGTGCAAGGTCAGACTAACCCTCCTCCTTTGTGGCAGATACCTGTACCTAATCTGGCTACTGATATAGCACAGCAGCATCCTAACTGTACTGAAAGTCAGGCTTTGGCGAAGGCAGGCATATGCTATGCAGAAGCTAGCAAAGCCTTGCAAACTTCGGGCTGGAGAGATACAGCTACTAGTTCTCCACAGCAAAGGACCAAGGCTGTTAAGCCAGAGGTGAAAAGATGGTATGTCATACATGGGCATTGTCCTCATGAAACGGACTGTTGCCCCTTTGTCACTGAAAGGAGGAAGAAACTAGGGAACCCAGCTAGTTCGGGGGAAGCTCAGGGCCGCGCGCAAAAGTAATTAAAATAGTACAATCCACCGATGCGTGTGTGGCAGCTATTACTAAGGTGGACTTATTATCTATTCCTTGGATCATAGGGAAAGGCCAACTGTCCCTGATCGTAGATACAGGGTCATGTATAAACATTATTTCTAGTAAAGCGTTGGAAAGACTTAAAAGTGAAATGCCTCTAACAAACTGGACATTATTACCACCTGATGTAATGTTGACAGGTGTGACAGGGAGTAGAATGAAGATCGTAAGCCAGGTGCCGTTGACATTGAGGGCAGATAAACGATCTCCTGTGTTACGTGCTACGTTTTATGTGGTTGAGGATTTTCCTCTGCCAGCTGATGGGCTGTTAGGCTTTGAGACCATGGAGGAGTATGATATAGTAATACACCCTCAAAGACATTCCATTTCCTTTAATGGGAAAGAGTTTGTAGGCCTTAATCCCTCAGCAACACGAACTGGAACTGGCATCCAATCAGGAGCCGTCCAACCAGTTGTGACCCCGACAAGTGAAGCGTCAAGGGAGTCCCCGGATGCACACGAAGCGGAGGGTATGGACTGGAAGAAAGTCAGGGCTATAGTGAGTGGTAATCACCACTTACCCAGTCGAACTGTCTGTAAAATTCCTGTCCGAATACCTGACGTGTCGGTGGGAACTGATGTAGCATGCTTAAATGAGACGGTAAAACATAAGGCATTGTCGCTGGAATCGACTCTGACTAGCACTGGCCAAGACCAGAAGACGCCCCTCTTCATCGCAAATATGAGTGGTGGCGCAGTTAGCTCAGAGATGGTTGTTATATAGGCGACTTGTGCTATGGTGCCCCCATAAAGGAAGTCGATGACGTGCCGGTGATCTCTCCTGTAGTTACATCTCAAGCAACGACTCAGTCGGAACCTGTACGTCTGGCTAAGGAAAAACAGCTGGAGCAATACGTGAAGGTCACGGATAATGTAGACCATAAAACACGACTCCTAGCCCTCCTTAGAGAATTTTCCGACGTAGTAGCACTTCCAGGAGAAGCGCTGGGTAGGACGGATAGGGTGAAGCATCATATTGGTTTGTGCCCTGGTACAAGTCCAGTTTATGTGCCTGCATACCGTCTACCACACAGCCAAAGGAAAGCAGTGGATGAGGAAGTTGAAAGGATGCTTCGTGATGAAGTTATCCAGCCTTCCTCCTCACCTTGGAATGCACCACTCTTTCTAGTGCCTAAGAAGGATGGTGGTGTGAGACCTGTTGTGGATTTTCGGCAAGTGAACAAGGTAACAGTACCAGATCGTTACCTGATTCCGCATCTGCGAGACTTACTTCAATCATTAGGTAAGGGAAATACTGTGTTTACTTGTCTGGATCTAGCGTCAGGGTATTGGCAGGTGGAGCTGACCGAAGAGTCGCGTCCCATTACTGCTTTTAGCACTCACCGTGGGCACTTTGAATTTCTCCGGATGCCTTTTGGACTGAGTAATGCTCCTTTAACATTTCAGCGGATGATAAACCAATTGTTTGGCGAGATGTTAGGGCAAGACGTCTTAGTGTATCTAGATGACCTATTTTCCTACACCACAGAACAAGGATCAGATAAGATCGTCCTAGGCCTCACTGGCTTTTATAGGAGTTTTGTCCACAGGTATGCCATCATAGCATCACCTTTAATAACGCTACTTAAGAAGGACGCTGCATGGAAATGGAGACCCTCGGAAGAGAAAAGCTTCAAAGAGCTCAAACAAGCCATGTCAGAAACACCCGTATTAGCATTTCCTGATTATACTCAACCTTTCTATCTGTGCACGGACGCCTCAGGTCTGGGTCTGGGAGCGGTGTTACAGCAGAAGGATGAGCAAGGTAAGACACATACCATAGCGTATGCTAGTAGGGCATTAAGACCCCCAGAGAAGAACTATTCGACGACACATTTGGAGACATTAGCAGTCGTGTGGGCGTTAGGACATTTCCAGGATATTATTTTTGGCTACCAGATAATTGTTTAACTGACCATGCACCCATACGCGACTTGTTTAAAGGAAAAAAACTTGCACGGTAAGGTTGCGCGTTGGTTTGGCAAGGTAGTGGAGTTTGATCCAGAGGTCAGGTATATACCAGGCCGTCAAATGTAGCCGACGCGTTGAGTAGAAACATTGCTGCTACCATAGCCGAGGATGTTGCTCTTGCTGAGTATTCCTCAGACACGGTAAAAGTGGAACAACGTAATGATGCGATGTGGTCTCAAGTCATCGCCTTGGAGTCTGGCGACGAGACTTGTCTACCTGAACTCCCAGTACCAATGACTCACTTCCATCTTCAACAGGGTCTTTTGTATAAGCAACCCCCAGGGAAGGACACTGCATATCAGTTGGTTGTTCCTGCTACCTTACAGCAAGCCGTGCTACAGTTACTTCATGACGTACCTCAAGCGGGTCATCCCGGTCGCGATAGATGCATACGTGAGGCGAGAAAGAAATACTATTGGCCGACCATGAGGAAGGACATAGAAGCCCACGTCAGTCAATGCGTCAAATGCGCGGAAACGAGGAACGACGGGACTTCCGACTCCCATCTTAGAGTATCCTCTGCCGAAAAAAACCCTGGGATACAGTCTCCATTGATCTCTTAGCATTGCCGAGAAGTCGTCAAGGTTCAAGTTATGTACTGGTGGCAGTAGACCATTTCTCACGATTCACTGTATTAGCACCTTTACAGACAAAAACTTCAGAGGAGGTGGCGCACGCTTTGTGACTTCAGTGATTTGTCCATACTCTACACCTAAGGTATTGCTCAACGATAATGGCAGTGAATTTCGTAACCAGGTGTTACAAGAAATCTGTCGTATGTATGGAGTAAAGCAAGTTTTTGTAACGCCTTACAGTCCTAAGAGCAGTGGCCTGGTGGAGAGAACAAACAGGAAGATACTGGAAGTCTTGAGACCAGTAATAACCTCAAATCAGGAGGACAACTGGGAAGACTGGTTACCACATGTAGCGGCGACCATCAACTCCTCAGAAAATTCATCAACTGGGAAGTCTCCTCATTATATCCTTTATGGAGAAGAGAAAGTGTTACCCTACGATTTGTTGGCTGGACCTCCTACTCCAGTATACAACGAAGAAGACTACGCAAAGGTACAGTTGTTGAAATTCCAATGTATACAGAGTGAACTACGGAAAAGATTAAAAGCCTCAAGAGCAGAGATGATGGCGAAACAACACAAAGGTAGTCAAGAAAAGACGTTACAGGCAGGCCAGAAGGTCATAATCCACAACCCTGAGAGAATTTCCAAGCTCAGACCTAAGTTCCGCAGACCATATACCGTTGTGGAACGAGTACGTGGAAATACTTATAGAATAAAGGATGAAGCTAATGGAACTCAGGAGGCAGTACATGCTGATAGGATCAAACTAGTAAGTCAAGAGCTAGGCCTATCGTCTGATGTGTTGTGCCCTCTGTCTTCATCGCAGTCTATGTCGTCATCCGTACCTGTCCCTAACCAAGAGTATCGCAGCAAGCTACGATCCCACAACAAGAGTGATTAAGGGAGTATCTACTCTTGCAGAAAAAAATGTGGCTGTGGCTCATACTTCTCGTGCGTTGCTTGGGGTGGACCTATGGAACGACATCGGACATGGACACGACTGCGTTAATGCCAGGAGCACTGAAGAGCCCACTTGGAGAAGTCGTGGTAGTGGAAGATGCAGTATGCGTCTACTATCCGATGAAAGGCTATCTCCAAACGCCAGATATTGTCAAGGAGGTCTCCAAGGGCTTGTTGAATCTCAGACAGCAACTATTGGAAGTGGGAAAGATGTTTAATCGAAACCCACGATTGACAAACTCTGACACTGAAGCTTTGTTGAGCTTCAGACTAGGCATATAGACAGGCTCACCGACAGGCTCACTAACTTGCATGTAGCTTTACCTAACGTATACTCTGATCTTTCCAAGCATGTCCATGCACGTACTAAGGGAGGACTTGTGGATTTTCTAACTCTTTGGTACGGCATTAGATAAGGATGTAGTGCAATTGGGTAGACAGATGCATGACTTGACACTGGCTGCTAAAGCCAATAATAGATTAATCATGCATGTGTATAAACAGTTAGATGAGTTCACTAACAAAGCTAATGAGATAATTAGGACTACCAACCATCTAGTAGAGCTTGTGAACAACATCTAAATTAACCTACTAACCCTAGCTAACTTGGTGTTATTCGCTGAGTACTTACATGCTCTCGACGAGTCAACCACTGCTTTGGAGAAGCATGCAGCCAATATGGTGGACGGCTTAATCGATGCAAGTTTGAACAAGGTTAATGCTTTATTGCTGCCTACTAATATACTAACAAATGCAGTTGATATAGCGATGTGGAAGCATGGACTTATGCCACTCTTTGATCTGAGTCAACTGAAATATTATTACCCATTGTTAGAGGCCCAGTTGACCCATGAAGGCATCCTTATATTGGTACCTATGAGGAATGCTGTAACATACCAGGCATAGCGGTTCATTTCCTTCCCTTTTGCTACTGCTAATAATACACTTGTTATTATTGAAGAGGGTCCAGAGGTGCTAGTTGTCTCAGATGACAAGAAATATGTAGCAGAAACGACTGTGGATGAATTTGAGAAGTGTAAGGCATCATTTCTTGATCTCCATGTATGTCCTGCTTTCCATTTTGTCTTCGTACCATTAAAGGTAGAGGAGTGTAAGAGGGCCTTGTCGGACACAAATACTTCCTCTGCTCTGCAACGTTGCACCTTCCAACATATTCAGTTGAAGTCAGTTTTCCATGCTCATATTCATGCGAAATAGTACTTTTACTTTCCTGAGACAGAGGATGTAACTGTGATTTGTGCCTCACAGAATCAATTCCTTACAGTAAAGGGGTACTATATTGCACCAGATTTTTGTGAGTTACACAGTAAAGAGATAGCAGTTCTGCCTAGCAAGCATCATCTAGCTTTGACAGTGAACTTCTCATCCCAGTTACGACCCTTTTTACCTTCATTCAATGTTACTTCCTTGAATGTGAACAGGCTGTCTCATGTATTAAAGGAGCTTACCTTCCTCTCCCACCTAAACAGGACTGATTTAGAGCCTTATGTACTGTCCTATCTTCCTTCATACCTTTCTCCTTCCTATTTTGGTCCTGGCGTTGGTCTTCTACTTATTGTGGTCTTGCCCTGTGTTTGTGGTTTAGGCTACTATTTAAGGCGCCAATTAAGGAATCCACTGATACCACGTGTCCGTACTCGAGGATTGCAAGTGGATGTTCCTGAATAGTTAGCTACCCTACACTATGGTTAGGCTACACAGTAGTTAGGACAACAATGTTGACGAGGACGTCAATGGTGTGGCCGAGCGATGTTCTGGTGTCAACATCTTTTTCCATTTGAAGTTGTAGTATCACACATTTTACATAATAATTTTTAAAGCTGTTTAGTCATAATTAACAGTGTGTAATGAAGTGTGAATGATGAACAACCAAATATCATTTCGCTGTTAGCTGTGGTATAGAGAAGAAGGTGGATGGCAGACCACAAGGGCCACCCTGTTTCAATTATAAAATGAAGGTTAGGAGAAGTGAAAAAGATATCTTAATAGTGCGTAAGTGTAAAGTCCTGGGGAACCATTTATTATGTTGGTATATGTGAATGTACTTAATACCATTTAATAGAGGTGTATAATGTGCTAGTAGAGTTGTCATTTATATCTACTTTTTACATAAGCCCAGAGTATATGTAATGCTCGGCACCTCACTTTTTAGCTGACCTCAGCACCGCGCCCTAGTCCGCTCGGTGACTGTACAGCATCAGAGGCCGTTTTACAGTTATAAAGGGAGGTTGTGTCGCTCTTACATATCTCTCGGGTCGCAGTTATATTATTCTGTGCCTAATAAAGAGAGATTTAATCTGCTCATTTCTGTCACCTTACGCTACCACTAATAACAGACCAGCTTCCACCTTCTCGTGGCAGAGGACCTTTGGTGGGAAGTGTCGGGCAGTGACAGCGAGTAGCTGACGTGTACTACAGACAGTGTCGTCGATCCAACACGGTGGTCTAGTTATACTATACAGCAGAACACTTAATATGTAGTCAACTGCTACTCCGTAACGGCTACATGAAATTGGTGGCCAGCAGTGCGATGATACATTTTATTGGTGCTAGCGGTGGCACGATATTTAGTGCTAGCCGCGTATCGATACACACTTCAGAAGTCTCCACAAGTCCTAAGGTAGTCGATGAGGGCTCAACATACATCCCAGGTGAAAGCTGAAGGTATGTGCCATAAGCATATTTAATTATAATTTTCTAGGACTAATAACTGATTTTTGGCAAATATTTTTAAAAAGTCAGTCGGAGAGCAATTATCCCCGCGGGACGAGCATGGCGTGCTTCCAACATCCCCGCGGTTAAGGGGTTAAACCTGAATATGGGTGTGAGATCTACTCCTGTGCAACAATTGCCCAACTTCGGTTGTTAAATTCTGTGCATCATGCTGGTGTACATCTGGCAAGCGTGGCACTCAGGTCCTCCTCGAATTTCAAGTTTTTTGGTGGATGCTGGTGTCCTCCCTTTGGATTTACATCACCAGTCATTGATGATGAGGTGCTGGTATCGTGTTCACCGCATTCCAGACTCAATTTCTTGTGCCATCATCTCCAGGATTCCCAATCGTCTGTATATTACACCATTCCTAGTTTCCCAAAGCCCTTTGGTTACAGGGTCTGATCTGTTATGTTAGCCCTCTCTGCTCCGAGAGTGGCAGTTTGTCCCCACTGGATCCCAAGGGTAGGTTTTGGCTACTCCCTCGTGTGACATTCTGTATGTCCATTTTTGGAAAAGGGCTTACTTCCCTGTCAGGTGGCCATCTTTCTCAATTTAGAGCATGCCTCCACTCATGAGGGTTCTGTCCCTGTGCATACTGATGGATCTAAAACTGATACTGGAGTAGGCTCTGGTGTTGTCTTCCCTTCCTTCAGTTTGGGGGTAGCCTTCCAGTATACGGCAGAACTGACTGCAATTTTATATGCTCTCAAAATCACTTTTACTCTCCCCCAATCTGTTTTTGTGACTTTTAGTGACTCCCCTAGTGCTCGCTCTGCACTGGAGTCTTTTGATGCATCTATCCACTGGTTTTATCAGCTTTAGAGTGGCTTTTTCTTCTTGGACGTCATGGCCTTCATGTGGATTTCTGTTGGGTTCCCGTGCATGTTGGTGCAGTGGTCAATGAAAGCACAGAGATTTTAGCTAAAACCGCGCCTTCTCAACGGCCCCCTACCAACTACCTGCTTCCTGCTTCTGATGTAACACCTTCCTTGCAGTACGCGATTCATACATGTTGGCAGAGACAGTGGGATGGTGTATAATAAGCTAAAAGAAATTTTTCAGAAAGTGGTTGTGCCAAGGGTTCTCCCCTCCATGCCTCGGCAATAGCAGGTGGCTCTTGCCAGGCTTCGCATTGGACACTCTTGGCTTACGCATGGGTTCCTGATGAGGGTGGGACTCAGCTGTACTGTGATGACTGCTTTGTTCCCCTTACTGTCTGTCACTTGCTGGTGAAGTGTCCAAGTCTGGGGAATCACCATCACAGATTCCTCTGTAGGTATATAGGGGCAGATGGTGCCTACAATCCTTCCTTGATGACTGGTTGAGCCTTCGGCGATTTTACTGATGGTTTTAGTTTAGATAGTGGTAGGTGGTGGCGACCATCATCCACTCACTTGATGTAGTGCTGCCTACTTCTTCCTTAGCCTTTATTTTTTTTCTGTGCCTACCCTCCTGTCTTCCTATTTCTCCCATCTTTCCTGTCACTTCTTATTGTTTTTCTTTCCTTTACAGGTGGCTTTACATTGAGTGACAACCCAAATGGTTTCCTGTAAGCCAAGACACCGTTTGCAATGCTGAGTGGTAACCATATAACCAAATCATTCATGCTCCCTATGTGTCAACAAGTGGTCTGGTGGAGGGTTAGTGCCCCTCCCCGCAAAACAAATAACTCAAAGTCAAATGGCCACCCCTTACGGGATTATGGCGTCTGGCAATAGATAGATAGATCTTTTTAGTTTTCTCCAGGAAGCGGGCCTCCTTTCAGTTCCATAAGTAACTGATATATTATTAACTATTCCTTTGTTATTTGTAGTGTTTCAATTTTTACTAATAGGCATTAACATTATTTTGAATAAGCACCATTTATTTGCGGCGTATTTTACCTTATTGTCCGGTGGCATATAACCCTGGCAGTTGCGCCGTCAGATTTTAATTATATTCAATCAGTTACACATTCTCTATATGACATTACATGCGGGTAGGTTAACGTTACACATTAAATGACAAATTATTACAATCACTCTTACAATGCCGCATATTATAGCGATGTTTTGTTTCATATTCCATAGTAATGGTAACATGTTTTGTCTGGGAGGGTGGAGGTGGTGGTGATCGTGGTGGTGGTTGGGAGTGTGGCTTCCAAGTTCCACCTGCCTGGCCCTCCGTAGGAAAGTATCACTCAGGTTTGTCCGCTTGCCTGGCTACTTCGACTTTCTTCTGACCAGGGGGGTACTGAAACTCTGGGTCGCGGGTGTACAAGTAATAGAAGGCAATATACTATAATGTATAAGACTCATTATGTATACAAAATAACTCCCACATCTTACTTCACATTATAGCGTAATAGCCGACAGCCAAGGCTTCCCACAACATGCTCTTGAACCTGTTACGGTCTGGGTCATTAACGCTACATTAGTACCCTGGGGTGTTTGAACATCCCCCCAAAAACTGTATGCTCACAATTTTGAGTTGGCAACACTGACATTCCTCTTCTCTCCAGTACCTTCCTGAATACGTGAGGGGAGGGACCACTGAGAGTTTCACACTCCTGCCCCTGGTGGTGTGAAGAATAGAAGCATTTTTGTCCTTTGGGGTGTGTAGTCACCCAAGGTATGTTTTCAACATTTCATATTTTTGTTTCTATTTCTCTTTTTCAATATAAATTAATTCATATAAATTTATTACACAGTATATATGCAGTATATATTTGCTCTTGTGACGGGTTTTCATGAATTGTGGCTCTCAAGGCATTATTACAATTATTTTGTCTTTTTCCTTGTTTTTCTTGCACATATATTCATAAATATCAGCTACAATGAAATTAACCTGTTCATGAGTAACTGGAGGAGTATATTCAAAAAGCTATATGAATATATTAGAAAAATTAGCAGCAATACATGAATTTTGGGGGGTGGGGTGTCAAAACACCCCAGGGTACTATGGTCAGACTCAAATATGAAGTCCGTTTGGGGGGGGCCTGAGAGGGGATTTCCCTCTCTACAGCTCTGCCGCATCAACCCCAGTACCTATCTCTCTCTCTGTCATATGTCAGCTATTTACTATTTAAAATTGTATATTAAATATTCTGTACTTATTAAATATATTAAATAAGGCTATATAGTGCTATGAATGTGTCGCTTTTTAGGAAAATAGCAATGATTTGTATAAATTCCACACCACGTGACAACGTTGCTTTCCAACGTTGCCAGAGGTCAAGGACACTATGTATGTCACCACCTTAGACTACAGGTGACCGGTCACTTCCCTTATAGGTATGGCAGAGCTGTGGAGAGGGGAATTCCAACGCGGGCCCCACCCAAACGGACTTCATATTTGAGTCTGACCATAACGGTGTTCCAACACGCCAGGGGACTAACGCAGGGTTAAGCCCAGCCAGACATTTTTCAGTCAGGCTGGACCACATTTCCAAACGGTGCAAGAATATGAGTGAGTCAGTGACTGAGTGAAAACTGAGACAGTGAAGGCGTGAGTGGAGTTTGAGGCATTGAATGAGTGAGTGGGGAGAGTTTCTTTAAATTAGCAAATGAGTGAGTTCGAAGTGAGTGATTGGCTGAGAGAGTGTGTGACCGAGGAGGGAATGAGATAACAAGGCAAAGAATAAATAAGTGGTGATTGAGTGAATGGAGAGTAAGGTAGTGAATGATTGGAGAGTTGGTGAGTGAACGGGCAGTGAGTTAATAAGCGAATGAGTGACGGACAGTGAGTGAGTGAATGACTGAAGGAGTGGCGGTGTGAGTGAGTGAGCGGGCGAGTGGGAAGTAAGGGAAGCAGGGAGTGAATGACTGAGTGAGGAAGTGGGAAGCACTTTGGAGTGACTGAGTGAGGGAGTGGGAAGCACTTTGGAGTGAGTGACTGAGTGAGGGAGTGGGAAGCACTTTGGAATAAGTGACTAAGTGAGGAAGTGGGAAGCACTATGGAGTAAGTGACTGAGTGAGGGAGTGGGAAGCACTTTGGAATAAGTGACTAAGTGAGGGAGTGGGAAGCACTATGGAGTGAATGACTAAGTGAGGGAGTGGGAAGCACTTTGGAATAAGTGACTAAGTGAGGGAGTGGGAAGCACTATGGAGTAAGTGACTCAGTGAGGGAGTGGGAAGCACTTTGGAGTGAGTGACTGACTGAGGGAGTGGGAAGCACTATGTAGTAAGTGACTGAGTGAGGGAGTGGAAAGCACTTTGGAGTGAGTGACTGACTGAGGGAGTGGGAAGCACTTTGGTGTGAGTACGTGACTGCATAAGTGAAATAAGTGGAGTGAGTGGGGCTACAATAAGAGGTAAAATTTAGTAGGGTGAGGGAAGAGTTAGTGAATATACAAAGTGGTGGGAGAGGGGGTAAGTGGGGGTGGAGTGATGTGGAGAATTTGAGTATGAACAGTGGATTAAGTAAGGAGGAAGGGAATGAGGGAAGAGTGAGGGTAGGGAAGAAATGGGACGTAAAGCTGTAGGGACACATTTCGTGGGACGGTATGGAGAGTAGAAGTGTGTGAAATGAAGGAAAAACTGAGTGGGGAAGGAAGGAGTGGGAGGTAGAGAGGAGTTTGGGTTTCGCCGAAGACGTTGGGGAAAATAGAAAATTGGGACAAGGGAGGATGGAAGGAAGGGTGGTGGTACTGTGAGCCTTGGGTTGGTGAGAAGTGCGAGAGAAGCCGCGCCAAGATGAGGTGATGCGAAGAATTATTGTGATTGAGGGGGAGGGAAGGAGGAGGAGGGGACAGAAAGAAAAAAGACGATAAGGGAAGGAGAAGGAAAGGGATAAGGGAAGGAATGGCGGAAAGAAGAGAGGAGGAAATGATGCGGTTAAAAGAGTAAAGTGTGATGATAGGGAAAGGCAAAAGGGAGGAAAAGAACAGAGGGAGGAGGTTAGAAAAAGGATGTGGGACTGAGGAGGGGGATATGATAAGAGGAGAGGGAGGAGAAGGAAAGGAGTGAGGGGGTAAGAGGATGGAGGAAGATGAGAGAGAGAGAGAGAGAGAGAGAGAGAGAGAGAGAGAGAGGATGACAGGCAACCTGAGAGAGACAGAGATGTGATAGCCGGGCAAGAGGAAGGAGGATAAGAGATAATGGTAGGTGCTGTGGGGATGCAGGGGAGAGACAGGAAGGAGCAGACGGGGGGAGGGGGAAGAGGGACAGGACAAGAGGATATAATATAGAGAGGGAGATGTGTAGAGTTCTGAAGGTTAATACCCACTCATCTTAATCTACCCAGCTTTTGAGTGCGATTCCATTTTTCTGGATTTTTTGTTGCTCAGTTTGTCATCTGGACGTAGCTCACCAAACATTCCTTCTTTTATCAAGTTCCTTATTTTGGCTGATTTCTTCACCCAGATTTTAATTTGACTTCATTCTCTCTCTCTCTCTCTCTCTCTCTCTCTCTCTCTCTCTCTCTCTCTCTCTCTCTCTCATCCCATTATGCATCTTCACGACGTTATATCACTCTACCTTCACTCATTCTACCTACACTCAATTCTCCCTTATGCTGGTGTGGCGCACAGTCGAGCTGCATTTTCAAAGATAAAAATTTGTATCTCTGCCCTTGTGAAAAAGGGAGTCCGAGTGCTGGTCGGCAAAAAATATTGCCTCGAGACTCTCAAAGGCCGCTAGCAAGTTATTCGACAGCAAATGGAAAAACGTGAGTCTACACACCGCTGGATACAGGCCCACAGGTGTGCAGGAGCACTGGTCCACCAGGTATTACCCAGTAGCCACTGCGAAATTTGGCCCAAAAGGAGGTTAAAAATATAAACTATGATACTTTTCGTAATATCGTAACTCACTTTTTAAAAAATGAAAATATTGTGTGGAAATATTTTGACATAATATATAAAGTACTTACTTAACAATGGTATGTTTCCACTAAGCCGTAAATACGGAAAGCACAACATCGAGGACCGTCCATCTTTACAGTGTTTGAAACGATCCTTAAAACTTTTTTTTTTTTTTTTATGCGAGGAAGAAGGAACCAAAGGCCATGAGCCCGCAGTAACAGTTCCCTCAAACAGAAAAACAAAATACAATAGAGAGCCAAATTCAAGATCCGATCATTTTGAGATGCCTGGACACACTACGTTTGAAAGACTGGAGATCATAGGCAGCAGAAAATACAGACAGAGGGAGACAGTTCCAGAGCTGACCTGTTGCATAAATGAAAGACTGGGAGTAACGGTTAACTCTTGCATTAGAGAGTTGGACAGAAAAGGGATGAGAGTTTGCTGCCAGACGGGTGCTACGTGCCCGTCGTAGAGGTGGAGGAATGCAAGCAGACAGTTCAGAGGAGCAGTGACCATTAAAGTAGCGATGGAAAAGAGATAAAGATGCAACAGTGCGGCGAAGAGACAGAGGTTGAAGGGAGTCAGTAAGAGGAGGAGAGTTAATGAGACGAAAAGTCTTTGACTCCACCCTATTGAGAAGGGCTGTATGTGGGGAGCCTCCCCACACATGAGAGTTGTACTCCACACAGGGGCGGATAAAACCCCTGTATAGAGTCAACAATTGTGCAGGGGTAAAGAAAGAGCGGAGTCGGCTTAGCACACCCAATCTCTTGGAAGCAGATTTTACAAGAGATGTAATATGATCTTTCCAAGATAAGTCCCGAGTAAATGAAACCCCAAGCATGTTCAAGGATGATGCAGGATTAAGCTGAATATTATTAAACATTAATGGGTATACCTGTGGAAGATTTTGTCGGGTTGATAGGTGTAAGAACTGAGTCTTAGATGCATTAAAAACAACCATATTATTTTTATCCCAGTCAGAGATACGAGCCAAACCAGACATTAGGTGCGCCATAGCCTCATCCCTTGTTTGTTGAAGCAACTGTTGAGATGGGCGTTGCAGGAACCGAATGGAAAGGTGAAGGGTGGAGTCATCGGCGTATGAGTGGATAGGGTTAGATGTACAGCTTTGAAGATCATTGATGAATAAATGGAAGAGAGTTGGTGATAGGACAGAGCCCTGAGGAACACCACTGTTGATAGATCTAGGAGAAGAACGATGGCCGTCTATAACAGCGGCTATAGAACGACCAGAAAGGAAGCTAGCGATCAAGGCACAGATAGAAGGATAGAAACCGTAGGAAGGCAGTTTGGAAATTAAAGATTTATGCCAGACTCGATCGAAAGCCTTTGAGATGTCAAGTGCAATGGCAAAGCTTTCGCCAAAGTCCCGAAAGGAGGATGACCAGGAGTCTGAAAGGTAGGTGAGAAGATCGCCAGTGAAGCATCCCTAACGGAACCCATACTGACGATCGGAAAGAAGGTTGTGATAGGAAAGATGCCTTAAAATTTTTCTATTGAGAATTGACTCGAAAACTTTTGAAATACAGGACGTTAAAGCAATTGGACGATAGTTGGAGGGTTGGGAGTGGTCACCCTTCTTTGGGACTGGCTGAATGAGAGCAAACTTCCAGCAAGAAGGAAAGGTACAAGTTGACAGACAAAGGCGAAAGAGTTTGCCTAGGCAGGGTGTAAGCACAGAAGCACAGTTCTTGAGAACAACAGGAGGGACCCCATCAGGCCCATATGCCTTGTTAGTACTGAGGCCTGTGATGGCAGAAAATACATCATCTGAAGAAATTTTAATGTCAGCTATGAGGAAGTCAGAGGGGGGAAGTGATGGAGGAACAGCACCGGAATCGTCCAAGGTGGAATTGGAGGAGAAAGTCTGTGCGAAAAGATCTGCTTTATCAGTAGAAGAAATAGCTACAGAACCATCAGAGTAGAAAAGAGGAGGGAAGGATGATGAGGTAAAGTTGTTAGAAAGATTTTTGGCAAGGTGCCAGAAGGAACGGGAAGAATTCGAGTTGGAGAGTTGAGAGCATTTAGTATGGATGAAATTATTTTTAATAGAGTGTCACGAATCAAATTCGCGATATTCCCCTTTTGTGAGAAGCCACGAACTATTAGTGGAAAACTCACTGTGTATCGCTCAGTTAACCGTTTCTCTTTCCATTTCGGGGTATACTTTTCAAAACATTCGTCACTGTTTTCAAAAGTGACCGATTTAATGCACGTCACTAAGTGCTGTACTGAGCGATACTATTGTTTCTTTTTGTTCGCCCCTGCTTGCCTTGACCGTTAGAAAATGCCGCCTACTGCTCCCCCTTTTGTTCCCACGACTTGGGCAGTTGCGTGTTTGTTGTGACGGAGAAAGGTCCTGTGCTCAAGAAGTGTGAGAGGTCAGCTAGCACCCAAGCTCCACTAGTACAGTTGGCCAGTACTCCCAGCCCCTGGGTGATACACAGCATTCATCGACTAGTATTTCCTTTTTGTGTTTTTTCTAGTCTTAAGAGTTTAGTTAAGGTTTTTTTCCTAGGCATAAGTATTTAGCTTTAGTGTGAGTGAGTGAGTGCGATCTCTTTATTTGATTTTGAAGTGTAACGTTAAATTTATTTTTTTGTAATCAATAAATTTAACAGTTCTTTTTCTTGAGCTTAATGTAATGTAAACTCTTGTTTCATTTCTCCAATTAAGCTTATTTCCCACATAGCTCCTAGCTTGCATAGACGTTTTACTATTCATAACTGGTACTTAGACCAGTCTTGTTGTATTAACTTAAAATCCGTTGTGCCAGGAGTTAAGCATCAGCAAGGACCTGATATTATTATTAGTATTAGTTATTTATTGTCAGGGGTGAAGTAACTTTCTCCAGAGGCTAACAGTACTAATTCAGCATTTGTGAGTAATTAGTCTCTGCTGTGTACTGTTGAGAAAGTTTATAAATTCTCGTTCTTAGAGAATCGTTGCTTGATTTAGCAAGACAATCATTGTCTCTGCTCTTCAATATTGTTGAACATTATTATCAATTAAATAATATTTAAGCATTTATTTTAAAAACACAGTGATATTTTAAAAACCCCGTGACATAGAGCGAAGAACAGACTTAGCACGATTCCGGGCAGAAACGTAAAGATGATGTGATTCAGGGGTGGGTTGGCTCCGGTACCTTTTGTAGGCCCTCTCCTTGTCGCGGACAGCATTAGAACAAGTGTGATTAAACCAAGGCTTTCTTGCGTTAGTCAATGGATATGAGAAAGGAATGTATGCTTCCATGCCCGAGAGAATAACCTCCGTAATGCGCAAGGCACACTCAGATGGCTCCGGGCCACAGAAGCAATAATCATTCCAGGGAAAATCAAAGAAGTACTGCCTGAGGGCCTCCCAGTCCGCGGCTCCAAAATGTCACAGACGACATTTCCCTGGAGGGTCCACAGGCCGTACCGGAGTGATAGGACAGGTTAAGGTAATAAGGTTGTGATCGGAGGAGCCCAATGGAGAGAAAAGATTAACAGAGTAAGCAGAAGGATTTGTTGTGAGGAAGAGGTCAAGTATGTTGGAGCTCTCTCCAAGGTGGTCAGGGATACGGGTAGGGTGCTGTACAAGCTGTTCTAGGTCATTAAGGATAGAAAAGATGTAGGCTTGTTCACCAGGTGGATCCTTGAAAGGTGAGGAGAGCCAAAGATGGTGGTGAACATTGAAATCTCCTAGAATGGAGATTTCAGAGAAAGGAGAAATGGATAGAATGTGTTCCATCGTAGAAGTAAGATAGTCGAAGAATTTTTGATAGTCAGTAGAATTAGGGGATAAGTAAACAGCACAGATATATTTAGTCAGAGAATGACAGGAAAGCCGAAGCCAGAGTGTAGAGAATTCAGAAGAATCGAGTTCAGGAACACGAGAGCAAGATAAGTCATTGCGTATATATACACAACAGCCACCTTTGGCTTTGAAATGAGTATAGAGAAAGTAGGAGGATACAGAAAAGGGTTTGCTGTCAGTTGCCTCAGACAATTGAGTCTCCGTTAGAAAAAGAAGGTGAGGTTTAGAGGAGGAGAGGTGGTGCTCAACAGAGCGAAAGGTAGAGGAAAGGCCGCGAATGTTGCAGAAATGAAGAAGAAGAGAGTCAGACAGTGGTTCCAGGCACCTCGAGTCGTCATCGGGAGAGGGGTGGATGGTTGGGGCATTTATGGCCCCCCCCCCCCCCCGGGGACTCCGAGGCTGTGTGTTGTGACACCATGATTTTTGATTTTTGGAAAAGGAAGTGTAGTGTGTACTGTGCATGTAGTTTGGTGTAGATAATTAGAGAAAATTGTACTGGAGAGCATGCTGGCCTACTCTCTGTGTAACTGAGACACTGAAAAATTTCAGCAAAGGGGGATGGTCAAGAACTAGCCCTAAGGGCTGATAAAACGGGAGCTCCAGCACTCCCTGTCATCAGCTTTCCATCCACCTCGGGAGTACTGCCCTGCTCGACTGGTGCTACAGTCTACTCCACATCCCTGCAGGAAGTTGTCTTGTTTTTGTCAATGTTGCTATTATTATTATTATTATTATTACTACTACTACTACTACTACTAGTACTAGTACTACTACCACTACTACTACTGCTGCTACTATTATTATTCGATATTTCACAGGCTATCTAGTCTAGAGCCTTCAAACGTGGTCGACTTAGTCGGACAGCTGTATGCTTCTTTTGGCCAAATATGGTGGCAATTCGTCAACCGGATCTCCGAATATTATCCGGAACAGAGAAAAATGAGTCAGCCAGGCTATCTCAAGACCCGCTTAAGCTTGTAAGCTGGAATTTTACTGTAGTATAGGTTTAAGACGGACCCAGTGGAGAAATGAGCATGGTTCCGATCTGTTGATTATTCTCTCAGATCGCCTGGGGTAAATAATTGGAACTTTTCCAGATATTCCGGATGTCATCTTTTTTTCCATGACGGATTAAAGCCAGAGTCGCCAAACTTGGCAGACTTTTAGAGCGTGATGACCTAAGGTGGTGTAGAACATTACTGACCTTGACCTAGCTTGGGTCACTTAATTTTCCGTGAATGAGCCACCAAACTTAGTGGACCATGACCTAAGAAGGCTTGCCTGGTGTAAATAATAATAATAATAATAACTTTGCTAGACACTCCAGATGTCACCCAATGTTCCATGAAGGATGAAAGCCCACCAAACTTCGTGGACTTACAGACCGTGATGACGTAAGGTGACATGCACAAGATCAATGACCTTGACCTCAAGGTCCTTTATAGCTCGGCTTCAAGTAGACCGTGTCCGTGGAAAGATTTTCAAATCTCCCCTTGGTCGATTTTAGGTGTTCTAGTTATCATTATTATTATTATTATTATTATTATTATTACTGATCTCTGCCTATTACCATAGGTGGAGACCTTTGCATCTATTATTATTATTATTAAGCCAATTTTCATCTCCGATTTTCATCATACTTATTAAGGATGTACTGCAGCATGACCCTATTGCACTGACCCAGTTTCAGCGACTTTGACCTTTTCATGTCCAGGGGCCCCAAAATATTAAAAAATCATGAATTTTCAACTTGAATTTACTCCAAACTATTATAGATATGCGTACATGGAAGGAAATCCCTGACAAAATTATATTCCAAACATTTGTATGGAACTATTTGAAGGTCATTCATGTGTGACATTACATTATTTAGGGCACCCCATTTTTTAAAATGCTGTTCCATACAGGAAAAACAAAACGAACATGAGGCACTTCTTGGCCCTAAAGGTGTTGTCTGATCCTGGACAAGTCTGTGTACATTTTAGTGGCATCTTGACCAACGGACTTTGAGTTTTTATTTAAAAAAAAAAAAAAAAAAAGTCATAGTAACCTTGACCTACTTTTGACGGTCGCAGGTCCATAAATGTCCAAAAATAATGAATTTTCAACTTTAATATACTCCAGAACTATTATAGATATAAGGTGCTACCCAAAAGTTACTGAAATTTTAAAGCAGAGTGAAAACCGCTTGTCATATGGTGTGTGGATGCTAGGTGGCGGTGCATGCACCCTTTGTTACCTCGCCTGGATGGAGTCAGTTGAGGTATTGTTTTTGGTCGAGTTCCTTTGTTTCTTAGTTTGTTAGAAACATTACGGAATAACGACTGAATGAAATTATATGAAACATGCAGGATATGTTGGCACTGGTCCCAAAAGAAAGCGATTAAATGTTCGAGGTAATCGAGGTCAAAATAAAGTCACGGATATTCAGAGGACAACAACTTGGAACCAGTTGAAGATAGAGATAGTTACTATTATCAGCATACAGGAACTATCATATGGACTTTCATTTGGCACCAAGGCGTTTGATCGTGAATTACTTTGAATGGTCAAACTCATGTCACGGATATTCAGGAGGCTGTAACGAGAAACTGGTTCAGGTAGATATTTACCATTATAAATCTATAGGAAGTCTCAGGGGATTTTTTTCATTGGTACCATGATCTTTGACCTTAAGTGACCTTGAAAGATCAAACTCAGTGTCACGGATATTCAGGGAGTTATAACTCGAATCAGGTTGACAAATAGAGATATTTACTATTATCAGCATATTGGATTTCACATATGGGCTTTCATTTGGCACCATGACCTTTGACCCTGAGTGACCTTGAAAAGTCAAACGCAAGATCACGGATTTTCAGAGCATAATAATTTGAAAACAATTGAACATAAATGTAGTTGGGCAAGGTTGTTGTGCCTGACACCCTATGTTGTTAATGTTTCAAGTGGGGTTGTGCATGGTGGATGCGTTTGCTGCATGTGTTTGTGTTTCTTATCGTTGTGTTTGGGTTGCTTTGCGAATTTTGTGATCTAAAAAATGAATGATGTGAAGGAGCAACGTTTGTGCATCAGTTTTTGTGTGAAACTCAAGAAGAACGCTGCTGAAACTTTTATCACCAGTAACCACACTTGAGAAGTTAGGGTCGTTTCTGGTCATTTCCTTGAGCTCCAAACAGACTCAACGCGATGCTGCTTTTGGTCATCAGTCAGGAACCTCTAGACAAACTTAGTGGCTTTTCGCCTCATGTCAAGGTCGCCTGACAAAATGCGTTGGCAAGTTCCCTACAATAGGCAAACAATGTCACAAACATCGTGGATTGTCCTCCTGCAATCTTTGAGAATGGTTGCACGAATCTGTTCACATTATCAGGGGCTGAACTGGTGGAAGGGCGACCAGAACGTGCATAGTCATCTGTTGACATTCATCCGTTTTAAAGCACTTAAACCAGACGTAAGTTTGTGTAACCCCCAAAGTACTGTCACCAAAAGATTGTTTTAACATTAGGAAGTTTCTGACTTGTTCTTTCCTAGTTTGACACAGAACTTGATGCACACACGTTGCTGTTTTACAGTCTCCATTTTTGAGATCACAAATATCACAAAACTAACCTAAACACAATGGTAAACACACACACACACACACACACACACACACACACACACACACACACACACACACACACACACACACACACACACACACACACACACACACACACACACACACACACACATGCAGCAAACGCATTCACCCTGCACATCACTGAACACACTAACAAAAGAAGGGTGTGTGCACTGACGCATAGCATCCACACACTGTGAGACAAACAGTTTCTCCCCTGCTTTCAAATTTTGGGAACCTTTGGGTAGCACCTCATACATGAACATGGAAGGAAATCCTGTGATAAAATTATTTTCCTAATATTTGTATGGAAAAAATGTGAAAGTCATCATGCATGACATTATGCCATTTCAGACACCCCACTTTTCAGTTGCTTTCCCATACAGGGAAATCAGAACATAAATGAGGAACTTCTTGGCCCTAGATTTTTCTCCGGTCCTGGACCAGGTCTGTGTATTATTGGGTGGCAGTTTGACCAACGTTTTAATGAGTTATTACCAAAAAAAAAAAAAAAAAAAAAAAAAAACTAAGCTGAACAATATTCAAATAGGCGGAGATCAGTAACTGTCGCTGACATTTACAGTCTTTGAGTTACTATTATTATTGTGTCACTTCTCATCTCTGATTTTTATCTAATTTATTGAAGATGTACAGCACCCTGACCCAATGACCCACTTTCAATGCCCTTGACCTACTTTTAAAGGTCAAAAGTCCAAAAAGTCACTATCTATCTATCTATCTATAGCCCGACGCCCTAATCCCGCAAAGGGTGGCCGCAGACAAAACGCCTCCAAGTCGCTCTGT
Source organism: Coenobita brevimanus (assembly GCF_032717465.1). Classification (NCBI taxonomy): domain Eukaryota; kingdom Metazoa; phylum Arthropoda; class Malacostraca; order Decapoda; family Coenobitidae; genus Coenobita; species Coenobita brevimanus. The sequence continues at coordinate 13,294,971 of NC_136980.1, read as the reverse complement.
CACCCACCATTTGACTACCCTCCCCCCAACTCATCCCCCCCTCCCTCATAGACCTCTCAACTCCATCCCTCCACCTCATCCTCGGTCTACCTCTCCCTTTCCCCCCCCTCCATCTCACCTACATACACTCTCTTAGTCAGCCTTTCATTCTCCATTCTCTTCACATGTCCAAACCACCTCAGTGTATTTCTCCTAATCTTCTCAACCACATCCACATCTACCCCACAGCGTTCCTTCACTTCTTCATTCGTCAACCTGTCCCTCCACGTCACTCCACATGCTCCTCTCAAGTAACTCACAAAATCATGAATTTTCAAACCAACTTTACTCCAAAACTATTTTACAGTATATACATGAACATGGAAGGAAATCTTGTGATAAAATTATATTCCAAATATTTATAATTATGGAAAAAGTTGAAGGAAGTTTATGAATGACTTTGCGAAATTCGGACGCCCCACTTTTCAACTGGTCCTACAAGCAGGAAAAAAGAAAAAAAAAAAACATAAATGAGGCACTTCTTGGCAGCTGAAGTTTACCATGATCCTCGACTACGTCTGTATACCTTTTGGTGACAGTCTGACCAACGGTTTTATAGTTATTGAAAAAAAAAGAAAAAGTAAAAAAATAAGTACATCAGTATTCTCATAAGTAGATCATTAACTGTGTCTGACGGTTAGTCTTGTAATTATTATTTTTCTCCTCCGCCTCCTCCTCCTCCTCCTCCTCCTTCTTCTTATTATTATTATTATGATTATGATGATGATGATGATGATGATGATTATTATTATTATTATTATTATTATTATCTTCTTAATAAAATAATCAGATGATGGACAGATGATTGGATGGATGGAAGAATAAATGGACTGAATATATTAAGACTTCCTAACTCCCTGTGGGAAATTGTATAATCTTGTCAATATTATTGAAACTTCTCACATCCCTTTGTGAAGTTTTCTTCTTTTTGTCGGTTATATTATTTCTCTCGGGAAGATCTATACCGTTGCCATTCGCATACCTTGTAAGCTACAGCCTTCATGATGATGATGGTGATGATGTAGATTCGTCCACCTTCGCATGAAGAGTGGACACGGGCAGAAGAGCCCGTCAGAGATGAGCATTGTATGAAATGGAAAAAGATTATGTGGGTGGTGGCGTTCACGCTCAGGGGAAATGTTGTTAAGAAGGTGGAGGGTAAGTGGAAACTACGTGTAGAAGTAAAGAGGTAGGAGAGAGTAGGATGATTTCTGCTGCAGTGAAGGCACGAGAGATGTGTCTGATGACATTGCCACTGATGGCTGAGTGGAGAGTTGCAGTGGCAGGGCAGTCAAGAATGTAGTGGAGTAATGGCCACTCATCAAGAAGGTGGCAGTGTGAACAAGGTGTTGGGTTCAGGCGGGTAATTTGTGAGTGGCATGAGTAGCCAAGTCTTAGTTGGTGGAGTCGGGCAACAAGCGAATTGGGTGTGAGCGGTGAGGGCGTAAGTGGCCTATATGCAGTGGCTCTAACGAGCCAGGTGGCAGAGTACGAGCCCTCAGCTACGAGGTTTTCATGTTCTGTAATGGTGAGCTCGTGCACTCTTTGTCTTGCAGCTCACTTTATTTGGGAGAGGCTGGGCATGAGGGGGAATGTGGTCTACGATAAGGAGGTCCCTGATCTGGCTGCTGAGTCAGACGTTCATTGCCTGAAATGCCAACATAGCTAGGCAGTTAATGCAGGAGGATCTCGCCTCCCCGGCGAAAGATGGAATCGGCCACATCATGAATTTCGGTCAACAGGTTCACACTGTCAGCGAAGTGACATGCTCGGAGACCTTGTATAGACGAAAGCGAATCTGTATGGATGACGATGTGCGTTTGTTGGAGCGGTAATGCATGTCGGAGGGCGCCAAGAATGGCGACGAGTTCAGTTTCATAATTATGTGGTGGCTCCCGGAGGGAGTCGCCAGGTCTCGACATGATCTTCGCTGCAAATGCGGCACCTGCAGATCCGTCAGGTGAGACCGATCCATCAGTGTAGTACTCCCGAGTGTTGGGAGTCCGGAGGGAAGAGATCCTCATGATGGCGTATTGTCGGAGGAGAGCTGGATGGGAAGCTCTGGGACTGTTGGATGTGGGGGTTATGCTCTGGATAGTGGGGGGCCGCCAGGGCGGGGGGGGACAGTAGGCATCGTGGGGGCTGTCTGGACCTTTATTGAAGGTGTGCGGGAGATCCAGTTTGTGGACGATGTTGGTGAGGAGGTGTACCCAGTCCTTTCTTGGGTGTGGGTCGGGTGGTCTTGCGATGGCCTGAGCAAGACAGCTCGAGACGGGCAGTGAGGGTCTGTGCAGGCAGAGTTGTGCAGCAGTTGCTGTCAATAGACTCCAAATCCTGTGTTGGAGGGATGGAAAGACGCTCTCAACCCTGAGGTTTTCGAGCTGTGTCCACTGTGGGGCTCCCAGGATGACACAAAGTGCCCTGTTTTGGAGGGCCTCAAGTGCACGTACTTGCGCACCGGAGAACTCTACAAGGCAGATGGCACAATAGTCAACAAAGGAGCGGATGGTATGGGTGTAAAAGGTTCGGAGGACATGAGTCGAAGCTCCCAGAGTGCGATTGGAGAGTGCTCTGAGTGCATTGATCCTGGGGGCGGCTCTCTCCCGCAGATAACGAATGTGGGTGGCAAAGGACAGGTTTCTGTCAAACCACACTCCCAAGTATTGATGACTACAAACGAGGTCCAACTGATGTCCCCCGAGAAGAAGAGGGCGTTTGGGAGGGCACATGCCAAAGTGCATGTATTTTGTCTTCTTGAGATTGATCTTGAGGCCAAGTTCGCAACATCTATCTTGGAGGCAGGTTAAGGTGGCCATGGCTCGGTTGTGCGTCATTCTGCAGGAGAAGATTAGTGCCAGGTCATCTGCATAACAGAACAACGTTATATTGTGGCCGAAGTCTATCGACAGCAAGCTTTCCATTGAAGTGTTGAACAAGAAAGGACTGAATACATTTCCCTGGGGAGTTCCATTGGTGTGTTGGTAGGAAGGGGATAGTTGACCCTGAAAACGCACACATGCAGCTCGATCGGTAAAGAAGTCTTTGATCCAGGAGAGGAGTCTGCCACGGACTCCCTTCTTAGCAAGAGCTGCAAGTATGGCTTCAGGGTTAGCTAACTCAAAGGGTTTTTCCAAATCAAGGAAAACGGCGGTGCCCCTGGCACTTCTCAGCTCGCCCAGAAATGAGGCAAGGCACTGTGAGGCACTTCTGCCCTGAATGTAAGCAAAGAGCCTCGGATGCAGCGAGCCTAGCTTCCAAGGGAGGCGAGAGTGGACTAGCCTCTCAGCTGTATTGGCAATACAGCAGAGAAGCGATATAGGTCTCATGGTGGCAGGGTCTTTGGGTTTCGGTATGGGTTGGATAATTGCAGTCTTCCGTGATTTGGGGAGCTTTTCTTCCTCCCAGGAGCGGTTGAATAGGTTGAGTAATGCAGCTTTCCCCCGGGGCCCCGACCTTGCAAGGAGTGAGTAAGTGATTCCATCAGAATCAGGTGCGGTGTCCCCTCTGCCGAGAAGAGCCTGATTCAGTTCCTCTAGCGTGAAGGGATGGTCAGTATCATCAGGGCGTGAGCAGGTGGCCTCGATGGAGGCCCTTCTGGGCGTCCCCAAGTGCGACTGCACATCCCTAATGGTCTGGGGAAGGTTGGTGGGTGAGGTTCTCTCAGCAAAGAGGACAGCGAGGCAGTAAGCCTCTCCTGCGGGGTCAGGGTGAGAGGGGGGGTTGGTTGGCTTGTTGTGGCAAATGCGTCTGATCCTCGTCCACATCTTCAGTGAGGAGTGTGAATCGAGGGATCTGCACCACCTTATCCAAGCCTCGTCCTTAAAACGTCGCTTTTCTTGTGAGCTAAGTATTGCCTGGTGATGTCAGTGGGCCCTCTCCTGTGAGCCTTGCGGGCAGAGTTGAGACGGTGGTTGAGCTCCCGGACTCTCTCGTCATAGAACCAGTGGTCCTTGACAGGAGAGCACGGAGGCTTATAGAGGGGAATACTATCTGCAGCAGCGCACTTGAGAATCTGTGCGACGTTCTCGGCATTGTCATCAAGGGCAAGAGGGGGCGTGTAACCATCAAGTAGGGCCTCATTTGTCTCAGCGTACTCTGACCAGCGAGCCCGACGCAGATTCCAGCGAGCTGGGGGGGGCGGCGGGGGTGAGGGTGCTGCAACCTGCAGTTCAGTCACTAGGCCATAGAGGTCACTAGTGAGGAACGGGTGCAGGGACCACGTAGAGTTGCTGGTGAGAGGCGATGAGATGAACGTGAGGTCCAGTCTGCCACTCCGAAAGTGGGTGGGTTCGGAGGGGTCGTTTAACAAAGACACGCCCGGTATGTCCTCGAGGAAATCGGCGAAGTGTCTCCCGGCTTCGTTGGCAGGGAGAGGCGAGGAGAGGATAGGGTGGCTTGTGTTAAAGTCACCACCTATGTAGGTGGGTTCAGTGGCAGCAAGGGCAAATATCTCTCCCAGATCCAGGGTGCTTCATGACTTCTGTATAGGTTGAAGACATGCAGGGAGGAAGAACCGAGTTGCAGGGTGATGCCCTGCACCTCGATGCCCTCCCCGCAAGTAACAGGTAGGAGTGTGGCGGTGTGTGGGATGTGGCTCCTTACAAGGATGGCACATCCCCGAGTGGCACCCGGGATCTGGGGGAGGAAATGGCCCTTGAAGCCTTCGAGTCTAAAAGTGGAGTCCTCGGTGAGGAGGGTCTCCTGTAGGAGGATGAGGTGGATGTCCTCCTTTGTGGCTACTTCTTGGAGGTGGGCAAGTTTTTTCCTCGCCCCAGGGCAGTTCCACTGCAAGACTCGGAGGCAGGGTGCTGCTTGATCGTTAGGAGGATGGATGACTGGTCCAGTTCCTGCAAGGGTGGGGGGAGAGGAGCCTCTTCTCCCTGTGCTCTTGGCGTGGCCTGTAGGGGCATGGAAGCGTTGGTGGGCTGAGGGCAGTTGCGAGGAGCAGGACGGGTTGGTGGTGGCTGAGGGATGGAGGTGGGGGGCTTGGAGGTTGGCTGGTGATGCTTGTTTTTGCTCTCGATAACTTTGTCTGTGAGGATGTCGACCATTGACCCGAGTGGAGATGGATTGAAGTCCTTCCCGAGAATTTGTGCAATTGCTTCGATCAGCTGCTCGGCCATCTCCTTCAGGATGCACTGGAGCTCTCCTGGTTGAAATGCCAGAACGGACGAGTTGGCGGTGGGTTATGGTTGGCGGGGCAGGCTGGGGGGGAGGAATGTGTGGGGGCTGCATTGCGCTCGCAGAGACGGGGCTGGGGAGAGTGGGAGGACTTGTCGTGGGCAGGGGAGGGAAGTCCTCGACCGCAGGGGGTTCCCAGGCTTCTTTTGGGTGCCCCAGATGAAGGTTCCTGGGGGGGCAGGGTTGGGGCTCGTCTTCTGTTGTTCTTACACCCAGAAGACCTGATGGAGACGTCCGTGGTTTACAAGAGCCTGTCTTGTGGGGCAGCTTGGGTGCCATGCCTGGTGTTTTCCAGCACAGTTGGGGCAGCGTGCCGGGACTGTTTCACCTGCTTTGAGCTTTTTGAGGCAGATGTCTGTATTGTGTTCCCTGCCACAGATGCCGCAGATGTGGGGGCGAGTACAGGTCGCCTTGTGGTGGCCGTACCTGTGGCATCTGTGGCAGCGGAGCGGCTCCGGTGTGTATGGCCCCAGATGAAATGTGCCCCAGCTTCCCAGGTCTAGTTCTGGGATGAGAGGGCCCCGCAGGGTGATTAGTACTTGCCGCGTCTCCTCCCGGCTTCTTGCCTTCTGGCATATCTTGGCTGACTCTACCTGTTTGTGGGAGAGTAGCAGGCTTGTTGGCATGTGGCGGGGGTAGCCCATGACTATGGCTTTGGTAGTTTGCTGCCCTGGAGTTAACGCTATGATCTTCAGTGGTAGGGCTTCGTCCTGGCATAGTGTGTGGAGTCGGTTGTAGGACTCGTCATCCCGCGGGATGACAAGAGAGTGCCCGATCGGGCTCATCTCGTTGGAGCAGTGAAGACCTGGGAGATGCCGTTCCAGCACTACAACAGCATTGTAGGATGAGGGGTAGCCCTCTTGCATGGGGACCCGAAATATCGGGAATTGAGGCCGAGGGCAAGGGCGGGACGTAACCGTGACTGATGGGCGAGAGGGGGGAGCAGCCCTTTGTGGGGGCTGGGTGCTGCGTGCAGTGGGGGGTGGGTTTTCTGAAGCCTTCCTACCCTTCTTTTTTGTTACAAGAGTAAAGCCCTCATCGTCGCCAGCAGTTGTAGGTGTTGCGGTTTCGTCAGCGGAGGTGCTTGGGATGGGTGTAGAGGCTTGCTTAGGCGCGGTCTCCATGCCTTCATGGATCCCAGCGGACTTCTGAGGGCGTTGGGAGGATGAGTGGGCAGTGGCAGAAGAGTGCAGGGCCAGAGTGTGGCCAGCAGGGGCACTAGGGGATTCCCCAGCAGAGGAGTCAGAGCCTGAGTCCGAGGGACGTCTTGCACGCTTGCTGGCAAGGCCAGCAGAAGAATGAGAGTCCGCATGAGCCGCTGGGTGGGACGACTGGGTGGAGGAAGCCAGTGGGGGGGGTGGGCGCGGGGATGCGTGAGCGAGTCTTGGCGGCAGTGGTGGGGGGGCGGTGGTTCGTGTTAGAGGCCCTGGATGGGCGTGGCATGGTGGCACAGGTGCCACGCTTAGTAGAGGTCGTCTGGTGTAGGGGGCGAGTCGTCCCAGGGGGCCGAGGGGGGGGGGGTGCCTCCATGGTCGACCACACAGGCACAGGAGCTATAGATACACTGTTTCACAATATATAGTATTCTTCAGACAAAATGCAGAAATATATACAGTATATTACTGAGTAAGTGAAATGTAGGTTCTACTGTCCCTTCTGTCGTGCCGTTCACACCTCTCTCCCAGCTCTTCAGCCCTTGCTCAGTCCCTTGTCTCTCTCCACGCTGGCTAGTTGTGGTGTTGTCTTCGAGGCTTGCTTCTAATTCATCACCATTGCTCGCCACTGGAGCTGTGATTACGCCTTTGCCAGTGCTGCTTGAGCTGTGTGACTGTGTTTTTTCATCACTGCACAGCGATTTCTCCCTGTTTTCAAAGAGCTCTGCTCTTGCTCTTGGGAGTTTTTTTCTTGTTTTTTCACGGTCTGCCATTAGTGTCCCTCACCGTAGTACGACATCGAACCCTGAAGGAGTGTCGCTGGGGCATTTCCATGAAGGGGGGCCTTTAGGGCCTGGTTATAGGAGGCAGTGAGGGCGGCATTTCTGTTAGGGCTAGGGTTAGGCTTGACCCTCACGGGGCAGTGACGTGGTCTCTTGCGTCGCCCTTCAGAGGGTGGAGAGAACCCACCCCGTCACTGTAGGGACCTTTGACCGTTTCACTGCTTTTCTCGTTTTTTTTTTTTTTTATAGATATACTTTTCACTTTATATACTTTTCTCCCGATTGTGCAACTATATATATATTTTACCGTGTAGTCAAGTGTAGTCTTCCTGGTCCTAAAACTTTATATGTGCATATCGTATCGTATTTTTTACGAATGCACAGCCTTCATTCTTTGCCATAATATAGTACTGGTTGGCCACGTGATCCGATCATATATCATCCTGATCCGACTACCGGAACCCGGATAAGATCCAGAACAAACAAACAAGAAGTGACCCTAAAGCTCAAGAACTAAGTGAGTTAGAGGACTGAAACTTTTATGGCATATACCTGGGGCATGGCCAGAATGCAGTGCATAATATGGTCCAGATTAGATCATTCTTCTCTGATATCGTTTATGATCCAAAATTTTGGACTAGTGTGGAAGGCAGAGAAGTCATCTGATTTTACTTGAAAGAATAAAGCTAGAGCCACCAAACTTGGTGGATCTTAATGACCTAAGGGGAGATGGAATACATAAGTGACCTTGACCTTATGGTCCCTTTATAGCTTGGCTTCTAGTAGGCAATGGCTGAGGAAAGTTTTTCATTATCAAAATTGTCCTTGGGCAATTTTACAGCATTATCGTTATCATCATCATTATTATTATTATTATTATTAATTATGATTATTATATTATCATTATTATTACTCATTTAAAAATTGTGGTATGTCAAAGGTTATTTGGCCTACAGCCTTCAAACTTGGTCGACTTAGTCGGACTGCTGTCTGTTTCTTTTGGCTAAATATGTTGGCAAACTATCAACCAGTTCTCCATATATTATCAAGAACACAGAAAAGCGAGTCAGCACGCTATCTCAAGAACCACTTAAGCTAGGAAACTTAAATTTTACTACAACAAAACCTTAAGAGGGGCACACCGCAGAAAGGTGTATGGTTCCAATCGACTGATTATTCTCTAAGATTAATTTTCTGGATATTTCGGACCTCACTTGATTTTCCATGAAGAACTAGAGCGAGAGCCACCAAACTAAGTGGACGTATAGATGGTGATGGCCTACAGTGGCATGCACAGTATCAGTGACCTTGACCTCAATGTCTCTTTATAGCTTGGCTTCTCGTAAGCAGTGGCTATGGCAAGTTTTCCCTTATCAAAACTGTCCTTCGACAATTTTACGGTGTTTAATTATTTAACTTATTTGTGGCTAAATCAAAGCATAATATTGTGCAGAAAGTACTTCATATTATGTCAAAGTCATGTATCATGGTACATTTCTGTGTTTAATTGGTATTAATGTTGATAGTACGAAAATGATCAATGTTGATATATTCAACTTACTGGTAGACCAAAACTCGCAAGCATCGTCAATCCCCAGTAGCTGTGGCTTGTCCCACAGTAGATAACACTGTGAGAGGTTGCGGTCAAGTGGTATAATATTGGACTGCAGTTTGAAAGAACGCGACATCGATCTTTGGCAGCAGTAGGGATCTGGTTGGAGATATGAATTTCGATAAAACATTAATTAATCTCTTTACTATTATGACACCTTTTGATGCCAGCTACCAGTTGCTGATTTTATTCGGCTTTGGAAATGGTCAAAGAAATTAACGAGTTAATGAAGACTACATCTCAGTACCATGCAGTCTCATCCAGGTTGAAAATAATCATCTGTTGTAGGTGCGCAAACACAGTATGAAAAAGACGTTCTCGGGCTGAAGTGGTAAACTGATCTTGCACGAAATCCACTGAGTTAATAAAAAAATATCGCCGCTAATACTAACATAATGAAACAACCCGCGTATGAGAATCGCGATACCAAATCACACATTAATTATCAAACATAATGAACTCCTGTAATCTTTAACCATGTGATTAGGGCCTGAAAATATTGGATGTCAGTTGAAATTACAATCACATTTTAAGTGTACCATAGAAAGGATAGAATTCAACGTTTCTCTGCTTCTCATTATGTCTGCAGTAATTCAACTATCATCAACCCCAAGCAGGGATTGGATGGTGGAGGCAGCGAGGATGGCGGTGTGGAAAATGGAGGGTTCTCGGCAGTCAACATAATCTTAATGACATCCGGTGAACAAAAAAAAAAAAAAAAGAAAACTGTAATACTAATAATTACAAAAAAATAAAGTTTGCCAAATTTAAACTGCATTGCATCGATTTAAGCATAATTCTTACAAAAAATGGTGGTGCTAATTTTGTGACTGCATTTAAAGCAAACCTATCGTTACTACCACCACACACACCACAAAGCCAGTTAGGAGACACGACGTGTGTGCTGGGCAATCCCCAGGTCCTGTCCTCCCCATTTACTGTTTTTTAACCAGCGCATACCCCACTGACTGGGCTAATGTATGGCACGGCCTGAACTATAGGTGCAGGGAATCTTTGAACGAACGAACGTTACTACCACCTGCTATCTGTTTTAATTACCGGCATGAGATATAAGCCAGTTAAGGAGAGCCACCTCGAAGTCAAAGGTTAAAATAATATTTCATTCTTTCACACATCACTGCCTGATAAACATGACGTCATCCCAGACAGAGCCAATGGTGCACTCTTTCATGTTCAGCTGGCAACTACGAGAACCCAAGTTCAAACCTTGAACTGACCAAACTGTTGAACACCTTTGTTTCCCTTATGTCCCTGTTCACTCAGCAGAATAACTAGGGACCTGGATAGAAATGTGACTGCTACGGATCATACTCTTAGGAGAGACTGGAACATACCTAAAATTAAAGGTATATATTATCTAATCGTTCACGATGGTAGTGGATCATGTTTGCAAAGGTAGAGAAGGAAATGCAAAACATTGCTTTATTTCACATAATTATACAGCTACAACACCAATGTTCAGGCTTCGTACGGTCCTGTACCTCTTTCAGTCCGGACAAGATTACGAGAGGGCACTTGAAACTCCCGTGCCCACTAGACTAGTTTACCGGGCAGCCACAAATAGTATTGAGTTTAGCGCGTGATCACTTTGATTGCTTACACTGTATGTTTTGGTGGTGAGCCCCGTATTTTGTCTTATTCTTATCTCATTTTACTTCTATTTAACCGTAGCTATTACTTCTAAGAAAGATGTACCGTAAGTGTCAGTGGTGGTGTGAAGAGTAAACACCAGTCTATTCCAATAGTCAAACCTCACTGATCATGGTTAACTGGTCCACCCAAACCACTGCAATGACGAAACCCCTCAATAACCAAATAAAGCAATAAATGGGAGTAATTGTGAATTGGTCCAGGGCCACAAGTTTACACTCAGTTTTTTTACCTATTACCCGAATAATAACCTCCAAAAGACTGGAGGGAGTGGATCAGCAATGTTTACACCGATTCTGCTACACTTGTTGGTGATCCAGACGACCATCTTCTCATATTTCTCCTAACTTTGTGAGCCATTGTCTGTTTTTGCGAATTCCACACATCAAATTTATCGTAATTTTTATGTTACTCCTAAAATATTATATCACCACATCCATTTATTTTTAATTACTAATACAGTCAAATAAAGAATATTTCCATCAGTAATATCAACTGAAACACTTTAAAAGTGGGTGTGATGTGCATAAAGCGTTATTAGGTTTCTGGGTTGTTTGCATGTGGCAGTCAGTCGCACCAAAGCAACTGATATATTGCAATCCAGTGACCTACCGCACTTGCCGCCCAGATCTTCAGGTATATTTACACTCGACTGTCTGGTCACGGTAGTGTTTTTACAGTTTCTTGGGGGTGGGGGGAATTTAATGGGGTAAGACATTTTTATTATGCTAAAACCAAAAACAATGAACCAGAATAAAGTACTGTTGAAAAAACTGGACCGTGGTGTTCCCATGAGGAAGTTGTGTGACACAAGTGGCATTGGTTCATCGACTGCTTATGTAAAAAAAAAAAAAAAATCAAAGAGAGAGGAAAAAAAAACAGAAACTCTTTGCAGACAATGATTCCAAGAAGCAAATGAGGCTTAGAAAAACTAAGAAAGTAAGATTACTGAGCATGATAGAGTGATGATGGAATGGTTTCGACAGAGTCGGATGAAGTGGATATATCTGGTAGTTTCATAATGAACGAGGCTCAGTTGTTCCATAAAGAACTTTATTTAGAACTTGAGTGGGATGCACTGAAGGATAATGGGTCAGAGGTGTATTGTTGAAATATTATACGTGATCTTCGTTGGTCCCTGTTGAATTATTAGATGTGGCACATGTGGCCACGGGAAGTTTGGCAAAATAGTTCATCTGGCAAGGCTGTGGAACCAAGCATGCTGGAAAACTCGTGCTGCACCTGTACTACCTCAGGACAATAAAAGAATTACTAATGTTTCACAACAAAAATATAGTCATGGAATACTACCTATGTTTGTGTTGGCTTAGTGATACTCCAAAATGAGTATGGTTAAATTAGATAATTTCCAGTTCCTTCAGCTTATGGCCTCTTACTCAAGCGAAATATTATCGTCTGGCATTAGCTTGTTAGCGTAGCATTAAAGGTTAGACTAGTTATTGTATTTAGTAACCGCACAGGGGATCTCACTCAGACTGAATATTATCATTTGGAATATTTATGGTAAATTATGAAGGACTTGTTCCTGATAGACAAGGTTAATATTAATATAATTTCACAACCACTTAAGAATTAACAGTTCCTTCCGCACTATAACTTATCAAAGCTCCACACAGTTTCTCACTTCATCTTTTGTGATTTCCTGCAGTTTTTCATTGTGGTGGTGTAGTGAGCAGTGCCCAAAACGGGACGACATTGTCTTCCCCTGAGTTCCTCCAGACCACTAGGTCACCTTGGTAGATTCGGATGCCCTGCAGCACACAGGTTTGGGGACTCATGAGCTTCTGTAAGGTGGCTGGTGCATTCCTCATTCCAAAGGGTAGGATGACAAAAGAGGACATCAGGAGTGATGAAGACAGACAGGCAGGTCTCACTCGGTCATGGGAACCTGGTAATAACCCTGAAGCAGGCCGAGCTTGGAAACATAGTGAGTCTTGCCCATGTCATCAACGATGCCATTTTTCCTGGACAGGAAACAAGTCCGGTATGTTCACTACATTTACCTCCCAGTGGTCTATACGAAGGCAGATGGTCCTGTCAGCCTTTAGAACCAGTAGCACAAGGATTGGACGTTATTTGTTTACATCGTTGACTGGTTTGATGGTGATCAAGAGAGAGAGAGAGCAGGAAGCACAACATGGGCAAGAAGGGTGGGAGGAGGGAAGAGAGGGTGGAATAACGGGAGGAAGATGGGGGGAGGGAAGAGAAGGTGGAATAACGGGAGGAAGATGGGGGGTGGGGAAAGGGGAGAGGGAAGAAGGGGGGAAAGAGGGGATGAGGAGAAGGGAAGAAAAGGGGAAGAGGGGGCGGAAGAGGGAGGGAAGAGGGGAAAGAGGGAATAGGTGGTGGGGGAAGAGGGGAAAGGGGGTAGTGAGTGGAGAGGGAGGAAGGAGGGGGAGGGGGGAAGGAGAGGGGGAGGGGGAAAAGGAGGGGGGAGGGAGAGAAGGATGGGGGAGGAAGAGGGAGGAGGATCCACCCGGCAAGCGCTCTACCTATGGCAGTGTCATCTGTCTGTCTGATTTTCCAGACAACATCTCTAAAAGTGCTCAGTGAATTTCAATGAAATTTAGTGGAAGGGTGGGCCATGGCCCAAGAAAGTTCTGATTAAATTTTGGGGCGAATCGGATCCGGATCCTCTGTATATGTCTACAAAAGTTATCAACGAATTTCAATAAAATTTTGCGGAAAGATGGGTCATCCGTCAAGGAACAATTATTAAATTTTGTGGCTGATCCAGATCCTATGTATTCCATACAACATCTGCACGGACCAGGATCCGGATCCTTTTTAAAGGCAGTGGCACTGGCGGAGGCAGACACTCTATGAGTGCTTTCTAGTCTCTTAATGTTTTTCATCAGCCCTCGGGACTAGCTCCCGACCATCTCTCATTGCTGAACTTTTTCAGTGTCTCAGTAACACAGACAGTAGGCCAGCATGCTCTCCAATACAAGTCTCTCTATCAACACCAAATCTACATGCACAGTACACACCACACTTCCTTTTCCAAAATTTTAGAAAAAATGGCGTCCAATAACGTAGCCTTGGAGTCCCCAGGGGGAGGACCATAAATGCCCCCACCTTCTGCCCCTTTCCCGGTGACAACTCAAGATGCCTGGAACCACTGTCTGACTCTCTTCTTCTTCATTTCTGAAACATTCGTGTCCTTTCCTCTAACTTTCGCTCTGTTGAGCACCACCTCTCCTTCTCTAAACCTCACCTTCTTTTTCTAACTGAGACTCAGCTGTCTGAGGCAACTGACAGCAGACCCTTTTCTGTATCCTCCTACTTTCTCTATACTTAATTCAAAGCCAAAGATGGCTGTTGTGTATATACAGTATATGCAACAACTTATCTTGCTCTCGTGTTCCTGAACTCGATTCTTCTGATTTCTATACACTCTGGCTTCGGCTTTCATGTCATTCTCTAACTAAATATATCTGTGCTGTTTACTTATCTCCTAATTCTACTTACTATCAAAAATTCTTTGACTATCTTACTTCTACGAAGGAACACATTCTATCCATTTCTCCTTTCTCAGAAATCTCCATTCTAGAAGATTTCAATGTTCACCACCACCTTTGGCTCTTCTCCCCTTCCACTGATCCACCTGGTGAACAAGCCTACACCTTTTCTATCCTTAATGACCTAGAGCAGCTTGTACAGCACCCTACCCATATCCCTGACTGCCTTAGAGGGAGTTCCAACATACTTGACCTCTTCCTTACTACTAATCCTTCGGCTTACATTGTTGATCTTTTCTCTCCATTGGGCTCCTCCGATCACAACCTTATCACCTTAACCTGTCCTATCGCTCCAGTATGGCCTGCAGAACCTCCAAAGAAACGTCGTTTGTGGCACTTTTTTGGAGCTGCGGATTGGGAGGCCCTCAGGCAGTACTTCTTTGATTTTCCCTGGAATAATTATTGCTTCCATGCCCGGGAGCCATCTGGGTGTGCCTTGCGCATTACGGAGGTTATTCTCTCGGGCATGGAAACATACATTCCTTTCTCATATCCTTTGACTAATGCACGAAAGCCTTGGTTTAAACACGCTTGTTCTAATGCTGTCCACAACAAGGAGAGGGCCTATAAAAGGTGCTGGAGGCAACCCACCCCTGAATCACATCTTTTATACGTTTCTGCCCGGAATCATGCTAAGTCTGTTCTTCACTCTGCTAAAAATAATTTCATCCGTACTAAATGCTCTCAACTCTCTAACTCAAATTCTTCCCGCTCCTTCTGGCACCTTGCCAAAAACCTTTCTAACAACTTTACCTCATCATCCTTCCCTCCTCTTTTCTACTCTGATGGCTCTGTAGCTATTTCTTCTACTGATAAAGCAGATCTCTTCGCTCCGACTTTCTCCTCCAATTCCACCGTAGACGATTCTGATGCTGTTCCTCCATCATTTCCTCCCTCTGACTTCCTCATGGCTGACATTAAAATTGCTTCAGCTGATGTATTTTCTGCCATCACAGGCCTCAGTACTAATAAGGCATATGGGCCTGATGGAGTCCCTCCTGTTGTTCTCAAGAACTGTGCTTCTGTGCTTACTCCCTGCCTAGGCAAACTCTTTCGCCTTTGTCTGTCAACTTGTACCTTTCCTTCTTGCTGGAAGTTTGCTCTCATTCAGCCAGTCCCAAAGAAGGGTTACCACTCCCAACCCTCTAACTATCGTCCAATTGCTTTAACATCCTGTATCTCAAAAGTTTTCGTGTCTATTCTTAAAAGAATAATTTTAAAGCATCTTTCCTATCACAACCTTCTTTCTGATCGTCAGTATGGGTTCCGTCAGGCACGCTTCACTGGCTATCTTCTCACCTACCTTTCAGACTCCTGGTCATCCTCCTTTCGGGACTTTGGCGGTAGCTTTGCCATTGCACTTGACATGTCAAAGGCTTTCGATCAAGTCTGGCACAAATCTTTAATTTCCAAACTGCCTTCTTACTGTTTCTATCCTTCTATCTGTGCCTTCATCCCTAGCTTCCTTTCTGGTAGTTCTATAGCCACTGTTGTAGACGGCCATCGTTCTCCTCCTAGATCTATTAACAGTGGTGTTCCTCAGGGCTCTGTCCTATCACCAACTCTCTTCCTTTAATTCATCAATGACCTTCTAAGCTTTACATCTAACCCTATCCACTCAGACGCTGATGACTCCACCCTTCACCTTTCCATTCGATTCCCTCAACGTCCATCTCAGCAGTTACTTGAACAAACAAGTGATGAGGCTATGGCGCACCTAATGTCTGGTTTGGCTCGTACCTCTGACTATGGTAAAATTAATCTGGTCGTTTTTAATGCATCAAAGACTCATTTTTTGCACCTATCAACCCGACAAAATCTTCCACAGGAGTACCCACTAATGTTTTATAATATTCAGCTTAATCCTGCATCATCCTCGAACATGCTTGGGGTTTCTTTTACTCGGGACTTATCTTGGAGAGATCATATTACATCTCTTGTAAAATCTGCTTCCAAGAGATTGGGTGTGCTAAGCCGACTCCATTCCTTCTTTACCCCTGCACAATTGTTGACTCTATACAGGGGTTTTATCCGCCCCTGTGTGGAGTACAACTCTCATGTGTGGGGAGGCTCCCCACATACAGCTCTTCTCAATAGGGTGGAGTCAAAGGCTTTTCGTCTCATTAACTCTCCTCCTCTTACTGACTCCCTTCAACCTCTGTCTCTTCGCTGCACTGTTGCCTCTTTATCTCTTTTCTATCGCTACTTCAATGGTCACTGGTCCTCTGAACTGTCTGCTGGCATTTCTCCACCTCTACGATGCGCGCGTAGCACACGTCTAGCAGCAAACTCTCATCCCTTTTCTGTCCAATTTTTTAATGCAAAAGTTAACCGCTACTCCCAGTCCTTCATTTATGCAACAGGTCAACTCTGAAACTGTCTCCCTGTGTCTGTATTTCCTGCTTCCTATGATCTCAAGTCTTTCAAACGCAGTGTGTCCAGGCATCTAGAAATGATCGGATCTTGAATTTGGCTCTCTCTTTTATTTTGTTTTTCTCTTGGAAGGAACAGTTTTGCGGGCTCGTTGCCTTTGGTTCCTTCTTCCTCTCATAAAAAAAAAAAAAATGCTTGTCTTTCATTTTACCTTCTTGTCTTTCCTATTTTCTTTCGTTTTTTTTTTTTTTTTACATTTTTATTTGTTTCTTCCTGTTTTCTCCCCCTTTTCCCTTTTTCTACCTTCCGTCTTCCATTTTCGTCACTACTTTAAATTTCCTTTCATCTTGTACTGAAACAGTCATAGAAAGAAGGGTAAGCTCAAAGTCTGTCGCTAGTTTTCTTCTATATTCTGACTGGATGGAACACAGTTGCGCCCTGGGTGGTGCCTGGTTAGAACTGACCTGAGAAACGAGGCCCTCCACGCCCCAGCTTCAAGAGACACACATTCAGCAAAATCCAGGCGAGTGGCGAGACCTGGCTCAGCGAATAAAGTCACGTAGGACTTGTCACAGCTATACATAGTTATTCAAGGTTATATATTACCTACACTAACGTTTACATAGGAATAAGCATGGTTGAAAATAACACAACGTCCAGTTTATAAGAAATCATCAGCTACATTATTACCTCACCTCATATTTTCCATAATATTGTACATATAATTAATACCATAGTCTAGTATTAATGTAAAGATGGTAATTTTATGTCCAGCTGAAGTAGGCAGAGTATAGCAGCATATCCTAGTGTTAATATCCTGTTACGGCTCAGCATTCAAGATGGATAGATGGCAATTATAGGCCAAGTTAAAGTGTGCAGAGTATTAAGTCATAAACACCAAGATAGGTAGGTATATTACAGCATCACAAGCTACAGGAGAGGTAGGAGGGTAGATGAAGTAAGGTGCACCGGCCTGGCATTGTACTACACCTGCACCCAGTTCACCCACATCACAGTCCCTCCTTTTCTTTTCTTCCTTTTATCTTTTTCTTTCTTTTCTGTTTCCTTCTTTCTCGTTTTTTGTCTCTGTCTTAATGGTCTTGTTTTCTATCCATCTTCTTTCTATCTCCTTTTCTTTATTTTCTTTATTTTTTCAATCCCATCGTGTGCATATTTTCCTTTCCTTCATATTATTCTTCTGTTCTTTATTCTCACTCCTTTTTTACATCCTTTCTTTCTTTCTTTCTTTCTTTCTTTCTCTGTCCACTATATTAGCACATCACAAGGTTGTAAAGGTAGGTGGGGAGATGAAGTAAGGTGGAGCGGCCTGGGACTCTACTGCAGGTGATCCCAGTTATTATTTTTACCACACATAATTCATTGCCCTTCTTTTCCTCTCTCTTTCTTTATTTCTTTCTTCCTTCCGTTAATTTATGTTTTGTTTCAATCTTGCCTTCTTTATCTTCTTTGCTTCTAAATTTACATCTTTCTCTCCGTTTTCTTCCTTTTTTGTTCTTTCTTTTTTGTCCTTTCTCTCTCTCTCTCTCTCTCTCTCTCTCTCTCTCTTTCTGTGTGTGTGTGTGTGTGTGTGTGTGTGTGTGTGTCACTATTCATTATATTACAACAGCTGGAGCAGAACTCAGAGAGCGCATACCTCCGACAATGTCGAATCCGGATCCACCACTAAATTTAACTGATTCTTTCTTGGCCCATGAGCCCACTCTTCCACAAAATTTCATTGAAATTCATTGAGAACTTTTGGAGATACAGTGTAAAGAAACAAACAAATATTTCCAGATCACAACAAAAATGTATCTGATTGTTCATTGGACCATACCCCACCCCTCTAAAAAGTTTCATAAAAATCCATTCATAACATTCTTAGTACTCCTGCTAACAGACAGACAGACAGAAAAACAAACAAACAAACTAAAGCGGGGTAAAACATATACCTCCTGGCGGAAGTAAATAAACATGAATAAAAGCTGGAGTCAAAGTGACGGAAGGTGGAACGGCCTGCAGTCTAACAAAGGTGTCTAGAGTTAAACCCTACAACATTTTGCCAGGTCGTTTTTGTTGTTGTCGTTCATTCCTTTTTCTGCTTATTTTCATTTTGTTTCCTATCTTCCTCTCGGCGCCTCTCTCATCCCTCCATTCTTCCACATGTTTTTATTCTTTTCTCTTTTATTTCGTGTTTTTACCTCTTTAATTTATTGCTTATGATATCTAGCTGACAATCTTTATCTTCTCATTTTCTTTCTCTTTGTATTCTTTTTTTCTGATGTTTTACCAAATTTTCTTTCTGCTACCTACTTCCTTTCTTTTTCTTTCTTGCTCCTTTCTTCCTCCATTATATTACAGCAGCACAAGCTACAAGAGAGGTAGGAGGTGAGATGAAGTAAGGTGGAGCGGCCTGGGACTTTACTGCAGGTGTACTGAGTTAACACCTATGTCATTTATATCTCATTACCTCGGCAATGTTATGCATTCACCCGTGTCTGTCTGACCATCTGAGTTTGTCTGTCTGTCTGAGGACAAGATATCTCACCAAATTGTTATAGGATTTCGATGAAATCTGGTGGATAGGTGGACACTGGTTCAAGGAACAGTTGTTTAGTTTCTGAGGTGGATCCGGACTTGGATGCAGGAATAAAAACCATAATTTCGGTGGCGTGGGAGGGGGCATGCCTTCTGGGAGACTGTGAAATGAGGGTAGATTATGCCCATAGAATTAATTACCTCCGTCAACGGTGATGACCGGAGGTTGGTTTCTAATCCAAAAGTACAATGGCCTTGGCGGAGGTGTGCGTTCTCTAAGTAGTTTATAGTTTTCCTTGTTTCCCCTCTTGCTTTCCTGCTCGTTTATTGTACGTTTTGTTTCATCCTTGCCGCTCTTTTTTTTTCTGTCTATTAATAAACAACTTTATTGCCACGTTTTCCTTTTTTGTTGTTTCCATCTTTCTCCTTCTCTCATTTTGATTTATTTTTCTGTTATTCATTCTTCCTTTCTCCTTTTCCTATATTTTTTCTTAATGTCTCTGTTCTCACTTCTTGGTTTTCTTTGTCTATCTCCCTCGTCTCTTTCGTCGCTATATTACAGAAATAAAGTCACAAGAGAAGGAGGAGCCAGCACGAAGTAAGGTGGAGCGGTCCCCGATTCTAACATATGTCTTGAGTTCGACCCATCATTCCTAATCCCCTCCTTTTTTCTCCCTCTCTCATTGTCTCCTCTTTTTTTTTTTCTGTTCTTTTTTTCCTTTGCATTTTCTTTTCTACTCATCATTTTTCCTTGTCTTTCAGTTTCTCTACAAATTTTTTATTCTTTATTACTTATACTATAATTTTTTTGTGTTTCAATTATTATACCTCTATCTCCAGTTCTTTGTCATTTAATCCTTCTGTACTTTCTCTTTATCTTGCTGTTACTGTACTTAATTATCTTATTATTTGTTTTCTTTCTCATTTCACCCCCTTTTTTTCTTTCTCTTGCTTCACCACTCCTTCCTCCACTATGTTACAGCATCACAAGGTACACGAGAAGTACCAGGCGAGGCTGAGGAAAGTTATTACCAGTGTTAACCTACTGGACATCACTATCATCATACCACCACAAACACCACCACCACCATCATTATGAGCTCCATCATCATCATTATTTTTCATATAGTTATCATAATTCTTATCAAAACTAACCTATATCACCAACACCATCAACATAAACCTCCACCACCACCACAGATATCATCAGTCACATCCACTACCACCATTAGTTACATTAGATCTAAGTCAGCTATATTACAGCATCACAAACTACAGTAGAGGTTGGAGGCGAGATGAAGTAAGGTCAGCGGCCTGGCACTCTGATAAAGCTATCCACTTAACACCATTACCATTTATACCTTAGCTTCAGTCTTTCTTATTTTCTTCCTTATCTTCTTTCTGGTTTTGTTTCATTCCTTTTCTAGTCCTGTTCATTTTCATCCAAATAACACTTGTTTCTTTCCCCTTCATTTTCTTCTTTCTTGGTTCCTTCTCTGTTATCTTTTGATCCAAACAGTTTATTCTAGGTCTTCCTTTCATTCTTTCATTATTTCCCAATCTTTCTGCCTGTTGTCTTTCGTTTTTCATTTTTTCCTTCTCTCTCGTATCTTCAGTATATTACAGAAAATAAGCTGCAAGAGCAGTAGGAGCCAAGGTGAAGCCAGATGGAGCGGCCTGAGATTCTGACAAAGGTGTCTCCACTTTTACTGTGTCTGACCTGCTGCAGCGTTTATTTTTTTCATTTTGTTTTTCAAATCTGCCCTTTCTTTTTTTTTTCTCTTTGGTAGTTTCTCCTCCTTTTGTTTCCCGTTAATTTTTTTTTTTTTGCTTTCTCTCGTTCTTTCTTTTTAATTTTGCTTTAATATAAATCTTATCTTTTTTTTTTTTTATGTTCATTGCATTCCCTATTCATTTTTATTTTTTGCTTCCTATCTCCCATGTTTCCATATTTTCTCTTCTTTCGTACTTGTTTCCAATTTTATATTGACCCTTCTGTTTATATTGAGTTTGATTTCTCCCTTTATATTATTCCTCTTCCTGTTCTTCTGGTGGACCATTTTTTTTTTCTAATCCTTTACCATTTTTTTCTTTTTGTTTTTTTCTCCCTTTGGTTTTTGTTCACTCCTTTGTTCTTTCTCCTTATCTTTCCTCCTTTCTCCATTTCAATTACTTTAACCCACGGCATCCCGACAATGTATGGGTACACCACAACTTTTGTTTGTACTCAATCCCAACTACGTGCCACTACATTCTGCAAGTGCAACGTCCGTCATTTGCACATTTTTCAAGTTTCATGGGTGATTTTTAGTAGGCATATGCGGGAGACCTTCCTCTACCAGCCACCAGGCGGCAACGCTGCCTGACCCCGCTTGACCCCCATATGCCATTGTCTCGCCAACTCACCTGTTAGCGGTGACCTGGCCTGTAAAGACATGTTACGCCGCGGTCTCTTCAACGACGAATTCAAGCCGCCCTTGATACCTTCACGTGTGAGAGTGATTCCCCAGTTGATGATGATGTGGAGGACAAAGCTTACATGGCGCCAGAGGAAGAAACAAGCAATATTGATGAAGAGGTACCATCGCCAAGGAAGGTGCAGTATGTAATGTACCGCAGGGCTAGGGAAGGCCTGCCTGGACCCCAACCAACCCCAACCATGTGCACACACCTCTCTCCAGCCTACGAACACAGGGTCTGACGAGGACGAGGACGGAGCCGCTGGTCGTGGTGTTCCCTCGTGGTTGGGGAGGGAGAGGATTTCGCCATGGGGACCTAATGGGGCAAGTGGTGGGGCAGGCATGAGTAATGAAAGGGAAAGTGATGGTGGCAGGGAGGCTGCTCCTGGGTGACCATGTGGTGCACCAGGGGAGCAAGCAGGTGGGGAGCAGCCACGCCTCTTTCTCCCAGCAAGCTTCCCACGCTTCCTTCCCACAACCCCATAATGTGGGGAAAGGAAGCAAAGGGAAGGGAAAGGGAAAAGGAAAAATGAGAGGGAATAGGACTGCATGTGGGGAAGGGCACTTCTTTCCACCTCCCCAACCACCCCCACTACCCTCTCCTCCTTACCCCAATGTAGGCAATGATGGAGACAAAAGAATGGCGGTCTGGATGTACAGCACCTGGCCTCCATGCAGAGCTCCACCAAGTTGGATTTCTTCCACATATACTTCAGCAAGGAGTTTGTGGAACAAGTTGTGAAGCAGACCAACACTTTCAGTAGCATCGAGCACTGTGAAAGCAAGCATGAAAGAACAATGAGCAGGCACTCCCAACAGTATGACTACCCAGTAACCACACATGAGATGTTCCTCTTTCTTGCCCTGGTTCTCTTGATGGGTATTGTAAATAAAAACCAAATTCTGGCATACTGGTCTACGGACCCTATGACTGTCATGGAGGGGATGTGAAATTATGAATTAAGAATGCTAGATGCTACTTGAAAACAGAGACAAGGAATTAACTTGTGAAAATCTAGCAGTAAGTGTTACTTTATACCGGTTTACTTTGCCGATTCTCTAAAGACGAGAATTTATAAACTTTCTCAACAGTACACAGCAGAGACTAATTACTCAGGAGTGCTGTTTGTAGTACTGTTAGCCTTTCGAGAAAGTGACTCCACCCCTGACAATAAATAACTAATGCTAATAATAATAAACAGGTTCTTGCCGGTGCTTAACTCCTGGCTGGCACAATGGATTTAAGTTTGATACAAAAGAACTGGCCTAATACCAGTTATGAATATTGTAAAAAGTTTGTGCAAGCTAGGAGCTGCAACTAAAATAAGCTTAATGTGGAGAAATAAAACTATCTATCTATAGCCCGACGCCCTAATCCCGCAAGGGGTGGCCGCAGACAAAACGCCTCCAAGTCACTCTGTCACCTACCATTTGACTACCCTCCCCCCAACTCACCCCCCCTCCCTCATACACCTCTCAACTCCATCCCTCCACCTCATCCTCGGTCTACCCCTCCCTCTCCCTCCCTCCACCTCACCTACATACACCCTCTTAGTCAGTCTTTCATTCTCCATTCTCTCCACATGTCCAAACCACCTCAGTGTATTTCTCCTAATCTTCTCAACCACATCCACATCTACCCCACAACGTTCCTTCACTTCTTCATTCGTCAACCTGTCCCTCCACATCACTCCACATGCTCCTCTCAAGTAACTCATTTCCACTGCTCTCACTCTTGACTTGTTCCCCTCTTGCAAGGTCCACGCCTCGCTTCCATACGTCAGGGTAGGGATCACAATACCATCATGCAGTGACTTCTTAACTTCCATACTCACCTCCCTATTTCTCATCACTGCTTTCAGTGTACCAACAACCTTCCTTCCCTGCTGTACCCTTTCACGTACTTCATCCCCCAAAGTTAAAAGACACGAGTCTAATTACATTAAGGTCAAAGAAAAGAACTGTAAATTTATTGATTACAATGAAATAAATTTACGTTATATGAATCTCAAAAATGAATTCAAAATAACAAGGAGAATACACTCACTCGCTCATTCAAAAGCTAATTTAACTTAAGCCTAGAAAAAAAACGAACAGAAATGCTGGTCAGTGGAGGGGAGCCGAACAAGTAGTCTGGGCGCCTGTGATGAACATCAAAACGCTGCTATTCGCTAAGCTCACTTCGCCACATCACTGTCTAGGTGGAGATTCAGGAATTCGCTGTCCAACAGAGGCGCTGCTCTAGGCTGGGCACAAAAGGTCCTATCCTAGAGGCGACTCAAAGCTGACTAAATTCAAACAAGGAAAAGAGGTAGGGGCTGGCCGTGTTTGCCGGATGTAGGCATGGCCTAACTCAACGGTCAATGGAAAGAGGGTGAACAATATACGCTCGCAATAAATCACTCAGTGAAAGCATTAATGTCGTGGGTAAGAATGGTCACTTGTGAAACAGTGACAAATATTCTGAAAACCATCCCGATCAAAGTGAATACGAGGACGGATGAACTGAGTGATGCCCAGTGGGAAATCCACTAGTGTTCATGTTTTTCTCACTAAAGTACAATGTCACGAATTTGTATGAATACACTCGCGCAAATTCGTGACATTACGCCGCATCAAAATTAAATTTTTCTTCAGAAAAAATTTACGATATACATACATATAAATCCTAACTCAGTCACACAAGATTCACACTGTGGTGTGTGTACTATCCTGCTACAGGAGAAAATCACAGTCGCCAATGAGTGAAAAACCTCGTATTTACGTTAATAGAAGCAAGCTTGAGGAAAAAATTCCTAGATGACAGTAAAAAATCCTGTACTCAGGTCAAACTGAGCAAAAAGTTTGCTACATTTACATTAACAACTAATTGTTATGTAGTGTGATGTATTTAACACACGGTGTAGGTGTGACAGTTGTGGTGTAACTGTGCCTCCATGTAAAATTATATAATACAAATCAATAGTAAATAGAGACAACGAGGCAGAGGAGAAGAGGCGGCAGCATGCGGCAGAGACGATTAGCTGATCTGCACGACAAAATTGCTAAACCTGCCAGCTGCACCTGCGAAAGCAATCAAGGTGGAGCATCAAAAGTGTCAGTTTAACAAACAGTTTTTATTAAATTGCAATTTCTCTCTCTGCCTAGCAATCAGTACATATGCTACAAAAAGTACACTATTATTTTGTTAATGGATGCATTATTAACCAGGAAACGTAGTCCTTGGATTGCTCAAATCTCTGAGGACCCCTGTAGTTTACTGGTTAAACCTACATTATTAACCAGGAAACATGCTAGTCCTTGGATTGCCCAAATCTCTCAGAACGGGCAGTTTACTGGTTAAATCTACATTATTAAGCAGGAAACATGCTATAGTAGGACTCGCGTACGTTTGCGGCTGTGGTGTGGCCCGCACCTCTGTACAGTGTTGCCACGTTTTCTATACCGTTATCTCTCTCTCTCTCTCTCTCTCTCTCTCTCCTGGCGGGAAATGTGAGCCACCCTGAGTACTTTTGATTCTTTTATAAGTTATTTATAATTGTGCTTTCATTTGTTAATTTCGTTTTGTTATATTTAGTGATGCCGACAATGCATTCAATGCATGCCCCTCTCCTGCCTCTCTCTCTCTCTCTCTCTCTCTCTCTCTCTCTCTCTTTTATTGCAAGAGACATTTTTGATATTTTCTTTTACATAATATTGTATATATTGTAAATTTGACATCATTTCCACACCACGCTTGAGGTATTTGTCTTAGCGTGCTTTTTTTTAAGAGGTGTCCCCAATAGGCCTATTTCTCTATCTCTCACAGAAGGCAGAAAAACAGAAGAAAAAGAAGGGAGAGAAACATGAGGAAGAAAAGTGCGAAAAAGAGGATAGAAGAGTTATGATGTATCCTCATCAGAAGATGTGAGAGTGATAGTGAAAGAATCGATGTAATGGTCAATCACCACATCTCTCTTTTCATCATCCTCTTGCAGTTTTTCTGCGTGCCTCACAGCATTCTTCCAGTTGTCTGCCGTGACGTTAATGAGTGACTCATGGACGAGTGGCTTCAGATCTGCAATTCTGAACGTATTTCTCTTTGACACGTAGCCTTTAACCTGTGCCCAAATTAGCTCGATTGGGTTATATTGGCAGTGGTAAGGGGGTAGGCGTACAATCCTATGTCCATGTTCTGAGGCCGTCTTATCGATTACGTAGTTTGTATCGGCAGCTGCGATGTGGCGAGTCACAAGGTGCAGGAGTTGCGTTTTGAGGAGACCGTCTGGCACTGTAACACCCTTCTTCTCCAGCCATTCTCGGATCTCCGCTTTCTTGGTTGCAGTAGTTGGTGGTTTATTAATTTTTCTGGAGTGATAGGATGCATTATCCATCACTATAACAGAAGATGATGGAATGTTGGGTAACAGTTGATTCTTAAACCACTTTTCAAAGGTGTCCGCATTCATCTGTTCATGATAGTCTCCTACATTCTTTGCTTGGAAAACAAGGGTTGCTCCAGGAACAAATCCATCTTTGGTTCCTGCGTGCAGCAAAATCAAGCGGGAACCCTTCCCTGTGGGCACCCTCACTCCCATGGCCTTGTTTGCATTGCTGTCTATCCAGCATTTGGACACAGAGTAATTTTGATTGATCCATGTCTCGTCTAAGTAGACAATGGTTTGGCCTGAACTTCTAAGCTCCTTCATTTCTTTCAAGAAAATGCACCGTGCATAAGTTATATCATCTCTTTCCATTAGGAATCTCCGTTCATCAACATTTGAATAACGAAAACCGATTTTCTTCAGAACTCTTCTTAATGTCTCATGGCTGCCAGGATACGAAAGATTGATCTTAATTTCTGCATAAATTTTTTCAAGTGTTGGGATTTCCCTCCTCTCATAAAAACTCAGAACTGTTCTTCGTAGCACGCCTTCATTAAAGTTATCAAAGAAATCGGTCATTGGTGCTACAGGTTTCCTTTTCTTGGGGGACTTAAACTTGGGACATTGAATCTCCTCATTCTCTCTTGCATCTTTAGAGATTTTTTCAACTGATCTCTCGCTAATCTTTGTTGCTGCAGCTGTACGAGAGACGACCTTTGATAGGCCATGAAGAACTACTCCCTTCTCCTTCTCCTCCTGAAAATACTGCCTTACATTGAAGACAATTTCTTTAGCCTGGCTGTGTAGAGGCGAGGAATGGGCTGATTGAGCTGCCATGCTGTCTGTGCAGAGGACATAAAGGAAGTGACACGAGGTCACCACTAGGAAGCTATGCTGTCAAGGCCACCGACTGGGTGTGGAAGTGTTGCCGCTCGCGAGTGAATAATGTTTTTTTTTTTTTTTACTTCGGTATTGGCATATGCCTACTATTTTGTCCTACATATTACCTTATGTTTATAAATGTGATTATTCCTCGCCCTTAAAATTATGGTAAAAGCCAGTAAATGTGAGCATTTTTCCCTAGCAACACCTGTACAAGCTATGGTTGGGTCTACGGAGGGGTACGTACTTTATCTTAGGCCAGACTGGGTGTGTAAGTGTTGCCACTCACAAGAATTACATGAATTATTTCTTTTACTTTGGATATTGGCATATTTCTTCTTTTTTCAGGCTCATTATCTTATATCCATAACTGTGATATTATTACCCACCCTAAAACTACACTAAAAACCGTTAAAAGTGACCACAATTTCTTTTAGCAACACTGTACAATATGTATGCCATGTTTCTGTGTTACTGTATAAATATTTTATGCATAATAAGATTACTGTTGATTCATCCATCAAAATACACAAGTGTAAGTTTTATTCATCTGAATTTATCGAATTTGTGATGCCTTGTACATAAATAGCTTCCGTTTCACATCGCAAGTTGGGGAAACGTGGCACCATTGTACACAGGTGCGGGCCACACCACAGCCGCAAACGTACGCGAGTCCTACTATAGTCCTTGGATTGCCCAAATCTCTGAGAATGGGCAGTTTACTGGCTAAACCTACAGTATTAACCAGGAAACATGCCAGTCCTTGAATTGCTCAAATCTCTGAGAACGGGCAGTTTACTGGTTAAACCTACATTATTAACCAGGAAATGTGCCAGTCCTTGGATTGCTCAAATCTCTGAGTACGGGTAGGTTACTGGTTAACCTAACTCTACACTTACGATTAATAACAGCAAGCTGAGAATCCCTAAGCAATCTTGAGAAGGTCACATTTTAACACCTGATGAGGTGTGAACACTCATGCGGATAATGTGCATTCTCCGGGAATCCTCAGAGAGGCCCACAGCTCAAGATACTCCACAAGGTAATTCAAACACAGCCTCGGATTGTCCTTACGGGGGTCTCGAACTTCCCCTTAACCTATGGTATACATGTATGTACAGGCCCTGGACATAATGTGTCCTGTGAGGCCAACGGGCGAGACATCAGGTCTGCACCCACATCACCACTGCCCTCTCTTTCAACTGACTCAGAGATTACGGGTGTGGTTTCAAATGGCACAGGAAGGACGCATCCCTGACTCATGGTACGTTGACACACATTGCAGGAACGCACAAAACTATCTATTTCTTATCCCATTCCTGGCTAGAAAAAGTCAGCCTTGGGCTTTCCTTTTGCCCATATGACCTCCTGAGGCTGAACAATGACCCCATTCTAACACTGCTTGGCGATACTTAGTGGGAACGACAAACTGCAGTCAAACCTCACCCTGGGATGTTCGTGACTCACGGTAGAGTCGTCCTTGTTTACAAAGGAACCTGGCCTGACCTCCCCGTGAAAACTTTATCACTCTACCCTTTTGCTTCTTCTGCACAGCAGCAGGTGTTGGGTCAGAATGTTGTTCTTGGACAACATCTTGGCTACAAATCAGATCTTGCGGCAATGCAGTGGTCACCGGGGTGACGGTCTGGAGCCTTGGTAATGGCTCGTGTTACTGCAGCCGAAGTCTGAGTAATGTCATCTATGGTGCAACTATACTTTGCACCTGCTATTATGCCTATAATAAGGTCAAATAAAGGTTCTGGCATGACAACAGCAAGTGTTGTACCAGTGTAAAATGGAGATGCCACCTGGATATGTGTTTCAGGGAACAATCTCACTGATCCATCAATAAACTGAACTTGGATCCGTCGACCTATGTACTTCTCAGGCCGAACTAGACTCTGCCTGACAGAGCAACCTGAGGAACCATTGTCTCTCAGGACCTTCACAGGAATGCCTCCCACAAACCCTGGCTGAACAAGGAAGGCATTGTTACCTGTAGGAGGGCCTGTGGAGGAAGCAGACAGCCACTGATGAGGCTGCTGAATGAATGATGTGGCAAACATGGTACCCTGAGAACTAGATGCCTGAGAGGTCGTACTCACTGTCTGGGGAGATGGAGCGTTGACCACCTGTGGAGCAGAGTTCACTGTCGCTGGGGAACTAGTGAACTGTGGGGAAGTACCTATACTGCTAGGGACGACACCACCGTACCACTGTTGAGGAATGAAGGCTGCGTTAGCCTCCTGCCTCCGATACACTGGGGCTGGTGCTGAAAAGAATTGTTCCGACCTTTGATTGCCTGGCTGATAGTGCTGCTGGTTAGGGTACTTGTTGTACCCCTTCCCAGCAGGTTTCTGGGTGTTTTGTCCCTGGTCCTTCTTCTGCGGTTTGTTTGGACCTTGGCCATTATTCTGAGAACGGCCTTGATGCTCGGGTTCAGTCTGAGACGGTTTCCCAGATTTGTCAGCTTTCCTGTTCCAGGTGTGTTGCTTATGAGTTTGATACCCATACGCAGTGAAGAATGCATCAGCCTTCTCCACCATTTGGCTGGCATCCCTTACCTGGCAGATCTTAAGCTGAGCCATAAGCTCAGCAGGCCACGACTTTTCTAGCTGCGTGTGCAGCATAAGGTCAATTATCCCCTCTCGTGTGGGAGGAGTTAAATCTTTCTCCATCCACTCAACTAAGTAAGCAGTGAGCTGATCAAGAAACTGAACAGCAGTCTCCTTTTCTTGTAAACGCGCTCTCATAAACTGACTTCTGGCGTCGTCAACTGTGAGACCGTATGCTTTGATGAGTGTGGCCTTCATCATCTCATAAGTAAGATTGTCTTCACGAATTCTGTGGAGAATATCGAGGGCAGGGCCCTCAAACAAGCTAAGAAACTGGAGCCGCTTAGCTGCCTCATCCAGCTGGTACAGCTGAGCCATGTCTTCGAAACGAGCTATGAATGGCTTGATTCACTCGCCTTCCTTGTATGGAGGAAGCTTGATGTGTGGGGTTGCCAGAACATGTGCAGGGAGAGCACTAGTGGAGCTTGGGTTAGCTGCACCAGATGTGTCTGAAGACAAGGAGTCTTGCTTGAACTTCAGCATCTCAAATTCATGTTTCTCACGTGCCTTGCACTCGGCACGTTCGTGGTCTCGTTCTCTCTCTCGTTGTTCTCGTTCATATTCATATTCTCTTTCGCGTTGTTCTCACTTGTGTTCGCATTGTTCTCGCTAGTATTCATGTTGAATTTGACACTCTTCAAGGGCATCATTCTCACGTTGCTGCTCGTAACTAAACCAAGAGAGCACATATTCTTTTATCTGATCGGGGTCAGTGAGCCCCATATCTTTGGCTTCCTGTACATACATATTAGTAGCCATAATGTTAACTCAACTAAGGCTGAGTAGACTAAAGACTGAGTTCTGACTGCTATTTTGCAGAGAAATGCCAATAATCAAAAGTAAAGAATATAGGGACAGGTTGGTGTTGACCAGTTTTATCTAGTTAAACTGGTAAAGAAAAAAAATAAGAAAAAAAACATCTGACTGGGAAAACTATTACATAAAATTAATAGAAATGAATCAATAACCACCAGTAAGATAGTGCCAACAGACTTTAATAATAAATACCTAGGTGTGAGTGAGTGAGTATTATCTCAATAACTTTAGTCTAGGAGTTAATATCCTGGCGAGGTCGCCAGATCTCACGGGGGGGATGTGAAATTATGAATTAAGGTTGCTAGAAGTTACTTGAAAACAGAGACAAGGAATTAATTTCTGAAAATCTAGCAGTATGTTTTACTTTATGCCGGCTTACTTCACCAATTCTCTAAGACGAGAATTTATAAACTTTCTCAACAGTACACAGCAGAGACTAATTACTCGGGAGTGCTGTTTGTAGTACTGTTAGCCTCTCGAGAAAGTGACTCCCCCCCCTGACAATCAATAACTAATGCTAATAATAATAAACAGGTTCTTGTTGGTGCTTAGCTCCTGTCTGGCACAATGGATTTAAGTTTGATACAAAGGAATTGGCCTAAGTACCAGTTATGAATACTATAAGAGTTTGTGCAAACTAGGAGTTGCAACTAAAATAAGCTTAATGTGGAGAAATAAAACACAAGTCTAATTACATTAAGCTCAAAGAAAAGACCTGTAAATTAATTGATTACAATGAAATAAATTTACATTATATGAATCTCAAAAATGAATTCAAAATAACAAGGAGAATACACTCACTCACTCATTCAAAAGCTAATTTAACCCGCCGCGTCCCGGAGACATGAATTCACGTCCTCACATGATGTGCACTCATATCCTGGAGACGTGAATTAATGCGGCAACATTGCAAGGTCCCTAATTTGCACAATTTTCAATTTTCGCGAGTGATTTCGAAAGTGATTTTTGGCACGTATACATGGGACACCTTCCTCTATTCCTCTACAAGATGCCAAGCAGGGACAATGCCTTACACCGCATAACCTCTCCCCCCCCCCTGCACGCCATTGTCTCGGCAATTCACCTGTTACTAGTGACCTGGCCAATAAAGACATTCAGGGCCAGAGTGATTCCCCAATCGATGACAATGTGGAGGACAAAGTTTACATAGCATTAGAGGAAGAAACAGTCAGAAATGATGATCAGGTAATGTGGGGAAAAAAAGGTCATGAATGGTGATGAGTTAGTGAGTGAAACAATGCTTATAATGCCAAATTTGCTTTTTGAAAACCATTATACTCTTGTACTAAATATAAATTCGTACCAAGTAAATAAATAAATACTGTTTATGAGTGGATAAAATAGTTACTCTCCCATAGGACTCGTTTTCTTTGGTGCCAGCCTGTTAGAAAACCCAGTCAGGTAAGGAGGTACTCGTACCTAGATCGAGTATTTTAAACCTCAGGTGAGCGATTTCTCTATGAATTTTCGATGTTTCTCACCAAAAGTGGAAGTTTGAGCCAAAAAAAAAAAAGGTCCAAAAATATCGGGACTGGGGCGTACCACTGCCCAGAAAACGTCGGGATGAGGCAGGTTAACTTAAGCCTAGAAAAAAAATGAACAGAAATACTGGTCAGTGGAGGGGAGCCAAACGAGTAGTCTGGGCGCCTGTGATGAACATCAAAATGCTGCTATTCGCTAAGCCCGCTTTGCCAATTCACCGACTAGGTGGAGGTACAGGAACTCGCTGTACAACGTAAGTGCTGCTCTACCTTGAGCACAAACGGTCCTATCCTCAAGGCGACTCAAAGCTGACTAAATTCAAAAGGGGAAAAGAGGTAGGGGCTGGCCATGTTTGCCAGACGTAGGCGTGGCCTAACTCAACAGTCAACGGAAAGAGGGCGAACAATGTAGGCTTACAATAAATCACTCAGTGAAAGCACTAATGTCGTGGGTAAGAATGGTCACTTGTGAGACATTGACAAATGTTCTGAAAACCATCCCAATTGAAGTGAATACGAGAACGGTTGAACTGAATGATCTCCAGTGGGAATTCCATTAGAGTTTGTGGTTTTCTCACTAAAGTACAATGTCACGAATTTGTATGTATACACTCGCTCAAATTCGTGACAATGACCAACACAGCTTTCTTTGGCAAGGTAATTGGTCGTAATAGATTTCAACAAATTTTGAGCCGCCTCCACTTTTACGATACCGAGGACCCTGCTAATGCTAATAACAATGATAGAATGAGGAGAATAAGGATGGCATTTGACCACCCACAGGAAAAATTCCACTCATCCTTCTATCCTCACAAGGACCTTGTCATAGACGAGAGTTTCGTGTTTGGAGAGGCAGTATTTCTTTTCGCCAGTACATACCCAACAAGAGACACCAAGTTGGTTCAAGATCTTCGTTATGTGCAACCGTAAGACTGGTTATGTGCAAGACATAGTCTTGTACACCGGTTCAGACAGACATAACAGATCAGAGTATAGGATTCTCTGGGGCCGTGGTTAAGACCATGATTGAGGAGTACCTTCATTGTGGTCACGTCTTGTACCTGGACAGATTGTACACCAGCCCCCTTCTCGCTCGATACCTCCTTCTTCACGACACCAAAGTCTGTTGCACATTAAAAAAAAAAAAAATTGTTGGCATATACGGTACAGGTAGTCAGGGTTGAAAGGAAACTTGACAAGAACGAGGTGGTATTTTTCAAGGCAAATAACATCCTCGCCACCATCTGGAACCATGACAGGGAAGTCTTCCTGCTATCAATGGTACACTGCCTCCTGATGAACCACACCAACTCCATGGATTACCGCAGCGAGAGGAGGCCCCACATTTGGAAACTGGAGTCAGTAATTGACTACAATGTCAATATGAGGCAAGTTGACCAATCTGACTCCATGATTTCCAGTGTGGATTGTGCCAGGACCACGATGAAGTGGTACAAAAAGCTGTTCTTCCACTTCCTGCACATCACTGTCCTCAATTCCCACTACCTCCACGCCTTGACTATGGGTGCCTCTTAGACCTTTGATGGGTTTGTGAGGGAACCATCCTGGGAAATTATCTCGAAATATGCAGAAGACAGGCCCTACCACCACTCGCGCCCCGCCACTGCAGGCCAGACTCCCTTACTCCTCTCTGGGCCACTTCCCCATCACCATCCCTCTCCAAGTGAACCGTCCTAGACCCCAGTGCTGCTGTCACGTATGCAGTCACTCCAAAGTCAGAGCAACCACTCAGAGAAAAGACATGATGTACGAGTGTGCAACGTTGGATTGTGTGTAGAGCCCTGTTTCAAGGAATAGGATACCACACCTTAGTACATTACTGATACTGTGTGGGCATGCAATATACAATGCTCAGTATAATAGGAAGGCCTACAAATATGTGATAACAGTTACATAACGTGGAAAATGGTACAATGTTTGTGGAAAAGTATAATGCAAGTTGAAAAATAGAATGAAAGTGGAAACAACAGTCCTAGTGAGTCAACTAAGCAAGAATTTGGCGATTTTGATGTGTTTGGTGAGTGAAACAATGCTTCTATCGCCTATATTATTGTGTGAAAACCAATATATTCTTGTACTACATATTAATTCGTACCAAATGAACAAATATCTACCTAGTCTGAGTCGTTTGCAATAGCTACCCCTACCATAGAAAACGTGACAGCAACAGAGCGCACCCAGAAAAGACGGTACCAGGTGTTCGGAGGAAGACCTGTATAGCTCACTTATAAGCTCATGTAAGCACTTATTTTGGTATTTTCCAATGTTTCTTATAAAAGGCAGAGGTTTGAGACAAAAAAATATATTTTTCGAAAATTGGCTAGGATCGGGGAGGGGAGGGGTCGTTGGTGAGAAATCAGCCGGAATGGGACGGGTTAAGCATTTTCTTGGTTTTCAATCTTGTTTACATTCTTTATTACGTTCTGCTTCCAGTCTCCTCTTCTTTGACATTCTCTATGCTCTCATTTTTTCGTTCACATAAGTTCACCTTGTTATTCATTTTGTTTCTTAGTTCTCCCTTTTTTAATTGTATTTCTTTTGCCTTTTTTTCCTGCATTATGCTGCAATATGACAAGCTACAAAGGAGGTTGAGGCTGAGACTACCTAAGGATATTAACATCAGTACTAATCTACCGTAAATCACCAACAGAACCACCACCACCATCGTTGTCATCGTCGTCGTCACTACGACTACTGCCATCATCACTAAAGCCAAAATCGGCGTCATCAGCACCATCAGCAGCTGCATAGTTCAGTGCACTATATTACATCATAACTACCTTTATTTTGACCAATATGATAAAATGATAATTAAGCCTCTTAAGCTGAATGAAACGTGTGAACATTTAAGTGATTATGGTCCTGATGCTAATATTATTCGCAATGTTAGTCTTCTTGCAACGTCTGATTATTATGATATATCTGATTTTGAAGCAATATTTCTGCATAACGAATCTGAACCTACAATGTTGGTTTCACAATATTGTAAGCATACCAAATACAGGTAATTTAGAGAAATTCATAGTAAACCACTTATCATCAGTT
Source organism: Coenobita brevimanus (assembly GCF_032717465.1). Lineage (NCBI taxonomy): Eukaryota > Metazoa > Arthropoda > Malacostraca > Decapoda > Coenobitidae > Coenobita > Coenobita brevimanus. The sequence goes on along the minus strand of NC_136980.1, from coordinate 13,260,375 downwards.
ATGAATAATGTACAGATCATTGCTTTTAGTGAAACGAGACTGATCTCAGATATCGAGCTTTTGTATTCTATACCAGGATATAAATTATATACTAATAATTGGAACAGGCAAGGAGATGGTGTTGCCATGTATGTGAACAACGATTCTGGATATCGACTTGTTCCAAACATGTGTGTAGCAAATAACTCCCTGGAATCCCTCTTTATTGAATGTAAATTTATTAGAACTACCAGTTTTGTCGGCGTTGTTTATAGACCAAACTCAGACATAAATTCGTTCATTATTTTTCTTTCAGAATTATTAAGTAATATTAAATCAGCTCAAAAGACTTGCTATATCATGGGTGATTTTAACCTAAATTTGCTCAAATATGACAACAGTAAAATTGTTCAGGAATTTGTTGATGTGTTTTATAGTCATTGTTTTTATCCATGTATAAACAAGCCGACAAGAGTTGAAACTTCTAGCACTTCTTTAATTGACCATATCTGGTGCAATGATATTCAAGCAGAGTTATGCAGCGGTATTCTGTTGTCAGCTATATCTGATCACTTCACACCATTTATAAATGTTAAGCCATGGATAAGAGAAATAATCAGGTCAAACTCACATTTAGAAATTATAGATATATTTATGATGATTTTTGTTCAACAATGGATGAAGGTATAGAAGATTTCCAAATAACCAATGATATAAATTATAATTATGAATCTTTTTCAAACTGTCTCCAAGGTGTTCTGGACGATTGTTTTCCTTGGAAGACGATAGTGATCAAACAAAATGTTGTTTTTAAAAAATTGTGCGACTGATGAGTTGAAACTATGTATTAAAATTAGACATAAATTGTATACTAAGTTTACTAAAAAGCCTCTGACATTTGGTGACGAGTATCGTACTTATAGGAATATGGTTAACCAGAAATTAGAAACAGCAAAGAAGCAATATTATGAAAATAGGCTCAATAAGGCAAAGAGCGATAGTAATGAGAATTGGAGAGTGTTGAACGAACTGTTGTGTTGTAAAGCTAACACAAAGAATGAGATTCAATCCATAAAGGAAACTAACGTTACTGAGTCAGAGCCTCTAAAGATATGTAATTATATGAACACTAACGATACTGAGTCAGAGCCTCTAAAGATATGTAATTATATGACCACTAACGATACTGAGTCAGATCCTCTAAAGATATGTAATTATATGAACACTAACGATACTGAGTCAGAGCCTCTAAAGATATGTAATTATATGAACACTAACGATACTGAGTCAGAGCCTCTAAAGATATGTAATTATATGAACACTAACGATACTGAGTCAGAGCCTCTAAAGATATGTAATTATATGAACACTAACGTTACTGAGTCAGAGCCTCTAAAGATATGTAATTATATGAACAAATATTTTTCTTCAGTAGGAAAAAGCCTAGTAAATGATTTACCAACCTGTGATGGTACCCTTTTGCAATATTTAAGAGGCCAATATCCGAGTTTTAATTTGTCACCCATGTCAACTAATGAAATAATAAAGACTGTTAATGAATTAATAATTACCAGTCCAGGATATGACAACATTCATATAAAAACACTAAATAATAAATAATACATATATTAGCACCTAAACTAGTGCAATTAATTAATCTATTATTTTTAAAGGGTATTTTTCCTACTGGTTTACATTAGCTAAAAGTATACCGATCTTCAGAGGTGGTGATCCTCTTCAGGTATCAAATTATCGTCCTAATTCCATCTTGCCTACATTCGGTAGTGTTATCGAGCGACTAGTATGACCGTTTGTCAGCCTTCTTGAATGAACATAGCCTCTTGATGGATGAGCAGTATGGGTTTCGATAGGGTGACCCGCCATAAACTGCTATTTTAAAATTGATTAAGTGTGTTGTCCAGTCTACTGATACAGGTCAGTTCACTATTGAGGTGTTTCTAGATCTAAGAAAGGCATTCGGTACAATTGATCATAAAATTTTAATGAATAAACTATTCTTTTATGGGGTCAGGGATCTGTCTGTCTCTATCTACATACCTAGGCTTGTTCCCCCAAAGAAAAGGAGGTAACCGGGACAGGACGACACACTCCCCCCTGTGGCGGGGGGGACACAATCTGGCCGCACTAGGGGTGGTACTACCACTCTACGGCCAGGTTGTGTTAGGAAGAATTCTGCCACCGTATTCCCTGCGTGTCGTAAAAGGCGACTAAAAGGGGCGGAGTGAGGGAACTAGGGACCCCCTCCTCTGTTGTTTAGTTCCTACATTGAAACAGGGGTAGGGAAACTGCATAGAAATGATTTAAAAGTTTTTTGCCAAATCGTCTACATTATATAGAACTGAGCAGAGTGAAGTCAGATTTGGAAAGTAATTCAATAGGTGTAGCAGAAGGTTCGAATCTTGGCCCATTACTGTATTCTATACATATTAATGGTCTGGTAAATAGCTCTACTCTGCTCAAGTTTGTATTATCAGCAGACGATACAAATATTTACTGTTCAGATTCAAACTTAAAAATACTCCATGATTGTATTGATAAATTATTAAAAATATCACAGTGGTTATTACTAAATAAACTGTCTCTCAATATAAGTAAGACACATTATATTATATTTACTGGTAAAATATATACTGAAAATGACACTATTATTATATTAGGTAATGACAAAAAATACAAAGATGTAATTCTGCAAAATTCCTTGGAGTTTATGTTCATGATAGGCTTCATTGGAATTTTGAACATATCAAGTACATAAAAGAAAGAAAAATCTTTAGGCATTTTATATAAAGTAAAACATCTGTTTTCCAAAGGAGCATTACTCTGTTTATATAATAGTTTGATTTATCCGTATTAGCAATATTGTAATGTTACAGTATATGGGGTTCAGTCACAGAAATAAACTTACAACCAATATTCTTACTACAAGAGAAGGCCATCAGAACTGTATCTAAAGTAGGATTTTTAGATCACACAGCTCCTTTATTTAAAGAATTACACTTTTTAAAACTTCATGAAATTTATCAACAAGGCAATGTACTAAATGAATACCTTTTTACAATTGACAATATACACAGTTACAACACTAGGAATAAAAACCTTCTTAGACCCCAAGACCAAATACTAACCTCAGTAACAGATTCGTAACTTACTCTGGAAGTATCTATAGAATAGGTTGCCGGAAGACACTGAAAGGTAGCCAACAACCTCTTGACATTTAAGCGGAAATGCAGAAATTTTTTACTAAGTCAGTGTCAGTTTCTAAAACGCCCACAATGTTAGATTCAGTAATTCTATGAAACCTAAATAATGTACAGAACACAGTTGCCAAATTTCCTAAACATATTATCATGGAGCCCATAAAAAATGAAAACATTTCACGAGCTCAGCCTTGTTATCTGTATTACGTTGATATGTCTTGATATACTGTAATATGTCTGAGGCTAAATAAAGTTATTATTATTATTATTATTATTATTATTATATACAGTGCAACACCCACACCCACCCCTTGGTCTACTTTACTTTACCCTCTGACTTAATATTACTTTGAAACTCGAAGCACTCCACTTTTGCCTGGCCTTTAATCCTTCTACCAACTAAGGCTCTTATTAGAGTAAAACTGTTCTCAGAATCGAATATCTTCATGCATGCTTTAACCTGAGCCCTGGAGCAATTTTGTACACCTGGGATAAAATCTGTTGAAGCCAGTCTTGCCATGTGGCCATGTCCTTTAACCCTTGCCGAGCTGCAGACGATATAATGAGGCACAATGATGGTCCGCACGGGTCAAGCCTGAAGCCTCATATGAGGTACAGTTTACGTTGGTTATAAAACAATGACTCAGAGGAAGTCAACTACCTTACAGATAATCGTCCCGGCAGGGTTAATCTATGGTTTTATCAAACAAAAGATAAGCCTCATGTGTGATCCTCAACTAAACCAACAAGTTTGATGCAAATCACATCAATACAGTTTTACTTTGTTAGACAGAAACAAACGGGTCAGATTTTGACCTTGGACTGTGACTTGACCTTTGACAGTTTGTTCTCAAAATTAACCTCCTTCGTTCTTGCTAACCCTTCCATAAATTTGTTTCAGATCCGATCAAAACTGTCTGAGTTGACCTTACGATATGACCTTGGCCTTTCCCCTTTCCGTGTGATCATGACCTTTGATTGTTTTCAAAATTGAATAACTGCATTCTTGTCTTACCCTCATCCCTTCACAAAGTTTGGTCTAAGCTGGATAAAATATTTTATGCTGATTTTGCCAGGTCAGATTATGACCTAGCCCTGCATCCTCGTCCTTTGACTTATTGTCTCAAAACAATAGGTTTAATCATTGGGTAGCCCTCCGCCTTTCCACCAAGTGAGATTATAATCAAATACAAACTGTTTGAGCGATTTTGTTAGTTTACACACACACACACAGCTCAAAACAACAATCGCTCTCGCTTCGCAAGTACAGATGTAAAACAGTATAATACTGTCATGGTCACTCTTACCACGTTATCCAAACCACTATCACCTCCAGCAAATATTCAGCGTGGTCCGTCTTGATCATTATTGTCACTTGTAATGCCTTCAACATTGCTACTGCACCACTACCATTGCAACCACGATCAGCATCATTACCGTAAACTATCAAGGCTTTTGTAATCACTGTCTCTACCAAAACTACCAGAATCACCGTCATTACCTCAGTTATCACTATCACCAGCACTACCACCACTGTCATTGCCACAGCCTCACTACCTCAACTGCCACTAACACCATTCATACCACAGCTACACTTATCACCATCACTACCACACCACAGCGTCCCACACCTCATCTCTCATCAATATTGTGGCACCAGTCTTACGCTAAACATTTTCCTCTCTTGCAGCCAAAAAGCCTTCTCTTCAGATATTCTGCAGTTTTAATGTTTTTCGTGATAATATTTAACTGGTACGGAGGTTTATTTTCAATAAAGTTGGCTAAAACCCTTGATAATCCTTCCTCAGGTATTTGCAGGGAGTTTGAGTTTCTGTTTGTGTCTTTATGTCTGTCAAAAAGTATTCATGGCCGACTGCACTGCCTGTGGATATCATTGGTGGCCCATATAGGGGGGCAAGCCCCTCCTGGGAGACATTAAATTGACTGATGAATCCCAGAAGATAATAGTTAGGATTCTTTATGTCCTGAAAGTTAATGTTCTGGGTTGATAATATGTTTAAATATAAGTAGAAACTGACTCTGAAAGATTACAGCAGTTAAAATTCAAATGGCCCACGCCCTGAAGGGAAATAAAGCACACACACACACACACACACACACACACACACACACACACACACACACACACACACACACACCATTCCTGGCACAATAACAATTGCAAAACTTTAAACATCATTGTTAGTGCTTCAGCTAGGCCTGTGTAAATCATTACTACCACCACTAATACAATGAACATTGATACTACAACAGTCAGACTCATCACTCTCGCTACCACCATAAACACCATCATTATCACCGCTACAGTCACAGTTGCCACAGTCACTATAATCATATTCATTACCAAGACTACCACTATCACTAACATTACCTCAGATGCTAATATAAACACCGCTACCAAAACTACCACATCCATCACTACCACAGATACTATAGTTACCATCACTACCACAAATACTATAGTTACCATCACTACCACTATCACTAACATTACCTCAGATGCTAATATAAACACCACTACCAAAACTACCACACCCATCACTACCACAGATACTACAGCCACCATCACTACCAACACTACCGCTATGGTAGCACTACCACAAATGCTAATATACCGATCTTTACCACAACTACAAGATCCACCATTGCCACAAATACTGTAGTCACCATCACTACCAAGACTACCACTACCACTAACACTAACTCAGATGCGAATATAACCACCTCTGATACAGCTACCACATCCACCACTACCACAAATACTATAGTCACCATCACTAGCAAGACTACCGCTATAGTAGCACTACCTCAAATGCGAATATAACCATCTCTAACACAACCACATCCAACACAAGCACGAATACTATAGTCACCATCGCTACCACAACTATCGCCATCACCATCACTGCCCCAGCTAGACTCATCATCACTATCACAATAACCACTGTCATTATCATTAACACAGCTAACATTATCACCATCTCTGCCACTACAACGACTTTCACCATCACTACCAAAGCCAGCACTATCACCGTTTGCTTTCTAATTCCGTGTTATTCTTCTTGGCCTTATTCCCAGTCTGGGTTGGTTGGTATTGTGCACCTCCTCCACTGTCTTCTGTCTGCCGTGTCCTCCATCCACTTGCCAGATTATCTGGCTTGACATGCATCTTTCCATCTGAAGCTTTGTCTCGCTCGTGCCCTCTATCCCCCCATTGACTCCCGTCAGGCCATCTTAACTGGTTGCCTATTGTCCATTCTCAGTAAGTCCCTACCAGAGTAATCTCACCTTCTACATGCAACTCTCCTTAGCATATACTTTACTGTTTAGTTTTCTGTTGATGAAATGTTAAATATCTATTACAATAATATTGCTGTCCTAGCCACTATTGCCTCTCACTTTCTTCTCAGTGCCCACACTTCCAATTCCATGTTGTCTATAATTGATGTGATTTGTGAGAGGGACAACTGGAGGTGAGTACAGTTTACGGACAACAACAGGACTAAGGATCACCCAAGGGCAGGTAAGTATTTTCTGGTTTCTAGTTAGGTTATGCTGTATTTTGGCGGACCAAGCGGCGGATCGGATTCGAAGCTGGTCTACGATGAAACCAAGCTACCCCGTTTTGGCGGACCAAAGGATACGAAGCTCGGCCCAATCCAAGGCCATAGAAACGAAGCGCGTCTTCGTATCTCACCGAAGCGTGATTGGGAGCAGTCTTGGTGGACAAACAAGAAGGAGAAGACTCTGGTGTAGCAATTCACAATGGCCAGCAATGACAAGTAAATATATAATGAAATTATCCATACTTACATCTGGTTGCTGGTGACAAATACCAATGACATACGCATATAGAGGTTCAGTTGCTATAATTAAAAGGGCAGACTGTGAATTGTGAATTAATATCACATCAAGCAGGTTAATTCTCGAGATATTTCCACTATTGCAGGGGAATGAAAAACAATTTTGATTTGTAGAAACTCTCTGTGATGGTCTTGCCTAATGCAGGTCTGCTGTAATCTCTAGAATGAAAGTACAGGTAAGAATAGGCGAAACATTGTTATAGCTGGGTGGACGTCTAATGAAAACACCAAAAGTTTGGTAGATATAAAAAAGGACAGGAAGGGGAATTCACTCCAATTATTAACATGGTAAAAGAAAAAAAAACTGGGTAAAGCATCAGGTAATTGTTTAGTTCAAAAGTTGTGTATTTTTTTCTTTCTTTTGAAATTTTTAAGTGAGGCGGGTTTTCATCTTAACACTGTTTGGTTGCAAATGCACATTTAAGGGTAAATTTATAGTTTCAACCATCCCAATTTTACAACTTTTAACTATCATTTTCCACTATTTCCGACCATTCTAAGGCACTTTTCTGGCATCTCCGTCGCAAATTATTTTTATTTTACTCTTGAAAACAACCAACCAATCTTAACCTAACCTGGAGAAGTTCAGTAAAAAAAATTTTGCAACAGAAATGTTATATAGAAACCCCCCCCCCCAATTTTGGTAGCTTAGGCCAAAAAGTAGCGTGGAAAAATCTAGAAGGCCGGCTGGTTGAAAGTAAAGATTCCCATTTATGGTGGTAAAATACTTGTCCTGTGTTGAAGATCCATGCTTAAAGTAAGGAAAAAAAAATTGTAAAGCAACAGGTAATTGTTAAGTTCAACACAGTTGTGTACTTTTTTCCCCACCCTTTTATAAGTTTTTAAGTGAGCGGGGTTTTCATCATGGGTTTTTTGGTCTAAATGCACATTTATGGTGGTAAAATACTTGTCCTGTGCTCTATGGAAAATGACCAGTTCATGTTACGAAGAGATTGTGGTCTGTTTACACTGCAATCGGCAAGTGTAATTTTTCGGCTTTCTGTTTTGGCGGACAGAAACCAAGCGCCCCTAGACGAGCTTCGAATCCGAAGCTGTAGCTTGGGCCGCCAAAATGCGGCTTTAGCTTAGATGGGGGGAGGAGAATAACACATCTCGGCCATAACACTTAGTCAGTGATAAGAACTCTCAGTTAAGTCTGAAAATGTAATAGTCGAGTTGCCAAAAATGTTGACCCTGCAATTTTAACTACTGTAGCTACACTTTGTTCACGGAAATGTGTTCTATATACCGGTAGTTATGAGAGCAAAATGAGTTTGGTTGCCACTTGCGCAACGCTGAGCATTTCTCAGAATTCAGGATGGCAGCCGCCGCAATCCTGAATGTTCAACTTTTGATCTCGATGACATAAAGGTCGTGTAATAACATTTTTTAGAGGTTTTGAGGGAGGGGAGTTGATTTTTGGAGTTAATTTTTGGATATGGGATCAAAGTCAAGGTAAGATCAGAGATCAAAGGGAAAATTTAACCAGAAATCAGAACAACCACCTCTATTGATTGAATATGTTGTTCGTTATCTTCTCGTGATTTAGTGGTTTACAATTTTATTCATCATTTCAGAGCACAATGATTCGGTGTGATTAGCATCCCAGCGTCAGTTCTGAACTGTGGCACCCCAGGCCACCACAGTCGTCATGGTTTACAATTTTATTCCTCACTTCAGAGCGCGACGAGCCAGCATGATCAGCATCCCAGCATCAGTCCTGCAGCACCCCAGGCCATCGCAATCGTCATGGCTGCTGGAGAGGGGCGGTGGCTCTTCTGATTGTGTAGTGCCAAGGGAGCGTTACAGACATTCAAGACCGTGGCCGTGCAGAAGATCGTCGCTACAAGCAAAGTGAAACGCGATGAACTGTACACAACTCTGTCACGATATTACATTTATAGCTCACAAATCATGTTACTGTATGGTAGCTATACATCGAGGAGTAGAAACAATGAACAGAGAAATGGGAATAAATTCCCTGAGTTAGACCTGCATAGATCATAATTATAGCCTTGCTAGGTGACAGAATAGTGCTACCCCTCCCAGCAAGGCAGCTACCTGGGCACGGCATGAACTCTCAACCTTGTGGTCTAGAGTCAAGTGGTCTACCACTGAGTTACCTTGCCTCCCCCCATGAACAGAGAAAGAGAAAGTCTACGCTGGTTGACATTGGTGTTTCCAAAAGGATGTTGAAGGCCTAATATAGTGATCTTGATTTCAAGTAAGACTGTCTGTTGTGTGGGAAAGAGTGTAAGCCAAAAGACAGTAAGAACCCACACAGGCGGGTGCAGGTCAGACAGTGTACAACTGTAGATAGGGGTAGTGCTATCACATTCAAGCAACGGTTGGAGAACCTCTATGATGAGAGACAGGACCAGTGGGCTAATGAGGTAATGGTTACTCACTGGGGTCATTGATCTGCATGCTGATAATGGACAGTACAATATCCCCTGTTGCAGTAGGTTCCGTGTTCCCATCACCTGCCCCTCCATCATGGTGCCTGTGGAGGAGGCGCTGAGGTCAGTCATCTCGATGATTGCTGAGAACGCGACAGAGACATGGACGGCATAGCAGCTGTAATCCATGTACCTCACTGCCTCGGGCATTGTGTCAAGACGACAGTTTATGTCCAGTGTCACAGCCTGCTTTGGCAACAAGCTGCTTGTGCTCCACATCGAGGGCTGCAACAGTTTAGTTGCATTTTAAGCCAACCTCGGACAGTTTATCAAAACTGTCAAGATAAGCAACATGAAGAGCGATGAAGACAAACTGGAGAAGCTGATGAGGAAGATCCAAAGAGAGGTCATGGCGACATCTAGGCCTGGGGACTAAGACTTCAGTGCCTATGCTCGTCACGCAGTAAACTTGCTTATCGTGACAGTTTTGAAAAACTGTCCTAATTTGGTTTTAAATCCAACTACGCTTGCACAGCCCTCGATGTGCAGCTGTGACACTGGTTATGAAATGTCTTCTTGACACAGTGCCCAAGGCAGCGAGGTACATGGATTACAGCTCCTTTGCCATCCACTTCTCTGTCACGTTCTCAGCAATCATCGAGATGATGGACCTCAGCACCTTCTCCACAGACGCCATGATGGAGGGGCGGGTCACGGGAATACAGAACCTACTGCAACAGGGGACATGGTACTGTCTGTCAACAGCATGCAGATCAATGACCCCACTGAGTCTAGCCATTACCTCATTAGCCCACTGGTCCTGTCTCTCATCACAGAGGTTCTCCAACCGTTGCTTGAACGTGATAGCACTACCCCTATCGACAGTTGCACACTGTCTGACCTGCATCCACCTGTGTGGGTTCTTACTGTCTTTTGGCTTACACTCTCCCACACAACAGACAGTCTTACTTGAAATCAAGGTAACTGCATTAGGCCTTCAACAATCTTTTGGAAACAACAGTGTCAACCAATGCAGTCTTTCTCTTTCTCTGTTCCTGGAGGGGGCAGGTCAGCTCAGTGGTAGACCACTTGACTCGAGACCACAAGGTCGAGAGTTCATGCTGTGCCCAGGTAGCTGCCTTTCTGGAAGGGGTAACACTCTTCCGTCACCTAGCAAGGCTATATGATCTATGCAGGTCTAACTCAGGGAATTTATTCCCTTTTCTCTGTTCATTGTTTTTACTCCTCAATGTATAGCTACAGCAACATGATTTGTGAGCTAGAATATCACTTCCTGTCAGAGCTGTGTACAGTTCATTGCGTTTCACTTTGCTTGTAGCGACGATCTTCTGCATGGCCATGGTCTTGAATGTCTGTAATGCTCTCTTGGCACTCCACAGTCACAAGAGCCACTTCCCCTCTCCAGCAGCCATTACGAGTGCGATGGCCTGGGGTGCCGTAGGACTGATGCTGGGATGCTGATCTCTCTGGCTTGTTGCGCTCTGAAATGAGGAAAAAAGTTGTAAACCACTAAACCGCGAGAAGATAACAAAAGACATATTCGGTCAATAGAGGTGGTTTTTCAGATTTATGTTCAAATTTAACCTTTCTCCTCTGATTTGTCTTTGATTTCGACCCCGTATCCCCCCCCCTCGAAAAAAAAAAAATCAGAAAATGGCTACCGGCCCTCTAAAACCCCTAAAAATTGGCATTACGCGACCCTTTATGTCAGTAGTTAACACTGCAAGGCCTCATAAAAGAATTTATAAGGGCGGGAACTCGACTATAAGGTAAGGTAATGAACTTCAGTTAAGTCACTTCATCATTCTGAGATAAGAAGCTTCTGCTAAATTTTGTAATGCTGGGTTTATCAGGTCAGAGTAGGTTGGGTAGCAGTAGTGGCAACACTGCCTGCACCCGGTGGACTATGCCTGCCCTGACCTGACCCTTTCTGGCAGGTCAGGTCAGGGCAGGGACACCACCTGAATAAAAACGAGCCACGATGCTACCTCCTGGGTGGTTTGGAAATGCGTCCACACACACACGCAAACACACACACACACACACACACACACACACACACACACACACACACACACACACACACACACACACACACTGGTATAGAAGAGGAAGAAGTTAAAAACAAGATCACAAAAGACAAAAAGGAGATGACAAATGTAATGAACTTACTGAAAGAAGTATCAGAGGAAATCTGTAGTAAAGACATATAGGAACACAAAAGGTTAGGGAAATACGAGAAAAGCAAGACAAGACCTCTAAAGGTGACTTTCCAGAGTGTAAACACTGTGGAAGAGATACTAAAAAATGCAAAGAATCCTATGGAAAAAGAGGAGTTCAAAAATGTATGGATAAAAAGATGCCTGACACAAGAGGAACTGGAATTACTGAAAGAGAAAAGGGAGGAAGCAAAAACAAATAATGAGGGAAGATCAGAAGAGGAGAAGAACACATTTTTTTTACAAAGTAATAGGATTGCAGGTACGAAAGTGGTACACAAACAGGATGGAAGAAAAAGGAGGAAGGTAGTAGAACCATGTCATGACAAGTATATAAACAAGATGATAAGTTGATGTACTCAAATGTGGATGGAATGGTATCTAAATTACTAGAGATGAATGATTATGTCAGAGAAAATGAACCACAAATAATATGCCTAACGGAAACAAAATTAACACCAAGGATATCCAATGACATACTAAACTTAGAGGAATACAATATATGGAGAGGAGACAGAAATTTAAAAAAAGGAGGAGGAATTATAATATTAACTAAGAAAAATCTAAAAGTCAAGGAAAAAAAAACTATATATACCATCACAAGTAGAACTGATTGCAGTAGAGATCGACACATCTGAAGGTAAAGTAATTGTAGCCAATTTGTACATGCCACCCAGATCAAACACATGGGAAAGAGACGAATATGAGGACCTGGCAGAGAGTACAATTCAGAGTTTAAGAGCATTGCTACATAAAATGGAAGAGAAATCGGTAAGAATTATACTAACTGGGGACTTCAATACAAATATGAATTAGAATACTCTAGATATAAATAGCCAAGAAAGCTGTTGGGACCAAAAGCTCCTGGATCTCGTACAAGAGTTTTTCTTAACGCAACATGTGAGGGAAACCACCAGAAAAAGAGGACTTGATGTACCTTCAGTGCTAGATCTAATATTTACTAAGCAAGAAAATGATATTGACAGTTTAATATATCACCCTCCACTCGGCAAAAGCGATCATGCAGTACTAAATTACAACTTCAGGATAGCATATGACACAGTAAACAGCAATGACAGTTACAAAAAGAGCCTAAACAATAAAAAGGGAAATTATCAAGGCCTAAAGAAGTATTTCTTGGAAGTTGATTGGGAAAATGAGCTTAGAGGACAAGATTTAAATGCTGTATATAAAAATTTTTGTGAATTTTATGAAATAGGAGTCCAGAAGTACATCCCACAGCACAAAGAAGCAGATAAGAAAATACAGAAATGGTTCAATACAGAATGTACAAAATCAAAAGAAAGAAGAGATTTGTTGTGGAATAGATACAGAAGACACAATAGTGAAAGGGCGTATAATAATTACAGACAGGCAAGAAATGACTATACAAGAATAAGGAGGGAAGCCCAAAAACAGTTTGAGGAGGATATAATAAAGAAAAGTAGTGATCAACCAAAGCTGTTTTACAGCTATATCAGAAGCAAAACCAAAGGAAAAGATATAATACAATCCATTACGCACGAGGGAATCACTTATACACAAGAGAAAGATATTTGTGAAGCACTAAATAAGAATTTCCAATTAGTTTTTACAGAAGAAAAAATTTTTGAGAGGGACTATGTGGAACACGCATGTCCACACATACTACCAGATATACAAATAGCAGAAAAAGTAATACAGGAGGAGTTAAGTAGATTAGACAGAGGAAAAGCAAGTGGTCCTGATGAAATTTCATGTTGGGTATTACGAGAATGTGCAAAGGAGTTAAGTAAACCATTATTTATAATTTTCAAGAAATCCTTGAGTCAAGGTAAACTACCTGATATTTGGAAAAAAGCAAATGTTGTCCCCTTATTCAAGAAAGGAAATAGACAAAATCCACTCAACTACCGACCAGTATCACTGACTAGTGTTGTAAGCAAGGTATTAGAAAAACTTATAAGATAAGCTTGGGTAAATCATCTAGAAGAACACAGTATGATAACAGAAAGACAGTTTGGTTTCAGAAAAGGAAAATCATGTGTTACTAATCTGTTGAGCTACTATGACAGAGTAACAAACACAATACAGGAAAGGGAAGGATGGGTGGACAGTATCTATTTAGATTTCAAGAAAGCTTTTGACACAGTACCACACCAAAGACTTTTATGGAAACTGTACTATCAAGGAGGAATTCGAGGCAAACTGTTTTGTTGGATGCAAGACTTTCTCATAAAAAGAGAAATGAGGACAGTACTAAGAGGAAACTACTCATCATGGAAAGAAGTGACTAGTGGAGTACCACAGGGTTCAGTGCTGGCACCAATCATGTTTTTAGTGTATATAAATGATATAAACAGTAACACTGGAAATGAGAGCTATCTGAATATGTTTGCAGATGATGCAAAAATACAAAGGAGAATTACTAGCACAGACTCTTGTAAAGAGCTACAAGAAGAATTAAATAAACTTCATGAATGAAGTAGTACATGGCAAATGGAATTCAATGTGGACACGTGTCATGTAATCAAGTTTGGTAAAAGTGGAAAAAAAACCTGATTGGGATTATAAGTTAGGAAATAAAACCCTATACACATCAGAAAGAGAGAAAGACCTAGGTGTGATTATCAACAACAGACTATCTCCGGTTGACCACATCAGTGAGAAGGTACGGAACATGTATACACTGCTTGCAAATATGAGAATACCATTCACATACATAAATGAAGACATGCTAAGAAGGATAATAACATCATTCATTAGACCAACCCTGGAATATGCATCAGTAGTCTGGAGTCCTCATCTCAAAAAGCATATAGACAAGATTGAAAAAGTTCAAAGGGCCGCTACAAGATGGATACCAAGCTTAAGGGACCTAAGCTACGAAGAAAGACTAAATAAACTGAATCTACCAACTTTACAGGAGAGAAGGAAAAGAGGTGACATGATAATACTATATAAGTGCATATCAGGAAAGGAGAAAATAGACATAAATGATTACTTAACATATGGAGAAGCATCAGCAAGAGGACACTGCAAAAAACTGCATAAGAAGAAAGGTGATAAAGACGTAAGGAAATTCAGTTTCCCAAACAGAGCAATTGATCAATGGAATGCACTACCGAATGAAATAGTGTGTGCCAAAACAATTCACAAATTTAAGGATATGTACGATAAATATGGTTTAAGACACGGGACAGTACGAGCTTGACTCATTCCTGTAAAGATACAATTAGGTAAGGTAAGTACATGTGTCGGAACAAAAAAACAACCCCTTGAGTTTCATAAGCACAGATGTAAAGAACAGTTGTATACCATCATCACCAGTATTGCCAGATTATATAAATCATTGTCACCCCTGGCAGATATTCGGCGTGGTCGATCTTGATTATTACTTTCACTTGCAATGCCTTCAACATTACTACTGCACCACTACCATTGCCACCATGATCAGCATCATTATCACAAATACCGTAATCAACACTATCATGGCCACAGTAACTGCTGTCTCTTCCAGAACTACGAGAATCACTGTCATTAACACAGCTGTCACTATCACCCAAACTACCACCACCGTCACAGTCACAGCAGCCATAATCATTACCGCTCCCTCATCTGTCGACTTTGATGCATGGTCGCGGAGGGTGTGGACGTGTTTTCATCTACTCTCTCCTCTAGTTTTCAGGGCTGCCTCATCAGCATTAGTTTTTTTTTTTTTCACGCTTCTGGTGACGTCTAGGATTAGCTAGTTCTCAAATACCCCCCCTCCCTGTTAGTTTTGAATAGTAGGTGTCTGTTCTAATAAACTGAGTTTGCCTTTGCTTATTGCCCACGGAGGGTCCCCATCACTGATCGCTCTGGGGCGTGAATTGACACGGTCGGGTCTCCCTTGAGTGGTTTGAGAGGGCAACCTCAGACATAGGTTCCAGGTTGATTGGCCCTTGCTTGTTTTCTCTCCTCCTTCCCACTTCCCCCGTTAGGGATGAGTGGTACTATGGCGGATGCCCCTACTGCCTCCCCCCCCTGTCCTGACTGACCCCCGACTGAACCACGGACTGACAGCCTCCAGACAGAACGGCCCCAGACTTGTTTGCCCGGTGACATAAGTGTACATAATGCTGAATTCGTTCTCGTCCATGCTCTAGGTTCCACTCCCTTGAACAGTCTCAATCCCTTCATGATGAAGAAGGTTATTGATGGCTGTGCTGAGGAGGTGGAACAAGTAAAAAAACTTGCAAATGGAGACCTCCTCGTAAAGACTTGCAATTCTTCCTAGGTTAAGGACTTGTTGAAGCTGCGCAAGTTCCATATCTATGATGTTGAAGCCAAGATCCCAACTTCCATGAATTTCTGCAAGGGTGTTATCACTTGCAGGGATTTCATGGTGATGAGTGAGGAAGAGATCATAGAGGAACTCGCTCAACAAGATGTCATCGATGCCCACTTCATAACAAGATTTTCGGAAGGTGTCAGGACAAAGACTGCAACTTTTGTTTTGACTTTTGGTAAAGTATCACTGCCTAGCCATGTAAAAATCGGCTACGAAATTGTTCATTTGCGGCAATATATCCCCAACCCTTTCCATTGTATGAAATACCAGTTATATGGGCATGGTGCCAAGACTTGTTGGGGTTCCCAGCCAGTGTGTGGCAGGTGTGCAAGCCAAGGTCATGATGCAGACCATTGTACATCTGAGATGTTGCTTTCACTGCAAGGGCACTCACTCCACTTCCTCTAGGGACTGTCCCAAGTGGAAGGAGGAGAAGGAGGTCTGCACAGTGAAGGCAACTGAGGGCATTTCCTATTACGAAGCTAGGAAAAAGGTGAAGGAGTTGCATGCAACTCCCACGCCGAATAGGTCCTATGCTTCGGCGGTAATGTCCCGTCCTGTGATGTGCTATGTAGAGACGCAGACTGATCTTGTCCTTCTCCCTCCTGCCACTCACAGTACTGTACCTCTCCATCTAGGCCTCCTGTCTGCTCCAACTCTCTCACTGACATCCCTAAGGTTTCAACCTATTCTCAGGCTGCTGCTGCCTCTCCATCCGTATGGCCTAAAGCGAAGTCTGACAAGTCTAGTAAAAGTAACATGACCACCCTCACAAAACAGTCTCATCCTCATGTTCTTCCAGTTCCCACTCCAGCAAGGGAGAGGAAGGTTAGCTCTTCCTCGGGGGAGTCAGGGAACCTAGTAATAGACGACAATATGGAGGTTTCCGTAAACAAGCACCAGGATAGGTCCCCTGGTAGTCGCTCGCCTGCTGGCGTGTGACAAAAAAAGACCAAGCACACTGGCCCCCAATGTAAATCTTAAACCGCCGCATTCACTGTATTACAGTGGAATTGTAGAGGTATTGGAAATAAATTATAAGATAGAGCAATCGTGCTTTCTATACACAGGCCAGACATTGTTTCCTTACAGGAGACGCGCCTGGAGGATCATCCTGATCCTCCACAGTTAAAACACTACCACCCGAATAGAAGACATGAAGGTCATGGAGTAGCCATATACACACACAAATCACGCCCACAAACGGAAGTGATTCTAAATTCTACTCTGGAAGCTGTCTCATGCAGAGTAAAACTTAATAACACGTATCTGTCAATTGGCTCTCTGTACTGTCCTCCACATGGCCTCATTGATAGTGATGCTTTATATTCACTATTTGAACATCTGCCTGGGAATAAGTTAGCGTTGGGCGATTTAACGCCCTTCACTATCAATGGGGTAGCTTGAGGATTGATGGTCATGGGGAGCAAGTAGCCGACTTAATACTACGGTCCAACCTCTGCCTTCTGAACGATGGTAGAGCAACTCGTGTAGATGATCGTACTGATAACTTTTCGGCCATTGACTTTGGCCTTCCCTGGTATACACTATGATTTCTCATGGGACCCTTACGACAACTCCTTGGGAAGTGATCATTTACCCATCTGTCTTTCTTATACATGTGACATCGTTTCGGACCCTCCACCTCCAAAATTTAACTGTAAGAAAACAGATTGGGGATCGTTCTCAAGGATCGCCAATTTAGATATATCTGGGGAGACCATAGATGTTAAGGTCGAAAATATAACAAAATCCATATTACACGCAGCTGAGGCTGCTAAACCAAAGACTTCTATAGTTCATGCGAAGCATAGAGCACATTGGCGGACGCCGGATTGCCGACAAGCATTAAGAAAATGCAATAGGAGATACAGGATTTTTGACAGTCAGCCTACAGAGGAAAATTTCATTGCATACAAACAAGCACGGGCTAAGGCAAGGAGAATAAAAAGAAGGGCCAAACATGACTCCTGGTGGTTCTTTGTGTCCACGGTGACTTGTACTACACCATTACGTAAAGTCTGGTCCACTATAAGAATATTAAATAATAAAGGCCCATACATACCTATTACAACCCTGAAGGTAAATAATAACATCTATGACAAGCACGTGGACATTGCTAACATCCTCGCCAGGAGTTTTTCTCATGTAAGTAGCTCAGCCAATTATGATCCGCGTTTCCAACATCATAAACGCATGGCTGAGCTACAAATCATAGACCTTGGCACAGAAGATGTAGACTCCCCGTACAACCAAGAGTTTACGCTAGATGAACTGCTCCTTGCCCTTAAATCCTGTAATGACACCAGCCCTGGACCAGACACCATCACGTACGGTATGATCCAGCATCTTAATCAGGACAACCTGATTAAGATGTTAGGATTGTACAATGAGATTTGGGCATCTCGAACGTTCCCAAACTCACGGCACTTTGGGCATGTCATACCGATACCCAAAGAGGCTGGTTGTCTTATGAATCCCTCTTCATTTCATCCTATTGTGTTGACTTCATGTCTATGTAAGGTCATGGAATGTATGGTAAATAATAGGCTTCTTTTTGTTTTAGAGTCGAAGAATTTGGTAAATGATCAATAATGTGGCTTTCGTAAATACAGAAGTTCACTAGATCATTTAATGAATTTGGAGCATTGTATTGCAGAGGCATTTGGCAATAAAGAATTCATGATAGGGGTGTTCTTGGACATCCATGAAGCCTATGGCATGACATGGCGACACGGTATACTAATGAAGCTCTATGCTTATGGTTTAAGAGGAAATTTGCCTATATTTATTTTAAATTTCTTGAGGGACAGGACTTTCTCTGTCAAATTGCCCCGTAAAGTAACATCGGATATATTTATCCAGGAAAACGGGGTGCCGCAGGGAAGTGTGCTTAGTCCTACTTTATTTAGTCTTATGATCAATGATATTCTGTCATCAGCTTCCATTCCGAGGAATCTTAAATACTCGCTCCACACTGACGATTCTGCAGTATGGCACTCTTCCTGTAATGCACAATTTTCGGCTGGGCGGTTCAAGCAGCCCTTGACTCCGTCCACCAATGGGCCTTGCAGTGGGGATTTAAGTTTTCCGTCCCTAAGTGTGCCGCTGTAGTCTTCATTAATTGTAACGTACCTAATTTGTGCTTAACTTTGGATAATCAGGAGGTACCTTTTCAAAATTCTGTAAAGTTTCTGGGAATTCATTTTGATTGTCGGTTGAACTTTAAAATTCATGTTAATACTTTGCTTGCTCATTGCAATAAACCAGTAAATGTCCTCAAGTACCTAGCGGGTACTACATGGGGTGCCGACAGAAAATCTTTATTAATGGTGTATAAGTCCCTCATTCGATCAAAGGTAGACTATGGTGCACAGGTGTATGGCTCGGCATCCGATCCCACGCTGAAAGGATTGGATGTGCTACAGAATAAATGTTTGAGAATAAGTCTGGGAGCCGTCTGGTGTACCCGTGTAGCTTGTATGGAAGTGGAGGCGAATGTGCCTCCCCTCCGTATTCGCCGTGACCACCTGGCTTGGTCCTATGGACTTCAAACATTTAGGAAAAGTAATATCGGCAATGTGGCCTGTACCCCCCTGCGTCAATACCACCACCTTCTGCAGGGGGTGTGTCGGCCACTTGATGTTCGCCTCCACTTACTAACTCAGGAGCTTGGTGTGGACCCCAGTGACTGTGACAAGTTGGTGTTAAAAAATATAGCGCCTTGCGAGCCACCTGGCTTTACTCTTGATGGTACATGGCTCCCAGCACCTAAGACCAAGGTGCCGGAGGCGGAGGTCCACCACTTGTTTCCTAACATCATCATTCGTCACTTGGGGTCCCACCACTTGTACACCAATGGCTCCAAGTCGAGTGAATGTGTGGGTTCAAGTGTGTGGTCGACTGAATGTGCCCTTAGGTATCGGTTGCTGACTCATACATCTGTGTTTACCTCCGAACTTTTTGCTGTTGACAAAGCCATAGACTATGCTCTCAATTCTAGGCATGACTCATTTGTCATATTTTCGGATTCAAAATCAGCCTTTCAGGCAATTGCATCTTGCACTACGGGCTCTCACGAGATCCAGGGCCGGATCGTTAATAAGTTGCATTCATGCAACAGGTCATTCAAGCTGATCTGGGTGCCTGGTCATTGTCGTATCTACGGCAATGAGCAGGCTGACTTACTTGCAAAGTCGGATGTAGAGCTCGAGGAGACTTGGGACGTTCCTCGTGATCTACGGTCGAGTCTCTCTCTAGGAAAGAAATCAATAAATCTTCTGTGGCAAGGTCTGTAGACCAGACTTAATATTCCAACCTGTAAGCCATATCTGGGCGGCTGGGACACTGCCAACCGTCCCAGTCACCTTGAAGAAAAAGTGTTGGCTCGCTTACGACTTAATGCCACCATATTAACACATATGAAACCTTCTATGGAAAAACGATTCCCGCCGCACTGTGACATCTGTGATGCGGCGTTATCTATCAGTCATATCATCCTGAGCTGTCGGCGATTTATTCGTGAACGTGCTTCACTTATAAATTACTGCGGCGAAGCAGACATCCCCTTCACCCTTTCCACCATCCTGGGTGATGGGGACATTATTATGACTGATAAATTGATGGCTTTCTTGAAAGAGACCGGACTGATCAGAGTGATGTGACTTTTTTACTGTGTGGTTATGGTTTTTATCAACGGTGAATATGTATATACTGTGATATTAATTAAGGTTGACAGTTGACATATTTGAAATAGTTCCTCCTCCCATTGATCTATTTCTAATCTAGATGTCTCCTACATTAAGCCAAGTTCCTCGCCTGACAGTTACCAGCTGATGAGTGCAAGTGTCCAATATAGGAAGGTATTGGGCACTTGCAGTCGATGGTGGTCAGCTGGGCGAGGTTCTTCACTTTTTGTACAAATTATGTAAATACATTGTACCACCTTGCTTAAGTTATTCTAATTAGGGCCGACAGCTGACGTATATGGAAATGTTCCTGACTCGTCTGGTTCCCTTTAATATATTGATGTCTCCTATATTAGGTTGTGCCTCGACTGACAGTCACCAGGTGATGAGTGCAGGTATGTAATGTAGAAAGGCATTACATATCTGCAGTCGATGGTGCTCTCTTGGTCGAGGCTTTTTTTACCATTGGTGTAGGTCTAGTTTTTTGTCTCTTAGGATTTAGTGTACAGTAGGTTAGCGATTTGTCTGTTAGGTGATTAGCTTTAGGTTCTTTAGATTAGGTACTTTTGTTTATAAGTAATATAAGGTTAAAAATATAAAAAAAATATAAAAAAATAAAAATACAAATCCAAAAAAAAATAATAAAATAAAAATTATTATATATATATGTACGTGTGCATGAAAGTGTGTATGTTCATATGCATGGATGTGTGTATGTATGTATGTATGTATATATATATGTTCGTATATATATGTATATATGTGTCAATGTATATGCATATATATATTTTTGCCTTAATGACCAGGGGCTCCGGTCCCAATGGTCGATAGGATAAAAAAAAAAAAAAATCATCTGTCACTATCGCCATTCTTACCACAGTTACAATTAGCACCATCACTACCACACCACAGCGTCCAGCGCCTCATCTCTCATCAGTATTCCAGCCCCAACCACTGGGCTGCTCTTTTATCCTCCCAGGGAAGACGGGGAAAGAATACTTCCCAAGTATCCCTGTCTGTCGTAAGAGGCGATTAAAAGGGCCATTTTTGTCTCCAGTTCTTTCCTCACTCTTCTCTTCTGCTCTTTTGTCCTACTTCTCGATATTTCCTTCTTACTTCCGGCCTGTACTTTTCCTCTACCCCTACAGTGTCATATAACCATATTATGACTTGCTGCTAATTCTTTATTATTAGTTCCCGCCTTCCCTCTACTCCTAGAGTGCCATATAACCATATTATGGCTTAGTGCTAATTCTTCACTATTCCCTACTTCCAGCTCTTTCATTCATCCTATTAAAGTTCGTCTTTGCATGAGAATGCCATTCTCCTCAGACTTCTTCCAGTTTTAATGTAGCTATGAATAACGAGGTCTGTTCAGAAAGTATCCGACCATAGGCTTTAAAAAAAAATAAATAAATAGCATAGCTGTTGAGCTAGGACACCAATCTCCCTCAAAGTAGGCCCCTTCTGACTTGACACAAGTATTCCAGCGTTCCTTCCAATCCCTGAAACATTTTTCAAAGTCTGTTTCCGGTATCTCCTGTTAAGTGCTTCGTCACATTCATCATGATCTCTTTTCTCGTCTCAAATTGGGAAGCTTTCAAAGGAGTTTTGAGTTTGGGGAATAACCAAAAGTCACACAGAGCCATGTTTCGTGAGTAGGCAGTCTGCCGGACCTTCGGGATGTTGTGCTTGGCCAAAAATTCTTCAGTCAGATGAAAAGGATGGGCAGGGTCGTTGTCAAGGTGCAGCGTCAACTTGCCGCTTTCCAAAGGTCTGTTCTCTTCCATTGAACTGCGTCACGAAGACGACGGATAACGCTTCGGTAGTCATGTTTGTTGACAGTGTGACCTTCTGATGGGACGGGCGAGTGCATTGCACCTTGCTGATGACCTGTCGTGCCTTTTTTGGCCGAGGCAACCCTGCATGCTTCCCTCGGGACGGCTGTGCTTTGGTTTCTGGGTCGTACCCGTACACTCAAGTCTCATCTCCAGTGACTTCAGTCTTCAGAAAGTCTGGATAGCGATTTGCACATTCCAGCATGTCTTGAGCAACGTTCATCCGAGAGTAGAGATCATGAATGCGACGAAGCACCTAAAGGAGATACAGAAAACCGACTTTGAAAAATGTTTCAGGCAGTGGAAAGAACGCTGGGCTGTGTCAGGTCTGAGGGGGCCTACTTTGAAGAGGATGTGTGTACTAGCTCATCAGGTAAACAGTTTATTATCTCCTGCCTTTACAAGGAGGGGTTATAATGTTTTTGCCCGCCTCTGTGTGTGTGTGTGTTCTTACCTAATTGTTCTTACCTAAATGTATCTTTACAGGAATGAGTCAAGCTCGTACTGTCCCGTGTCTTAAACCATATTTATCGTACATATCCTTAAATTTGTGAATTGTTTTGGCACACATTATTTCATTCGGTAGTGCATTCCATTGATCAATTGCTCTGTTTGGGAAACTGAATTTCCTTACGTCTTTATCACCTCTCTTCTTATGCAGTTTTTGCAGTGTCCTCTTGCTGATGCTTCCCCATTTTTTAAGTAATCATTTATGTCTATTTTCTCCTTCCCTGATATGCATTTATATAGCATTATCATGTCACCTCTTTTCCTTCTCTCCTGTAGTGATGGTAGATTCAGTTTATTTAGTCTTTCTTCGTAGCTTAGATCCCTTAAGCTTGGTATCCATCTTGTAGAGGCCCTTTGAACTTTTTCAATCTTGTCTATGTGTTTTTTGAGATGAGGACTCCAGGCTACTGATGCATACTCCAGGGTTGGTCTGATGAATGATGTTATTATTCTTCTTAGCATGTCTTCATTTATGTATGTGAATGCTATTCTCATATTTGCAAGCAGTGTGTACATGTTTCGTACCTTCTCACTGATGTGGTCAGC
This sequence comes from Coenobita brevimanus, assembly GCF_032717465.1. Taxonomy (NCBI): domain Eukaryota; kingdom Metazoa; phylum Arthropoda; class Malacostraca; order Decapoda; family Coenobitidae; genus Coenobita; species Coenobita brevimanus. The sequence goes on along the minus strand of NC_136980.1, from coordinate 13,236,761 downwards.
CGGAGATAGTCTGTTATTGATAATCACACCTAGGTCCTTCTCTCTTTCTGATGTGTGTAGGGTTTTATTTCCTAACGTATAATCTCAATCAGGTCTTTTTCCACTATTACCAAACTTGATTACATGACACGTGTCCAAACTGAATTCCATTTGCCATGTATTACTCCATACATGAAATTTATTTAATTCTTCTTGTAGCTCTTTACAAGAGTCTGTGATAGTAATTCTCCTTTGTATTTTTGCATCATCTGCAAACATATTTAGATAGCTTTCATTTCCAGTGTTACTGTCTATATCATTTATATACACTAAAAACATGATTGGTGCCAGCACTGAACCCTGTAGTACTCCATCAGTCACTTCTTTCCATGATGAGTAGTTTCTCCTTAGTACTGTTCTCATTTCTCTTTTTATGAGAAAATCTTGCATCCAACAAAACAGTTTGCCTCGAATTCCTCTTTGATAGTACAGTTTCCATAAAAGTCTTTGGTGTGGTACTGTGTCAAATGCTTTCTTAAAATCTAAATAGATACTGTTCACCCATCCTTCTCTTTCCTGTACTGTGTCTGTTACTCTGTCATAGTAGCTCAACAGATTAGTAACACACGATTTTCCTTTTCTGAAACCAAACTGTCTTTCTGTTATCATACTGTGTTCATCTAGATGATTTACCCAAGCTTTTCTTATAAGCTTTTCTATTACCTTGCTTACAACACTGATCAGTGATACTGGTCTGTAGTTGAATGGATTTTGTCTATTCCCTTTCTTGAATAAGGGGACAATATTTGCTTTCTTCCAAATATCAGGTAGTTTACCTTGACTCAAGGATTTCTTAAAATTAAAAAATAATGGTTTATTTAACTCCTTTGCACATTCTCGTAGCACCCAACATGAAATTTCATCAAGACCATTTGCTTTTCCTCTGTCTAATTTACTTAACTCCTCCTGTATTACTTTTTCTGATATTTATATATCTGGTAGTATGTGTGGACATGCATGTTCCACATAGTCCCTCTCAAAATTTTTTTCTTCTGTAAAAACTGATTGGAAATTCTTATTTAGTGCTTCACAAATTTCTTTCTCTTGTGTATAGGTGATTCTCTCGTCCGTAATGGATTGTATTATATCTTTTACTTTGGTTTTGCTTCTGATGTAGCTGTAAAATAGCTTTGGTTGATCACTACTTTTATTTATTATATCGTCCTCAAACTGTTTTTGGGCTTCCCTTCTTATTCTTGTATAATCGTTTCTTGCCTGTTTGTAATTATTATATGCCCTTTCACTATTGTGTCTTCTGTATCTGTTCCACAACAAATCTCTTCTTTCTTTTGATTTTTTACATTCTACATTTCTGTATTTTCTTTTCTGTTTCTTTGTGCTGTGGGATGTACTTCTGGACTCCTGTTTCATAAAATTCACAGAATTTTTTATATACAGCATTTAAATCTTGTCCTCTAAGCTCATTTTCCCAATCAACTGTTACGAAATACTTCTTTAGATCTTGATAATTTCCCTTTTTATAGTTTAGGCTCTTTTTGTAACTTTCATTGCTGTTAACTATGTCATATGCTATCCTGAAGTTGTAATTTAGTACTGCATGATCGTTTTTGCCGAGTGGAGGGTGATATATTAAACTGTCAATATCATTTTCTTGCCTAGTAAATATGAGCTCTAGCATTGAAGGTACATCGAGTCCTCTTTTTCTGGCGGTTTCCCTCACATGTTGCGTTAGGAAAAACTCTTGCACGAGATCCAGGAGCTTTTGGTCCCAGCAGCTTTCTTGGCTAATTATATCTAGAGTATTCCAATTTATATTTGTATTAAAATCTCCAGTTAGTATAATTCTTTCCGATTTCTCTTCCATTTTATGTAGTAATGCTCTTAAACTCTGAATTGTACTCTCTGCCAGGTCCTCATATTCGTCTCTTTCCTATGTGTTTGATCTGGGTGGCATGTACAAATTGGCTACAATTACTTTCCCTTCAGATGTGTTGATCTCTACTGCAATCAGTGTGTGTGTGTGTGTGTGTGTGTGTGTGTGTGTGTGTGTGTGTGTGTGTGTGTGTGTTCCCATTATGTCGTATGAATGGCTTGAGCTGTCAGCATGAAACCTTCAGGGTATTAAGAGATAGTCAAAATCTTGGCCGAGTTCGAAAATGGGCACTCGAGGCCACGTTCAATGTCACCAAAATGGCTGCTAAAGGCCAATTAGTTTTTATCCTCCTCCTCTAGCACCATTATATCTCACGAACGGCTTGAACTATCAATATGAAACCTCCAGAGCATCAAGATATGGCCATCTTAGACTTGGCCAACAGCATATTCTCGCGGGCGATTAGTATTCGGCTCCCGAATGCTTTCCTTCCATTTTTTAGAGCTTTAAGTTAGGATACTTTCTGAACAGACCTCCATGAATACATTTATCCGGTATGGGGGTTTCATTTCAAGTAAGTTGGCTAAGACCTTTGATGAATCCTTCCCCTGGTCTTTGCTGGGAGTTTGAGTATGAATTTTTGTCTTTTTGTCTGTACAAAAATTATTCCCAGCCAACTGGTCCCCGTGGGGAGGGAGGGAAAGAATACCCAACATCCCTGCTTGGCGTAAGAGGCGACTGAAAGGGGCCTTTTGTCTCCAGTCATTTTCTCCTTACTGTCCTCTTCTACTCTTCTGTCCTCCCCTCTTCTTGATATTTCCTTGTTTCTTCCGGTCATTATTTTCCCTCTACTCCTGCAGTGCCATATAACCATATTATGGCTTATCGCTAATTTTTCGTTATTCCTTCCTTCCCAGCCGACAAGATTGCCTGCGGGTATCATTTGTGACGATTATAGGACGGTAAGCCACTTCTTGAAAGATATTAAATTGACTGACGGATCCCAAAGGATTCTATACGTCTTCAAATTAATGTTTTGGATCCAAAAGATCTTTAAAGATGGGTACAAACTGCCTTTGGAAGATTACAGCAGATAAAATTCAAACAGACCTAGCCCATAAGGCACACACACACACACACACACACACACACACACACACACACACACACACACACACACACACACACACACACACACACACACACACACACACACCATTCCTGCCACAATAACAATTGCAAAACTTTAAACATCATTGTTAGTGCTTCAGCTAGGCCTGTGTAAATCATTACTACCACCACTAATACAATGAACATTGATACTACAACAGTCAGACTCATCACTCTCGCTACCACCATAAACACCATCACTATCACCGCTACAGTCACACTTACCGCATCTGCTATTATCATATTCACTACTAAGACTACTACAATCACTAACATTATCTCAGATGGTAATATAAACACCGCTACCACAACTACCACATCCATCAGTACCACAAATACTATAGTTACCATCGCTACCAACACTACCACTATCACTAACATTACCTCAGATGCTAATATAAACACCGCTACCAAAACTACCACATCCATCACTACCACAAATACTACAGTCATCATCGCTACCAACTCTACCACTGTTTCTATCATTACATCAGATGCAAATATAACCATCAATACCACAACTACCACATCCACCACCACCACGTATACATTAGTCATCATCACTACCAAGACTACCACCGTCTCTAACAGTACCTCGGGTGAAAAGAAAACCATCGATACCACAACTACCACACCCACCACTACGACAAATACTATAGTCATCATCACTACGAAGACTACTACTATCACTAACACTATCTCATCCAACACTACCACGAATATTATAGTCACCATCACTACTACAAACATCGCCATCATTATCACTACCACAGCTAGCATCACTATCACAATAACCACTATCATTATCATACACACAGCTACCATTATCACCATCACTACCTTAATTACCACTAGAACGACTTTCACCATCACTACCAAAACCACCACTATCATGGTTTGCTTTCATTTAGTTGCTATTCTTCTTGGCCTTATTCCCAGTCTGGGTTGGTTGGTATTGTGCACCTCCTCCACTGTCGTCTGCCTGCCGTGTCCTCCACCCACTTGCCAGGTTCTTTTATATCTTGCTCGACATGCATCTTTCCATCTGATTTTTTGTCTCCCTAACTGACTCCCTTCATGCCATCTTAACTGGTCGTCCATTGGCCATTCTCAGTATTAAGTCCGTATCAGAGTAATTTCGCCTTATACATACAACACTCCTACTTAGCTTATACCTTTATGTATTTAAGGCTTTCTGTTGATGAGATGTTAAATATCTATTACAATAATATCATTGCTGTCCTAGCCACTATTGCCTCTCACTTTCTTCTCAGTGCCCACACTTCTAATTCCATGTTGTCTATAATTGATGTGATTTGTGAGAGGGACAACTGGAGGTGAGTACAGTTTACGGACGACAACAGGACTAAGGATCACCCAAGGGCAGGTAAGTATTTTCTGGTTTCTAGTTAGGTTAGCTTAGATGAGGGGAGGGGAATAACACATTTCGGCCATAACACTTAGTCAGTGATAAGAACTCTCAGTTAAGTCTGATAATGTCAGGTAAGATAACCAACTTCAGTAAAGTCACTTCATCAGTCTGAGTTAAGAAGCTTCAGCTAAATTTGGTAATGTTGGGTTTGTTAGGTCAGGGTAGGTTGGGTAGCAGTAGTGGCAACACTGCCTGCACCCGATGGACTAGGCCTGCCCTGACCTGACCCCTCCTGGCAGGTCAGGTCAGGGCAAGGACACCACTTGAATAAAAACGAGCCAAGACACTACCTCCTGGGTGGTTTGGAAACGCGTCCACACACACACACACACACACACACACACACACACACACACACACACACACACACACACACACACACACACACACACACACACACACACACACACACACACACACACACACACACACACACACACACATGGGTCGGAACAAAACACAACCCCTGTAGTTTCATAAGCACAGGTGTAAAAAACAGTAGTATACCGTCATCACCACTATTGCCAAATTATATAAACCATTGTCACCCCTGGCAGATATTCGGCGTGGTCGATCTTGATCATTACTATCACTTGCAATGCCTTCAACATTGCTATTGCACCACTACCATTGCCACCATGATCAGTATCATTATCACAACTACCGTAATCAACATTACCATGGCCACAGTAACCGCTGTCTCTACAGAACTACGAGTATCACTGCCATTACCACGGCTGTCACTATCACCCGAACTACCACAACTGTCCATGTCACAGCAGCCGTAATCATTACCGCTCCCTCATCTGTCACTATCGCCAGTCTTACCACAGCTACAATTATCATCATCACCATACCACAACGTCCAACACCTCATCTCTCATCATTATTGCAGCCAGAGCCATTGCACAGCTCTTTTATCCTTCCTATGATGGGTGTGCTGTGGAATGCCTGAAAGGTGGTGAAGTGACCATTGTTGACTGGTTAGTAAGATTGTTGAATGTGTGCTTTGTGAAAGGTATGGTGCCAATTGACTGGGCAAGTGCTTGTGTGGTCTCGTTGTATAAAGGCAAGGGTGATAAGTATGAATGTACTAGCTTTAGGGGTATAAGTCTGTTGAGTGTTGTAGGTAAGGTTTATGGTAGAGTGTTAATTATGAGAGTTAGAGAGGGTACAGAGGGAGTGATTGGTGAAGAGCAGTGTGGCTTTAGAAGAGGGAGGGGATGCGTGGATCAGGTGTTTGCTGTGAGACAAGTGTGTGAAAAGTATTTAGCGAAAGGCAAGGATGTGTTTTGGCCATTCATGGATTTAGAGGAAGCGTATGATAGAATTGATAGGGAGGCTTTGTGAACTGTTTTAAGATTGTATGGACTTGATGGTAGGTTACTAAAAGGGGTGAAAAGTTTTTATGTAAATAGTAGAGCGTGTGTAAGAGTGGGAAATGCTGTGAGTGACTGGTTTCCTGTGAGAGTAGGGCTGCGACAGGGATGTGTGATGTCGCCTTGGTTGTTTAATATTTACATGGATGGTATTGTAAGGGAGGTGAATGCAAGGGTTTTAGGTGGAGGTCTGAGTCTGGTGAATGTTGATGGTGGAGAGTGGAATCTGAAGCAGCTGCTGTTTGCAGATGATACTGCACTGGTGGCTGATTCAGAGGAGAGATTGAGACAGTTGGTAGAGGAGTTTGGAAGGGTGTGTGAAAGGAGGAAATTGAAAGTAAATGAGAATAAGAGTAAAGTGATGAAGTGTACGAGGTTGGCAGATGGTAGGGGGATGAATATAGCTTTGAATGGCGAGTTGCTTGAGGAGGTAGAGTGTTTTAAATATCTAGTGTCACATGTTGCTGTGGATGGAAGAATAGATGCAGAAGTGAAGTTTAGAATAAATGAAGTAGGAAAGGTGCTGGGAGGAATGAAAAAAGTGTTTAGATGTCGTTCGCTTAGAATGGATGTAAAGAGAAGGTTGTATGAGGGTGTTGTGGTACCGACTGCGTTATATGGGGCAGAAACATGGAATATGGGTGTAGCAGAGAGGAAAAGTTTGAATATAATGGAGATGGTGTCTGAGGAGTATGTGTGGAGTGACGCGTATGGATCGAGTGTGAAATGATGAAGTGCGAAGGAGAACTGGAGTTGTTCGGGAGATGGCTGGTAGAGTTGAGCAGAGGGTGTTGCGATGGTTTGGGCATATGGAGAGAATGGATAATGAGCGATTGGTGAAAAAGATAACTAGATCTGATGTGAGAGGTGTAAGGCTGAGAGGAAGACCACGAATAGGATGGATGGACAGTGTGAAGAGAGCACTGGATGCGAGAGGGATGTCTGTTGAGCAAGGAAGAGTGGCTGTCGGTGACAGAAATAAATGGAGAGAAATTTTGAATGAATAAGTGATGATGCAGCCCTGAGGGGATATTCTCCCGCATTTGGTCTGATCAGCTAGTCAGGTCAGGTGCGGGTAAGGGGATGGGTCTGTTATGATGTGGCAGGGGTAAACCAGTTCTGCTGTCGGGCCCTGCTGCGGATGTCACTGATTGCATTGCGCAGTTGACCCTTGTGTGGTGTGGTGCGATGAGGATCTGTCCGTTCTCCCCTTGGGGCTAAGATGCGAATGAATGTGTTTGAATGGATGAGTAAATGGGGAGTGAGTCGTCCTGTCTCGGCTACCTCCCTTTCCTTGGGGGAAGCAGCCTAGGTATATAGATAAATAGATAGATGAAGGGGGGGGAATGCCTCCCAAGTATCCCTCCATGTCGTGTGAGGCGATTAAAAGATTTTTTTCTTTCCTCCAGTCCTTCTTTTCTTCCTGTCCTCTTCTGCTCCTCTGTCCTTCCTTTCTTCCTGATGTGATCTAGTTTCTTCGGGCCTTTATTTTTCCTCTACTCCCGCAGTGCCATATAACCGTATTATGACTTTGTGCAAATTCTTCATTATTTCTTCCTTCATTCCTTCTACTCCTAGAGTGCCACATAGCCATGTAATGGCTTAGTGCTAATTCTTCACTATTCCCTCCTTCCATCTCTTTCATTCATCCTATACAAGTTCCTCCTTGCATGTGAAAGCCCTTCTGTTCAGATTTCTTACAGTTTAAATGTAGCTGCAAAATACGAGGTCTGTTCGGAAAGTATCAGATCTAAGGCTCTATAAAAAATAAATAGCTTACCTTTTGAGCAAGGACTAATCCCCCCTCAAAGTAGGCCCCTTCTGACTTGACACACGTTGCCCAGCATTCTTTCCACTGATTGAAACATTTTTTGAAAGTCGGTTTTCGATATCTCCTGCAGGTGCTTCGTTGGATGCGTCAAGATCTCCGCTCTCGTCTCAATTCGGGAACCCCTCAGCGGAGTTTTGAACATGGGGGATAACCAAAAATAGCACGGAGCCATGTCCGGTGAGTAGCGAGCCTGCTGGACCTGCGGGATGTTGTGCTTGGCCAAAAATTCACGAGTCAGTTGAGAAGGATTGGCAGGGTCGTTGTCATGCTGCAGGTTCCAACTTGCAGCTTTCCAAACTTCTGGTCTCTTCCGCCGAAATGAGTCATGAAGACGACAGATAACATCTAGGTAGTAATGTTTATTGAGAGTCTGACCTTCTACTCGTAGTGCATATTCGTGATGCACAGTACCATGGTAGTCGAAAAAAAAAAAATAACATGCGAGTGCATTTCACTTTGCTGCAGACCTGTCATGCTTTTTTTTGGCCGATGCAACCTTTCATGCTTCCACTGGGATGGCTGTGCTTTGGTTGCTGGGTCGTACACGTACAGCGAAGTCTCATCTGCAGCGATAACAGTCTTCAGGAAGAATGGATCGCGATTTGCACACTCCAACATGTCCTGTAGAACGTTCATCCGAGAGAAGAGATCAATGACGAATGTGACGAAGTACCTACATGAGATACCGAAAACCGACTTTGAAAAATGTTTCAGGCAGTAGAAAGAACGCCAGGCTACGTGAGTCAAGTCAGAATGGGGCATACTTTTGGGGGGATTAGTGTCCTAGCTCAATAGGTTAGCCATTTAATTTTTTAGAACCTACGGTCGGATACTTTCTGAAGGGACCTCGTATACTCCTACTAATAACCTTTTATCAATGTTTCCTAGCTTAGCTTTGCACCCTCCCTTGATTGAAACCGTCACTGTCATTTAGTCTGGTTTCACGCCTAACTAGTCTAGTGTCTGAGACATTTACGTTGCCTAGCACTACTCTTCTACAAACACTGCCTCATCTCTCACCATACCAGCCTCATTATCCTAACCAATTTACCTCTCACATAAAACGTTGTTGCATCATTGTTTTTCCCTAATTTCTACATTAAACCTATTACCTGACTCGCAAAATTAGCAATCACTTTCTTTTACCATGAGGTCTCCTACAAACTGATTTTAATACGAGGAGCAGGAGAATCTTTGATCAGGCGCCTTCTTAATCGGGGCTTGGGAAGGGCAGACGAAAGTACGTCCTTACCTCAGCAGGTCAAAGGTCAGACTGAGGAGAGAGAGATAGTTAGATAAATAGATAGATAGGTTGGTTGGTAGGTAAGGAGAGAGAGAGAGAGAGAGAGAGAGAGAGAGAGAGAGAGAGAGAAGAAAAACAATGTAGTAAATTATGATTTAAAAAGAGGAAACAAGCAGACCCTGCCCACCAACAACTCTAATGGCTAATTATTCTAATTTGTCCTTTGACCCTGACCTTACACAGATTAGCTTCAGAAGGAATTACTTTCATCTTGCATTACCCTTAACCCTTCCACCAAATGTGGGTTCAATCTGTTTGTCTTGACTGCCTCAGTGACATCGATATTTTAGCTTTTCCTGCGACCTTGACCTTTGCTGGTTCATAAAATTGAATCTACTTTTACTTGTTTTAGCCTGAACCCTTCCAAAAAGCTTAGTCGACCTTGAATGAAAACTGTACGAGTAGACTGACCCATTCTTGTGACCTTGGGAAGGATCTATTGTTCTAAAAATACAGTAAGTCAACCATTAATTCATCTAAAAACATTTTTTTCTTTTTTTTGGGGGGGTGATCCTCAACTAAGCCACAAAGACTTATCCATACCAGATCGAAACTATTTAGTTATTTTGTTCACACACAGACACATGGAGTGAACTTGGACTTTGCCCTGTGAACGAGACAACTGACTGAATGATCTCAAAATTATGTGTCCTCATTCTTGTCTAGCCCACAACTCTTCCACCAAGTTTGGTTCACATCGGATAGGAAATGTTCGACGTAACCTTGCCTTGTGATATTAACCTTTTACCAATTGTTGTAAAAACATTTGGCTCGCTCCTTGGCTGACCCTCGACCCTTCCACTAGATTTGGATAAAATATGATAAAAGCGTTCTGAGTTATATTGTTAACACACAAATATAAGGCTCATAATATGATCTTGTCCTGTTACCTTGACCTTTGATATTGTTCACAAAACTGAATCCCTTCATTCTTGCCTTATCATCTACGGTTCTCCCAAATTTGGTTTAAAATGGATAAAAAATGTGGAAGTTGATTTTGCCAGGTAAGCGTTTGATATAACCCTGTGACCTTGACCGTTGACCTGTTACTCTCAAAAACAGTTGCTTCCCTCATTGTGTGACCCTCATCCCCTCCATCAAGTATGGCTGATATCGGATAAAAACTGAGTTGTTTTGTTCACACACACACACACACACACACACACACACACACGGAGGCGGTGGCTTAATCGGTAGAGAGGTGGCCTGGAGTCCTACCGGACCCAGGTTCAAATCCCCACTGGGGCAAGGAACAGTTTAAGGATTTGAATTTCATTGAATCAGACTTTACTGATCTACCAGAAGACCCGCCGACATGTCGTAAAAATACCCCCGCTAATACCAATACACCAGTCCTGTATGAGACAGCCTTAGCATGTATTCAATATGGTCGATGGGTGTTAGCGCCGAACTGGTGACATGAAGAGGTGAATGGCATGTAGGAGGACTTTTGGGCCATGATAGCAGGCTGTGAAGCCTATGTCCAGAGTGGGAATCATAAAACACACACACACACACACACACACACACACACACACACACACACACACACACAAAGCCAACGAAATGAGGCAAAAAAAACGAGGAGGCTAAAGAAAGAGGATGTGAAGCCAAGGAGGATAAATTTGTAGGGACGAGAGGGGGAAGAAGGAGTTACGGTCGAACGGCGATATGATTTTACGGGGAGAGAGAAATTGTGGTAACCAGGAAGAAAGGCCGGGAGGAAAATGGAGAGATGGGGAAGTAGGGGACGTAAGAGGAAGTTGGGAGCAGGGAAACTGAAGAGGAGAAAGGAAAGAAGAGGAAGAGCAAGAAGAGAAGAAGAACTAAAGACGGGAGAGAAATAAACTAATGCACTACAAAAAAAAAAAAATGCAAGAGAGAGAGAAAGACGAGGACAAAACGTCGAAGAAAGAGAAGAGAAGAAGGAGGGAGGGAAGCCAGGGAGTCGGAGAACACAGGGAGACAAAGGAAGCAGGGAATGAGGGAAGAGGAGAGAGAGAAAAAAAAAAGAATGTACTAGAAACGATTAACTGACAGAAGGAATGAAATTAAAGGAGAAGGCTGTGGAAAAGAGAAGAAAAAAGAATGAGGGTTAAATAAAAGAGAGGGAGATAAGGAGAAGAGGGTGCCATGTGGGTGAAGAACAAATTACAAATGAGAGAGTGATAGAGGAGGGATGGACGGAGAAGGTAGAATATGTAAAAAAGGAGGGGGTTGAGGAAGGGAAGAAAAGAAAGCCAAAGAGGACAGAGGGCAGAAAAGAATATGAGAAAGCAGCAAGGGAAGAAAATTGTGCAAAAGAGAAAAGTGCAAGAAGGAAAAAGGGGTCAGAGACGAACGAGAAACGAGCGGAAAAAAAGAAAGAAAAACAAGAAGCACACGAAATGAATGTAAGAGGACCGGAGACGAGGATCAAAGAGCGATAAATGAGATAGTGATGTAAAAAAATAAGTGAATGAAAAGGAAAGGAGACGAAGTGTATGACATTTCCACTGTGAGGGGTTCGGTCCTAAGCTGAGTAAAATGGCACCGCGGGAGGAAGGAAAATACTTAAGGGTGGAGCGGGAAAATGTAAGGAATGGAGGAAGAGGTCAGAGAAAACGGCTGCATGGAAACTGATTAAGAGGGTGAGGTGGTGCAGAGAGAGAGAGAGAGAGAGAGAGAGAGAGAGAGAGAGAGAACAATCCTAAGTAAAATGAAGCAAATTTTACTACCGTTTTTAATATATAACTTACGTGTAATGGCATTTATGCATTTCGTTTTATATCAGGTAAGAAATATGCATCCAACTGTTACAAAAATGAAAGAGAAAGCCTCCGCTTTCTGTGTATATCCACGGATTTCCTGAGTGTAGTAAATGACAAATAAATGTATTAAGACTGAACTTGAAATTCTATTTTCACTGGCTTTGGGATGGGTAAATTTACCAGCTACCACCAACACTGCAAGTAGTCTGGCAGCAGTGATACCAAAGGCACGAGGCTAGGTCTGGCTTCTTAATCATTTGATCCTCATCCCTAGAGTTATCAGCGAGCAAAGATCCAAATCCCTTCACCGTGTGTACACATTATAGACAGCCGTGGGGTGATTAGGATGACCCTTCTCAGTATAACATTTGTCACATACTTTATTACCCCTTTCATGATCGCAGGAAGCTTAGCTTTAACTGCATAAACAATAGTTGGTCTCATGCAGGGTCAGTTGTGGGAACCAGAGCTCTATTATTGACTGCATTTATCTTCCTAGTCATGTCATCACAAGCATTATAATTGGTCTGACACCAGACGAGTTAATGCATTCAGAGGTTAGTCACAGGGCCTTGAGTGTACAAGTCACGAGCATCTTTCAATCTAGTTTGTGCATCATCAACTCCCCCTCCCTCTGCCATACCTCCGCGTCAAGTATGCCCCACCTGCATCCACTCACACTTCACCTTCGTTGATAAGCCACTCCAGTTGACAGGCAAATGTACTATCATCCTACACTAATGCCACACGTGTCAATATTATCTCCTCTTATGCTGTATTATTATGAAGAAAGATGGACGAGAGAAAACAGAATAGCTAATAGAGAAAATAAACGATTTTAAGAACGAAATGAAAGGAAACAAGTAAAGCGAGAAAAACGCAGAAATTAAACGAAATTTTTCAAAGATACGTGACGAAAAGATTTGGTGCTAAGAGATTAAATAGAAAAGAAAAAAGAAGAATGAATTAAAAAAAAAAAAAAAGGAGAAGCATGAACAAAGCAAAAGCAAGGAAGCTTATAAACACCAGAAAGAAAAATAAATAAATAAAACAAAAACAAACATGAAAAAAGAAAAGAGAAAGAAAAGTAACACTAAGACTCACTCAGTGCAACCCCTGCGCCCATCAGCTGGTCTAAGGGCTGAAATGTTGCCCTTGTCCTGTGCCCTTGACCTTGGACAGATTCCTCTCCAAATCCATTGAGTTCATTCTGGCCTAACCCTTAACACTTTCACCAGGTTTGGTTCAAATTAGATCAACACTGTTTGACATGACTTTACCCAGTGACCTGCAACTTTGACCTTTCCCTCTGACCTTTACCTTTGACTGTTCTCAAAATCGAATCTCTTTATCCTTGTTTTACCCTGAACCCTTCCACGGAGCTTAGTCTGCATCGGATAAAAATGGCCTAAGATGACCTTGCCATGTGACCTTGACCTTTGTCCTATTGTTTCTAAAATGCCATATGTTTACTCCTTGCCTGACCTTCAACCCATCTACTTAGTTTTCTAAAATCGGATGGAAACTGAGATATTTTGTTAGCAAGCACATACTGAGGTCAAATTTGACATTGCCTTGTGACATTGACCTTTGACTCATTATTCTCAAAATCAAATGACTTCATTCTTGCCCTACCCTCAACCGTTCCCCAGAGATTGGTATAATTTGAATGAAAACTCAAAGTTGATTTTGCTAGGTCAACGTTTGGCCAGCCAGGCGACCTTGGCATTTGACATATTGCTCTCAGAAACAATTGGTTTGTTCCTTGGCTGACCGTCAAGCCTTCCACCGTTTCGTGCATTGACACACACACACACACACACACACACACACACACATACATACATACGTACGTACGTACACGAATGAAGGAATTGATAAAAGAATTATGTCTTGTAAAAGGATGCTAAACCAACAGGCAAGGAAAGGGGAAAAAACAGAAGGAAGAAGGGCAAGGGGGAAGAAGGAGACGAAACTCATTAAGCAGAGGAAATGTGAAAGAGAGGACGAGGAAAAAAGAGAAAAACAAAGACCTTATCAGACCTGAAATAGAAAAGAGAATAAAAGGAGGAAATCAAGGCAGGTGAGGCAAAGAGTAATTAGTGTGTAAGAAGGAAGGGAGTGAAGCAAAAAAGAAGGATGGCACGAAGGAAGATCATATAAAAGAAAAGAGGGAAGAGAGAGAGAGGATAACAAGATTATGTAATTAGGAATGCAGAGAAGAGGAAGGAAAAAGATCAGATGAAGCAAATCGAGGAAAGACGGGATGAATGGAAGGGTATAGGAGAAAAGGAAGAAACAGTTCAAGAACTTAATGAAGGAAAGTAAGAGAAAATGATAACAGAAAAAGAATGCAAATGGAAGGAGGGAAAGGAGCAGGATGAAACACCAGTGAAACAAAGGACAAAAAACGTAAGGATGAGAGAGAGAGAGAGAGAGAGAGAGAGAGAGAGAGAGAGAGAGAGAGAGAGAGAGAGAGAGAGAGAGAGAAGTGTGATCAGTAGAAAAAAAAAAAAAAAATGTAGTAAATTTTGTAAATGTTGAAACAATTAGATCCTGTCCAGCAATCAGTTTAATGGCAAAATATTTTTAATTTGTCCTTTGACCCTGGCCTTACACAAATTAGTTTCAGATGGAATTACTGTGTTCTTGCATAACCCTTAACCCTTCCACCAAATGTGAGTTCAATTTGTTTGTCTTGACTTGTTAAATGACCTTGATATTTTAGCTTTCACTGTGACCTTGACCTTTGGTGGTTCTTAAAATCGAATCTATTTTTGGCTGTTTTAGCCTGAAACCCTCCAGTAAGTTTAATCGACCTTGAATGAAAACTGTATGAGTACGGTAACCTATTCTTGTTACCTTGAAAAGGATCTATGGTTCTAAAAAAGAAAAACAGCAAGTCAACAATTAATTGCTCCCCCCCAAAAAAAAAAATGTTAATTTTTTGGGGGTGACCTCAACTCAGCGACCAAGTCTGATGCAAACCAAATCGAAACTATTTAGTTATTCTGTTCACACACAGACACACGGATTGAACTTTGACTTTGTCCTGAGAACGGTGCCACTGACTACATTATCTCAAAACTAAGTGTCCTCGTTCTTGTCTAGCCCGCAACCCATCCACCAAGTTTGTTTCAAATCAAATAGGAGCAGTTTGATTTAACCTTACCTTGTGATATTAAACTTTCGCCAATTGTTCTAAAACCCATTTGGTTTACTTCTTCGTTGACCCTCGACCCTTCCACTAGATTTGGTTAAAATAAGATAAAAGCGTTCTGAGTTATATTGTTAACACACAAATATAAGGCTCATAATATGGTCTTGTCCTGTTACCTTGACCTTTGATATTGTTCACAAAACTGAATCACTTCATTCTTGCCTTATCATCTACGGTTCTCCCAAATTTGGTGTAAAATGGATAAAAAATGTGGAAGTTGATTTTGCCAGGTAAGCGTTTGATATAACCCTGTGACCTTGACCGTTGACCTGTTGCTCTCAAAAACAGTTGCTTCCCTCATTGTGTGACCCTCATCCCCTCCACCAAGTATGGCTGATATCGGATAAAAACTGAGTTGTTTTGTTCACACACACACACACACACACACACACACACACACACACGGAGGCGGTGGCTTAATCGGTAGAGAGGTGGCCTGGAGTCCTACCGGACCCAGGTTCAAATCCCCACTGGGGCAAGGAACAGTTTAAGGATTTGAATTTCATTGAATCAGACTTTACTGATCTACCAGAAGACCCGCCGACATGTCGTAAAAATACCCCCGCTAATACCAATACACCAGTCCTGTATGAGACAGCCTTAGCATGTATTCAATATGGTCGATGGGTGTTAGCGCCGAACTGGTGACATGAAGAGGTGAATGGCATGTAGGAGGACTTTTGGGCCATGATAGCAGGCTGTGAAGCCTATGTCCAGAGTGGGAATCATAAAACACACACACACACACACACACACACACACACACACACACACACACACACACACAAAGCCAACGAAATGAGGCAAAAAAACGAGGAGGCTAAAGAAAGAGGATGTGAAGCCAAGGAGGATAAATTTGTAGGGACGAGAGGGGGAAGAAGGAGTTACGGTCGAACGGCGATATGATTTTACGGGGAGAGAGAAATTGTGGTAACCAGGAAGAAAGGCCGGGAGGAAAATGGAGAGATGGA
The DNA here is from genome assembly GCF_032717465.1 of Coenobita brevimanus. Classification (NCBI taxonomy): domain Eukaryota; kingdom Metazoa; phylum Arthropoda; class Malacostraca; order Decapoda; family Coenobitidae; genus Coenobita; species Coenobita brevimanus. The sequence continues at coordinate 13,220,832 of NC_136980.1, read as the reverse complement.
GAAGTAGGGGAGGTAAGAGGAAGTTGGGAGCAGGGAAACTGAAGAGGAGAAAGGAAAGAAGAGGAAGAGCAAGAAGAGAAGAAGAACTAAAGACGGGAGAGAAATAAACTAATTCACTACATGGAAATGCAAGAGTGAGAAAGACGAGGACAAAACATCGAAGAAAGGAAAGAGAAGGAAAGAGGGAAGACAGAGAGTGGGAGAGCACAGAGAGACAAATGAAGCAGGGAATGAGGGAAGAGGAGAGAGAGAAAAAAAATGAACTAGAAACGATTAAGTGAAAGAAGGAATGAAATTAAAGGAGAAGGTTGTGGAAAAGAGAAAAAAGAGTGAGAGTTAAATAAAAGAGAAGGGAGATCAGAAGAGAGTGCCATATGGGTAAATAAGAACAAATTATAAATAAGAGAGTGATAGAGGAGGGATGGACAGGGAAGGTAGAATATGTAAAAAAAAAAGGGGGGGGGTAAGGAAAGGAAGAAAAGAAAACCAATGAGGACAGAGGGTAGAAAAGAATATGAGACAACAGGAAGGGAAGAAAACTGTGCGAAAGAGAAGAGCGCAAGAAGAAAAAGAGGGTAAGAGACGAGCGAAAAAAGCACTGCTGAATATCAAGAAGCGGACGACATGAATATCAGGAGGACGGAAAGGCGGATCAAAGAGCGAGAAATAAGATAGTAGTGTAAAAAAAAAAATAAAGTGAACAACAAGGAAGGGAGACGAAGTGAATGACATTTCCACTGTGAGGGATTAGGCCCTAAGCTGAGTAAAATGGCACTGCGGTAGGAATAAAAAATACTTAAGGGTGGAGCGGGAAAATGTAAGGAATGTAAGGAAGAGAATGGCAGAATGGAAAAGGATTAGGAGGATGAGGAGGTGTGGAGAGAGAGAGAGAGAGAGAGAGAGAGAGAGAGAGAGAGAGAGAGAGAGATTCAATCCTAAGGAAAAGAGAAACAGTTATAAAAAGAGACAGTTTTACCACCAATTTCAAAACATAACTAATATGTTTAACTACATTTATGCACTTCGTTTCATATCAGGTAAGAAATATGTATTCAATTTTTATAAAGGAGAAAGAGAAAAACGCCACTGTCAATATATATCCGGTTAATAATGAACACTGTTATCCAGGGATTCCCTGCGCATGGTACAAGGCGACTAAATGCAGTAACACTGAACTTAAAATCCTATCTTCACTTGATTTGGGATGGGTAAATTTACCAGCTAACACCAGCACTGCAAGTAGTCTGGCAGCAGTGGTAACAAAGGCACGAGGCCAGGTTTCTTATTATATTGATCCACATCCCATGAGTTATCAGGGAGCAAAGATACCGTGTGTACACATTATGGACAATCGTGGGGTGATTAGGATGATCTTGCTCAGTATGACATTTGCCGCATACTTTTTACCCCTTTTATGATAGTAAGAAGTCTAGTTTTATCTGGGTTAACAGTAGTTGGTCTCATGCAGGGTCAGTTGTGGGAACCAGAGCTCAATTATTGACTGCATTTATCTTCCTAGTCATGTCATCACAAGCATTATAATTGGTCTGACACCAGACGAGTTAATGCATTCAGAGGTTAGTCACAGGGCCTTGAGTGTACAAGTCACGAGCATCTTTCAGTCTAGTTTGTGCATCATCAACTCCCCCTCCCTCTGCCATACCTCCGCGTCAAGTATGCCCCACCTGCATCTACTCACACTTCACCCTCGTTGATAAGCCGCTCCAGTTGACAGGCAAATGTACTATCATCCTCCTTTATTCCCACCAATAAGTGAATATAATCTCCTCATGCTGTAATATAGATGAAGAAATATGGACGGGAGAAAAAAAAATAGATACTAGAGGAAATGAACGATTTTTTTAACGAAATAAGAGGAAACTTGTAAAGGGAGAAAAATGCGGAATGTAAGAGAAATTTTTCAAACATATGTGACAAAAAGATTAGGTACTAAAAAATCATATATAAAAGAGAAAAGAGGAAGGAATGAAAAATAAAAAAGAAGAAGAATGAACGAAGCAAAGAAAAAGAAACTTATGAACACGAGAAGGAAAACAAAAGATATAAAAACAAGGTATAAAAAGAAATTACAAAGAAAAACTAACACTAAGGCTGACTCAGTGCAACCCCTGCGCCTACCAGCTGGTCTAAGGGCCGAAATGTTGCCCTTGTCCTGTGCCCTTGACCTTGGACAGATTCCTCTCCAAATCCATTGAGTTCATTCTGACCTAACCCTTAACACTTTCACCAGGTTTGGTTCAAATTAGATCAACACTGTTTGACATGACTTTACCCAGTGACCTGCAACTTTGACCTTTCCCTCTGACCTTGACCTTTGACTGTTCTCAAAATTGAATCTCTTTATCCTTGTTTTACCCTCAACCTTTCCACAAAGCTTAGTCTGCATCGGATAAAAATGGCCTAAGTTGACTTTGTCATGTGACCTTGACCTTTGACCTATTGTTTCTAAAAAGCCATATGTGTACTCCTTGCCTGACCTTCAACCCTTCCATATAGTTTCTTAAAATCGGGTGAAAACTGAGTTATTTTGTTTGCAAGCACATACTGAGGTCAAACTTTGACCTTCCCTTGCGACCTTGACCTTTGACTCATTGTTCTCGAAATCAGATGACCTCATTTTTGCCTTACCCTCAACCGTTCCCCAGAGATTGGTCTAATTTTATTGAAAACTCAAAGTTGATTTTGCTAGGTCAACGTTTGGCCTAGCCATGGGACCTTGCCATTTGACATATTACTCTCAGAAACAATTGGTTTACTCCTTGGTTGACCGTCAAGCCTTCCACCAAGTTTCGTGCATTGACACACACACACACACACACACACACACACACACACACACACACACACACACTCACTCACGCGCGCGCGCGCACAGCGCTCAAACATAATATCCACTCTCGCTTCGCGAACACGGGTGCAAAGAGAAGGAAAGAATACACGTATATAAAGGAACTTCGTAGGGAAAACCGGGGTCGAACTCTTGACAACACTGACAGATTCTCCTGCCGCTCCACCTTACTCCATCTTGGCTCCTACTTCCCTCTTGCTTTATTATTGTAAAATAGTGAAGAAAGAGAGGAAAGAAGAAGCAACTGAACGAGAAAGAATGAGAAAGGTGAAAGAAAAGAAGTAATGGAAAAGATGAGATTAAAGGAGAGACCAAAACGAAAGGACAAAGAGTAAAAGGTTGAAAGGGGATAGAGGACAGTAGGGAAGAAAGAAAGGTTAGAAAGACAGAAACCTAGGGAGACAGAAGGAAATATAGCTTGTGATGCTGTAATATAGGAACTGGATCTATGTAGTGGATGATAATGGTGGTTGTGATGATTATGGTGACTGATGGTGATGGTGGTAATGATGATGGTGATGATAGTATAGGTTAGTTTTAATGAGACTAATGATAACTGTATGGATAATGGTGGTGGTAGTAGTGGTGGTGGTGATGGTGGTAATGATGATGGTGATGACAGTATAGGTTAGTTTTAATGAGACTAATGATAACTGTATGGATAATGGTGGTGGTAGTAGTGGTGGTGGTGATGGTGGTAATGATGATGGTGATGATAGTATAGGTTAGTTTTAATGAGACTAATGATAACTGTATGGATAATGGTGGTGGTATTAGTGGTGCTGGTGATGGTGGTAATGATGATGGTGATGATAGTATAGGTTAGTTTTAATGAGACTAATGATAACTGTATGGATAATGGTGGTGGTAGTAGTGGTGCTGGTGATGGTGGGTAGTACTGATCAGGATAGAGTTCCATCATCTCTTTTAGCTTGTGTTGCTTTAATAAAGAAGGAGATTAACAAAACGACAGAGAGAAAGACATAAGACAAGGAAAGAAAATGAAAAAGAAAAAATACTGTATGTATTAGGAACAAACATTAACATGAAACAAAAATGGGGATGATAAAGTATAAAAAGAATATTGAGCATATAAAGAATGGGAGACAAGGACAAAAAAAAATTAGGAGTATATGAATATAGGATGGAAAGAAAAATAAACAAGTGAGAAAGGCAGGAGAATGGACGAACGGAAAGGAAGAAACAAAGAGAGAAAACCAGAGAAGGAGAGGAAAAAAAGTAAATGAGAAAGAAAAAAAAAAAGCCACAAGGTTCATCGGGTGGAAATGCAGACAGGTTTGTTAGACTGTCAGGCGGGTCCACCTTACTTACTTTGGCTGCTGCTGAGTGTCATTCCTGTATTAGAGAGGAGAACACGGCAGACAGTAACAATGGAAGGAGACAGAACATGGTATGTGAGACAGTGAAAGAAAATGTATAAGACTGGAAAAGTTAAAAGAAAATATATGAATGGAATAAATAAAGAAAAGGAGAAAACGACGAATGGAGGAAAGGATGAAGAAAGGAGAAGAGAATGAAGGAAATGGAGATTGATTCAAAGAAAAAACAGGGATTTTAACAAGTAAGGAATGAACTTGTTGCGCCTGTATTAGAGTCACAAATCGCCGCACCTTACTTCCATGTATCTGTCTATTCCCAGGCGTCTCATTCCAGTCAGTATGAGTTGCTAGTATTCATATTTACCCACCATTATTATGTTCTACCCACGTACTGTAGGTAACCATTACTGAGTACCCTAGCAAGAAAGCAGTAGTGTTGAAAATTAAGTACGGTATATCGCAGAATGTATTTGTTTAATGCAGGTTCGTAACGTAGTAATTCCATCTGGAAGCGTTTGGCAAGAAGTATGTTATCATCCCCCCCCTTCCTTCCCTCCCTCCCTCCCTTCCAGGTCGCAAAAACAACGGTGCCAGGTCGTTGGAAATGATTTATACAGCCACTTTTCATTCTCAAAGAGTGAATAATTCGTAAAAACTATATAGCTTTTTATGTACATGAAGCCACAAAGAGTATATGAAATACATTCACATATATTTAGTAGCTCGGATTAAGAGATTTGTTATTTATAATTAACGATTTGGTATCTACGCAGTCTCTCTCTCTCTCTCTCTCTCTCTCTCTCTCTCTCTCTCCATGATATATGCGGAATATATACATTTGACATACTGTGGCTTAAAACCAGCATAAAACCTAAGCCTTACCAACGGTAATTTAAAAGACAACTGGCAAGGCATTGTCAGTACTTATATATAGGCATGTGTCTCTTCCTACTGAAGTAATTAGCCTTTTTGTTCGATACCGAGTATTTTTCAGGATGCGGGTATTAAACAGAAATTTGGCTAACTCGACACGAAAGCTGCAGAGTAAGATGTCGAAGTTAAGGAAATGAAGCCTGCATAGTAACATATAGTCAATACCGGTAGCAGTACCAATAAACATCCGGTATCATTTATAACAAGATGATATCCATGTATCCTAATAAATGTCACTATTAGAGTATATTGTGTTTATTTGTAAATCATGTACCTTTAAATATGAGAAGGGAGAGGTTAAACAATCATTTGAATTGAGGAAATGTGTGTGGGGAACAGAGTTGTGTAAAGGAAGCAAGGTGGGAGGGGTGGGTATGGAGGATGACAGACAGCTGCACCTCACCGCGACTTGAGGCCTCCCTCTGAGGTCCCAAGGGAGATGGTGGGTGGAGAGAAATGGGGGGAGTGCCCTGTCTCAAGCGTGACGTCAGTAAATCTGCGTAGTGGAAAGGTGTGAGAAGACCCTATATGTATATGGGTCCTGATTCGTCAGGGATGGCTACAAACAAATCGTCTTTATGTCGCCCTGTTCCCAGCCATTTCACTGCCCTCCCCGCAGCTCACACTCCCCTTCTGTCACATATCTCTCCTCCATCCCTCCATCTCATCCTCGGCCTCCCCCACCCTCTACCATCCACCATCCCACTCACATACACTCTCCTCGTTAGTCTCTCGTTCTCCATCTTTAAGATTAGAGAAGACATATAGAAGATGAAATATGAAAAAAGAAACGGAAAAAATGGAAAATAGAGGAGAAAAAGAAGACTAAAGGCGAGCGAAGGAAAACAGGGTGTATACAGCTGGTAAAGGTTATACAGTAACTGTGTACACTTGTAGTGAAGTCAAAGGCCGCTGCACCTTACTTCATCTGCCCTTCTACCTCTCTTGTAGCTGATGGTGATGATAATAAAATGCTATAAACAGCCTAAAACACAATGTAAAGGTGTAATATAGATAATAAATCGGTAAAAATGTATTAGTAAGGCAGCAGTGTGGGTGCTACTACATGCCTATATGTAACCTGTCCTGTGGCCAAGTCTTTGCTAAGATGAATACAATCCTGTCCATAGTCTAAGGCATCACCACCTCACCCATATAACCTGCTTTTTTATGCCTGTTATTTATACACGATTTTATTCATGAAGGAGAAGATTTTTACAAGTGGAGGAGTTAGATCCAGCCTTCATTAATGCCTTTACTGCTAGAGCGGTAAGGGGAATAAAGGCGTATGGAGGAAGACAGAGTAAAGGAAAATATACAACACCGTATTGAAGGAGTTAGATCCAGCCTTCATTAATGCCTATACTGCTAGAGCGGTAAGGGGAATAAAGGCGTATGGAGGAAGACAGAGTAAAGGAAAATATACAACACCGTATTGAAGGAGTTAGATCCAGCCTTCATTAATGCCTATACTGCTAGAGCGGTAAGGGGAATAAAGGCGTATGGAGGAAGATAATGGAAGATATTCAACTCTGTGTTGAAGGAGTTAAGACTATGAGAATAATATTAATGAAATGGAAAAAGTGTGAAAGAAAAAAGAAAAAAGTAATAGACAAAGAAAAAAGAAAAAAGTATTAAAGAAAGAAAAAAGGAAAGACGCACTCTCGGTCTCTTGGCTGAAGTTGAACCAGGTGCAGTAACTCTGGTCCAGACTCTGCCCGTATGACTGTAACTGCTCCTTGGTTGTGTATGGACAAGTACTGTTACTTCTCTCTCTCTCTCTCTCTCTCTCTCTCTCTCTCTCTCTTTGTGTGTGTGTATGTGTGTGTGTGTGTGTGTGTGTGTGTTTCTCAGTCTATCTTTTCATCGATCTCTCTGTCACGTACTCCATCAATCACGAGACACCCAATCCCAGAGTTCATCCAGGGTGGCCACAACAAAACGCCTTTAACCCTTTGGCTGCCAATTACCTACCTGCACTATATTTTCGATGACGTCATACGATTTTCCTATCTTAAATGCAGAAAGTTGAAGGAGAAAATGTTAAAGGTATTACCGGTAACGTTTTGGCTGAGAATATAGTACTTGATGCTTTGTTGCAGCTTATGATGGATGGCTATATTCAGCTGAGTGAAACTTACGGCATTACAGGTTTTAGCCTCTTTACTGCCACTCATCAACACTCCAGCATCATTAGCATCAGCATTATCAATATCATCATTATACAAACCTGTTTTGCCGAGTGTGGATTGGGTGAGAGAGAGAGAGAGAGAGAGAGAGAGAGAGAGAGAGAGAGAAAGAGAGAGAAAGTAAAGGTAGTCAGATCGACATTCAGGCTGACAGAAATAACACAGAGAAAGAGACAGAGACGCTTGGTCCTTCAGCATTCTCCTCATCCATTCTCTCCTCACATTATCCTCACACACACTTAAACTCCTTTCGTATAAAGAAAAATACTAACAAGAAAAAAAAAATCATCCAACGTACTTCGCATAACAAGGTAAAAGAAGCCTCTGTCAAAATCTGGTTTCGATCCCGGTCTTCACTGAGCAGACCCAGTTATCTACCAGTGTTGGCTGTTGTGGCTTCTGTCTGTCATATGGAGGGAAAAATCGATGTACAGTATCTAACTTCCTGTCCATCTATGTATCCACTTATCTGTCTACCTATCGATAGGTATATATATCTATTTATCTGTCGATCCTCCTCTCTACCTATCTATTTATCTATTTACATTTATCTATGTAAGGCAGCAAGATCGCTACTCCATATGAAGTCTAGTTAACTGATATGGAAAAATTTACTCTTCCATAATCACAAATGCCTCTAATATTTATTCAGCTGAGGTTGAGCCATAAGATCCTATGAGTGTTGATCCTGTCACTGTTGTATAAGAGTGGTGCCGAGAAACACGAGTCTGAGACACAAATTTATTCCTGACTAGTTTCGCACAGAGGCTTCTTCAGAGCCTCTGTGCGAAACTAGTCAGGAATAAACTGTGTCAGACTCGTGTTTCTTTATACCACTCTTATACATCTGTCATAGTGCCTCAACACCTGTAACAGTTAAATCTCACATTGTCTGGAAAACTCTAGTACTGTATTTGTTTATAATTTACGTCAAACAAATTAACGTAGCTTAGCAATAACTCATAATAGCCTGAGAGTAAAAAAAAATAAGTAATTGAACCAGTAACTCGGTGATGAAAAATATTGTGCACTTAAGATCCGTCAACTCTCAGTCAGTTGAATACATTCGTCTGGCGTTATCTGGAGTCAAATACCGGAGTTGTTCCTACCATGACAGGGCTAAGGTTACTATACTTAATTTACTTTAACCTGGCCTAAATTTATCATCACCCCATCGTGAATGTTCAGTTGTAACAATAGATCAGCAATAGAATATGATGCTAGTCACGAAAAAGTGCTCTGGAGAGTATGTAGAACCGTGGCATTGTGTTATTCTGGCGTTGAGCTACGTGAAATAAGCTGCAAAAGGACAAAAACCTGTGCCAAGTTAAGGTAAAAAGGGTATAGTATTAACACTCAGGCTTCTGTGACATACTCTTAGCTGAATAAAGTCGTGCGAGGATATCTGGAATACATCGTAGAGTATCAGAGTTTTGCCGACCATGAGAGGGTTAAGGATTTTGTTATTAACACTCTCAGGCTGGTATGACTCAGTGTAAGCTTGTACAGTTGTGTTGCCTTGGCTGGAATAGAATACTAGACATGTTCCGTGACTAGAGGGTTAATGGTAGTACAGTACGTTCAGGCTGTCATGCTCACTCTTACCTGAACAAAATCACTTGGCCTTGCTTGATATTAAATACTAGAACTGTGCCCACCATGACAGGGCTAAAAATAAAGACAATATTTGACAGGAATGGGGATCGATATCTGGTTCTCAGTCGAGGTTCTGGTTCTTCACCCCTTCAGTACGATGACGTGGTTTTAATTGTCCCAGTGAAAGCGAGGACAACTTACTTCAGCCGAAATTCACTTGAGAGTGTTAAGAAATGTTCAGCTTGGCCTGTAAAAAGTATACCACGCCATTTGGGGAAATCTCTGACGGCATTAAGGTGTGAAATATTACTGTGTCAAAATTCACGCCGGGCTGGCTCGGAAGTTTTCCACATCTTCAGTGAGGACGTCTATTCCCTAGTTCAAGGATTTCGTTGGAGTGGTGTAGTGGGGGAGTTGATTAAGGCCATATCTAACTCCTCCAGCTGGTAATGTCTCTCCTCAGCTGAATAAAGTTATCTGGCAGTAACAAGAATACAATGAAAAAGAAAGTAATCAGTATGAAGGGGTTATTCCTCAGAGAGAGAGAGAGAGAGAGAGAGAGAGAGAGAGAGAGAGAGATGATATACGGAAAAACATAAGGAGCAAAATAAGAACTCAGATAAGGAATGCACCATGATAATGAAACTAGGAAAAAAAAAAAAACTAGTAACAATATGTGATTTGATCCCTGGTCTCACACACCCGAGCTAGTTATCTACCAGTGTTGGCTGTTATGGCTTTTGTGAGTCATAAGTAAGGAAAAGCTACCGTATATGTCCATCTACATATCTGTTTATCTAGCCATCTATCCACAAGTTTCTTAAAGCAATACAATCAGTCAACTAGCCAATTTCTTACTCTGACATCGTATGGCCCGGCCTGCACTACAGGTGCAGGATATCTTAGAACGAACGAACTCTGACATCAAATCAGTCAGTGTGTCTGTCTGTCTACCTCTGTGCGTACTGTATATCCATCCATTACTGTCTGCTTGTCTGCTTGTCTGTCTGTATTCAGCCCATATACATATCAGTCTATTTTTCTACCTATGTTTTCAAGGTTGGACCCAATCCAATATCTTAATGCAGCTATCGACAGACGATTTAATTCAGCTGAGAGTGAGTCATAGTAGCCAGAGAGAGTTAATACTGTCCCCATTAACCCTCTTTATTACGGTGAAGTTCTAGTATTTCATTCCACCTAATGCCAGGCGATTTTATTCAGCTGAGAGCATATCACAGGACGCTGACACTGTTAAAAGTACACCTGGTAATTACAGAATATATAGGATGGAGAAAATGCAGAGACAGACTGAGTATGGAAACAGCTTGGTGGAAGGAGAAAGAGAGAAAGAGAGAGAGAGAGAGAGAGAGAGAGAGAGAGAGAGAGAGAGAGAGAGAGAGAGAGATTAAACAGAATTCAAGCGAAGACAAAACAAGTACAAAATTGGACCAAAGTGATGACCTGCGGCTTGATATTCGTAAAAGAAACCCTTCACGCATCGTGGTTCGATCCCGGGCCTCATTGTCCCGACCCAGTTACCTGACTGTATTTGGTGTAGTGATTTCTTCCTGTCTGCCTGCCTAGCTATCTGTTTGTCACCCTTTATGTCACCCTGTTATTAAATGCCATCATCATCATCATCATCATCATCATCACAACTATTCTTCCATTCCGTGACAGATCTCTGCCAACTTTCTCCACTCTGACCTACTTGGTATTAGAATATGTTTGTGTGGTGGTGTTCCTGGGTTGCTGTGGTGGTTATTTATTGAAGATGGAGGAGAGGAAGTCTGAGAACGAGGTAACTGTATTACTGGAATGTAGATGTGAGTGAGGGCATGATTAGTGAGTTTCTGAATTGTACAGTATGTGTGAAGGTGCGTGTGGAGGGTATTGTTGTTTGTTTGTTTGTGTATGTGTATATGGGGATGTGCATGTGTGTTTAAGTGTGTGTGTGAATCTATGTATGTGTGAAAATGTGTAAGGGTGTGCATATGTGTGTGCATGTCTGTACAGCTTTGTGTATGTGTGTGTGTGCAGGCCTGAAGCCAGACTTCTGAAAGGGGGTGTTTTTTTTTTCTTTTTCTTGAATCTGGACTTGCACAGCAGCAGTCAGGTCAAATTCATCATAATCAAGGATAGGCCAAAGTGCGAAAGTGTGAGAATTACTAACGGCACGTACAGTAAACAGGTCCACACAATCATTCACATAACTAATTCAAGCCACAGGAATCCTGACTACTCCTGACATACCTGTAGTTTGTACACCTTAGCTTGGCGAAGGATTTTGTACATTTGCAGTCTGGTGGCTCAATGGCAGAGTAACATAGTCCTACTGACCTACAACCTTTCTATTGCAATTTGTTTTTTTTAATGAGCGTCCGTTCGCATCCGTGAGTGCGTGTGTGCGTTTGCGTGTGCAAGTGTGAGTGTGCAGTAATGATAGTAGGTGTGCTCAGGTCTGGTCAAAGGGCCGAACGTATGACCTAGTACTCTGATCTTGATCACTGGCTTATTGTTTGTAAATTCGGTTCGCTTTTGCCTTGCCCGCCTCTAACCCTTAAACCAAGTTTGATCCAAACAATTAAAACTGTTTCAGGTTTTCCCTGCGACATTGCCCTTTGACATACCGTTCTCGAAATAGAATAGAATCGTCCTTCACTGACCTTCAGCTAATGTACCAAGTACCTCTCCAAACTGGATAAAAACTGCTTGAGTTATGCTGACCACACACACACACACACACACACAAAGAAAATTTAGAAAGCACTCAAAGAGCGCATACCTACACCAACGTAAGAAGGATTTACCATATGATTTATAAACCAATCTCCGTCTAACGTCGTTGGCGGAGGTAAGTATTTTTATATTTTTGGTTTGCCTTGACACACAGGTCTGAGACGGCATACCTCCGTTGACGCCAATAAAATCTATTTGTTCCTGCACCCCACTAAAGATCTACCTCAATCTATAATCAACCCTTCCTTGAGCCAGTGCCCACGTATCCCTCGCTGAAATCCGATAGCAACTTTGTGAGATATTTGGTGAAGAACAAAGAAAAACAGATATGGGTGAATGCAGTCTCCTCCAGTTTCGTTGGCGGGGGTAATAATACACTCACATCAGTTTATCAATGTAAGGAACGTGTCGAAGTAAAATAATTCCACTGGCAGTGTCTACATGAAGCACACATTACCAAAGGCTACAGCAACTCATAATAATGACAGTGACTTTATCCAATTAATAATGCAGTAAGGTATGGTGTTGAACAGATTTGTAAATATTATATATATTTTGCAATTGGAATTCTTTTGACGGCAAAAATTCACATGAATGGGAGAATGAAGAAATGTATAAATATATTACAATAACATAGTTTAACTTAACATTACCATATTGCGTGTACAGTATACAGTGATTTGCCAGTTTGTTACAAGAACAATGCGTTTGATGATGTTACAAAACCTCATAACTTCTATAACTCATAACATACTTGAACCTACATGAACTTGTCATATCCAGCTTATTAGAGCATAAAACATTATGATGTTGCAAAGCCTCTATGTACAAAACATGATATAAAAGCATTATTTTATAATATTTCAAAACCACACTATACACATCTTATCTCAGCCGTCATTATATTAATGTAAAACTCATTATACAGAAACAAGCATAACAACAAGATATAACATCAACTCAGTATACACAATTTAGTATCAGAATATTACAGTGTTTGATATCGTTAAAACTCATCATACCCAAAAAAAGTCCATTATACCTGTGTGTAATTCACCGGGTCGGTCAGGATCACTTGATGGTCGTGATCGTCAGCTTTTTACCCTCCCGGAAGGGAGCTGAGAGCTCATATAGTCCGATCTAAGGGCAAGGCTGTGACCTTCACACATGCACACACCAGTCCCCTTGCTCAAAGGGGACAGTAACCACCCACTTCGTCAATGAAACTTTTCGCAACCCGAGCGAGGCGAGAACTCCCGTCCACCAGTTGGCAAGCGAGAACGTTACCACTGCACCAGCGAGCGGTGTGTGTGTGTGTGTGTGTGTGTGTGTGTGTTTTAAAGAGAGAGAGAGAGAGAGAGAGAGAGAGAGAGAGAGAGAGAGAGAATGTGTATGAAATATTGTAAGCAATGATTTCGGTGTATTGAAAATATTTACATGTGAGCGTAATTGCAATAATACGGTTCATAACACCTTTATAATACGAGTAATTACTGATATCTGGGTAAGCATGATATGCATGTGTGACTTTCATTGGTAACATTGTTGTCCAGTGCCTGGCCAGATCATTCTTAAGCGACTGTAAAGCTACCTATTAAAGTCTGTCACTCTTGGAACGCAATATTTGTATGTATATAACTGGCCGTATTATATGATGGGGAACGACGCGCCCAAGGCAGGAAAAGTGGGCACATCCATTTTAATTAATATTTTTTTATCATCATCATCATCCAGACCTCCTTCCCCACCCTAGGGCAGGGCGAGGAGTAGCAATGTCCAGACAGCCCAAACTTGCCCAATCCAATGGGCCACGCTTCCACCCACTCATCATTCAAGCCCCCGGAATCCTGACTCTATCGGATACGCCAAAAACATTCACCACGTACTGTAGCTTCACATAATCGTATCTGATAGAGTCAGTCCAGATGCTGCCATGTTAAAATGGGCTGCCAAAAATCCCTGATCATGCAGTGCTCATCACAACATTCATCCAGCCAGATCGATCTCCTATCAGTTCCCTAGCCTCACCGACTTCCAAACCTCTCTTCCTCACACATTCATCCACCATATCTCTCCACCTTCTCCTTGGCTACCTCGCATCCTCCCTCCTTCGAATTCGCTCAGATATACCTTTTTCACCACTCTACTGTTATCCATTCTCTCCACATGACCATACCATCTCAGTACACTCTCTTCAATTCTGGTGTCCACCAACTTCCTCACTCCACATCTTTCACGAATCACATTATTTCGTAACCCATCCACCCTCTGTACTCCACATACATTCCTCAGCAGTCCCATCTCCACTGCTCTTACACTTGACTTTTCATTTTCATGACACACCATAGTCTCACATCCATATGTTAAAGTTGGCACTAACACTACTTCATGTAAGCCTCGTGCAACTCCAACGCTCAAGCCTCTGTTTCTTATCAAGGTATTCATTGCAGCAGATACTTTTCTTCCTTGTGTCACTCTACTTTCTACTTCTTTTGCACATTTTCCTCTCTTTTCTATCACTGTACCCAGGTATTTGAACTCTCGCATCAATTCTAGTCTCTCTCCATTCACTGTTACATCGCACTGAGGGTCACCTTCTCTCTCAATAACCATCACTTTACTCTTTTCTACATTTACTCTCGAGGCACGCCGCTTACAGACATCACCAAAACTCTGCATTAACCTACCAAGTTCTTGTCACAACAAATGTGAGATATTCCATCCATCACCATTCATTGCCAACGCCATCCCTCTCTCCATTACTTGTGTTTTTACTTCTCTCATCACCCCATCCATATATATATTGAACAACCATAGGGACATCACACAACCTTGTCGCACGCCCACACTGAACGTGAACCATTCACTTAGATGCCCATTAACCCTTACACATGCTGCACTCCCATCATAAAAACTCGTGACGGCACCTAGCAGCTTACCCTCTACACCATACATGCGCAAAACTTTCCACAATTCTTCTCTGTCCACTTTGTCATATGCTTTTTCCAGATCCATGAATGCCATAAACACCTTTGTCATTAATGACTTTGTGTCATAAAAGACTGTGTGGTTCCTTTGTGGTTGAGTTATATATATATATTTTAGACTTGTGGACGAGCGGTTTTTATATCTTGGAGTAGCTTCCCATTTGTCATGTATTGACAGGAGAGGTAAAGAATAGTATGGGACTATTTTTATTTGTCTTGGAAATATTAACAAGTCTCTCACACAGAGTGTAAGTATAGAGTCCAGTCCCGCTAGCTATATCTCTGTCTCTCTCTCCCTCAAGTCCCTCTCTCTCAGTTGCCAAGCCCTTCTCCCTGTGACCTGTCTCTTCTAAGGCCTGTCTCCTTCTCTCTTGCCTGTTCTGTGGCTAACCTCCGTCTGAGCTCTCTTTCCTAAATTCTGGTGTAGCAGGGGTGTGTCACGTGTGTTCCTCGTGGATGGAAAGTTTAAGAAGCCTGTGTGTGAGTATGTGTGTATATGTGTGTGTATGGTTACTAGGTCTTTGTTCACGAGAGGACTGCTGACAGCTAACTGCATCATCTCCTTACTGGCCGCTGTTGTCAGCTTTCCTCAGTGTAACTTGCAAACTCATTTCCTTTTCCCAGGCTCGCAGAGGGCTGTCTATCTATCTATTTATCTATCTATCTATTATGATTTGTAATTATAATATGTAGTCCTGACATCTGCTCGGCCGCGCGAAAATGGCGTACCATCGACAGTTAATAGTCCTAACATATTAATATATATTATATACACATTATAATGAACTTATAAGCTAATTAAGTGAAATAAATAATATTGTAAAAGCAACATAATTGTATGAATATTGTATACATATAATATTCATAGTAAATAGTGATTATTCAGTAATATTACATTTTAAACAAGTTGTATACATATTTGAATAAATGCAATGGTTGTTGTATAACACTTTGTAAGACGTGCATGTACAACAGACGTACGCATATAATTGTGCAATGGTAATACTGCTAGGTTATACATTACATAGAGTTATCACTTTAGTAATGTCTAATATTTCACCTAACTTGTATGATGATACTGGTAATACAGAATTGTGCTATAATTGTATGACATAATATTGTACTAACATTGTGGTACTACATAATTGTAACATTTTATGAATTGTTACAAAATATTGTGTTAATGCATTATTGTGTTGGCCTTATAATTGTAATTACATTTTGTTAATGCAACTGTTATAAGTGTCTTGGTCTTATAATTGTAGTTAAAGTTACATAAAAGTTACATCTTGTTAATGCAACTGTTTTGTCGTTACATAATTGTTACATATCGTTTGTTGTTACATAATTGTAGTTAAAGTTACATAAAAGTTACATCTTGTTAATGCAACTGTCACATAAATTGGTACATATTGTTTGTAGTATTGTTTGTAGTTACATAATTGTAGTTAAGGTTACATAAAAGTTACATCTTGTTAATGCAACTGTCACATAAATTGGTACATATTGTTTGTAGTTACATAATTGTAGCAAGTGTAACATAATGCAATCGTTTGTCGTTACATAATTGTTACATATCGTTTGTAGTTACATAATTGTAATAAGTGTAACATAATGCAATCGTTTGTCGTTACATAATTATAATATGGAGTTACATAATTGTAATAATTGCAGTCCTAACATATGCTGCGGTCGATGATAGTGATGATGTGTCATGCCACTTGCTTGTGGAGACAAAAATTTGCTTTTTTGTTTGTAGTTTATGTGGTATTTTGGCATATGTAGTAACACTTACACTTATTTTCATTTGTTTGTTATGTGATCTTACTCTATTTCTCTTTTTTCTTTCTTACTTTTTCTTTCTTTCTTTCTTTCATTTTTTTTTTGTATGTATTGATTTTCTATAGTTTGTTTTTCTTCGCTTGTGTACGCTTTTTCTATGTTGTTCATGGTTGCATAATTACTGGCTAATTTCCTTGGGATACTTTTTTAAAGTTTAGTTTATATTGCACAGGTATTACTGAAAATGATATTATATAGTCCCATATTTTGTTATTTTATATAAAAAATATATATACGTATATACAGTATTAACTATACACACTGACTTGTTGTTCACTTGTACCTATCGTGAGTAATATGTGTGTCAGCACTGTGTGGAAATCATTGTCTTCACGATTGTGTTGAAGATGTTCACTCTTGCTAACGTCATTTGTGTTGGCCATTTTTTTTTTTTTTTTCTAGTTTACCTTGTAACTTAATTTATATGTTTCCACTAGGTAGCTTTAATTAATAAATGTTTAATGCAGTTCTTTTAATTGCTCACTGAGTAACTGTGATGGTATATTTTCTTTATTACTTTGTAGATGTAATAATGTATAGTTGTATATATGAAACACGTATTTTATGTAGGTATAAATGGTAACACTCGTTGGTAGTAAATAAATGTTATAATAAATGAATGAATATATATAGTGTAGAATATTTATCGTTGGTGATTATTTAGTGTTTGAGTTATGCAGATAACTGAAGTAAGTATGTGTATTTAAGCTGTAACTATACAGCACGTTTTATATGTTTGTGCAGAAGCTTATTGTCTATCACTGTGTATTGTATAAATGAAGTAACTATGTAACTCACTAATTTTTACCTTGGAGGAAATGGTGTGAGTGGTGTTGCACGTGGTGATAGCGTTGTTCTTCACGGGTTGATTGGCGTGTTGTGGGGTGTCAGACACACGGCTTGGCGTCGCCTCAGCACATGGTGACGTCGGCTTCCCACACTGGTAACTGTGGTGAGTGAATGAGTGGCGATGAGTAACTTGAGTGAAGACGGGTGAGTAAGATGAGTTGTGAATATGGACTTGGTGTTTTGCTGCGTGTCTTGACCTCTGGGTCAGCATAGGCGGGAGAGAGTGGTGGGGGCTTGTGTGCTTGTTGCTTCGGTGTTTCCTCTTCTTTACTTGCTTTGTTTTATATTCTTCT
The DNA here is from genome assembly GCF_032717465.1 of Coenobita brevimanus. Lineage (NCBI taxonomy): Eukaryota > Metazoa > Arthropoda > Malacostraca > Decapoda > Coenobitidae > Coenobita > Coenobita brevimanus. The sequence continues at coordinate 13,203,192 of NC_136980.1, read as the reverse complement.
TGTTGCTACTTGAAGTTACGTGAAGATTATAGAGTTGTTTTGTAGACTTGTAGACTGTTTGCATTGTAGGCTGTATTTTGTAGGGATTCACTGTAGAACTGAAGCTAATCTTGTAAAGTCTCGCCTGCTTTTGTAGAAATTTGCTTTTAATTCGGAGACGATGTCCGTAGATTCGCTGGTTCGTCGTAGAAGTTGCAAGATCGTATCAATATTTTGTTAAACTACTTGCAAGGCGTCGTGTTATCCCTTCACCTCTGCATCAGCATGATGATCTGGGAGACGGAGGGGGCTGGTTGGAGAGAATACTGTCAGGAGCTGGTTGTGTTGTTGGTTGAGAGAGGTATTCTTTTTGTTTTCAATCTTGATATTTTGTAGGAATTCAATGTTGATTCATAGACGAGGTTCGTATACGTTCGCTGCTACCAAATGTCATAAAGTGACTTTGTGTCATAAAAGACTGTGTGGTTCCTTTGTGGTTGAGTTATATATATATATTTCAGACCTGTGGACGAGCGGTTTTTATATCTTGGAGTAGCTTCCCATTTGTCATGTAGTGACAGGAGAGGTAAAGAATAGTATGGGACTATTTTTATTTGTCTTGGAAATATTAACAAGTCTCTCACACAGAGCGTAAGTATAGAGTCCAGTCCCGCTAGCTATATCTCTGTCTCTCTCTCTCTCAAGTCCCTCTCTCTCAGTTGCCAAGCCCTTCTCCCTGTGACCTGTCTCTTCTAAGGCCTGTCTCCTTCTCTCTTGCCTGTTCTGTGGCTAACCTCCGTCTGAGCTCTCTTTCCTAAATTCTGGTGTAGCAGGGGTGTGTCACGTGTGTTCCTCGTGGATGGAAAGTTTAAGAAGCCTGTGTGTGAGTATGTGTGTATATGTGTGTGTATGGTTACTAGGTCTTTGTTCACGAGAGGACTGCTGACAGCTAACTGGCCGCTGTTGTCAGCTTTCCTCAGTGTAACTTGCAAACTCATTTCCTTTTCCCAGGCTCGCAGAGGGCTGTCTATCTATCTATTTATCTATCTATCTATTATGATTTGTAATTATAATATGTAGTCCTGACACCTTATGATCCTTCTCACAAGCCTTCCCTGCTATCTGTCTCACTGCAAATATTTGGTCCACTCATCGTCTGCCACTCCTAAAGCCACCCTGTTCATCACTCACTAGGACTACTAGGACTTCTGGTATCTCTCTTACTTTCTTTATAATAATTCTCTCATATACCTTCCCTACCACACTCAATAAACTTATGTCACGATAATTCTTGCACTCACTTCGCTCACCTTTATTTTTGTATAAGGGGTACAATCACAGCCTTTTTCCATTCTGCAGGCACAGTTTCACTCATCCATGCCTTCTTACGGATCTCCAACAAGCATTTCATTCCACTCTCCCCACTATACTTAAGCATCTCTGCATACACCTCATCAACCCCAACTGCTTTCTCATTTTTCAGCCGCTTCACAGCACTCTTCACCTGTGTGAGTGTCACGTCTCCTGGTACTGCATTCCTTCTCTGCACACCCCCAAAACCAACCATGTTTACAGCTGCTTTGCTCTCTCTATTCCCATGCATCAGACATTAAAAATATTTTTTCCATCTGGTCCGTACTTCATCTCCATGGGTTAATAATCTACCACCTGCATCCTTCACACCGTCACATTTCTTTCCGCTTTCATTTCTACAATTCCGCACCTCTTTCCAGAATAACTTTCTATTATCAGAGTAGTTTACATTCATTTTTTTTCCTAGATCCTCATTTACCTCCTTCTTTTTCCTATTCACTAGTCTCTTTACGTGCTTCTTGCTTCCAACATATTGAGTTCTTATTTCAACTGAACCCCTGTTCTGTAACCAGTTTTGCCACTTCTTCCTCCTTTTCCTCCACCACTCTCTTTACCTTCTCATCCCACCATGCCGTACCTTTCTTCTTTGTTGTTACTCTTGCCACACCACACACCTCTGTAGCATTCCTTACTAAGCAATCCCTATATGCATTCCACAGGCTGTCCAGAACCATTTCATTCCAATTCAGTAATTCTAACTCCTCCTCTACTTTGGTCCTGTAATCATCTGTCATTTCTTTGATCCTCAGCTTCTCAACTTTCAGTCTTTCTCCCTGACTGCTCCTCTCTCTCCTGATCCACCTCACTCCTCTCAGCTTGATCTTGCATACCATAATCATATGATCTGACAGACCTCTACATCGTCCTCTCACGGCCCTCATATCAGCAACCATTCTCATCATCAACCTCTCTATGAGCACGTAATCAATCAGGCTTCTTTCAGCACGATCCCCATTCCCTGTATATCATGGATATTTATGTGCATCTCTGTGTTTGAAATACGAGTTACAAATGCACAACCTCCTCTCCTGACACATCCTGTAGTCTCTTCCCATTATCATTTTCTCCCGGTACTCCATAACAACCCATTATGTCATCCTCAGGACCAGTGCCTACTCTTCCATTCATATCCCCCATGACAATCACTTTACAGCTCCTGGGCATTTCTCCCACTACTTCTCTCAGCTCATCCCAAAACCTGTCTTTCACTATCTCACTCCTCTTCTCACACGGTGCATATGTTACAGTCGCTGCCACTTGCATCTTCTCTGACTTGATCTTGACGTACATACACCTCAAGGTGACACATCTGTAGTTTCTCATTCCACTTTGCCACACTTCATTCATCAACAAAGCAACTCTTTCCTTGCATCTTCCTTGCCCATTCATGCCCGATCTTACACATTTCGCACCCTCCCACTTCTCAACTTCGCACCCTTTCACTTTTGTGTCACACAATGCCATCACGGCACATCTCTCACTCTTGAACACAGTCACCACATCCACCCTCTTGCTCTCCTTATTCACACCTCTCACATTCCACATGGCCACGCGAGTCTGCCCATTTGGTCGGGGCCCTGGGCAGGTATTGGGCCCTCCGAGGCTCTCTGAAACGACTGCCATGATTAAGTGATTTTTGATAGGGGAATCTAGAGGACACTTAACCCTGCCAGAAACCCCGGTTATATGGTTACCACCCAGCATAGTAAATGGTTTCCAGGGTACAGGAAACCATTTGGCTTGTCACTCAGTGTAGAGATCATATGGCATCACTCTACATTGAGTGAGAGGATGATGGGCGCCCCCTCCTACCACTAACTTTTTAAGGCTCAAATATTCAAAATCGTGTTCCATGTTATTCTTCAGAACAGTCTGTTCGTTGGTGTGGAATGTGTTTTAAGTTAGGCAGACAAACAGATTGAAAGGTTCTCTATATGTCAACAAACGGTATGGTGTAAAGGTGGGGCGGAGGATGAAATGATGACACCACCTTATCATTTCATACACAAGTTTGACTTAATACAAAAGCTGTCTTCATATTGAATGGATTAAACTGGTTAACATGACAACAACTGTGTGAGAGTAATAGTACCAGAGTTCGCAGTACCAGTAAGCTGAACGCATCTGAAGACGAAGAAGGCTTAGGATTAGTGCCTGTGGGTTGTTTGGGCAGATCATCTCTTATTTTTGTTAAGGTATAGTCTTCCCTTATAATATGACTCGCAAGAGTTGATGTTACATCAGAGTCGCGTTTGTACAGCTGGATAAACAAGAACCAGTCCCCGAGAGACTATATTCCATTTCGTTACAGCCTGTATACCTGTCTGTTAAAGTAAAGGAAATATAAAAATTTATATCTCAAAAACGGATAATTGGTCATAAGTCGGCCATCATGCTTATTTTCAAAATTTTGAAAAGACGGGCATCAACCTCCTACACGGCCCTACAATCATACAAAATGTGAGATAATTCCAACGAATGGTTTCTGAGACAGCGTAGGCAAGGACGAACGGACGTACGAACTAACGGACGTACTGACGGACAGACAAAAGATTCCACTTGTTGAGAAACGATGTGGAGCAACAAAGGGTAAGCATGCCTTATTTTAGAGTCTGACTGGCTCCAGAATTGCATTTGAGTTCTTTCAGTTACGAGCTGGTATAATTACTAGTCCATGCGCCTCTGGTTCCTTCACACTGAAAAGGGAGGACGATTTCCTCCATCTGTTTATAACATCTAATCAGTCTTGTCCGTGTTAGATCCAATGTCGATGTTTAGTAAGGTAGGCAAATGTATACTAAACCTATTTGAGTTTACAAATGACTTTAATTTCAACTGAATATATACTTTACACAGTACACGACAACGGGGTTCGCCTGCGACTGATGCCACTGTTAACAAGTGATGGCTCACTATACCACGCAAAACAAAGCCTCTTATCCCATGGTCACAAATATATCCTGAAAAAAGACAGATCTACGCTGTGTTGTGTCATCCTGGTGGAGAGGTATTTCAAAATATTAAAATTTAGTGGAAGTGGCATGGCAGAAAGTGCATTTAATGGTGAATGGGAGTCGAGAGTGAGAGGCGAGCACTGAGTGGCGGTGAGGCGTGAAGGTGAAGGTGGAGGGTGGCCGAGGACACACTTCACCCACCACGCTAATGACCTGAGAGAGAGAGAGAGAGAGAGAGAGAGAGAGAGAGAGAATGTTATTTGTCCATACATAAAAGGAGCAGCTAGTTATACCGGCAGAGAGTTCGGACTCGAGTTATTGGACCTGGTTCGACTGCAGCCAAAAGTAGAAGTACACTCCTTTTATTTTCTTTCCCTTACTCTGTCTTCCTCCATACGCCTTTATTCCCCTTACCGCTCTAGCAGTAAAGGCATTAATGAAGGCTGGATCTAACTCCTTCAATACGGTGTTGTATATTTTCCTTTACTCTGTCTTCCTCCATACGCCTTTATTCCCCTTACCGCTCTAGCAGTAAAGGCATTAATGAAGGCTGGATCTAACTCCTTCAATACGGTGTTGTATATTTTCCTTTACTCTGTCTTCCTCCATACGCCTTTATTCCCCTTACCGTTCTAACCGTAAAGGGATTAATTAAATCATTCATCATCTAATCCAGTGTTGCCTCATGAGGCGCGTAGGATCCTGGGGTTCGGCAAGTTGGTCCTGACACTTAACATGAGAGTGACCAGCCACACTCATCCCTGAGTGGCATTACGTGAGCAACACATCCCGACTACCACTTGCATATAAACCTGCACTAGCACAATCAGATTGGAGAGTCTTAATTGCCCACAAAACCACCAGGCGGCATAATTTGATTATACAGTATGGTTACCACCCAGCGTTTCCTAGGGTACAATAAACCATTTGGCTTGTCACTCAGTGTAGAGTCACCCATAGACAGAAGGAGGAGGAAAGAATGAAAGAAGGACAGACAAGAAGAAGGATGGAAAGAAGGAAGGGAGAAAAGGGCAGGGACCCGAGAGAAGAACTACATCGAGTGAGTGGATAGTGAACTCCCCCACCAACAATCAATTTAAATTTTGATACAAAAACACACACACACACACACACACACACACACACACACACCGTTCGCTGGTGCAGTGGTAACGTTCCCGCTTGCCAACTGGTGGACGGGAGTTCGCGCCTCGCTCAGGTTGCAAAAAGTTTCACTGATGAAGTGGATGGTTACTGTCCCCCTTGAGCAAGGGGACGGGTGTGTTCGTGTGTGAAGGTCACAGCCTTGCCCTTAGATCGGACTATATGAGCTCTCAGCTCCCTTCTGGGAGGGTAAAAGCTGACCATCACGACCATCAAGTGATCCTGACCGACCCGGTGAATTACACACACCAGAGCACTCCCTCCGCACGCACCTTCACACGCACTTTTCAAAACCACACGCTAATAATACGCACACTCACATCTACTTTCCAATAACACAGTTACCTCGTTCTCAGACTTCCTATCCTCCTTCTCCTACAAATAACCACCACAGCCACCCAGGAACACAATCACACTAACATGTACTAACAACAAATAGGTCGGAGTGGAGAAAGTTGGCAGAGATCTGTGTCATGCAGTGGAAGGGTACTGGGTGGTGATGATGATGATGATGATGATGCATATAAAAGGCTGACGAAATGGTATTGAAATAGACTGCTATGCAGTAAAATAGTTGGGGTTGTGAAATGAAAGAGTTATTATTCCTGTCAATTTATCAAGGCTTTACTAATGGCTATAATGAATATGTGGTGGTCACTTTGTATAACAGGTTTATTGAAAGACAGAAGGACAGCCCGACAGATAAATGAACAGATAGATAGATGGTAATAGAGACGAGTCTGATATGTAAACGGGTATATGCATAGATGCAAAGACAAATAGACAGACCGATAGAATGAAAAAATAAAAAGTACATAAAAAACGACATCGACGAAGGCGGGTGGAGATTTATACTGAAAACACAACACATACAGACAGACAGGTGGATGGACAGTGAGTCAGATGAATAGTGAAAGAGAAAGAATAACAGTTTGATTGATAAGATGCCAGACTAATAATCTGGTTAGTAAACTGATGAACTACATGAAGTGATATACAGAAAGACAGATGGACAGATTTTCCTTACATACGACGGACAGAAGCCACAGCAGCCAACACTGGTAGATAACTGACACTGTGTACTGAGCACCCGCCAGCAAACCCAGATTTACCAAGGTGTTTCTATTTTGTGTTTCATGCTATTTTTTTTTTTTTTTTTAACTTGTGTTCTTTGTTTATGTTTCACTATTTCAGGCCCCTAGACGGAGGGGGGGGAGATGGAGTCGAGAGGTTGGGAAACTCCTCCCTCCCCCACCTGTCGAAACGTTCACTTTTGTCACGGTCTGTTTGTTGATATCGTTGCTAAAAAAGTCACTCTCGGTTGTTCAAAGTTTTGTGCTGCTTCTCAGTGTCGCTTATGCACACACCCAGACCTCTATAGCAAGAATGGAGCAGGCATTTGACCTGGATGCTGCTGTGTAAGTCCAGATGCAGACCCCCCCCCCCCTTCGAAGAGTTTGGCTTCAGGCCTGCACACACACATACACAATGTACAGTCATGCACAAACATACATGCACACCCTTACACATTTTCACACACATACACAGATTCACACACATTCACACTTAAACACACACGCACATACACATATACACATACACACTCAAACAAACAAACAAACAACAATACCCTCCACACGCACCATACACACATTTCAAAAACTCACTAACATCGCGCTCACTTACATCTACTTTCCGATAATACAGTTACCTCGTTCTCAGATTTCCTCTCCTCTTTGTGCAATAAATAACCATCACAGCAACCCGGGAGAAAGTTGGCAGAGATCTGTCACGGAATGAAAGAATAGTTGTGATGATTATGATGATGATGATGATGGCATATAATAACAGGGTGACGAAATGGGTGAGAAATAGACAGCTAGGCAGGCAGACAGGTAGAAACCACTACAGCAAATACAATTAGATAACTGGGTCTGGACAGTGAGGCCCGGGATCGATCCAGTATACGGGTTGGGTTTCTTTTACCTACTTCAAGTTACAGGTCATCACCTTGGCCCTTTTTTTTTTTTTTTTATCGTTTGAATTCAGATAATTTCTCTCTCTCTCTCTCTCTCTCTCTCTCCTTCCACCAAGCTGTTTCCATACTCAGTCTGTCTCTCATTTTCTCCATCCTATATATTCTGTAATTACCAGGTGTACTTTTAACAGTGTCAGCGTCCTGTGATATGCTCTCAGCTGAATAAAATCGCCTGGCATTAGGTGGAATGGAATACTAGAACTTCACCGTAATAAAGAGGGTTAATGGCGACAGTATTAAAATCTCTCTGGCTAAGATCGCATAACAAACAAACAAAAACAGGTGCAACTGTTGCTACAAATGCCACAATACAGCATTTACATGATCTAGGTATCGATTTAAACTCCTGTAAGTGAAAGAACGCGCAAAGTTATGGTTCTCCAAGAGCCAGTTTGTAATGCACATCATCACTATCATCGACCTCAGCATGACTGGATTAGCTAATTAATAGATTTTTTTTTTTTTCGGTAGGTAACGATGAGGGGACTTATACCATGGATTCTCATCTATATAGCAAGGGGATCAGCCCACTTAGATCCTCAGCATACTGTATAATAAGGCAAGGATGCCTCATTTTCCCAACTGCCTTGACAGCAATCGTGAAAGATATCATGAGTACTGAAATTAGTTTGGACATCTTATATGAATTACCGGAATTGTTGGAAAACCTTGCCAAGCCACTGAGGACACTGGAAGCTATGATAAGAAGTTCTGTTACAGCTCATAACACAAAGGAAGTGACTGAATTCATGAAGTTGGCAAAATGGAAATTAGATCAAGCAAAAGCTACCATGCTCATCATGATCCAAGATATCCCATCTCGTGGAACGGAGGCACTTAGCGACATGAACATCACACATACACGTGAGAGGCGCGGTTTGTTCGACCTGGGTGGTGCAATTCTAGGGAATATTTTTGGACTGGCTACGGAAAAAGATATTCAAAAAATAAACAACTACTTTAATAAGATAGCTCAGGGAGTAACATATAATCAGAAGCTAGTTGACAGTCAGAATACAACAATGATGACGATTGTGAAAAATCTCAGAAAGGCAGAAAGGATAAGTCACCAGAGTGTGGACAAAATAAATGCAATGGAAGGAAACATGACACTTTTTCAACACTTCTCAGTAATCACAGAACATAATGAAATAATAATACTCTAGTTAGACAACACTAGAGCTCCTTATCAAGCTTTGATGAAAGGTATTGCTAATGCTGGTAATGCCAAGATCGCCATTAAGTTACTTCCAATTCACGATCTACGTCAAATAATCAGTTAAGGGACACATAAACATGGTTTGAAGCCTTTGTTTCAGGACAGGAATCTCATGCTATATTATCCATACTTACAAGCGACTCTAACACCAACATTAGTAACAGTTCATGTACCATTCATAACAGATAATCTGTCCACAGTCTATCAAATCAAGCCTTTTCCTTCTAAGAACAATGACACCTTGGTCATTATCAACATCAGCACCAACAGCGAACTCATCATGGTCTCCAGGAAACAGGACACTGTCACTTTCGCTAGTTAATCGACAATTGAATGAAAGTGTTGTACATCCTTAAATGCTGTTCACCTTTGTTCTGCGTACATTTTCACGTTTCAGCCAACTGGAACAGTCCCTTGTGAAATGGCCATCACAAGAAGTCATGACATTCATCAGCACTGCAGCTTCACATTTGCTCCAGATAAACTCACCCACCAACAGCGTGTCGGGCATTCACAATTTTTCTATTTCACTCATAACACTTCAGCATCAGGATTATACAATGCACATTACTATTGTGCTGTACTTGCACCATCTTTGTCCACCTTAACTACAAACAATCACCATGCCATCCTTAATCACACACACAAATACTTCCAACCACTGCCTGAGATGTATTTAAACATGGGCACAAATATTAAGCTGACTTCACCTAAGTTTGAAATTATGCAATTAGTCGATCAAACAATGAAGTCTTGGGAAGAAATGAGTATAAGTATGTTCAATCCATATTATGTGTATAACACAGCTCCAGTTGTCTTTATAATCTTCTCCATTGTATTTAGTATATTATTATTGGCTATGCACAGAATGCATGCAAGGATTGCAAACTTGGAGTCAGTATTTACGGGAGGAAGAGTAAACATTCAAGTGAAACCCCCTGAGTGAAATGTGTATAATATGTAAATATTGTTAATTATAAATACAAAGAAAAAAATAAAAATGAAGGAAAATTATGGGGTAACATATTATATAACATTAATCTAATCATGCATGAATGATAAACTGATATACATGTATCCATTTCATATAACAATACATATATATATATATATATATATATATATATATATATATATATATATATATATATATATATATATATATATATATATATAGAATAGGTACATTACATATAGCTGATTCTTACCATAGTCTTGGCATGGTACTACCATTATATTACCATTGCATAAATATATGCGTATGTCTGTTGTACATACACATTTGTATCAATATATTACAATATGTTATACAATATTGTACGGTATATTCAGTTTTACTACAACGTATTTATTCATTACATATATTATACATACAATACTTGAGGTAGGTGGAGGCGCTCACCATCCACTCACTGGATGTAGTGCTGCTGTCGGGTGTCTGCCCTTTCCTCTCCTCCATCCTTCTGTCCTTTCATCCTCTTCTGTCTTCCTTCCTTCATTCTTTCCTCTTCCTTCTGCCTGTGGGTGACTCTACACAGAGTGATACGGCAAATGGATTCTTGTACACCACGAAACCATTTACTACGCTTGGTGGTGACCATATAACCAGATTTTGGCACCTGGTGGTTTAGCGGGTAATTACGGAGCTCCAATCGGATTGAGCCAGTGAAGGTTTATATCCAAGGGGTGTTTGGGGTTTATTGCTCACGTAATGTCACTCAGGGATGAGTGAGGCTGGTCACTCTCATGTTAAATGTCAGGACCATCTTGCCTAGCCCCGGGCTCCTACGCTTCTCATGGTGTAACGTAGGACTGGATGATGGATGGATGGATATATTACTACTATGTGTTATGTTTCTACAATATTATTGTGTCTCTACAATATTGTGATGTATTAACAGTTTATGACAGAATATGTAATTTCTCTACATGCTGTGGTAGGTATGCCAGCTAGGCATGACCGAGCGACATCAGGACACTAAAATATCATAACAACATTACATAATAGCTAATGATGTATATAATGTTAATATGTAATAGAGAGCATAGAAGAAAGGTGTGCCTAAGCAAGAGGGCTAGAGGAAATAACGCTGCACATGATGTAGTTAGGAATTTCACACACAGCACAGTGTGATGCCTGATGGAAACTCCCCAGGCTTGGAAAGTTCCACACACACACGTGCCCGTTCGCATGACACAACCTGTCATATACAGGGAAAGTGGGACAGACAGGGCAGAAGGGGTTAGCAGAGAGAGAGAGAGAGAGAGAGAGAGAGAGTGGGGAGAGGCAGGAACAGCGCGCGTGGATTTAGCAAGCATAAAACCGCTCTCGCCTCAGTACTGCTCTTGTGAGATACTCCTTCTGAAGAAATAAACTGCAGTCAAACCCCACACTCATCTTTATCTTTGTCCTGCCTTGCACGACAAGCACAATGAACGTTATCTCCTTAAAATCCCTACAATCTAACACACTTTTGGAAAAGTTCGGCGACGGCTTCGATATTATATATATTGTAATTTTAATGTCCAATTACTGTGGAGATGATATCACTGATTTTGGCTGTTGCAGTCTCCTCATGGTCTGTGATCCCAAAGCTTGAAGCTCAAGAGCTGATTTTGTCTTTCCAAATTAATATCCATATCAGCAATTTCTCCTTTGTTGCCTACCACATATGTGTGTGTGAAGGGATGTGTCAGTGTCAGAGTAAATGTAAGCTTGTCCTCATCTCTACAACATATGCATTGGTGAAGGGGATGTGTCATTGTCAGGGAGAACGCTAGCCTGACCACATCTGTCACAGATGCATGGGTTGAGGAGATGTGTCAGTGCCAAAGCAAAAGCTAGCCTGGCCATATCTCTGCTACATATGCGTGGGTTGACGGAATGTCTCATAGTCAAGCCACATCTCTACCACATATGCGTGGTGTTATGGGGGTATATATTACGGTGCACTCTATACCCTTAATTAATCACGAAAAGGGATAAGGTAAAGCTCACAAGAAAAGTTACTTTACTTTACACTATAACATACAAGCACCAAAGAAGAAACCAAGATTCATTTTACAAAGGGGAATTCACACAGGCTTCAGAATAGAAATATAAAATGAGTTATTTCTTATCAAACCAGATTACAATCAGTGGAGGCTATGTACGCACAGAGCGCGAGAAAGTAGGAGAACTCATTGATGATATAATCCAGATATAAATCACACACTGGTGTTTAATGGAGTAGTGAACCAAAAATGGGAAATGGTGCACAAACAGTGTGTATTGTAATTAAAGTAACGTGTTTAGTAATGTGTGAAAATATGTGGAAAAGTGCAGCAAAAAGTGACAAAAAGTGTAACGTGACAAAGGGTGACAAAATGTGACCAAATGTGTGACCAAAAAAGTGACAAAAAAGTGTGTGTCTCACATGGTCCTCGAGCTTATAAAGTAGACTTACTCCGCCTCTCCCAGCTAACTAGCCACTAGGCTGTCTTAAGAGTAATCTTCAGTCATACACAAAGAATGGAGGCACCTGCTACCAATAGGGGCCTTACACATCTCACACATAACCATTAGCATGCCGTCAAGAAAGCCAAGAAAGCATTTTTTAGACTCCTATTGGCAAGTACTCTCATTTTCCCCTTCCAACACTATAAGTCACACCCACTTATGGTCAAAGACAAAAGGGTCTCTGCGTGATTTCTGGGAAAAACAACAAGGGTTATCTGCCCAGAAGCAGAGAAACTGACCGCCAAGCAATACAGCAGATAGGGTTTTACCCTTACAGGCAGCAAAACTGATAACACAAAAGATTTATCGTTCTTGATGGCTCGCTTATCTCCTTACATTATCTTGTCAACTTATATTTCACCAATTCACTACTAGGGTAACGACATCAGTGACACATCCCTACCTGAGAGAAGCAATTTCCTAAGGGGAAATTTCAAGATACTGTACAATTTTAAGTTCTGGACAGGTAATCTGCTAAAACATTAGTAACACCATTATATGGCGCACATCAAGGGAATATTCCTGAAAAAATTGGGCCAGCGGGTCAGTCTTTTTTTTTTTTTTTTTTAATGTGTCTAACTCTGAGCATAGGCTTCACAGCCTGCTCCCAAGGCCATGCTAGGACTGTCTCATACAGGACTGGTGTATTGATATTAGTGGGGGTGTTTTTACGACATGAGGCGGATCTTCTGGTAGATCAGTAAAGTATGTTTTTATTAAATTCAAATCCTTAAACTGTTCCCTGCCCAAGTGGGGATTTGAATCTGGGTCTGGTAGGACTGCAAGCCACCTCTCTACCGACTGAGCCACCAATCTAAGATTTTGGTCAATAAATGGGGACAAAAATTTCGGAGGGTGGTGATCAGTGTACACTACCACATCACCTGACCCTGGACCAACATAAACAGAATAGTGTTGAAAGGCCGGTATGATTGCAAGGAGTTCTTTCTCAATAGTTGAATAATTTCCCTGGGTCTTATTGAGTTTTTTGCTAGAATAGCACACAGGCATCTCAGAGCCTTGATCATTATCCTGAAGCAAAACTGCGCCAGCCCCTAGGCCACTGGCATTAACAGCTAATTTAAAGGGTTTATCAAAATTTGGAGTTTGAAGCACTGGGTGACTTGATAGGATAGCTTTGACTTTAGAATAGGCATCCTCACATTCTGACATCCACTCATACTTGACTCCTTTTCTTAACAAACCAGTGAGGGGAGCTACAAGGTCAGAGAAGTTCAAGACAAAACGTCTGTAGTACCCTACCATACCCAAGAATCGTTGCAACTCTCTTTAACTTTGGGGTTGGGTGGAATTGACTATGGCCTGAACTTTAACAACAGGTGGACTCACTTGGCGTAATCCGACCACATAACCTAGGTACTACACTCGAGCCCTTACAAATTCACATTTAGTTAAATTAAGCACTAAATTTGTAGAGGACAGTCTCTGCAGCAAGGAATCTAGTTGGCTCAAGTGTTGTTCCCAGGTGTCACTAAAAATAACATCATCAAAGTAAGTCTTACAACCTTCTACAAATGTGGTCAGATCATTGATCAGCCTTTGGAAGGTGGCAGGAGCATTCTTCATACCATAGGGCATGACCTTACATTTATAAGTATTGCCACTGACCACAAAACAGGAAATTTCTCGGGCCCTTTCTGTGAGTGAGACTTGCCAATATACCTTCATCAAATCTAATTTTGTAATAAACTTAGCACTGCCTATCGTGTTCACACAATCATCGTAGGAAGTGGGTAGGTATCCGTCTTGGTAAGGGAGTTGACTTCACGATAATCAATGCAAAACCAGGTTTTGGAACCAATATGACCAGGGAGCACCATTCACTTTGACATGATTCAATTAGCCTCTGCTGCAATATGTAGTTCAGTTCCTCTTGAATGATGGTCTGCTTCTGAGGACTAGCCCGGTAGTGTGACTGCTTTACAGGGCTGGCGTCTCCAATATCCACGTCATGCTGTGCCACTTCCGTCCATCCTGTAGTGTCCCGGAAGACATCAGGGAACTTCCTGAGAAGGGCAGCAAGTTAGGCAGACTGCTCTGCAGTCAAATGGGAGAGTTTATCAGTTAATGTACTCCAAGCACCATGGTTTTCTCTCCAACTGGTCGTCTGGTCCAAAGTGAAAGGGTAGCCCTCATCCTCAACCAACTCGACAGCCGACACCATGCATGCAGCTCTAGAGGGGTCCACGTCTCGCCTGTGGTACTCCTTCAACATATTTACATGGCACAATCTTCGTTCCTTCCTCCGGTCTGGGTTAAAATGACATAATTTACTTCGCCTACCCTCTTCTCCACTACATAAGGGCCTGCAAAATTTGTCTGCTGAGGATGACCATGAATGGGAAGCAAGATAAGAACTTAATCGCCTGGGTGAAACACTCTGTACCTAACTTTCTTAGAGTGGTCATACCATTTCTTCATCTTCTCCTGAGAGGACTCCAAGTGTGCCCTGGCTACTTCCATAATATAGGCCAGTTATTCTTTAAATTTTGACACGTACTCCAGCAAGTTAATTTGGTCATCATCCTTGACCCATTGTTCTTTGAAGAGTTTAAGAGGACCTCTTACTTCAAGGCCAAAGATTAACTGAAATGGGGATTAGCCCAAGGGCTCGCTCAGTGCCTCTCTGGTTGCAAAAAGTAGGAAAGGCAAACACTGGTCCCATTCCGTTTCATCTCCACAAAACTTTTGAAGCATACACTTCAAAGTTTGGTGATACATCTCTAATGCACCCTGGCTCTGAGGATGATATGCTGAGGAAGTGATCTGGGAGATTCCTGACTCCTTTAGGATTTGTCTGAACAGTTTGGCATTAATATTACTACCTTGATCTGACTGAACTTCCTTAGAGAGGCCAAAACAGGTAAAGAAGGTCGGTATCTCTTTTACAATCAATTTAGCTGAAATATCTCTCAAGGGAATGGCTTTGGGATATCTGTTGGCCATGTCTAACATTGTGAGGATGTACTGATGGCCTGAGGGGGTTTTAGCCAAAAAGCCAACAATTTCCACAAGGACCCTAGTGAATGGAGCCTCAAACACAGGTAGAGGAATCAAAGGAGCTGCAGGGATGGGCTTATTGCTCTTACAGACTAGCTGACAGGTGTGACATGACCTACAGAACCGGGAGACATCTCGACGGATTCCAGGCCAGTAAAAATGCTGCCAGATGCGGGAGAGAGTCTTCCTCACCCCTAACTGACCTGCTAAAGAAGAGTCATGAGCAACGGACATAATTTTTTGCCTGTAGGGTCTTGGAACCACCACCTGGTGCACAGTCTCCCACCCGCTATCATGAGCAACACTAGGAGGTCGCCGTCTTCGCATTAACACGTTGTTTGGACTTATATAATAACTTTCTGTCAATTCAGACTCACATTCATCTTCCCTAACTGCTGACCCAATTAAGGTGGCAATCTCTGGATCAGAACTTTGCATATCAGCTAACTTTGCATTTACATCAGTCTAGGGAGAATCATCAACCTCTGAGTCATCTAACTGGGCGAAAAAGGTATCACCAAGCTCAAAATCATCGTCGGCATTGCCAGTGCCATAACTGTCAACATTCTTATGGCTGACCTTTGCCATCATAGCTCTAGTTACTGCACATGCGGGAAACAATTTAGGACATACAACTTACAACTCTGTAGACCTATCCTCACTCACGGGAGTTTTTGACACGCAGGGAACAACACTTATTTGTCCTCCTGCCAAGTCATTACCCAAAAGAAAACTGACCCCTGATACAGGCAAGACCAACATGCACTGAACCAGTAACTAACTCTGACTGGAGCTTCACCTCAACTAGGGCAACAGATACAAACTCAGCTATACCCTGCAACAAGGCATTCATTAGGGTCAGCTACTGTACATCAACAATCCCCTTCAACATTAGTGACTGTGAAGCTCCTGTGTCTCTAAGTATAGTGACTTCCTGACCATCTTTTCCATCAAGTGAAACTAACCCCTTAGTTATGAAGTTAGCAAATAAATGATCTGGGGAGGAGTCACTTTGTGTACTGCTTGGGGGAGGACACTCTGATGAAGTCTTATTAACACTCTCACCTGAACCTGACAACTGCACTGCTCAAGTCTTACTAGTGTCTAACAGTGGCTCTACAGGAGTCTATCTACCCACCACTGACAGCTCCACCCTGGCCTTATCAACAATATACACCTGCTGGGTTGTGTCTGACTACCGCTAACAATATCTGTGGTTGGGTGCTCTCTGTTGGTGTCAAAAGATCCCCAAGAGTTTACCAAAGGACTGTAGTAGGTTTCACATTGGAACTTTTCCCTCGTTTCTTCCAGCACCAATCCTCCAAGTGCCCCGTTTTCTGGCAATACTGGCAAAACCTGACAGTTTTTCTTGACCCCTCTGGCAACACTGTCCTCACTTACTTTCGTGGAACTAACATGCTCTGGGGTTGCAGTGTTCCCACTAGTGTCACTTGACATTAACTTGCCTTTACCAGAAGAAGGGTTCACAAAAACTGGGTGGTTCACTCTCCTACCCTTAAAAATGACTGAGGCTTACGTTCATGTTAATGAATTATACTGTATAACCTGCTACAACGTAACCTCAGCTAGGGTATCTAAATCTTTCTCTATTAGGTGTGTAGCAACATCCCTATCTATGTTACCAGTGAAGTTTTCCAAGATCATTAATCCTCTCAGTTTAATCAACTTTCCACGAACGTAACCATTGATCAAATAAGTCTGTGAGTACTCAAGCATACTCCACATGAGTCTGATCTTTATGTTTAAAGGTAGATCTAAATTTAAGCCTATATGCCTCTGGCACGAGATCATATGCTTTTAGAATGGTCTCGTTTAAACATTCATAGTTAGCAGTTTGATCAACTGATAAAGAAATATAAGCCTTTGAGCCTTTCCTTTCAAAACACTCTGCACCAGTGCAGCCTTTTGGCCACGAGAGACGACCTGCCACCTTTTCAAACATACTGAAGTACTTAGTGACGTCTTGCTCATTAAAGGGAGGTACTAGCTTAATGTTCCTAGCAACATCAAAATATTCCCTGGCAGATGAACTACTGCATGCTAGAGGTGAACTATCAGAGTACTCCAGTGTGATTTCATGATCCATTTATTTTTGTCTCACTTGAGCTTGTAATTATAACTCTCTCATTTGAGCATTCGATTCTGTTTCTCTCATTTTAGCATTCCATTCTTGTTCTCTCATTATGGCTTGCACTTCTAGTTCTCTCAGCTTAATTCTGTCTATCTAAAATTGCAGTTTGTCACCAGTATCATGAGCAGAAAAATCACTGGGGCCAGGTATCTCCGACGCCAAAATCTCAGGGTCAACACCTTGTGCAGTATCAGATGACTCAGAACTAGCTATGGAGGACTCACTTTGCTCAAACATGGTGTCAAATATTCGATCAAGTAACACAGTCTTAGTGACTGAGGCAGAAAATCTCAAATGTAAGGCCTGGGCAAGCAATTTGAGCTCGTGTTTTTGAGTGTTTTCACTCTGGTTGGGGAAGGCTTGAATTCCAAAAATCACTATCACATCACTATCACTCATTAGGGCCATGATTACTGATTATAGTTAAGTAGGCAAGAGTAAGCACTGTGCATGTGGCCAAGGTTGCCAATATTATGTCACAGAGCTATCGTGGCAGGAGGTCGCCAAATTGTTATGGGGTATATATTACGATGCACTCTTAGTCCTTAATTAAGCACCAAAAGGAATAAGGTAAAGCTCACAAGAAAACTAACTTACTTTACACTATAACATACACACACCAAAGAAGAAACCAGGATTTGTTTTACAAAGGGGAATTCACATAGGCCTCAGAATACAAATATAAAAAGAATTATTTCTTACCTAACTAGATTACAATCAGTGGAGGCTACGTACTCACAGAGCGCGAGGAATTAGGAGAACTCGTCGATGATATGATCTAGACATAAATCGCACACTAGTGTTTAATGGAGTAGTGAACCAAAAATAGGAAATGGTGCACAAACAGTGTGTATTGTAATCAAAGTAACGTATTTAGTAATGTGTGAAAGTGTGTGGAAATGTGCTGCAAAGTGTGACAAAAAGTGTAACATGACAAAAGACGACAAAATGTGTCAAAATGTGTGACCAAAAAGTGACAAAAAAGTGTGTCTCTCACATGGTCCTCGAGCTTATAAAGTAGACTTACTCCGCCTCTCCCGGCTAACTAGCCACTAGGCTGTCTTATGCCATACACAAAGAATGGAGGCACCTGCTACCAATGGGGGCCTTACACATCTCACACAGAACCATTAACATGCCGTCAAGAAAGTCCAGAAAGCATTTTTTAGGCTCCTTTTGGCAAATACTGTAGCACCAGTCGAGCAAGACTCCAA
This sequence comes from Coenobita brevimanus, assembly GCF_032717465.1. Taxonomy (NCBI): domain Eukaryota; kingdom Metazoa; phylum Arthropoda; class Malacostraca; order Decapoda; family Coenobitidae; genus Coenobita; species Coenobita brevimanus. Next base: position 13,184,578 of record NC_136980.1, on the reverse strand, counting down.
AGGTGGATGGAAAGCTGATGACAGGGATAGCTAGAGCTCCCGTTTCATCAGCCCTCGGGACTAGTTCCCGAACATTCCCCTTTGCTGAACTTTTTCAGTGTCTCAGTAACACAGAGAGTAGGCCAGCATGCTCTCCAATACAAGTTTCTCTAACTGTCGACACCAAACTACATGCACAGCACACACTACACTTCATTTTCCAAAATAAAAAAAAATCATGGCTGCAAAATACATAGCCTCGGAGTCCCCGGGGGGAGGGGGAGACCATAAATGCCCCCACCCTCCGCCCCTTTCCCGGTGACGACTCGAGCTGCTTGGAACCACTGTCTGACTCACTTCTTCATTTTTGCAACATTCGTGGCCTTTCCTCCAACTTTTGCTTTGTTGAGCACCACCTTTCCTCCTCTAAACCTCACTTTCTTTTCCTAACTGAGACTCAGCTGTCTGAGGCAACTGACAGCAAACCCTTTTCTGTATCCTCCTACTTTCTCTATACTCATTTCAAAGCCAAAGGTGGCTGTTGTGTATATATACGCAACGACTTATCTTGCTCTCGTGTTCCTGAACTCGACTCTTCTGAATTCTCTACACTCTGGCTTCGGCTTTCCTGCCATTCTCTGACTAAATATATCTGTGCTGTTTACTTATCTCCTAATTCTACTGACTATCAAAAATTCTTCGACTATCTTACTTCAATGATGAAACACATTCTATCCATTTCTCCTTTCTCTGAAATCTCCATTCTAGGAGATTTCAATGTTCACCATCACCTTTGGCTCTCCTCTCCTTTCACTGACCCACCTGGTGAACAAGCCTAGACCTTTTCTATCCTTAATGACCTAGAGCAGCTTGTACAGCACTCTACCCGTATCCCCGACCGTTCCAACATGCTTGACCTCTTCCTAACAACTAATCCTTCGGCTTACACTGTTAATCTTTTCTCTCCGTTGGGCTCCTCCGATCACAACCTTATCACCTTAACCTGTCCTATCATTCTGGTACGCCCTGTGGACCCTTCAAAGAAACGTCGTCTGTGGCACTTTGGAGCTGTGCATTGGGAGGCCCTCAGGCAGTACTTCTTTGATTTTCCCTGGAATGATTATTGCTTCCATGGCCGGGAGCCATCTGAGTGTGCATTGCACATTACGGAGGATATTTTCTTAGGCATGGAAGCATACATTCCTTTCTCATATCCTTTGACTAACGCAAGAAAGCCTTGGTTTAATCACGCTTGTTCTAATGCTGTCCACAACAAGGAGAGGGCCTATAAAAGGTACCAGTGCCAACCCACCCCCGAATCACATCTTTTTTATGTTTCTGCCCGGAATCGTGCTAAGTCTGTTCTTCGCTTTGCTAAAAATAATTTCATCCGTGCTAAATGCTCTCAACTCTCCCACTCGAATTCTTCCTGTTCCTTCTGGCACCTTGCCAAAAACCTTTCTAACAACTTTACCTCATCATTCTTCCCTCCTTTTTTCTACTCTGATGGCTCTGTAGCTAATTCTTCTACTGATAAAGCAGATCTCTTCGCTCAGACATTCTCTTGCAATTCCACCTTAGACGATTCCGGTGCTGTTCCTCCATCACTTCCCCCCCTCTGACTTCCTCATGGCTGACATTAAAATTTCTTCAGCTGATGTATTTTCTGCCATCATAGGCCTCAGTACTAACAAGGCATATGGGCTTGATGGAGTCTCTCATGTTGTTCTCAAGAAGTGTGCTTCTGTGCTTACACCCTGCCTAGGTAAACTCTTTAGCCCCTGTCTTTCAACTTGTACCTTTCCTTCTTGCTGGAAGTTTGCTCTCATTCAGCCGGTCCCAAAGAAGGGTAACCATTCCCAGCCCTCTAACTAACGTCCAATTGCTTTAACATCCTGTATCTCAAAAGTTTGCAAGTCAATTCCTAATAGAAAAATTTTAAAGTATATTTCCTATCACAACCTTCTTTCTGATCGTCAGTATGGGTTCCGTCAGGGATTTGCAATCTTCACACCTACCTTTCAGACTCCTGGTCATCCTCCTTTCGGGACTTTGGCGAAAGCTTTGCCATTGCACTTGACATCTCAAAGGCTTTCGATCGAGCATGGCATAAATCTTTTATTTTCAAAGTGCCCTCTTACGGTTTCTATCCTTCTATATGTGCCTTCATCTCTAGCTTCCTTTGTGGACGTTCTATAGCCGCTGTTGTAGACGGCCATCGTTCTTCTCCTAGATCTATCAACAGTGGTGTTCCTCAGGGCTCTGTCCTATCATCAACTCTCTTCCTTTTATTCATCAATGGCCTTTTAAGCTGTACCTCTAACCCTATCTACTCATATGCTGATGACTCCACCCTTCACCTTTCCATTCGGTTCCCGCAACGTCCATCTCAACAGTTACTTCAACAAACAAGGGATGAGGCTATGGCACACCTAATGTCTGACTTGGCTAGTATATCTGATTGGGGTAAAAATAATCTTGTTGTTTTTAATGCATCAAAGACTCAGTTCTTACACCTATCAACCCGACAAAATCTTCCACAGGAGTACCCACTAATGTTTAATAATATTCAGCTTAATCCTGCATCATCCTTGAACATGCTTGGGGTTTCATTTACTCGGGACTTATCTTGGAAAGTCCATATTACATCTCTTGTAAAATCTGCTTCCAAGAGATTAGGTGTGCTAGCCAACTCCGTTCCTTTCTTACCCCTGCACAATTGTTGACTCTATACACGGGTTTTATCCTCCCCTGTGTGGAGTACAACTCTCATGTGTGGGGAAGTTCCCCACATACAGCTCTTCTCAATAGGGTGGAGTCAAAGGCTTTTCGTCTCATTAACTTTCCTCCTCTTACTGACTCCCTTCAACCTCTGTCTCTTCGCCTCACTGTTGCATCTTTATCTCTTTTCTATCTCTACTTCAATGGTCACTGCTCCTCTGAACTGTGTGCATGCATCCCTCAACCTCTAATTTGGGTGCGTAGCACCCGTCTAGCAGCAAACTCTCATTCCTTTTCTGTCCAACTCTCTAATGCAAGCGTTAACCGTTACTCCCAGTCCTTCATTTATGCAACAGGTCAACTCTGAATCTGTCTTCCTCTGTCTGTATTTCCTACTTCCTATAATCTCTAGTCTTTCAAACGCAGTGTGTCCAGGCATCTCGAAATGATCAGATCTTGAATTTGGCTTTCTCTCGTATTTTGTTTTTCTTTTGGAAGGAACAGTTATTGCGGGCTCGTGGCCTTTGGCTCCTTCTTTCTTGCTTAAAAAAAAAAGAAAAATGCTCCTCCCACACTATAGGTCATACCCACCTATGGTCAGGGACAAAAGGGTCTCTGCGCAATTTCTGGGAAAAACAACAAGCGTTATCTGCCCAGAAGCAGAAGAACTGAACGCTAAGCAACACAGCGAAGATAGGGTTATACCATTACAGGCGGCAAAACTGATAACACAAAAGAATTACTGTTCTTGACATTATCTTCTCAACTTTTATTTCACCCATTCACTACTGGGATATCTACGCCAGTGGCAATGGGTGAAGGGACATGTCAGGGCTAAATCACGTGCTAATCTGGCCATATCTCTGCCACATATGCACAGATGAGGGAAAGTGATAGTGACTGGTGACATCTCTGTCACATACAAGTTCATGGGTTACCGTAGTAATGCACATACGAATTTCAGAAGGCTTAAGCTCAAAAGGACAGAGGACATACTCATGTGCTGATTCAGTTTGCCCCATGTCCTACTTTTGGTGGCAGTAGGCACAGTAGGTTGCCCGTGAGTGAGCGTTTATGCATGCACACACACACACACCAGGCACGGATTCTGGATAGGGAGGGGTATGAGGGGCGTATGCCTCCGTATTTTCGGCAGACCAATGAGCGTTTATAATAAATGAACAATGACACTAAATTTTTAGTATTTTCTTACATAAATGCTTTCATGGAGTTTTTATTCGATGAAAAAAGGGATTTGGTGATAAACTGTGGAGGGTTTGACAATGAGTTACCAACAGTTTATATTTGCAAATCCATAAGTAATCATGCCACCGTTTTTCAGAGTGTTACATCCAGCTCTAACCAGCCTCCCCCTTCATATCCACTCATCCAACCTCCGACACCCAGACATAGGCCTCCCCCTTCCCCCCCACACAATATCCACGCATAAGTTTCTTTGCAGTAGTATGATGCTTTTCACTGCTGCTCAGTTTTCGTTGCTTTCTGCATCTGAAACCCCATCCTCTGGTTAGTGGAGGTTGGACCCATATGTTCGTTGCACATGTATTAAGACTTCACACCCGCAAGTACGATGACGCCTAATTATTTTGTTTGCTCATTATTAATATGGTTTTAATGGTAGACTTATTATTGGTGTGTTCGATAACAGTACTGAATAAACTCTTGCTATCTTGAGGTCATTCGCAATTTATATGATTGCCTGGTGGTAGTCAGATAAGTATTATCACGTAATCATGATGAAGGGGACATTGTTGTTTTGTGAAACGTTTATGTCAAACGTATGATACTGGATGTCGGTTAGGGCAACCTTGGGTATTGAGCCCATGACCTGTTCTCTGTATAGTTATTGTTGTATTAAAAACCACAAACACTGACACTTGTCGTCATTAAAATAAGTGGTGTCTATAACTTCTCATCTACCAATTGAATCGTAGAACATGTGGTAACGACTTACTGTATAACGAAAAATGACTTCACATTTTTTTTTTCCAAAAATATTTCTACTCAGTGGTGATGGAAGGTTACCTTGTTAGACTTTTCTATCATATTGTACTACCACCCATTATGATGAAAAGATTCTTAGACTGTGGTGCATGAAATACGCCGAGAAAGCCTCCCTGTCAATCCAAGTTGGTAACGTGACAATAAATATTTGTTCGTAACGTCAAAGGTTAGGCTACGGGATGAAAGTTATATAAATCACTGCAACGGAATGCTTTGAACTGTGTGGGGAATGGTTGGAAATCACTGGCAGATACATCGTAATTGTTTCTGTGCATCCACTCATGTTTTATTGTGAATAATAGATGCTGCATTATGAAAGTGTGCAACATTAGATTATCTACTGAGGTCAAAGGATTTACCGCATACACTAAGATGCGATGATTTAACTTACAAAACAATATTATGAAGAGCATTTTCGCACACGGCAGAGTGACAGTAGTTCATCAGGAAGTGAAACAAATTCAAATCGGGGTTGACTCAGGCACGGTGTCTCAAAGTCCAACTCGAATCACTTGAAGTCGTAAAGATTCCAGTGTTACCACAAGAAACGCGGAGGGGTTGGCTAGCGAGGTACCATTTCTTTCATGAGTGACTGTACTTTACCTCCCATTACTTCGCATTATTGGACAATGTTTACGACGGAGTTTTGTACAGTATTAGCAGCCATATTACCACAGAGGCCAACATTTTGTCCACCTCTCCCCCCTTTCTCTCTCCCTCTCTCTCTCTCTCTCTCTCTCTCACACACACACACACACACACACACACACACACACACACACACACACATTATGGTGCTAGATCACTCCACTAATCCAAAGTTCATGCTGCACCCTCCTCCCTCTTTATGTACACACACACAGACAAGCGCACGCACGCATAAGCGCTAACGAACACACACACACACACACACAGATTGGCCTTGTGACAATGTGAGGCTGTCAGTGCGGTAGGACAGCGTGAGTGTGGCCAGTGGTAATGACAGCGTCAGCAGACACCACCATCACCACACCGTCATGCACCCTCGCAGGCAGAATCGCTCTCGTCACAGGTAACATTGTATGCACTTTATCATATACAGCAGCTTGACTTCATCTGTTGAAAGAAGTGTTTGTTAATTTGTGTTTGCTACTCTTCCAAGGTACTGGAGAGGGATGCCTTCATGTGGTGGCACGATATAACCGGTCGGCTAAATTGCCTAGTTATACAACGTCCCTCAGCTACATCCCTATCCCCCGAAAGTGGGATGGTGAAGTGTCTGAGAAGGATAATTTCAGCCTTCAGTCCACCAGGTTCACGTTACAGATGAACCAGGGGCTACGAGGACTACTACACTGCTGCTGCCTCAAGATGATTACTGTTAATATGGGAGAGCCTCCCTATAGTGATGGATAATGCAGGTTGCATCTCACTCCACTGTTTCGAAAACTTTCCTAAACTACGTAGGAAGGTCTGAAGGAGCGAGAATATCAGGGGAAAACACGTTACCTGTGTGCACTGGGTAATTCCTCTGGCTCAAACTATAATACTGTAGTTTTCGGTAAGAAATTTAAATTTAACAATCGCCGTAAGCAGAAAGTGGTGCGAAATTTATGGTAAGTTCTTCAGTACAAGTCTCCCCTTGAACAAATAAAATCGTCCGTCAGCTGCAAGAACAGTGTAACAAAAACGCCAGTGGACTGAAAGTTAATGACAATGAAGAAAATTTTCATTTACACAGTTATTTTCGCATGCAATGCCAATATTTTACATTTAAGAGACAGATAACATACAACAAAATATTAATCCCTTCACTATGATGACGTACTAGTACATGTATTCTTGGTAACTCTAGATAATTTATTTCATTTAGGAAAGAAGTTTTGACATGAAGGAATTCCTGAAGGTTTTATTTAATCGATATAGTGCGAAAGACCTTGTCTATGAAATTCATTTAGAAATATCAAAAATAAAATGAAAAAATGGGTAAAAAGTACTTTAAGGTGTAACACGAACAACAAAATGGTAAGGAAGATGGGGCAGAGAGTGGTGATGCTAAATCCAGAGCTACAAATACCACTAAACTTGCACTCACAAACAGATAGTATGACACAAAATACAAAAAATAAATGAATAAATTAAAAAAAAACAGAATATCGTTCCACAAGAGCCAATAATCTCTGCAATGTCGCAAAAATTTGTACAGATGTCTTATGATACAGCTAGATTTCGTTAATATCTCAAGATCTAGATTAAAAACGTTAATCTGGCAACACTATTAGAGATCCTGCTCAGCTGACAACAACACAAGCACATTGCCCTAACCAACTTGCCAGTCACCATGATGGCTTACTACCGCCGCTTGGCGACTGAGTGGCTTACCCTGCGGCAGACGACTCTGGTCCGTATTTTCGTTGGTTGAGGAACCTCCTGACACGTTCTCCTAAGCGATTTATTTTGTTTTTTACACGTTACTGTCCTCTTCCGTCTTATATAAATACTTCCAATGTCGCCATACTATCCATAAATAATGTACAAAAAGGTATTAACCATCCATATTCAAAAATAAGTCGCAAAAGGAAGAGGTGTTAGGAAGCTTCAGAGGTGTTAGGAATCTCCCTTAGCCGACGAGAATACGAGCCCAGGTCAGTCGTGTACAGATGTTAACACAGCAAGTCTCTTAGCCGCCACTGCAGGACAAGTTGTTTGTAGTGTATTCTTGCTGTTGCCGCACGATTTCACTCCACCTGGGAGAGCGCCCTAACACTGAAGGAATGACACAGCACACCCGCCGAAGTGATAACTCTCTTAAGCTGAGTACAATTGTGAGATCGCCAAAGCATCAATTCCTTAATCGGACTGAAGAGGCTAATGATGATACCCCTTGATTTTTTATTCTAGCTACAGCCAGACGATTTTATATGGCTTAGGATGATTGAAGGTGATGAATATTCCAACAATGAGTTGCTTGTCTTGTCAGAGTTATTGACGCTGGTATTTATTGTAAAAACTTTCAGATAATTTCATGATGAAAATACCAGCCGAAGACGTTAATAAACCTGGTGAGAATGTAGCTTACCAATTAATGTCTTTTACGGTTAGACCTCTGGACCGGTACTTATTAAAGCTCTTAAGTCCTTAGGATGACTCAAAAATCCTTATGAGTGCCCCTAAACATTGGAGAAACTCCAAGAGCTATTTATGAAAGCACGTAAGTGCTGTGACCTCTCACATCTCGGGGCCCAGTTAGGAATGGTGGGCAGCTGTCACCAGGACTTAAAGAGTTTCTCATAAGCGATACAGGAGACAAGATGGCCGACCAACAAACACACAAAAAGCGAACCCCACACCATTTACGCCCTCGCAGACAATTGTGATGTGTAGAATGATGGTTCACACACACACACACACACACACACACACACACAGATTGGCCTTGTACCAATGTGAGGCCGTCATTGCGGTAGGATAGCGTGAGTGACAACAGTAGTAATGGCAGCGTCAGCAGACACCACCACCACCACCACACCATCATGCATCTTCGGAGGCAGAATCGCTCTCGTCACAGGTAACACTGTATGCACCTTATCAGATATAGCAGCTTGACTTCATCTGTTGAAAAAAGTGTTTATTAGTTTGTGTTTGCTACTTTTCCAAGGTACTGGATAGGGATGCCTTCATGTGGTGGCACCGATATAACCTCGGCTAAACTACCTAGTTATACAAATGTCCCTCAGCTATATCCCTATCCCCTGAAAGTAGGATTTTTTTTTTGTAATATTTATCCCAGGAATACTGGGACACGGGCAAACTGAGAACCCATCAGAGATGCGCATGGCTGACGCAAGCTGTAAGTAACGAGGGGGAGGGTAACTCCTAACTGGACAGGGAAGGATGTGATGGGTGCGTTAGCAGCAAAGTCCACAGCGTCAGTGAGTCGTCCCCCAACCGAGCGGGTCAGTGGGGGGTAAGCTGATCATGATTAGTCTGAGAGGTTCCGTGTGAGACTGTTAAAAAGCTGCAAATTCCTTGACATGCGGAGTTGGGAACGCTGGGTCCGCTCTAAGGTCTTCAGTGCCTCGTCAATGAATTTGTCAGCGTTATCCTCGAGGCGTGTGGCGATGTCAATGCTGGAAAGGTGCTTGGTCTTGGGCCCAAGGTTGATGGCGGGCTTATCGAGACTAGGTGGTGAGATCAGGATGGTGTCATGGGTGATGACAGGTGGAGGAACTGGGGCGGCCTCAGGCAGAGAGGGAGAGGTAGGAGTCTTAGCAGCTGGTGTGATGCCCACCAAACTCCCAGCAGCAGATGTAGAAACCGAGGAGGGAGGGCCCTCAGCGTCCAGTTGGACTGAAGGGACAGGAGAGGCAGCCCGTCCCCCCTCGGCTGCTGACAGAGGAGGGTGGACCTCAATGATGGTTGAGCCAATTTCCTTATCCATGTCCATAGACGGTGCCGGGTCGATGATCGTGGTGCCAGTCGCCCTGTTGAGGGGAGTATCCGGCTTCACCCGTTTCCACGGTGTACTGCGGGTTCGTGGTGGCTGCAGTCGCCGGGCCTGGCGCTCCTGATGAGGGGCAGAACATGCATTGCCGGCAAAGCTCCGAGGGATGGCAGGGCAATGCAGCCTGTTCTCCTAAAAAATTTGAGGGAGGAGAACACACAAAACCGCCTTGTCATCCCCACAAAAAGCTTCTGCCGTCACGATGCACATCGCAACGATGGTGTTTATCTTCCCAGAGCACCCAGGACCCCTAGGCTGGGGTCTCTGGGTTGTGGGGCACCACTGTGCATGGGCAAAGCCCTGCACAGCATCGCCCCCTGGCCCATTGACAGCCTAAGCTTCAGGACCCTTGGGTGACTGATTGAGATGAAACTCCACCGTCTCACCCTCGCCTACAGAGCGCTGGAGGAGTCGTGAATTCGGGGCAAGGATCCCAAGGCTGCGGACGAATATCAGCACCAGTGTCCTGGCACTTGATGAAACTGTGTCCAGCCTTCACGTTGAACCAATTCACGTTCCCCACGATCTTCTCGGCTCTCGGCAGCTCCGATCTGCTACAGGATGCCCCCCTCAGCAAGTTGAAGGCATGAGCAGAAGTGGTGGTGGTCGCCTGCTGGTAGGGCATTGTGGCAACTGGCCTGGCCAAACAATGGACTGGCAATGTAGGATGGTGAACTGTCTGAGAAGGGCAAAATCAGCCTGCAGTCTACCAGGCTCACGTTTCATATAAACCAGGAATTACAAGGACTGCTGCTAATACTGCTGCTGCTACCTCAAGATGATTATATTGTTGAAATAGGAGTGCGTCCCTATAGTGATGAATAATGAAGGTTTCATCTTTCTCCACCATTTTGAAAATTCTTCCATACTACATAGGAAGGTCTGTAAGCAGCGAGAATATAAGGGAAAAATACGTTATCTGTGAGGACTGGGTAATTCTTCTGGCTCAAACTACAATAGTTTTCAGTAAGATATTTTAATTCAACAAATGCCTTACGCACAAAATGGTGCGAAATTTATGGTAAGATCTTCAGTACGAGAATCTCCCCTTAAGTGAATAAAATCGTCCGTCAGCTGCAAGAACAGTGCACAAAAAACGCCAGCGGATTGAAAGCTTAATGACAATGAAGAAAGGTTTTCATTTACATAGATATTATTGCAAGCAATATCAGTATTTTACATCTATTAGATATAACATGCAACATGATATTAATCCCATCACCATGATGACGTATCAGTACATGTACTCTCGGTAACTCTAGATAATTTAATTCATTTAGGATAGACCTTTGACATGAAGGGATTAATGAGGGTTTTATTTCATCGATATAGTGGGAAAGACCTTGTCTATGAAATTCATTTAGAAATATCAAAAATAAAATGAAAAAATGGGTAAAAACTACTTTAAGGTGTAACACGAACAACAAAATGGTAAGGAAGATGGGGCAGAGAGTGGTGATGCTAAATCCAGAGCTACAAATACCACTAAACTTGCACTCACAAACAGATAGTATGACACAAAATACAAAAAATAAATGAATAAATTAAAAAAAAACAGAATATCGTTACACAAGAGCCAATAATCTCTGCAATGTCGCAAAAATTTGTACAGATGTCTTATGATACAGCTAGATTTCGTTAATATCTCAAGATCTAGATTAAAAACGTTAATCTGGCAACACTATTAGAGATCCTGCTCAGCTGACAACAACACAAGCACATTGCCCTAACCAACTTGCCAGTCACCATGATGGCTTACTACCGCCGCTTGGCGACTGAGTGGCTTACCCTGCGGCAGACGACTCTGGTCCGTATTTTCGTTGGTTGAGGAACCTCCCTGACACGTTCTCCTAAGCGATTTATTTTGTTTTTTACACGTTACTGTCCTCTTCCGTCTTATATAAATACTTCCAATGTCGCCATACTATCCATAAATAATGTACAAAAAGGTATTAACCATCCATATTCAAAAATAAGTCGCAAAAGGAAGAGGTGTTAGGAAGCTTCAGAGGTGTTAGGAATCTCCCTTAGCCGACGAGAATACGAGCCCAGGCCAGTCGTGTACAGATGTTAACACAGCAAGTCTCTTAGCCGCCACTGCAGGACAAGTTGTTTGTAGTGTATTCTTGCTGTTGCCGCACGATTTCACTCCACCTGGGAGAGCGCCCTAACACTGAAGGAATGACACAGCACACCCTCCGAAGCGAAGACTTTCTCTGATGAGTATAACTTTGAAATAGCCAAAGCATAAATTCCTTACTTTGACTGAAGGGGCTAATGTTGATGCCCGTTTGATATTTTATTCTAGCTACTGCCAGAGGATTTAATATAGCTTAGGGTGATTGAAGGTGACGAATACTCAAACAATGTGCTAACTGTTTTCTCAGTTTTCTTGTAGATGTTATTATTTATTGTAAAAGTTTCAAATATTTTTAAGATGAAATTACCAGCAAAAGATGTACCAGTTTATATCTTCAGTTATTAGACCTTTGGACCGGTGTTTATTAAAGCTCTAAAGTCCTTAGGAGGACTCGAAAATCCCTATGAGTGTCCTAAACACAGGCCAAATCCCAAGGTTACATGTTATGAAAGCACGTAAGCGCTGTGACCTCTCACATCTCGGGGCCCAGTTAGGAATGGTGGGCAGCTGTCACCAGGACTTACAGTTCTCACAAGCGATACAGGAGAAAAGATGGCCGACCGACACACACCCCGAATGTGTAGCCTACACAATTTTCGCCCTCGCAGACATTTGTGATATGTACATGAAGGTTCACACACACACACACACACACACACACACACACACACACACACACACACACACACACACAAGATATGTTGTACTGTAGACTGGATCGGGTTGGCCTCGTGTATACGACTGATTTGCATTGGCATGTAATTGACAACCACAGTGAAAGTAGTCAAACTGTAACTGCAGAAATGGAAGTGGCATTAGACTGAAATAATTAGCTACCGGGAAAATCAGTAGAGGAATACTGGAAAGAGCACATGCAGATTATGGTGCTGAATAACTTCACTAATCCAAAGTTCACGTTCCTCCCTCCTCCTTCCTTACACACACACACACACACACACACACACACACACACATACACACACACACACACACACAGTTTGAAGGTGGACTATTGTCTTGAGGCAAAGGTGTTAAATTCCTTGAGAATATCTTGTATTTAGTTTCCAATACTCCTCATCCAAAGGCAGCCGCTAGTTGGCGTCCATACACCCAATGAAGTCAGCAAAGCTAATGGTGGGTATACCGTATCTACTCTTTTGATCTCGGGTAAAGCTAAATGTTGTCTGAACAACCTAACTATTAATATCGCCATAACTTACTAGCTCCTGTATGGCACCTACGGATGGTATAATTATACTCCTTTAGAATCTGGTAACCATTTGTAGTGCTGGTTAGATTTTCTTATGGAATTTTGATGAGGCCAGTGTAATGCAATGATGGTTACTGGGTGCTGAACAAATACTTGAGATGCAACAGGCAGTCACAGTGATGGCGGCAAAACACTGTCTAGTCCAGGATAACACTTATTGCGTGGTGATAACTCTTCATCACCACTTACTTGACTGGCATATATAGGTCACAGTCGAAGTGGCTAGGGAGAATTCATAAGTCATCTTCCTTAGTAATACATTATATCTCGGTATTCTCTTGCTTGTTACTGTTATCAGATGTGGCGATATTAAAACGTTGCAATTAACATTCAAGATAAAGTTAGTGGTCATTAAGCAAACACTTCGACTATGGCGTTAAATCTCAGGGCAGATGAACAGTTTGGCGAGACGACACCGCCTTTGTTGACTGTACGGCAGCCTAAGTCTTTGGTAACCAAGCAGTGTGTAGTTGTGTAAAATTATGCTGGTCAGTAAGATTTCTCAAGACCACACCGTCATACTGTTAGTTTCCCTGTTATCATCAGATTGGAGAAGTGCTCACCGGTTCTGTATTATCACTAATCCTTTCAGTCCGATGTAATACTGTTAATATTATATTTGCTACCACCAGGCGATATCAGTCAGCTTAGACGAATTGGAAAGGTTTAATACAGCACTAATTAATCCCTTGATACATAAAGTCTCGGCCAGTTTGAATGACTTTGTACGAAGGTAGCAAGAAAATGAAAGAATAATCTGAATGAATGGACTAAAATGTGTTCTTGAGTGTCTGGTCCTACGGTAACAGATGGTCTCATGGAGCTTGTATACAGAGCAGTGATATTTGGATGCTTTTACAATTACAGAAAAAAATATCGATTCACTTTATGATCAATGCTGGGACTGTGAGCAATGACTTTCAAAACCCAGTGATGCGATCGCTGGAACTCAAGAGTCGCTCAGAATATTGCGTGAGAGTTTGATAATTGTTCTGCTAAAAAATCCGAGTGATATTACTATCCTCCATTGTACATTAAACTGTAGTACCAAAAGGAAAACTGTACTTCTCAAGAAGCACTGAGTACTGACTGACAGTACTGTACAGCAAGCAGAGGGCACTGAACACTGACTGACTGATGGCATTATAAAGAGAGAGAGAGAGAGAGAGAGAGAGAGAGAGAGAGAGCACCGGGTACTGACTGAGAAAATTATTCACTGAGATAGCAGAGCACTCACTAGATATAATGCTAGATATTTAAAGAGTAAATTTTACTGTGAACTGATTACTGCCTGTCACTTCAGGCGGCGGGAGCGGCATTGGGCGTGCATGCTGTCAGGTGCTGGCCAGGGAGGGCGCCCAAGTGGTGGTCACTGATATCAACCTTCAGGCGGCCAAAGACACCCTCACTCTCCTGCCTGGTGAGTCACTTGAGTCACTCTCTTGCCAGGTGAGTCACTCTCCTGCCTGGTGAGTCACTCTCCTGCCTGGTGAGTCACTCTCCTGCGTGGTGAGTCACTCCCATGCCTGGTGAGTCACTCTCCTGCCCGGTGAGTCACTCTCCTGCCTGGTGAGTCATTTGAGTCACTCTCTTGCCTGGTGAGTCACTCTCCTGCCTGGTGAGTCACTCTACTGCCTGATGAGTCACTTTCCTGCCTGCCAAGTCACTCCTGCCTGGCAAGTCACTCTCCTGCCTGGTGAGTCACTCTCCTGCCTGGCAAGTCACTCTCCTGCCTGGTGAGTCACTCTCCTGCCTGGTGAGTCACTCTCCTGCCCGATGAGTCACTCTCCTGCCTGGTGAGTTACACTCCTGCCCGGTGAGTCACTCCCCTGCCTGGTGAGTCACTCTCTTTTCTGGTGAGTCACACTCCTGCCTGTGAGTCACGCTCCTGCCTGATGAGTCATTCTCCTCCCCTGTGAATCACTCTCTTTTCTGGTGAGTCACTCTCCTGCCTGATGAGTCACTCTCCTCCCCGGTGAGTCACTCTCCTGCCCGGCGAGTCACTCTCCTGCCCGGCGAGTCACTCTCCTGCCCAGCGAGTCACTCTCCTGCCTGATGAGTCATTCTCCTCCCCTGTGAATCACTCTCTTTTCTGGTGAGTCATTTTCCTGCCTGTTGAGTCACTCTGCTGCCTGGTGAGTCACTCTCCTGCCTGGTGAGTCACTCTCCTGCCTGGTGAGTCACTCTCCTGCATGATGAGTCACTCACCTGTCTGATGAGTCACTCTCCTGCCTGGTGAGTCACTGTCCTGTCCATTGCGTCACAGACTAGCCAGAGGTAAAGTTATGTTTGCATGATGCGCCGTTGTGTTCAGTGTAATACTATGGAGAAAATGGTCAACATAAGCAACAGTCTGCTGACAACACTCTCTCTCTCTCTCTCTCTCTCTCTCTCTCCATCAAAACCTTAGCATGATTTAAGTTAACCTAGCAATAAATACATGGTTTTCACCTTACAACGCCAGTTCACTTTCTTTAACTAAGGGCATTCTGACAATAACATGATTATAAATATCAGGTTGTTAACTTTCTGGCTATTGGAGTGGCATAATATGGCAATTATTCAGCACCAGTAAAGTAGTCTGTTACTGTCATGGGTGATGTTTACATGTCCTCTCTAAAGTCGTTCTATTTTATGAAGGCATTTTGGGTGGGACGCTCTGGGACCTCACACTGTTAGCTCTGTTGTCACATCGCCGCCGACACACGTGTAATTATTTGTGTTCACCTCTCTCTCTCTCTCTCTCTCTCTCTCACTCTCCTATTTTAAGCTAGTAACTACTTATAAATGAATTTTAAACACTGTATAGATGTAATTCAATAAAAAAGCTGTAGTATAGTATAAATCTCATAAGACTTGTCAGGGTTGCTTTTGCGACGTTGTCAGGTGGTGACACGAGGGACAGCCCTGCGTGAGTGGGTCATACTCGGTCAGTCTCCCGCCACAGAAGCTATCAAAAAAAAAAAAAAAAAAAAAAACGCACCTATGGACTTTTACCTCAGGGGTGGTGTGGAAAAAAAGTAGAAAACAAGAGAAAAAATTAAGAAAATACAATTAGTAGTAGTTAATATATAATATGAGAGAGAGAGAGAGAGAGAGAGAGAGAGAGAGAGAGCACGTGTGTGGCGACGATGTGGCAACAGAGCTAACAGAGTGAGGTCCCAGAGAGCCCGACCCAAACTGCCTTGATAAAATAGAACGACTGTAGTTCCCTCACCTTGACTTGGCCCAGATTTTCGACCTTTGGCAGCTTATGGGGCTCAGTGTCATAAGACAGTGCTACGCCTTCATGTCCTTTCCATAGCAATTCCTCGTGACTAGCAACATGATTCGGTTTTAATCTACAATCCTGTTCCAGCTTAACATTTAAGTGGGACAGTGACAATTTTAAGCCAAGTTAGAGTAAGGAGTGTATTGTTTTTCCAGCAGTATCTCTCTCCCTTACTGATGGCTAGAGATGTCAGCTACTAATTTAGATGACATTAAAAAATCACATTCACAGACATAGGTGCATTATTGTTTTCATTTGTATCAATCAATCAATCAATCATTTCCAGTGGCACCCTCGGGGATGCATAGGGCCTCGATGAACTCACACCACCACATCCTATCTTGTGCTAACTCCTCAAGATCTCCCCAACACTCATCTCCAGCTTCCCGTCTCATTGTCCTCACCCACGTCTCTTTTGGCCTTCCTCTACCTCTCCTACCAGGTGCCACCCACCCTGGTGTACCTCGTACTATTCCCTGTCTCCTATACACATGTCCTAGCCACTTCCATCGTGAGAATCTAACATATTCATCGATCGGCTGCACTCCCGTTATTTCTCTAATTCTACTATTTGGTATCCTTTCCCACCACTTAACTCCTAATATTCTTCTAAGTGCTTTATTTTCAAACACCAAGAATTTATTTTCCATAGTCACTGTGCTGTACCAAGACTCGTGTCCATAAATTAAGATACTCCTAACCATTACCTTATAAAGTTTGATTTTTGTATGCACAGAGAAATTGTTATTATTCCAAATATTTTTAAGCATTCCCATTGCCTGATTAGCCTTCTTTAACCTTTCCTCGAATTCAAAGTTCAAAGAACCATCCTTGGCTAAATAAGTACCTAAATATTTAAACCTATCAACTTGCTTTACAACCATACCTCCAATTACACATTCCTGCGCGTTTTCCATATTCATATTGATTATTTCAGTTTTTCCACAATTAATAACCAAACCCACCTTGCGACCTTCACTCACCAAACAGTCCAACACTCTCTGCATCTCTTCTGGCCCATCACAAATCAAAACTATATCATCTGCATAATCTAAATCCAAAAGTTTCCTGTTCTCTCCCCAAAGTATACCTGCACCGGTTTCTGTTCCAACACGTTTCATAATGTAATCAATGACCAATATAAATAGTAAAGGCGATAAGTTTCATAAATAAAGCAAAGCTGTTATGCACTATTTTAAACAGTGTTAGCCTCACACCTCAGGTCAAGAAATCTATCTATCTATCTATCTATTGCCAGACGCCTCAATCCCGTTTGGGGTGGCCACAAACAAATCGCCTCCAAGTCGCCCTGTCCCCCGCCATTTCACTGCCCTGCTCCCAATTCACACCCCCCTCTCTCATATACCTCTCCACCCCATCCCTCCATCTCATCCCTGGCCTACCCCTCCTTCTTCCCCCTCCACCTTACTCACATACACTCTCTTCGTCAGTCTTTCACCCTCCATCCTCTCCACATGGCCAAACCACCTCAGTGTGTTCCTCATAACGCTCCCTATCACATCCACATCAACACCACACCGTTCCTTTATATCCTCATTCGTCAGCCTATCTCTCCATGTGACTCCACAGGCTCCTCTTAAATAAGAAATACTTCGTGAATATTCCATGGTATGGGTTGCCAGGCCATCAGGTTCTTAAAATTAATGCATTCCAAAACCACAGACTAAGAAATATAAATAATATCAAAAAATTCTTCATAATTGAATATAATAATGTATACAGCCTAATAACCTACAGTGCCGTGTTGGGTGCAGTGGCATTCAAATTCATTAGACAATCAGTCATTTGTCACAAATCTACAACTTTCTCAATGCCTTTACGAAGTGCTCGAAATTTCATTGCAGTTTTATTCATCTTGCTTATCGGTACTCAGTCTTCCCACCAATTGCTTTTAGTACAGCTATGAACATATTCCGCATCATATCAGAATTTTTTTTTTTTTTTTACAAATACGCAGTGTGCATTGATGGTGTTCTTCTTTTACTACAATTTGTCAGCTGACAGTTATCCTGCATTTCCACAGTTATTGAGCCACTGACAGACGAAGGTTATCACATCAAGCTTTTCTTCCGTCTGGTGTCCAGAAAGCCCACAGTATGATCAAGTGAGTGGGGGAAGATAAAAGCTGGAAAAAAGTGAAGATATGAAAAAAGAAAAGGCTGTGGTATAGCCCTGGAAAATGTCACCTCCCCCCCCCTTCCCCTGCGGCCACCCTGTGCTTCATGATGTGTTCCTTGAAGTTAGATCATTGATCAAAGCACAAGAGTGTTGGCAGACGTACCAAACCTTACATACCAATATTTACCTGCTGCGTGAATGAAAAAACTGATAGTGAAGTTTTGAGAAAAAAATATATATATATTGTTATGGTTGACGATTTGTTTATGTCAGCTAAACTCCCCTTCCCCCGAACACCCTTATCACAGTTGGGCCATACTAGGCTCCAGGTGAAAGAAAAGAGTGACGCAGTTACCTTCGTCTGTGGTTGTTCAACAAATGTGAAAATGAAAGAGTAATTTTGGAAGATCAGAAATGACTGTTAGATGAGTAAAAGTCCGGCATTACATATTTGCACAGACACACATAAATATATATATAGTATATATATATATATATATATATATTTTTTCATTCATTGCCAGACGCCATGTATCCCAAACGGGGTGACCAACGGCTTAGAGTTAATTGTTTTACAGGGAGGGGCACTAATCCTCCACCAACCCCACTTGACACGTAGGGAGAACGTTATGGCAACAGTATCTGGTGCTCCCAGGCGGTCACCCATCCAAGTACTAACCAGACCCAACATTGTTTAACTTCGCTGATCGAACGGGAAGCGGTGTACTCAACGTGGTATGGCCGTTGGCATATATATATATATATATATATATATATATATATATATATATATATATAATCAGCAGTTTAAGTATCCACTGCAGGACTGGCCTATCCTGACCAAAGTCAGGGCGATAGTCAATGTATCTCTACCAAGTGGCTTACGCTGTCTGGTAGAGATTGTATGTAGAGTGAGAAGTGCTTGTAAGTGTAACTATAGTGTTGGAGTGGCTTTGGATTTTTTTTTTTTTTTTTTAATGTGTCCGACTCTGGGAATAGGCTTCACAGCATGTTCTCATGGCTCAGTAGTCCTCCTACATACCAAACATCTCTACATGTCACCACTTCGGCGCTAACACCTACTGTCTATATTGAATACATGCTAGGGCTGTCTCATACAAGACTGGTGTACTGGTATTAGCGGGGGGGTATTCTTACGGCATGTCGGCAGGTCTTCTGGTAGATCAGTAAAGTCTGATTTTTAATAAAGTCAAATCCTTAAACTGTTCTCTGCCCCAGCCGGGATTTGAACCTGGGTAGGACTGCAGGCCGCCTCTCTACCGATTGAGGCCGGTAGGACTGCAGGCTGCCTCTCTACTGATTGAGACACCGCCTCTGTGTATTCTGTGAACCAAGTGTAATCGGCCAGTGCAAGCCGACTGGGTGCAAGCATACTTTATAGTAAGCGACACTGTGTCCGCCAAAGCAGTACGTGGCCGGGTGAACACTCCCAAAGTTTATTACCCTGGCGGCGCGCGAAGCCTGGTTCACCTGTGTACGAAACGCACACTCTACCACTGTACCACAGAGGCTCCATATGTATATATATATATATATATATATATATATATATATAATATTCGGCAGCAGGCCAAACCGCCTACTAGTTGTATATACCAAAGGTTATGGGTGGAAAGACCAAGTACTGATGAAATGCCTTTGTTTCATTCTCCTTTTATAAACTATATATTGCACGGTGTGTTTGGTGCAGTGAACAGGCTGACAATGTTGACCATGCTGACTCGACGATTTTTTTTTCTTGTGAGTATATAGAACCCAGAAACCATGTTCTATAATCATGTGCTCAGGAGTGGTCAGAATAAGTGGATCTCTCTCTCTCTCTCTCTCTCTCTCTCTCTCTCTCTCTCTCTCTCTCTCTCTCATAATCCCCCCAGGGCTGTGGCTCAGGCTGCTTACTCAGTAGCTGAATCAGAATATAACACTAGCATCTCAGGGAGGCCAGCCAGTCTCACAAGTGGTGCAGCTCGCTCATTTCTGCTTTCTTTGGTGTCAGCGTGTCCACACCTCCACTTGTAAGACAGGATGGTACAGTTATTTATTGCCTGGGGAGAAGGGTGGCATTTTTCCTGGTGTATTTGACGGTAAATAATCTAGTGAAACTCTTTTTGTGACCCGCTTGCAGTCCTGAGGTAAAACTTTCTAATTTTGCATTTAGGACCCTTCAGGTGATGTCCATTTACCTTTTTAATTGGAATCAAAGGTCATTATTAAGTTCCTCGCAGCACAAATATACTTTTTGGGGCTTGATGCTACACCAAACATTTCCTATCATTGCTATTTGCACCTGAAAATATTCTGGTATGCAGGACTTTGGTGTTATTATTTATGAAACTTCTTGTACTATTTCATAGTAAAGAACATATGCATTATTCCCCTGTCTCTGGCAGGTGGGCGGCAGCACGTGGCTGTGGCCATGGACGTGAGAGACAGGAGCAGTGTGGAGGACGCCATGAAGTCAGCCCAGGACCAGTGTGGTGCCTCGCCCTCGCTGCTAGTCAACTGTGCCGGCGTGGCCATCATAGCTCCCATCTTAGAGACTGATGATGATTCCTGGAAGAAAAATATTGATGTCAACCTGACAGTCAGTTCCTAGTTGTGACGATCACTTCAGTGTTTAATAGTACATGACATAAAAAGTAAGAGAAAATGCTCAAACTATTATGAAAATACTTATACTCAGGCAACAATGAATCTAGCATTATCATATTTTACTCCGCAGGGAAGTTTCTTGGTAACACAGGCTTTCGCAACATCACTGCTGGAAAGTGGGAATGACCCCAGGGGTGCAGTAGTGAACATTGCAAGTATTGTGGGGAAAACTGGCTGTACCAATAGGGGTGGCTATACTGCCAGTAAAGGAGGAGTTATTTCACTCACCAAGACGTGTGCTGCGGAATTGGCGAGGTAGCTAAACCATATAGGCATGCAGACAATGGACTGATCATGGCTTCCATGTACTGTATTTGCTTTAATGCTGGTAATCATTTTCCTCATACTGTACATAAAGAACGATTCTTTTATGTAATATGATTCATCCATACTGAAGTGTAAGTTACTGGATCTCCATACCATTTCAGCAAAGCCATACGTGTAAACTGTGTGCTTCCTGGACTGATTGACACACCAATGACTGCACGTCGAAGTAAGGACCTCATGCGGCTCATACCATTGGGTAGAGCTGGCCGCCCTGAAGGTTAGTGGAGGCAATGAGTAGGTCGATGGCTGGATTTGTGAGGTGATAATATTTAATATGCCGGGTGTAGACGTCCGACACCAGGAAGAAGCGTGGCTGGGAGGGTGAGGTGTCATTTTTGCCCCAGGCTTTACCAGGTTATATGTTCAGATTCTTTCATCCATAGCTCTGCTGATACACAGACTTAATAAATTTACATTACATAAATGGACACAAAAATGGTTGGAAAGTAGAAGTGTATTTTCACATATTCGTCCTAACCAAAACTAAATTATATAAAAGTAATTCCTATTCAACTTTTTATATTCTTTTACTTTTAATACGAAAATTGAATCAGATTAAGAAAAACAGGAACCTCATGTAAAGAATTCACTTGAATGCAACAGTTTCATTAGATTTAAGGTAAAATATAATATAAACTATATGGTAGTTCTTTTTATTTCTGCCAAGATGAAGGAGCCTGATGACATCAAGTCATTTGTGAGGGATTCAGTCATTGTTTCCTGTACGTGACAGATATTTCCTCTGCAAACCTTGTGCATTGTTCAGTAATATGAGTATTGACTGCCATGCATGATAACACTGTCAAAAACACAGTACCTATAAACAAGAAATTAATATTATGAGAATGTTTACAATAACAGTTTCATTCTATATGTTTTGCAATAAGTTTTTACATATGTTAGAATCAGAATGACATCCCATCTGTTGCTGCTCTGCAGCTTATTTACAACAACAGTGATGCCTTGTGCCTGCCCGGCATGGGTCCCCATCCTATCCAACACCCACTACAGCACCTTGCAGACCACACAGAACAACGCCCCACGCATCATTACTGGCTGCACCAAAACCACCCCCACAACTCACTCTTTGAAACTAAAGTCATTGCTATTAGACAGTATCTTGATATGAGCATACAGTTCTATTGACAGCCTACCCCAACCCACATTACCCCTGTCATTATATAACAGGGCCACACAACAAAACTAGGCATATAAAACAAACACGCACAAACATTACCAGACTCTCTTCCACATCATCCCACCTCCAAACATTCCAACATTGGCAATGAAGAATTACAAACATACTCATTTCCTGCGCAGGTCAGTACAAATCTCATTCAGAACAGCATATTACAAGCTCCTCCTCTCAAAATTACCATAAACAGAGGCATTCTTAACCCATAAAAGGCGACAACGTTCCGGAACATCCGTCAAGGAAAAGGCGGTCGACGTTCCAGAACACATTCCAGTGCGGGCCTATTATATGCCAGGAGTGTGGTGTGGGTCTGTACTGACTGCTTCACAGAATACCATATTGTAACATACTAGTGTCAACAGTTGTGGTAATATGAACAGTTGTACATAATATTTACGTATGTAAATTTATACCTGTAGAAACGTAAAGTAAGAACAAATTTACATATAATGTGTGTAGTGTTCATAGTGCACCTTGAAGACAGAACAGTGTACATAATGTAAAAAGAATATATTTTAGTCTGCTGTTCAAAAAAAGAAAAGAAAAAAAAAAAAAGCAGCAAGCAAGACTGTGCCTGTGTGCTGTCAGTCGCGTGCCACTGAGAGTGACCTTGACGCACCACCACCCCTCTCACTCACCTCTCACCACCACCCAGCCCACGTGCAATCTGAAGAGAGTAACATCGAATTATTTGTTTTTTCTGTTGTTCTGATCCATTTATGCATGTTTAGCCTGATTTAATAACACTTTATTTTTTCCAAAATAACTCATCCCACACGGATGTAAAATTGGAAAGTAGCCCGCCGTTTAAGGGTTCGATAGACCTGATCGAGTACAACAAGCTAGATTTAGATCAGGACATCACCTAATCCACTTCAGTGTAGATTCACGTTGGGTGGAACTAAAGACTGTACATGCCGCGCTTCTTGAATGAACCCACACAATATAACACACGTTATGGAGCACTGCATAGCACATACTGTACCACACTAAAATGCAGACAGCATCAACGGGGTTGGGAATCTGTGGGACGAACTCAGTGGAGCAGTTGCTTACCCGTGGTTGACGGGTCTGCTTGGCCAGGCAGATTGGGGTCAAGGAACAACAACAACAACAACAAAGTATGAAATCTTATGTGCTAGGTTGTACTGCAGAAGATTATGTTATGAGATGTAGTACATGCAAAATGGGGTAACAGGTAAACTAGCAAGGTCTGTTATCCTGGTAAGGCTTACTCCTGATTCACTGAGAAGACTGTGGCCGCGGGGGCAGGTTAAAGAATTACATGATATAACCTTCCATACTTCATAGTGACAGAGGAAATAGGAACGAGCACTCAGAGAGTGCAACATCTCCGCTTTTACAAATGATCTAAGGGAGGAATATTTGACTTGGCTGTGACCCGCCTGACTCTACCCATTCACTGAGCTTGGTACAAATTGAATCAAAATTGTCTTAGTTGTTCTTACTTATTCTCAAAATCAGATCTTTTCGTCCTTGGTTTACCTGTTAATTCTTCCACTAACTTTGGTCCAAACTGTAATATATACTGTCTGAGTCATAGGGTGGAACATTTTGCCTTAACTTCTGGCCTTGACTGTTGACTTACTGTTCTTAGAATCGAACACTTCCGTCTTTTCTTTCCTTCAAGCCTTCCACCAAATTTGCCCTAAATTGGATTAAAACCGTTTGTGCTGACCATTGCATGTGACTTTGGTCTTTGGTCTTTCTGTGTGACCTTTGCCTTTGATTGATTGTTCTCAACATCCAGTTCCTTCATCCTTGCTTTTCCTGAACTTTTGTAGAAAGTTCGGTGTAAATTGAACACAAACCTTTTACATAGATTCTGCTATGAGATCCTGACCATTGTCCTACTGTTATTAAAAAAAAAAAAAAAAAAAAATAGACCAACCTCTTGACTGATCGCCACTTGTTCTAACAAGGATGGTACCAATCAGATGAAACTTATAGTTATTTTCTTCTCACACAGACACATACGGGAAGAACCTTGACGATTCTGTGTGGCTTTGACTTTTAAATGATTGTTGAAAAAAAATAATCTCTCCAGTCTTGCCTTACCTTCAACCCTTCCACCAAGTTTGTTCTAAATCAGACTAAATCTATTGAGGTTAGCATTACCATGTGACATTGACCTTTGAGCGATTGGTCTCCAAAAGAATTTGTTTATCGCTTGACTAATCCTCAACATTGACACAGAGTTGTTTAAAATCAGATCTAAACTGAGTTACAGTAATTTATTTACACCGACAAACACGGAGAGTTGCACACACACATGCACACATGTGCTACGAAAAGCATTACATCTACTGAAGTATCGTCCGTGCAAGTATAATAATATCTAACGCCATGATCTTGTAAAATGTATGTTTAATCATCCAGTCCTTCTGTGCTTCACAGGGATCACAGGGGTTCGGGGCTGGAGTACTCACTCCCAACATGTAAGGCATGAGTGACCAGCGTCGCTCGTCTTTCAGTGCCGTCATGTCAGCAATGAACCCCAACCACCCTGCAGATGGAAATTCATATGACTCTCATCCTAATGGAATGCCTTAACCCACTAGACCACTACGCCTCCATTTCACTATATGGTTACTACCCAGTGTGTTAATAGTTTCCTGGGCGTTATACACAAAACACGTAGTTACGGTGCTCAAAACGC
Source organism: Coenobita brevimanus (assembly GCF_032717465.1). Classification (NCBI taxonomy): domain Eukaryota; kingdom Metazoa; phylum Arthropoda; class Malacostraca; order Decapoda; family Coenobitidae; genus Coenobita; species Coenobita brevimanus. The sequence continues at coordinate 13,159,678 of NC_136980.1, read as the reverse complement.
AACATTTGAATTTCTGGTGCTATTGTTTACTGTGATGTTAAGATGACAGATCCCAAGCATAAATTACTCATAACCAGATATTTCTTTCCGACACATCACCCTGTCCATAACTTCTGTAACTGTAAATCTCCCTTGGCAGCAGCTGACACCATGCCTTCGCTCAGTCAATCGCAGGTACCGTCAGAAGCGACTCTGAGGGATCAGCAGTCATTTACAAGATAATGACAGTGCCAACATTAAGCAGTAGGTGGGGCTGCCGTAGGTTGGTTAAGACATGTTTACCTGCAATAGACGTGTCCCTCCTCGGATCTCTCATAGTGAAATACAGGCGTAGTAAAAGTACTGCTGCCAAATAAGTCGCACTAAACAATAACTGTATTACAGGACCATTGCAGAGTTCCTAATCACACCGTTCAAAGAACCAGAACTACAGATGAACTAGTAATAGTATGTGTATTAGCTGTTCTTTCTTGTCCTGTGTGTTGTACTTTATGTGGTTCCAGCACCACACAGAAGGGAAGAGTGTCTTGACTTAAAAACTAATAGTATGAAGAGAGGTATTCATAACTGACTTCCAGAGGATGTAGTGGATCTCTGTATCTCATTTTATGCCTTGCACAGTAGACAGTGAAGATAAATTGTCAATAGCTCAATTTTCTGCACTCAGATGTGTACAGAATTTGGGGTAGTTTTTTTACTTCTGACTCCACTTCAACTGTTAATAATTTGGTATTGTTATTCATTTCATCATGCTATGGCAGTTTTCACTTGTAACACTTAACAATTTCGTCCCAAATAGCTGTTAAGTGTTGTGTCACACCCATTTCTTGTAACTACTTTATATAGTTAAAATGAAGTATTTAACCAAGATAAATAACCTAACCATCTGGAATGACACAAACGTAGAACGTAACCATCTGGAATGACAAACATAGGGACTGGACATGAAATATTTCTAGGTATAATATGTCCCATAAATATAGCAATCCCCCTAAGGCAGACTAGAGAAGCAGCAATGATATATTGAAAGGTATCACGCGTTTATTACAAGACCATAGCGCACTGAGATATTAATATGCGTGTCGTGGGACAGCAGGCTTCAACCCTCTCACTCTTTTGGATTTTTGCGCATAGTAGTTCATAATCATACCGCTGTACAAGAACTGCAACTGATATATCTTCCTTCCTTGAAGTAAGTGTGGTAAACATGTAGTCATCTTTTATACAAGTAAAACGAGACTACCTCTGCACTTCCTTCTTAATTATAACAGCATGCCTACTGGATAGCATAGCTTATTAATATATAATGGAAGCTTTTAAAAAGCTATCCTATACAGTAGGCATGTTACTAAAACTAGAAAGGAAGGATAATGATATAAAAAAGAAAAGAGATAATTACTACATTCAATCAAACGAAGGCAATACAAGATATGCATCTGTCCCCAGCACAGCCAAAGCTTTGGTTATCAACAAGTACTTAAAGAGAGCAGACCTTAGGATCGCACCACCACTGGGATGTAAAATAAGAGTAACAGTGAACGCAAAAGTGAAAGGAAGTAAAAACGAGAACAATGTAGTATACAACATACCGCTTATTGGATGCTCAAAAGCGTACACATGGAAAACAGGAGGAAGAATGGATACAAAGATAGCAAAACACAAAACAGATGTGCGATGTCACAGAGTATCTAATTCCCTAGCGTTGCACATAGATCAGCATAATCATTGGCTCAAGTGCAAAGAAGCTACTGTCAATAAAAAGCATCTGAATAAACAAATGAAAAAAAAAAAAAAAATGGGAGCAGATCACTGCATGTAAAAAGTGTAACTCATCATGAGAAGCGAATTTTCAGCCCAGGAAAATATGCACAAAGGACAGCACTAATGTAATCAGAGGCGGGTTAGGATGGCGGGATTTTTCTAGAGGTAGCCTGCCGGGCTGCGACACGACAATGGGTACTTGGAAGTATGTATGGTGGTAAATGTGGAACAGAACTTGGATGCTGTGTGTGTGTGTGTGTGTGCTAGGACGTTATTTCTGGGGGGGTTAGTGGGGCTATAGTCCCCCAATGTTTTCTGTATATTAATTTGTCAAAACTTCAACTAACATTGAGGGTTCAATAACAACTCATGATACTGACCAAGTTTGTAAGTAAAATATGATACTATATGTCGAATACTATCATAAATCTTGTTGGCACAACTATTTGAGACGCACAGTGGTAGTGTTACATGTTTTTCAATGTTTACGTTGTGTGGCAATGCTGTTCATGTCATTCGCCAAACGTTGTCGATAGCTCCCTATTGCCTTCTGGCCTGTGAGTTTATTTTCTCTCTAATGTGTTTATAATTATGCTTCCGTGTTTTGTTATCGTAACACTAAAGATTGAGAGACTTGAGTAGCACAATGGCCTACAACCGGCTAAACCACATGCTGAGTGTTCATTCTTTGAGACTTGACACTCTTGATCTGAAGGCGGTTCTGAACGAATTTATTGACACAGCTGAGAGAAGAAAAGCCATGTTTGCTCGTGTCTGGCATGTTGAATAAATGTTTATATTTTGTTTGTATCGTATGGTGGAATATGTATGCTCTAAGATCAAGGGTTTTATGATGGAATGCAAATGTGTGTGGGGGAGAGGGGGGCAAATACATGTTATGATATGGAAGATGAGTGAACTTTAATACGAAAGAAAACAACGTTGGACTTATAAGGCTGAACATGAAAATAAAATGGAAGAAAAACTTGAAGTGATTTTGTTGAAAATGCCAACAATTCTACTCGTGTTTGATCGAATATTTCCAATTCTGATCCAAACTGATCATAAACTAAATCATAATAGGCTAGTACTTAGTTGTTGATAATGTTATCGTTTCCAAAAGAATAAAGGCAGGGCGGTATGTTTCAACCTGAATCCTACCGCAGGCGTGTAGGAACAATCTTGATGAGGGTGCAGCTTACTACACCATAAATGTAGGATGGCCAAATTATTAATCTTGGTTACAGTTTGAGCTCAATGTTCAGACTGGCAGAAAGTGAAGCCTTTTATTTACACATCCAGCTCAATCACTAAACATACTTGCCTCATTAAACATCAACTTGTAGGTAGAATCAGACTGAAAAATATCGGATGTTCTGCAAAATGAAGCGCTCTGATTTAATGTTAAGTTTCTAGTACGAAGGTATATAGGCCTACATTTTGTCTAGCCCCCCCACAAAAAACGTGTTGAAAATTACGGGCCTGGTGTGTGTGTGTGTGTGTGTGTGTGTGTGTGTGTGTGTGTGTGTGTGTGTGTGTGTGTGTGTGTGTGTGTGTGTGTGAGAGAGAGAGAGAGAGAGAGAGAGCAAAATAAAATCATTACTGTAAACCCTGTCATGGACGTCTCCTCTGTAATATTTGTTCCAGCTACGGCAATCAATATCGTTCACATATGACCTACGCCACATTTTCGTGCTGCCATTTTGACGAGATAAATGTCTACACCAGTCACGTCACGGGAAGCCTCGGGTTGTGACTGGTTATGACCGCTCAAAGGTCAGGACGAAAATACCGCCATAGTGTGAATACCGTCACTGTTAACCCTATCATGGTATGGGACATCTCTTATTCTCTTGCCAGCTTCAAGGGTTCAGTGGAAATGAAGCAGGATAATGAACTTGGTGAAGGAAGGTTCCAACAGTTAGCATTACCTCCTGCACAGATTACCTTATTTACTTGTTATCTTTAGATGATTTAATGCATACTAGGAGGCATATTTCGACTGAGGTGTTAGATGCAGCCTTCATTAATTCTTTAATATATCAGTGATATACGTCGCTGCATAGAATTATCTGATGGTGAATAAAGACGGACAGGGAGGCTTCAGGGAATCGAAGAATTTGAAGCAGGATGTTGAACTCAACGAAAGAGGGTTCCAACAACCAGTACTAACACCCTTGGTGATTGCTTCTTTCTATACACTCTTCAAGGGACCAATTAAACTGTCAGCTACTGTAGATACTCGTACAGTCTTCACCAACCCTTATATATGAGATAAAAGCGTCTGGATGGCGAATTCAGCAACAGATGGACCGAACTGTCGAAATTTACTCTTTCACAACCATAACGTTTTCCTTTATCTTATTCTTGCTATCTCCAGATATTTTTAAAACTGGTCATGAGAGTGGTTTCAAACTGGATGTGTTAGACAATGTAGCCTTCCTTAACTCTTCCCACAGAAGAGGTCTCCCTTAAGCTATATTCAGCCGTATGGAGGTCGACTGAATACAAAAATCGTCTGCAGGTTGATAATATGCCTGGCGAAGTGTAACCTGCGTCCAGTGGCAAAAAGTGCGTGTAGGAACCCATGTATATATAAGTTTCGCCCCCTGTTAAATAATACAGTATTCCACAAGGTACTGTGTGCATGTCAGGTTTATTATGATAAGAATAAGTAGACAAACACATCAGAGAATAAAAGCTCACTTATTTTGTAAGGTTTTTGTTTCTTGATCTCGTGAACAATACTTACTGGCTTCTGGTTACTGTAATATTAACGGTTCTGTCATACATGCCACTTTTTCTTGCATCTACTGGTACTCAACACATGATGATTATCGAAAAAAAAGTGTCGTCATCAATGGATATAAAAAGCAATCACTGAGCTTGTATCTACCAGCTTGATGCCGTCAGGCGCCTTCATCTCAGCCTACGTTACAGAACTACACCCACCCAGATCGTATTCAGCACCCCGACACATCCCAACACATATTTTGTCTGGAGAAACCGCTCAGATACACTCCAGACACACCCAAAACGCAAAACTCCTGCATCTCAGATACAACCTAGACGACACTGGCACTTCCACCTTTCAACACCCCCCATAAGTGACATTCATATAATTCTGTGGTTGCAGCTTACCAGAGTTCATCCTTTAAAAAGAGAACAGTGACTCTGTAAATGAGTAACACAGTCTGGGACATTCAGTGGATCTGGGCGCCAGTTTGTGTACAGGGAGAAGAAAAAAACGTGTCTTTCTTATTTTTTCTTGTAAAATGTCTAACAGTATGCACGCTTCTAAGCTGGCCATTGACTTATAACCAGTGTATGATAAGGTTATAGTTAGAAAGAATGTCTGTTAATGCAGTTCTGTTCTAGAACCTTTCTAGTATTCGTTTGTGGAAACTGCAATAATGTGTTCTTTGCAACAGCAGAGCTACATAACAAGTTTATGGCTAGAATGAGGTTAGAAATGATACTATTAGTACGTAATAGATGAGAGATTGAAGACAAGGGCTGATGAGAGGCATTGAAGAGGTTGGTTGAGAAAAAATAAGTAAGCAAGGAGAAACACACTACAAGACTGATAAATTGTGGGTTCAATCACAGAACTCCAGTGTTATCTAACACGTGCTATCTAAATATTCAGGCCATCCCTCTAACGATGATACAGCCTGTGTGACTGAGAAGGGAAGAACCAGATGTTGGTGGCTAACCACCAAATCGGTAGGAAGGAGGGGGACAGGGGAAGAAATAGTTGGCAAGAAAGTGGTTTGCTGTTGAAGGAAGAAGTGTTGGGGCTTAAGTTAACCCACCTTGTGCGGGTAGTATTCTATGACAGGGGATAATCACAAACAAATGTAAGTGTGACGGAGAAGGAAATCATACAACCATTACCCCAGAACACGACACACAACCGTTGATTTACATCCAGGTCTCTATTTTCAGTTATAGGTAATAGCCACAGTGAACGAACTTAACAAACTTGTTCAGTTTTATTAATGTTTATACTGTTTCTTTTTCTTATTTAATTTTACTTATTTTTATTTTCCAAATACAGAAGTGGCTGAAGTGGTGGCGTTCCTGCTGAACGAGCGGAGCAGCTACATGGTGGGGGCCTGTGTTGAGGTGACTGGAGGATACGGCATGTGATCACACACACACACACACACACTAATATCTATATACGCACAAGAACACTACATATGTTCTATATATATATATATATATATATATATATATATATATATATATATATATATACAAAGTTGCAAGTGTGTCTGTGGCCATAATACAGATTCTGAGTGGAGCATCATGCAAAAAGAGAAAGGAATAATAAACCCCAAAGCAAAAGATAATAAGGTCAGAGTATGCTTTGAGCCTCATAAATTTCCATAAACCTTCTGTGTTCGCCTTTTTGCTGGGTAAAAATATGGCATTCCTGTAAAAGCTGATGATGGGAAATTCACGCGTTCCTAATGTTAATGATTTATGGACCCAGGAACTGCGGTAATTGTCGCAGAGAAGCCGGGCGAATGTCAGCAGGGTTTTTTTTTTTTTTTTTTTTTTTGCCGTTTGGGGACAACTTTACCAATTTTAGGGAGACTGACGAACACAAACAGAAGCCGAGGCCCCATCTATCTATCTATCTATCTATATACCTATATAGAAAGATAGATTACTGACATACAGTATATACTATCTATCTATATCTATAGCCCGACGCCCTAATCCCGCAAAGGGTGGCCGCAGACAAAACGCCTCCAAGTCACTCTGTCACCCACCATTTGACTCCCCTCCTCCCAACTCACCCCCCCCTTCCTCATATACCTCTCATATATATATATATATATATATATATATATATATATATATAATTTTAACTTTGACGCTGTTGGACCTCCAGACTGAGACGTTGTGCCAAACTTGGTAGCGAAGCTGGCGGCCTTGGCAGACACGCCTTCATATTGATGTTGTTTAGAATAATTGTAGTTCTGAATAAATAGTTTCCGTGTAGTACCCTTATGTTGTTTGTTATTTATCATTTTTATAGATATTTGTGTGACTGGGTGGCACTGCAGGCCTTCTGGCTATGAGAAACGGTTATGACGTAACTGAGTTATGAGACACTTGTTCATCATACAGATCATAATCTGCTATGTAGCACGTTACTCTCCGACGGTAACAGTACTCTGTGTGACATGTTCATAACACTACAAGTGTGACACTCATATGGAAGAAATATTCTATTGTGTAAACTTGTCTGCCGTGTTCAGACAACCAACAACCCATTGCAGGATTTGGTGGTTGAGGGTTGAGTTTGGTGGGGGTGAAGGATGACCAGGTTTCCAGTATGTCCGCAAAATGCTCGTCACATGCAGCACAGGAACGTTGTTACATCACTGCTTCCAAAACTGCTATGTAATTTCCCCTATTATAAGGTAAACAAAGTCACTCTCTAGATATTTACCAATTGTTATATACAGTAGTGTGCAAATGCTATGGGTAATGTTATATATATATATATATATATATATATATATATATATATATATATATATATATATATATATATATATATATATATATATATATATATATATATATATATATATATATACAGGGTGTAACGCGACGTATGACAAAAACTTACACCAATGATCTATCATGTAATTTTGAGTATATTTTGTTCTATAAACATATGCTCTCTGCGACCCCAGTTCAGTACCCAGCATTCGGCTGTTTTGTGTAAAAGCTTTGTCTCTTGCATGTGCCATTGGGTGAGAGCTTCGCAGGGCGACGGGAGACGAGTATTATTAACTTATACTGCACTATACATGAAAATCCCATATCCTATCAGTACACACGAGTTTTAAGAAGTAACTTTACGTAGTCTATTGATTCTTTAACATCAAGTCATGCATTCATGCAATTCTTTTGCACAGATCGACTGAAATTAAGGATTAAATTCAAATTTGATGGCTTGCAAGGGAGCAGGGAGGGAGGGAGGACAGGCTGGTGTGTTGTTGCCAATTTGTAATCTTTGGTTTGTAGGATGTTGCTACCAACATTATCATAACACCCACAGCTCATTTAGTGAAAGAACATTACTTTACTGAGTGACTAGCATCACTTTAAATTATTAGTAATATTATTATTTGTTACAATTTTTCTGCTGCAAGTAAACGTGGCACCATTATTTTCATATGATTTTGACGCAAGAACAGTGATACAGGATTGCCAATGTAACGCTATGCGGCTAGACCTATTTTTTTTCTTCTACTTGCAGCACTAACATCTGGCAACATGATATCTAGCTACATTCTGGATACTTTTGCCATTTTTAGGTGATATTCTAAAGATTTTATCGTATTTTCTAGCGCTGTTTTGCAGTGTTTATTATCTAGCGACATTCTAGCAAGTTTTCAGGACTAAACTAGCGAGATTGATAAGGACTTGGCAACCCTGCGCCCACTGTCATTTGAACGGGAACATTTGCAGGGGGGGTACACACTTCAATTACTGTTCTTTGCATTCTGTTGTTCACCGGGTTCAGCTTCACATGTTCATGAAACAGCATGCTACGTACGTACAGCAATGAAGAATATGCAGATATCGTGTATTTTGTTTTACGGATTCTGCGATGGTAATGCCAGTCTGCAGAGACGAACACAGGTGGAGATACCCAAGGGCCCCACGTTTACTTGCAGCAGAAAAATTGTGATAAATAATATTCTTCCTGACTTAAAGTGAGGCTAATCTCCCTTTAGAATAACGCTTTTTCACTGAATCAGCTGTGGGTGTTATGATAATGCTGGTAGCAACATCCTACAAACCAAATATTACATAATTGGCAACAACACACCAGCCTGTCCTCCCTCCCTCCCTACTCCCTTGCAAGTCATAATATTCTAATTTAATCCTTAATTACAGTCGATTTGTGCAAAAGAATTACATGAATGCATGACGATGTTAAAGAATCAATAGACTACGTAACGTTATTTCTTGAAACTCGTGTGTACTGATAGGATATGGGATTTTCATGTATAGTGAAGTGTAAGTTAATAATACTCGTCTCCCGTCGCCCTGCGAAGCTCTCACCCAATGGCACATGCAAGAGACAAAGCTTTTACACAAAACAGCCGAATGTTGGGTACTGAACTGGGGTCGCAGAGAGCATATGTTTATAGAACAAAATATACTCAAAATTACATGATAGATCATTGGTGTAAGTTTTTGTCATACGTCGCGTTACACCCTGTATATATATATATATATATATATATATATATATATATACTTACATTTATTTGGTCTAGGTTTAGAGTCTTGTATTGGCAAATTAAGCGAAATTTCGATGAAATAACACAACGTGTGCTCAAAAACCGGTACACAATTTTATTCAATTTAGGCAACATAACCCCATTAGCAGGACACATTACGTAGATGCCTGCCATCCTCTATCAAGATAACAGATCAGCCAACACCTGATAATAATGAGCCTCTACGTGTATAGTAACGCCATAGAGGAATACCTACGTGGGGGAGAGCGAGTTAATGACTGCTGGAAGCTGCTGCCGTAACATGTTAACACTAAAGCGATTTGGAAGCCCGACGGCATACTGTGTCACACTTGCATTGAAGGTTAATTCTTGTCTGCACTGAGCCTACATCAAACAATGGAAATTACTGTACCACTTGTCGTAACGCCAAGTTCACTGTTTATTGATGATATGTAATGCTATGAATTTTGTAACTGCATCCTCTACCAGCATTACTGAAATCCATACAGGATATTAGTGAACGCATACTGCTAATGACACGGTCAATGAGGTGGAGGGGTGGGGGAGTTGGGGCTAACCTTGAGCAGTGCGTGGCAGCCGTGGTAATATATATGTTAACCAGCAAAGTGGGAAACCCGTCATTGTATAGAATGTGTAGGTATTCTACAGAATGACTGAAACTTCAAGACAGGCTATAAAATAAAGTCATCTGTACACATGTCCTAGGTATTCTATAGATTACCTAGTTTGTTTTAGGCAACGTGTGAAATTACCAAACTGCAACACACAGGCAAACTGTGAAATCAGTCATTTCATATATGTTAGGTTAATTTAAGCTGCGGTTAGGTTAGGCTAGGATAATATAGGTTAAGCTTAGGTAAGATTAGGCTAGGTTAAGTTAGATTAATTTAAATAGACGCTCAACACAACTTAGCTTTCTTCTAAATTAACCTAACCTAACCTAACCTAACCGAACCGAACCTTACCTGCCCTAACCTAACTTAACCTAACCTAACCTAACCTGCGTTAACCCAGCCTAACCTAACTTAAACTTAACCTAGATTATCCCAGCCTAACCCCCTGTCGTCTATTATACTTTGCCAAAAATATCCTAGACATTCTATAGAAAACCTATGCATTCTATTAAAATCACTAGGTAGTGTATGTAACGTCAGAATGAAATAAGCTTGTTTCATACTTTGCGAAATAATGCTAGTCATTCTATACAATACGTAATTTTCACACAATACCAGTAACAAGTATAATTTGTAACATTCCGTTGTGTCCGGAAATCCGATGGTTATGTCATTTATACAACGTCATGGATCTTACATAAAAGACAATGAAATAATATCTCTAAGGTTCTTAGGTTCTGGCAACAGCCATGAGGGACCTGGCCGAAGCTAGGTCTTTCCTCATCCCACATTCTGCATTATATCTTCGTAGTGTTCTTATTAACTGTAACCACCACAATGAGATGTAACACACTTAAATGACCTAATTACCCAGTAATTCCTTCTGACATAAATAATGCACCTCATACCGTCTCCTCCACCTTCTCAAACACCCACTAGTTTTTCAAACCCTCTACAGTACCTCCTGTACCCTGCCATAAAACCCCCAACCACCCATTGCCTGCCTCGCTCAACTCTACTTTCCGATACGCAAGTGGTTCACACCTCAGACAGCCCACACATTGACAACGCTGTGAGTGGTCTGTGCGGCAGTGGAGGCAACTGTATCTTTATTGGTTACCGGAAACTATACTGTCAATATTTGTGTAAAAGAAAGATTTTTTTTTTTTTTTTTTTTTTTTAATGCGGTAATGCCCTCTGCCGTATTTCACGACCGTGAGACGGGACACCAACCTGCACCTTGGAACAGTGTATTAACTCATTTGATAGTAAATGCTTTAGCGGTATCACTGGTACGATAAGTGGCATAATGGTGAATACACGCGGAGATTGACTCAAGATCTATTCATTGCATAATACGTGATCGCCAACTTTAGTTATGTGGGGACAGTACATCCCAGTTCGTCATGGGTTTTTTACATACTTATTAGCAGTTCATTGCGCTCTATTGTTTTTTTTACCTTTTTAATCATCAACATTTACAACCTTCCAAAGCTGAAATGCTTTTCCATAAACAGGTCAGTTCTCTTCCTGCACTGCAGTTCATCATTTCAATATTTACCTTAATAGCATGTGCGACTTTCCCATTCCTAAAGCATTTAGAGAAAGAGTTCGTTGACTCTTATAACTTGAATAACTCGCTCTTCTCTCTCTCCCGGCTGGAGGGAATTCATAGATTGGAAGAACCCTTGTTCATCAGTCCAATGACACATTTTTCATTAATTCTTGTTTCCATCTTAACTATTTATATTCAACTCTGGAAGGACCTCTTGCTGTGCAGAGGTTGATGGAGGCTGTATCTAACACCTCAGCTTCGGAAAGTCTCTCTCCTAAGTTGAATTAAATCACTTGAAAGTAATAAAAATAAAATAACAAAGAGGTCATCGAGGTGAAGTGGCTTCAGGTGGCAGTTTGAAGCCTTGGGTCGTGTTCAGTATGGCTTTAGAGGTTTCATAACGCCTTCTTCTCTCCAACTTATTTAGAATGTTAAAACTCGACTTTCTCCTGCATGCTGTTTATATCGTTTAAAAACTGATATAGCTTGCATCTGCAAAATGAAAAGGTTATTGATGAACAGTATGCAGAGCAAATCACAAAGGAAACTTGTTAGGAAACTTCAAATCCACTTTCAATACGACCTTTTGTTAGACTACACGGCGAACAGTTGCCAGTGGCACTGATGCTGGTGAAGTTAGGAAATGTTCTGAACTACCAATAACAATTGTTGGTTCAGTGTGAAACTTTGCCTACGACTTGCCTCCGTCCTGGGGTGGGATTAGAAGGTGTGTTGCAGCGACGACTGACAACTGTACTCCATGAATACCTGCAATGTGTGCTGGATAGCGTTAAGAATGACTGTGGCAAAGGATCTGCCTTTAACACCTCAAGCAGAGAGAGAGAGAGAGAGAAGGTGGGTAGCGAAGGGATTAATAAAATGTAAAAAATTGTAGGTGATAGCAAATACTTAAGGAAAAGACATCCTGGGACCGTAGGGGTTAATGCAGCTATATTCACTAAATCTCGTTCATCCAATAAACAGTAACATAAGAAGTTTCGCCGCTAGGTAAGGTCCAATGTCCTATACAAACATGCTTCACGGTTACCAGAATTTTATTAAGTCACTTGATTTGCTGAAAACTACAAACAGTTTGCAGCATATGCCCGTCTCCTGCGTATTTTCAGAGAAAATACGCATCCACCCACCCTACCTATCCACATCTTCCATTCCACCTCGCCCATCCACCACCCATCCTTCCCAACCGCCCAACCACTGATATACCTCACCCGCCCGCTAACTCCCTGCCCACCCCACCCACCAAACCACCAATCCACCCCCATCCCACCCATCTGCCCACCAAGCTCCACCAACAGGATGATTTGCAAGTTTCTGCAGAGAGAGAGAGAGAGAGAGAGAGAGAGAGAGCAGTCTTTCCACCAGACAAAAAGAAAGAGATTAACTTTCCACATCCCTGTGGGCAGTATTATTTTGTCAATATTCTTCGTATTATTATTATTTCTTCTTAAAAATTAAATGCTATTACCCAAAGGCTATTTGGCCAATAACCTTCAAACTTTGTCAGCTGAGTCCCCCAGCTGGCCACTTTATCTGGTAAAATTGGAAGCAAATATGTTAATTGGATCTCCGGATGCTATCTGGAACATGGGAAACAAATTGTTGTCACTGCCTCAGAAACGACTCAAGCTAAAAAGCAGAAATCTTTACAGCCTATGCCAATTGCCAGGGAGCAGGTCTGAAATGAATATGATCTTAATCAGATGAATATCCTCCGAGGTCGTCCACAACCCAAAACTGGGACTTTTCCGGATATTCCGGATGTCATCTAATATACCATGAAGCATTAAAGCCACCAAACTTGGTGGACTTATAGACTGTGATGACTTAACGTGAAATGCACAAGATCAGTGACCTTGACCTCAAGGTCCCTCTGGAGTTAGGTTTCTAATAGGCAATGGCTGTGGGAAGCTTTTCTTTATAAGATTTCCTATTGAAAAAAAAAAAAAACAGTTACTTAATGACAATAAAATGAACGAAATGAATGAATGGTGTGAGACGTTTAGACAATCAACCATGAGCGTTCATGGGAAGACTAAGGAAAGAGGGAGTTTGTTGGTAATGATTAGTGTTGGAGAATACTGTGCAGTAATTAATGTGTCACGTCAAACCTGCATATGTGTCAACATTAAATGTGAGGCGGTAGAAGTGGTTCTGATTAATGCATCTGGACTCAGTGTTGACAGAGGTGTGGAGGAAGATGTGAATTATTACCACCAATATTGAATGATGGAATATGTGCCCAGAACCATTACAGTGATTGTGATTAATGATATGAATAAAAGAGTTGGTCCAGGTCCTGCGAATGATGTAGAAGGTCTTGCTGATGTGCCAGAGCAAACGATAATAGAAGTCGACTGAAGAACTTGTGTGAAGAAAGAAAGTTCATTGTAAGTTATTCTTATTTTAGATACAAAAATGTACACAAGTGAACACTGACAGAAGCTGGAAGGATTCTGTGATTGTAGAAAGAACGATACATCACTTTTACTATCGGGAATCATTACATCAGTCTGCGGCATAATTTTGAATCGGTATATACAGTAACCACATCAGAAAGACTGGGATAAAGGTCTTCCATTCGTTGTATTTGCCGCAAGAGAATCTCCAAATGAATCACTGGGCTTCTCACCCTTTGAACTACTGTTTAGCCATGAAGTAAGAGGATCCCTTAAGCTACTCAAGGAATGCTGGCTGTCGGAGGAAGATGACGTCAACCTGCTGGAGTATGTGATGAAGTTCAAAGAACGGCTGTCCACTGCTTTACAGCTGGCGAGAGAGAATGTAGGAGCTGCTCAGGAGAAGATGAAGACTTGGTATGATAAGAAGTCCAGGTTACGCCACTTTCAGCCAGGAGATCAGGTTTTGATTCTGCTACCGGTGCATGGGCAACCTCTTCAAGCCAAGTTTAGTGGTTCTTATTTCGTGGAGAAGAAACTCAGTGATGTCAACTATGTCATCGCCACACCAGATCGTAGAAAGAACAAGCAACTTTGTCACATCAACATCCTAAAGTTATATCACAGGTGGGACGAAAATAACCCAGTCTGCATTGTAGCTGTTCCACCCGAGTCTGCAAGTGAAGTTCTCCCATGCAGCATGAGCCTGAGTGATAGTTTGGGGAAGAATCCTGATATCATGAATGATCTCCAGACTAAGCTTTCTCATCTAGCTCCCGAGGAAAGGCAGGATGAAGAGAGAACCTGTATTTTTTACACAGGAAAAATCATCAGAGAAATTACCAATATGCCGGGAATCGAACCCGGGACTCTCAGGTGAGAGCCAGGCAGCATACCACTACACCACGACCAAGTAAAAGTTAACTCACGAGAGAGAATATAGGAGCTGACAACGTGAGTTAACTTTTACTTGGTCGTGATGTAATGGTATGCTGCCTGGCTCTCACCTGAGAGTCCCGGGTTCGATTCCCGGCATATTGGTAATTTCTCTGAAGAAAGGCAGGAGTTTTCGGCATTACTGCAGGAGTACCCGCAAGTGTTCCGTGCCACTCCAGGAAGAACCACTGTGTTGATGCATGATGTCGATGTTGGAGACGCAAAGCCAATTAAACTGCCTCCTTACCGTGTGAACCCAGTGAAAGTTCCTCTCATCCAGAAGGAGCTTGGCTACCTGTTGGACCACAAGATGATTGAGCCCTGTCAGAGCGAGTGGAGTTCTCCTGTCACTCTAGTCCCTAAGCCAGGTGGGTCACAGCGGCTTTGCATCGACTACAAACGTGTTAATCAGATAACCAAAACAGACACTTACCCTCTCCCTCGCGTGGAAGATTGCATAGACAAGATCGGAAAGGCTAGGTACATAAGTAAGTTTGATTTGTTAAAGGGATACTGGCAAGTACCTATGACTGAACGTGCTAGGGAGATCTCATGTTTTGTAACACTAGGAAAGACTTTTTCATGTTCTGTAATGCCATATGGTATGAAGAATGCACCAGCCACTTTTCAGAAGCTCATGAATGTTGTAACAGAGGGTTTGGTAGGGTGTGTTGTTTATATTGATGATGTATTAATCATCAGTGACAACTGGAAAGATCACCTATGCCATGTCAGTAAATTTCTTGAGCGTTTGGTTCAGGCTAATCTTGTAGCTAATTTATCAAAGTGTGAGTTTGGTCAAGCTAAAGTTCAGTACCTTGGGTACGTAATTGGTGATGGACACGTTGCACCAGCAGCAGCTAAGGTTCAAGTTATAAGTGATCTTCCCAGACCTAAAAGTAGGAAAGAGCTACAAAGATTTTTGGGAATGGTAGGTTATTACAGGAGATTTGTTCTTAACTTTTCAATTCTTGTATCACCACTTACAGACCTACTGAAAAAGGGAGTTAAATTTGTCTGGACCGATAACTGTGAATCCTCTTTCAGCAAACTTAAAGCTATCCTATTAAGTCAGCCAGTGCTCGCTACTCCAAATTTTGCTAAGCCTTTTAAGATGGCTGTTGACGCAAGTGATACAGGAGCTGGGGCTGTTTTGCTGCAAGAGGATGATCAGGGTATTGAACACCCTGTATCTTATTACAGTAAGAAGTTCACTCCACCTCAAAAGAACTACTCAACTATTGAGAAAGAGCTTTTGGCCTTGATTTTGGGTTTACAGCATGTTTCATTTTATTTGTGTTCTGGTTTTGACCCCGCAGTCATTTATACCGATCATAACCCACTGAAATTCCTTAGTATGTTTAGAGATAAAAATCAGAGATTGACAAGATGGAGTCTACTTCTTCAGGAGTATTCATTAGACATACAACATGTCAAGGGGAAAGAAAATGTTATTGCAGATTGCTTATCTAGACTTTAGACAGATTGTTTTAGAGTAATAAGAAATTTCCTTTGTAAATTTCTTTTTTTTTTTGTGGGGAGGTGTTACATAGCCTATGATTTCATCATCCTTTGTATAATTCTAACGTACAGTATGCTGCATGTTTGATCACGATTCGCCTTGTGGCTTCCATAGTGACCAAGCATCCGTGTTCTACCTCACTCCCCCCTTCTTCTCCCTTATAGTAGGGTAAGTCGTTCTTTCTGTTGTTCAGAGCAGGATTGTCAACTCTTTGTCCCCTATGGCTTCATTTGCGCGTCCTTCTTACAAGTTGTATCAAGCTCTGCCGTCCCCTATATAATGAGCTCAGTCTGCATTAATTGCCACTTAGATCTACTCCTCATTTTGTTCACATCTCTGTCCTCCCCTGTACAGTTGTTATTATTTTTGTGAGTACTCTGGAAGTCTCCAACCATCTAGCTGCTGTGTAATTTGAGTATAAGTGTTATTACATTTTTTTCTTGTACTGTATAGCATAAGGTGTTAATTCGTGGGCCTGGTGAGGTTTTTGTGATTCATGTGGAATTTTTGATGTCAGCCATTATTAATAATATTTTGTATCTGTAATAATATATCTTGCATTAACTGAGCATTATCCGGTTTTCTCATTTTATCAGGGCTGACTTAGATAAATTTACTCTTGCTAATTTCGTGTTAATAGAGGCTATTGCAGTTAACCATATATTTAACCTGTTTTTTGCCATTACATTATCCTTATGAGTCCTGAATGTTTAGTTGTTAGTTTGAGCATTAAACTTTAACTTGTAATTTTACCTAACTCTTTTGTTTTGAATCTGGAACTTTACGGGACAGTAGTGATTTTAGTATTCTCACTTGAAGTGTCCATTATCTCTCTCTGTTCCGTAACAATATATATGTATATATATATATATATATATATATATATATATATATATATATATATATATATATATGTATATATATATATATATATATATATATATATATATATATATATATATATATATATATATATATATATATATGTATATAAATATATCCTCTAACTAGAACCAAAATTGGATTTTTTAAAATATTGAAAGTTTTAGTGTGATATCTCTCAATTTAGGGTTTGCTCAAAGACCTCCTTTTCTGTAACTTGATAAAATAAAGCTTTTCTCTGCAGCAGGTGAAGCATGAGTACTATGCAGGCAATGAGTGAATTATATCTGCTAGAAAGCATTGCCCCATATGTTGGAGGGCCGAAACTCCCATCCACTTGTTCGCCTTGAAGGACCTCAAGATGACCAAGCATGAAGCAGCCCAGGACGCCATCTCTGCACTGAAAGTTACGTGAGACAATGCCAGGATACCAATTCGTCCACTTCAGCATGCAGTTATCCGGCTTGAGAGAGATATAAAAGTGTGGGAGGGCCTGAAGGTGAACAGGCATCTTCGAAGTGAGATTCAGCTGAAGAATAAGCAAAAGTTTGTGGCAGAACTGGAAGGCTTTTACGATATTGCTCGTTAGGACACTGAGGGATGGCTAGACAATGTCCCCAATTATAATTTCCTTCAACTTCAGAGGGAACCTGGTCGTCCTGGCTTTATGTCTGGGTTGGACCACGTGATGATGCAGAAGGACAAGGAAAAGGCGGAGAGAGAGGCAGCAACTACAAACAGGAGCACAAAAAGTGAGCAGGAGAAGTCCAGGTACCACCAGGATGTCGTTCTCAAGACGTCCACATCTTCAAGTACTGAAGATACGGACAATGACGTCCAGCCACCCGGTGCTGTTGGAGGGACATGTCCTCGATCGGAAAGGAAGAAGAATGTCCTCACTCCTCATGTTTTGGCGGCAATAAATAGAACGAAAATGAGTGACCGAAAAAGAGTTCATACAATCTCAGGCATTCTCCACGCAACTGGGCACGACGTCATTGAGTACAATGTGAGCCGCTCCTCCATTCAAAGACATAAAAAGATATTTCAGGAAAAATGCACTCGAGATCTGAAAGAACAGTTCCATTCGGAGAAGCCCCTAACACTGCCTATTGACACAAAGCTGATGGAGGACCTCATGGGGATTGAGCAAGTAAACTGACTTCCACTCATAGTGTCTGGATCAGGAGTTGAGTCCAACTGAAAGTTGGACTACAACTTCCTAATAGTTAAGGAAAGACCACTGCTGACAAGATGCTGGAAACAGTGAACAACTGGAATATCGAGGACTGCATAGAGGCACTCAGCTTCGTCACATCAGCCAGCAACACCGGCTTTGGTAGTGGAGACCGCTGCCTGTTCTCAAGAGCCTTGGGCAGGGACCTTTTCTTCGCTTCCCAGCACCACATCTTCGAGATCATGATGCAAGATGCCTTCAGTACCATAATGGGTCTGTCAAATGGTCCTGACATTCAGATCATCAAAAGGTTCTTGGAATATTGGCCCTATATCATCTTCACAGACTTCAAGGCTGATGTGAAGGACGAAGATGTTTTTGCAGCCATCCAGGAGCAAAAGGATGAACTCATCACATTCCTTTCACAACAGCTGGACATTCCGCAACTTCACGATAATCTCAAGAATTATTGGAACTCTCTTCAGTTTCTCTAGGTGAAATTTCACTTTGGACTGCACTTCTGGAAACCTGGAGGCTTGCACCATGCACAGTACATGGCTCGGTCTTCTCTACAGCTTAACCCGTCACGTCACGACCGATTTTACACCATTGACTCCCCCCAGTCCTGACCAATTTTGGAAAAAAAAAATTTTGGCTCAAACCTCCGCTTTTGGTGAGAAACATCGAAAATTCATAGCGAAATCGCTCACCTGAGGTTTAAAATACTCTGTACAGGTAGGAGTACCCCTTACCTTACTGGGTTTTCTATCAGGCTGGCTCCAAAGAAAACGAGCTCTATGGGAGGGTAACTATTCCACACCACTCATAAACGGTATTTATTTAATTATTTGGTACGAATTTATATGTAGTACGAGAGTATATTGGTTTTCACACAGTAATATAGGCAATATAAGCATTGTTTCACTCATGAAACACATCAACATACCTGACCTTTTTTGGCAACATACCTGATCATCATTTCTGACTGTTTCTTCCTCTAATGCTACGTAAACTTTGTCCTCCACATTGTCATCAATTGGGGAATCATTCTGGCCCTGAATGTCTTTATTGGCCAGGTCACTGGTAACAGGTGAATTGCTGAGACAATGGCGTGCGGGGGGGGGGAAGTCATGCGGGGTAAGGCATTGTCCCTGCCTGGCATCTTGTAGAGGAAGGTGATCTGTGTATACGTACCAAAAATCACATGTGAAAATTGAAAATTGTGCAAATTATGAACCTTGCAATTGCGCAATGTACCAGTACGTCGATGGGTCTAGCTGTGACAAAACGTTGCAACGTACCCATATGTCGAGGGAATGCAGCGGGTTAAAGATCTTCATGTTTCGAGAAGTAGGAGTCAAGTTTTCTGCAAGCCAGCTTCGAGGCCTGAAACAATTTTGCATATTTGGAATCCTTTCCTGTGTGAAGCCTTGGTTCGAATCTCATCTCGCTACTAAGCCTCCTTTGATGGACTTCAACCTGCTACAGATTCTCCACAAGTCTTCCAACCCCCCAGCAAAAGAAGCATTGAAAAACACTGCTCGGACACTTATGGTATTTGCATGTGCAAATAGTAGCTCTCGCATTCTTCGACCCAAGTGTGGAAGTAGCGGAGAAAAAGCCATGCTCCAAGCAGTGGAACGTGAGAAAGAAGAGGAGGAGGTGCTGAAAAGAATCTCTATGCTCCCGTCAGAGATCCACGGCAAGACCCTCGAGGGATTCATCTCTTGCAGAATGAAGAGCTTCTTCAAGATCCTGCAAATTCCTAATTCATACCTTAACAACAATTCAGGAACCTGGCAGGACAACAACCACTGTCTACCTATGTATGTATATATCAACCACTATCTACCTATGTATATATATATATATATATATATATATATATATATATATATATATATATATATATTCACATATATTCACATTAAAAGTGTCCTACTGTAGAAGGGGATAACAGGCTAATTCTAAAAGTCCCACAAAACGATCTCAAAGTTTGTCAAACTTTATACATCCATAACTCATTTTTTTTGAGCTAGAGCTCTCAATCATAGGTGGGGGCGCCCATCATCAACCCACTTAGTGTAGTGGTACCCTGTTTTGGGGGTAGCTCTACACTGAGTGACAAGCCAAATGATTTCCTGTAAACCAGGAAATCATTTACAGCGCTGTGTGGTAACCTTATAACCAACCAACACGTGTTCCCTACGTGACAGCAAGTGGGATGCCGAAGGGTTAGTGCCCCTCTCCAGAAAACAACTAACTAAAAATACGAACAAGAAGCCTCGGACCAGGACTGACCAAAAGATGACGACTAACGACCGTTCAAAGAACATGATATGGATGGCGACGTGGAATCTAAGGGGTGCAAATGATGAGGTGAAAGACAGAGAGATTGTCCAGGTGCTTGAGGGTGCGAAAGTGGATGTATGTGGATGAAATGAAACTAAATGGAGAGGCGAGAGTGTGAGAGAATGGGAGTATGGATGGGGGATATGGGCAGGAGTAAGTGAGAATGAGAGGGCAAAAGAAGGAGTGTGTATTATTGTGAGTAACAAATGGAAGGAAAATAAAAGAGAGTATGGATCAGTTGAGTCAAGGATTGTGTGGGTAAGACTGAAAGTTGGACTACAAATGTCGGCAATTGAGTGTATATATGCGCCAACGCAAGATCGTGCAAGCTGAGTGAGAGAAGAGTTCTGGACAAATGTGGAAGTGTGCATGGAAAAGTTTGAAAGGAATGAGAGAGCGTTTTTGATTGGTGATATGAATGGTAAAGTAGGGAATGTGAAGGTGGATGGAGTAGTTGGTGAGTGGGGTGTGCCTGCTGAGATAGATGGGAATGGCAGTGCTTTAGTGGACATTTGTGCCGGGAGGGGGTTGGTGATAGCTAATACCCTCTTCAGGCACAAAATGATCCCCAGGTATACATGGAGAGCATGGTGAACTGAATGAAAGGAAGGCAATGATTGATTATGTGTCTGTGGATGAAAGGATGCGAAAATGTGTAATGGATGCAAGAGCATGCAGAGGTTGGGGGAGTGGACTTTCTTACCACCACTTGGTGGTGGTCAGAATCAAGGTCCAAGTAAAACGGAGAAATAGAAGAAGGGAAGGAAGGGAGAAAGGAGTAAATGTAAGGAGAGTGGAAAGGTTACAATAGGATGAGAAAAGGCAGAATATACGAGGGAAGTGGAGGAACGATTGGGTAATTATGGATTGGAGCAGATTGAGGACGTGGAAGGTGTGTGCAAGATGTTCACAGAAGAAATTTGTGCAGCATGTGAGGTGGTGTGTGGGATGAAGAGAAAACGAAAGGGGGTGCAAGGAATGGCATAGTGGAATGAAGAGGTGATACAGGCTGTGGCACAAAAGAAGAAAGCATATAATGAATGGATGAGATATAGGGGCGTGGAAGAAGTTGAGAGACGGAAGAGAGAGGTGAAAATATTAGTAGGAGAGAGTAAGAAGAGAATGGATGAGGAATTTGGAAGGAATCTGAGTGTAAAATGGGGGGAATGTAAGAAAATATTCTTGAAAGAGGTAAAGAGAGTCAGACAAGGTGACAATGAAGATGGTAGGGGAGTGAAAGATAAAAATGATAGATGACTAGTTGAGAAGGGAGAAAAAGTGAGCAGATGGAGAGAACACGTCAATGAATTGTTGAACATAAAGAATGAAAGTAATGCGAGGATAAGTGGCTGGGGAATGGCTGGGAGAATGAGGGAGGTGAGAAGACAGGAAGGAATCAGTAGGATGGAAGTTCTGGAAGCACTAAATTCAAAATCGGGAAAGCCTCAGGAATTGATGAAGTGTGTGGTGAAATGCTGAAGCATGGGAGAGAGATGGTAGTAGAATGGATGTGGAAGATGTGCAGACTGGCCTGGGAGGAAGGTAAAGTTCCGAATGATTGGAAGTCAGGTATAATTATTCCCTTGTACAAAGGGAAAGGGGAAAAAGAACTGTATGGTAATCATAGGAGCATTTGTCTTCGTTGTGTAATAGGACAAGTATACGGTAGTATAATATTGACAGAGTTAGGAAAATAACAGAGGAATTAGTTGGAGAAGAACAGGGAGGCTTTAGGAATGGAAGAGGTTGTGTAGATCACATATTCATTCTTAGGTCTTTAGTGAAAAAGTGTCTAGAGAAGGGAAAGAAGTTGTATGCGGGCTTCATGGATTTGGAGATACCATATGACAGGGTGGATAGACAAGGATTGTGGAAAGATTAAGAATATATGGAGTAGATGGGAAGTTGTTGAATGCTGTGAAGAGTATGTATGATGGTGCTAAGGCTGCAGTGTGTGTGGATAGTGAACTGAGTTTTTCTATCTGAAGGTTGGGTTGAAACAGGGATGTGTCATGTCTCCATGGTTTTTCAATCAGCATATGGATGGAGTAAGAAAAGAGATACAAGGTAGGGCAGTGGATGTTGGAGTGGCCCTAATGAGAGAGGGCAGTGTTTGGAAACTTCCTGTACTGTTGTTTGCAAATGATACTGTGTTGTTAAGTGAAGACGAAGAGGAGCTGCAAGACTTGGTGGATGGGTTTGGGAAAGTGTGTAAGAAACGGAATTTAAAGGTGAATGTAGGGAAGAGTAAAGTTATGGTCTTCGAGAGAGGTGAAGTCAGTGAATGTACAGTGAGGTTGGATGATGAGGAAATGGAAAATTTGAGTATGTTTAAGTACTTCGTTAGTGTGCTGAGTAAGGACGGAAGTTTGGACGGTGAAGTGCTTGAAAGGGTACAATAAGGAAGAAAGGTTGCTGGTTCCATGAAGAAACAGTGAAGTGAGCATGGAAGTGAAAAATTTACTACATGACAGTATTGCGATACCAACTCTAACATATGGAAGTGAAGCTTGGACGTTGTTGGAGGGACACAAGTCAAGAGTGAGAGCAGTGGAAATGAGTTATAAGGGAGGAGCCTGTGAAATCACATGGAGAGACAGACTGACAAATGCGGATGTGAAGGAGCGTTGTGGTGTGGATGTGGATATGATAGGAAGCATTAGGAGAAACACACTGAGGTGGTTTGACCATGTGGAGGGGATGGAGAGTGAGAGACTGACGAAGAGAGTGTATGTGAGTGAGGTGGAGGGGGAGAGAAGGAGGGGAAGGCTAAGGAGGAGATGGAGGGATGGAGTGGAGAGGTATATGAGAGGGAGGGGTGTGAATTGGGAGCAGGGCAGCGAAATGGTGGGGGACAGAGTGACGTTGTGGCGTTTTTTTTTTTTTTTTTTTTTTTTGTGGCCACCCCGGATAAGAGATTAAGGCGTCTGGCAATAGATAGATAGACAGATAGCTTTCCCTTTTTTTTTCAAATTAAAGTTCACAATGTCTACTAGAAAATCCTGAAGAGATTTTAGTGATATCTGCATATATATATATATATATATATATATATATATATATATATATATATATATATATATATATATATATATATATATATATATATATATATATATATTTATTTATCATCAGCCGTTGTGGTCCACTGCAGGACCGGCTTATCCCCACCGAAGCAGGGACGATACAGACTGTATGTACGGTGAGAAGTGATTGTAATTGTAGTGTTGTAGTGGCTTTGGATCTGTGTGTAGTCTGTGAACCAAGTGTAATCGGCCTGTCTTAAGCCGATTGAGTGCAAACATACTAGTATGCGACAGTGGTTCAACCACAGGACCCCTTGTGTCCGCCAAAGTAGCAAGTGGCTCGGTGAACGATTCCCAAAGTTTTTACAACTCCACCAGCGTGCGAAACGCACACTCTACCACTGAGGCTCCATATATATATATATATATATATATATATATATATATATATATATATATATATATATATATATATATATATATATATATATATATATATATATCGCATTACTAAAAAGCAGTTATGGTTGTTTTGTCTTTGATCACACTTTGAGGGCATTTTGTTCAACAGAATTAGATGTAATGTGCATTTTTCCCCACAGAATAACGAACGTAATAATATTCCCCAACCATACAGTCACCACTGGCCCACATCCTCTATGTCCCGACACCATAGACATAATGTAAAGTACCGCATACATTCTATTATTACTGGTAAGTGTTTAAGTTATTTTGGACTGTACTGCCGTACTCGTCACAGTACTATATGCAATAGTCACCCGCGATTTTTCTTACGTACACCAAAGTTTTGTGTGTGTGTGTGTGTGTGTGTGTGTGTGTGTGTGTGTGTGTGTGTGTGTGTGTGTGTGTGTATGATGAAGTTTACGAGGTTGGTAGATGGTAGAAGGATGAATATAGTTTTGAACAGTGAGTTGCTTGAGGATGTAGAGTGTTTTAAGTATTTAGGGTCACATGTTGCTGTGGATGGAAGAATAGATGCAAAAATGAAGTTCAGAATGAATGAAGTAGGAAGGGTGCTGGCAGGAATGAAAAAAGTGTTTAGATGTCGTTCACTTAGAGTGGATGTATAGAGAAGGCTGTATGAGGAAGTTATTGTACCAACTGCGTTTTATGGGGCTGAAACGTGGAAAATGTAATGGAGATGAGGTATCTGAGGAATATGTGTGGTTTGAGGAGTATGGATCGAGTGCGAAATGATGAAGTGCTAAGGAGAACTGGAGTTGTGCGGGAGCTGGCTTATCGACTTGAGCACAGGGTGTTGCGATAGTTTGGACATATGGAGAGAATGGATGATGAGCGATTGGTGAAAAAGATAACTGGATCGGATGTGAGAGGTGTAAGGCTGAGAGGAAGACCACGAATAGGATGGATGGACAGTGTGAAGAGAGCGTTGGATGTGAGAGGGATGTCTGTAGAGCAAGGGAGAGTGGCTGCGTGTGATAGAATGACTGGAGAGAAATTGTGAATGACTAAATGGTGATGCAGCCCTGAAGGGATATTTTCCCGCATTTAGTCTGATCAGTTGATCAGGTCAGGTGTGGGTAAGGGGATGGGTCCATTATGATGTGGCAGAGGTAAACCAGCTCTGCTGTCGGGCCTTGCTGCAGATGTCACTGATTGCACTGCGCAGTTGACCCTCATGCGGTGTGGTGCAGTAAGGATCTGTCTCTTCTCCCTTTGGGGCTAAGATGCGAATGAATGTGTGTGTGTGTGTGTGTGTGTGTGTGTGTGTGTGTGTGTGTGTGTGTGTGTGTGTGTGTGTGTGTGTGAATGAGTAAATTGGGAGTGTGTCGTCCTGTCTCAGCTACCACCCTCTCTTTAGGAGAAGTAGCCTAGGTATATGGGTAGACAGATAGTATTTTTGTTTTTTACATACACAGTTGTCTGCATAATTAGATTACTGTATAATACTTATTGAGATTACTATAACAAAAAAGATAAGATTATTATCACAAGATAAAGAGGAGTAGGATATCACAAGAGAAGGAGGGAATGGCAAGAGAAGGAGGCAATTTGGCTGAGACAAGGTGGGAGCTGGCAGCACGTGACTGGCTGGCTGAGCGTTGATTAACTGAGCGCGGTGGTGTGGTGTGTGTGCGTGCATCATGATTGGCCACACACACACACACACACACACACACACACACACACACACACACACACACACACACACACACAGATGGGATGTCACCCCCCTTCTAACGCGGAAACTCGGCTCGGTTGACATTTGTGAGAAGTAAGGCAACTCTGGAAAATATTTTAAAGGCACTTCCAACCATATTATTTTGCAGTGTAGTAAGAGGGTAATATCCAATAATGTTGTGTAGATGGGAGGTTATATATTCTGTTGCTATATAAACTGGCCCGCAGGTCGGGTGGTCTGTTACCTCTTCTAACGTGGAGCGACATTGTGAATAAAGATATTGTCCACAGGGATTTTGTTCTCAGGGGATATTCTGCATGGGGGAATATTGTCCTCCGGGGGATACTGTCCTTGAATCGGGCTGCCGTCGTTTTGTCAGAAAATGTTTTCATTTTCGTGGGTTGCATTCGTTGCTGCCTTTATGAGCCATTAGTGTAAAAACAAGTCACCGTCTGTGGGGTGGCTTATTGTCATTCTAATGAAAAGAGGCTTCGTCTTTCTTTTTAAACACAGAGAAATGTGTGTGCGTTCATCCAAGTCCAGTTTGAAAAATTCACCCTATGATCATGAAACGCCATAGGGGGCACAGTAGGCATTTAGGATGGACATACATATTTTACTTTAGTACTGAGAGGATTAGGATCCATTTTACTTGACCAACAACCTCTTGTAAGGTCATTCAGTATATCTTGCCTTGTGGATTCTAACTTGCTAGATACATTTACATTTGCACCAAATATTATGTCATCCACGTACTTTACTTGAATATTTCCTCTATGACAATTTTTTTTATTGCCAGACGCCTTAATCCCGTAAGGGGTGGCCACAAACAAATCGCCTCCATGTTGCCCCCTCTTTAATTTCACTGCCCTGCTCCCAGCTGACACCCCGTCTCTCATATACCTCTCCACTCCATCCCTCCATCTCATTCTTGGCCTCCCCCTCCCTCTCTCCCCCTCCCTCTCACTCATATACACTCTCCTCGTCAGTCTCTCGCTATCCATCCTCACCACATGGCCAAACCACCCCAATGTGCTTTTCTTAATGCTTCATATCACATTCGCATCAACACCACAACGCTGCTTCACTTCCTCATTTGTCAGTCTGTCTCTCCATGTGACTCCACATGCTCCTCTCAAATAACTCATTTCCACTGCTCTCACTCTCTCTTGACTGTGACAGATATTATTTATTATTAATTATTAGTATTATGAATTACAGTAAGAATTATAATTTCACAGATCGAGTACCCTGTGGAACCCCACAAGTTATGATGTCGCATTCTGAGATAGAATCATGATAAATGAGTATGCTGGTGACTAGGCAGTAAATCTCTAACAAATGGAAGCAATAAGAGACCTTAGCCTAAAAACAAGAGTTCGTGGATGGCACCTGTGTGATGTGTTATCAAAAGTTTTCTGTAAGTCTTTTAGCACAACCTGTGCCGAGGTCATAGGATTGTCCAGACCTTGTAATACAGTATATAACAATTTCTCCTTCTCCAAAACTGCCTCCTTCCGATCTGTTACCTTGACTTCCACATTTTCCATCATTATCTTCTACACTTACTCAGTCCGTAATCACACCTGCATTACTCTCTTCATTATCCCGGTCCTTAGCCTATATCTCCCCATCTTACTTCTAATTTACCATTCATTCTTCGTTTTCCCTGCCACGAGTGCCCATGCCTTCCCTTCCTTCCCATTGTCTATAACAACCTTCCTCTTCTGCATTCAGCCTCCCTCTCTCTCTCTCTCTCTCTCTCTCTCTCTCTCTCTCTCTCTCTTGTATGTATGGACTGAGTTGTGGAACACAATATTATTGTTTATTACCACTATTACTCCCGTGTCCGCCAGACCTCCACCTGACGCGGTGTGGCCAGACCCTTGCCAACCTTCATCCTACTTCCCAACCTCCCTCCGTGCCTTGCATCACCTCTTTCCCTCCTCTTCCATCACTTCTTTTCCTTCTCTGTCACTTCCTTTCCATCTCATTCTTTCCCTATCCATCACTTACTTCCCTCCCACTCCATCATCTCTTTCTCTCCCCCTCCAACACCTCCACCCCTCCTCCTCCATCACCTCCTTCCCTCCTCTTCCACCACCTCCTTTCCTCCTCCTCCATGACATCCTTCTTTCCTCCTCCGTCACCTCCGTCCCTCCTCCTCCATCACCTTCCTTTCTCCTCCATTACCTCCTCCCCTACTCCTCAATCACCTCTTTCACTTCTCTATTACCTCCTTCCCTCCTCATTCTCCCTCCACCCATCACGTCCTTCCTTCTCCCTCCATCATCTTCCCTCTTCCTCCATCACCTCCTGCCTTCCTTTTCTAACACCTCCTTCTTTCCATCTCCATTGCCTTGTTCACTTACTTTCATCTGTTCTTCCTTCCTCTTCCTCCTCTTCCTACTTCTCTTCTTCTACTTCTTCTTCTCCCCCTTCTCCGCTTCCTCTTCGTCCCTGCTTCCTCTCCATCACACCTCTACCTCCACAATCACGGCTGACCCTCTTTTCCTTTATAACTCTCTCCCTTTCCTGTCCCACACATCCTCCCTCATCTCTTCTCTCCCTCCCTTCCTCCTTGTCCTACTCTTGCTTCTCCTTCTCCTCCTCCTCCTCCTCCTCCTCTCTGTCTAGAAGAAAATAACATTATCAAAGACAAGCAGCATGGATTTAGACATCGACACTCACACTTAACTAACTTACTGGACTTCTTCCATGATGTTTACAAATCATATGACGACTCACGAGCAGTAGATATAATTTACCTTGACTTTCAGAAAGCATTTTACACTGTCCCTTACAAGCGTCTCGTAAAGAAAAAAGAAGCCCATGGAATAAAAGGAAATATGCAAAAATGGTACAAGACTGGCATTCAGACCAAAAACAGCGAGCTGTGATAAACGGAAAGGAATCCAAATGGCGTAATGCGATTAGCAGCTTTCCCCAGGGCTCAGTATTTGGACCGATACGTTGTGTTATCTACATAAACGACATAGATAAGGGTTTAAATTGCAAAATATTCAAATCTGCAGACTATACTAAAATAACCAATAAAGTAACTTCAGCGTATCAGTGGTAGCAGTTACAAAATGACCATAATACTTCGGCTTGCTGGACAGGAAAATGGCAATTGAAATTCGACATAGAAATATGCAGCAGTTACAAAATGACCTTAACCCGAGATGTCCCGTCGACGTATGGGTACGTTGCAACATTTTGCATTTGCCAGTCCTGACGACGTACTGGTACGTTGTGCAATTGCAAGGTCCCTAATTTGCACAATTTTCATTTTTTGACCATGATTTTTCGCACGTATACACGGGACACCATCCTCTATTCCTCTACAAGATGCCAAGCAGGGACAATGGCTTACACCGCATAACCTCCTCCCCCTCCCCCGCATGCCATTGTCTCGGCAATTCACCTGTTACCAGTGACCTCGCCAATAAAGACATTCAGGGCCAGAGTGTTTCCCCAATCGATGACAATGTGGAGGACAAAGTTTACATAGCATTAGAGGAAGAAACAGTCAGAAATGATGATCAGGTATTGTGGCAAAAGAAGGTCAGGTATGGTGACGAGTTAGTGAGTGAAACAATTCTTATAATGCCTATATTACTGTTTGAAAACCAGTATACTCTTGTACTACATATAAATTCGAACCAAGTAAATAAATAAATACTGTTTATGAATGGTGTGGAATAGTTACCCTCCCACAGAACTCGTTTTCTTTCGTGCCAGCCTGTTAGAAAATCCAGTCAGGTAAGGAGATACTGCTACTTGGATCA
Source organism: Coenobita brevimanus (assembly GCF_032717465.1). Taxonomy (NCBI): domain Eukaryota; kingdom Metazoa; phylum Arthropoda; class Malacostraca; order Decapoda; family Coenobitidae; genus Coenobita; species Coenobita brevimanus. The sequence goes on along the minus strand of NC_136980.1, from coordinate 13,130,177 downwards.
AGTATTTTAAACCTCAGGTGAGCGATTTCTCTATGAATTTTCGATGTTTCTCACCAAAAGCGGAGGTTTTAGCTAATAAAGAAATTTTTGAAAATACCTCGGGATTGGGGGGTGTCGGAGGTGCGAAATAGCTTGGGACGTGATGGGTTAATACTTCGGCAAGCTGGACAAGAAAATGGCAAATGAAATTCAACATAGAAAAATGCAAAGTACTTCCTACTGTAAAGAACAACGTCCATGCGAATTACCAAATGAACAATATCCAATTATTAAGTACAGACAATGAAAAGACCTAAAATGGAGTAAGCAGTGCAACAAGGCTGTTAAAAATGAACACAAGTTTGTGGGTTTTACTGGAAGAACTTTCGAGCTGAAATCGGAAAAATTCATACTTCACTTTTACAACTTGTTAATGCGCCCACATCTCGAGTATTGTGTGCAGTTCTGGTCTCCGTGCTACATAGAGGACAGAAAAAAAAAAAAAAAAGAGAAAATGCAGTGATGAATCACAAAAATGATACCACGACTGAGAATCAAACCATATGAGGAACGCCTTGAAGAACTTAAATTGTCTAGCCTAACGAAATGCAGGTTAAGAGGTGACCTTATCTAGGTTTTCAAAATCAGTAAGGGCTATGACAACTTAGACATGAATAAATATATTGAAATAGACCTGTCAAGTCAAACCAAAAGTAATGGCTGCAAAATTATGGGAAAGCATTTCCAATCCCATGAAGCTGAATACTTTTTCAACTGAGTAGTAAATATCTGGATCAGATTACCCTCAGATACCGTGAACAGTATCTTAATTAAGACATTTAACCCGCCCCGTCCCGACCGATTATCCACCACTGACTCCCGCCAATCCTGACCAATTTTGAAAAAAAAAAAAAAAAAATTGGCTCAAACCTCCACTTTTGGTGAGAAACATCGAAAATTCATAGAGAAATCGCTCACCTGAGGTTTTAAATACTTGATACAGGTAGGAGTACCTCTTACCTTACTGGGTTTTCTATCAGGTTGGCTCCAAAGAAAACGAGCTCTATGGGAGGGTAACTATTCCACACCACTCATAAACGGTATTTATTTATTTATTTGGTACGAATTTATATGTAGTACAAGAGTATATTGGTTTTCACACAGTAATATAGGCAATATAAGCATTGTTTCACTTACGAAATCAACATACATGACCTTTTTTGGCGACATTACCTGATCATCATTTCTGACTGTTTCTTCCTCTAATGCTATGTAATCTTTGTCCTCCACATTGTCATCAATTGGGGAATCACTCTGGCCCTGAATTTCGTACCGAAGCACGACATTTCTTTACTGGCCAGGTCACTGGTGACAGGTGAATTGCCTAGACAATGGCGTGTGGGGGGGGAGGGAGGTCATGCAAGGTAAGGCATTGTCCCTGCCTGGCGTCTTGTAGAGGAAGGTGTCCCGTGAATATGTACCATAAATTATGCGCGAAAATTGAAAATTGTGCAAATTAGGGACCTTGCAATTGATGCACATTTATATATGTCAACGGGAGTGACAGTGACAAAACGGGTGGACGTATGTATATGTCAACGGGATGTGGCGGATTAAAAACAAAATAGACCAAATAGACTAGTATTTGCACAAGAATCCTCAGCTGACTCTATTTCTGTCCGAATATCTAACTTCTACCAGCTACGCATAAGCTCATTCCCCTCCTGTCTACAAGACACCCCGTAATTTAATGTATCCATACATAGTGTCGCGTCACGCCACAATATAGTTATCAATTTATTAAATGCATATAAAGTAGTAAAAGTACAGACTAGGATCTGCACAGATAGCCCTGAGTTAACAGTCACTACTTTTACTTTCGATCTGTGATGGGCTGTGGATCACTGAGGATCCATGTTAGTTAAGTAACCACCATAGCTATTATTATTTTTTTTTAAGTGCTGGGGGTGACTGCTTCAGGAGATGATTTGTATACTTGTTATGCATGGAAAACATCCTTGTCTCAGTCGAGTGAATGGAGTTGGGGCCTGAGTGACTGCTGCCTACCTTAACTCGAGGCGTCCTGTCTACGTATGGGTACGTCACAACATTTTGTCACAGCTAGTCCTATTGACGTACTGGTACGTCGGGCAATTGCAAGGTTCATAATTTGCACAATTTTCAAATCTCGCGCTTGATTTTGGGTACATAGGGTCGGGAGACCTTCCCTTACCTGCCACCAGTCGGGGACACTCGGGGACCCCGCGCGACCCGCATTCACCCTCGGCTCGGTCACTCACCTGTTGGCAGTGACCCAGGTCAGACATGGCGCACAGAGGTCTCTCAGAGGAGCAAATTCAAGCTGCCCCAGATGCCTTCACAGGCGACAGTGATTCACCCCCTGATGACGAGGTGGCAGACAAAGATTATGTCCAACCAGAGGAGGAGGAAAGTAGCAGCAGTTATGAGGAGGTCCCATCCCCTAGGAAGTGGCGCTACGTCACATATCATGCCGCTAGAGAGGGCCAGCCTGCACCAAGACATCGTGCAATAACCTCTCTGCAGCCCCTACATGATGTGGAGTCCAAAACCAAGGACGAGGATGAGGATGGAGCCGTGGGACGTGCTGCCACATGATATGGCCACGAGATCATCACACATCGCGGCCCCGAGCGCACAGCACGTTGTTCTATCAGTTATGAGCCTAGTGTTTTATTTGGGGAGGGTGGAAGTGGTGTGGAGGTAGTGGGGAGTGAAACTGAAAGTGTACAAGCGGTCACTGAAAGTAAGAGTGGCGGGAGTGAGTCATCGCTCTCCCATGGTGGTGCGAGGCAGCGGAGCATATCACGTGGGGCAGTGAGGGTGCGTGGTGAATCACGTGATGTGGTGATGGAGCGGTGAGGTGAGGAGGAGCCACTCCCCAGCAACTCTTATGCTCCCCAATATTCCCGGACTTCCTCCCCACAGTCCCCTGATGTTCCCCAAGGCCGTAAGGGTAAGGGAAAGGGGAAGGGTAAAAGCCGAGGGAAGAGAAGTGCGAGTGGGGAAGCCCTTCGCACTCCTCCTCCCCAACCTCCCCCACCAGCATCTCCTCCCCACCCCAACGAAGGCGACAATGGGGACGATGGGGGCGAGGGTAATGTGAGTTGGAATTGGGAAGATGGCAGTGATTTCTCTCCCATTATTCACCCCTTCACTGAGCAGGGGCACGCTGGCTGCACGGCTCCTGGGATTCACCGTGGTTCCACCAGGCTGGATTTTTTCCACCTGTTCTTCGGTGAGGGTTTTGTGTAGCAGATTGTGAAACAAACCAACTGTTTTGCTAGCAGCCAGCACCATGAGAGTGAATGACTGAGCACAAGGAGCAGGAATTCAATTATTTACGATTACCCTGTCTCCCTCGCAGGGATGTTTTTATTTTTTGCCCTGGTACTTTTGATGGGTATTTTATGTAAAAACAGAATTCCATCATACTGGACAATTGACCCTCTCATGCAGACACCTATATTTGGCAAGATTATGAGCCATAATCGGTTTCAGCAAATTCTAGACCGCCTCCTGTTTTACGATGCTGATGATCCTGCCAATGCAAATGACACTGATAAGATGAGGTGAATTAGGTTGGTTTTTGATCACCAATGGCAAACATTCCGTTCCTCATTTTATCCCTACAGAGACCTTGTCATAGACAAGAGTCTCATGTTGTGGAGAGGCAATATTTCCTTTTGCCAGTATATACCCAGCAAAAGGCACCGTTTTGGGTTCAAGATCTTTGTTATGTGTGACTGTAGGACTGGTTATGTGCAAGACATAGTCTTGTACACCGGTGCACAGACAGACATAATAAAAGATCGGAGTATTGGACTGTCTGGAGCAGTGGTAAAGACAATGATTGAAGAGTACCTTCATCGTGGTCACGTCCTCTACCTGGATACTTGGTACACTAGCCCTTTTCTCACTCATTATCTACACCTGCATGACACGGGACTCTGTGGTATCGTCAAGGTGAACCGGCGTCACATGGTCAAGGTGGGGCGGAAACTATAAAAAAATGAGGTGGTCTTCTTCCAGGCTAACAACATCCTAGCTACAGTGTGGAATCACAACAGAGAAGTCTGCCTCTTGTCCAAGGTTTACCGCCCATTGACGCACCGTACAGAGTCCGTGGATTACCGTAGTGAGAGGAGGCGCCGCATCTGGAAACCTGAGTGTGTGCTGGATTATAACACCAACATGCAGCTGGTGGACCAGTCTGACTCCATGATATCCACTGTCGAGTGTGTCAGGACCACGATGAAGTGGTACAAGAAGCTCTTCTTTCACCTGCTCGATATAACTGCCCTCAATTGCCACCGCCTGCACACCATGTCAACAGGAGTGCAGGAAACCTTTGAAGGGTTTGTGAGGGAGCTTAGCCGTGAGATTATACCACAGTATGCGGTCAAGAGGACCCAACAACGCACACGCACTGCCCCTACCGCCCAAACTCCCCTGAGAATTTCCGCCTGCCATTTTCCCACTCCTATACCTCCCCAGCCAAATAGACCTAGGTCCCAACGCAGGTGCCATGTGTGTGGTAATTCCCGTGTGAGACCCACCACTCAAAGAAAAGACACCCGCTATGAGTGCATTGAGTGTGACGTGGGTCTCTGTATTCACCCTTGTTTCAGTGAGTATCACACCTTGATGCAGTACTAATATGGTGTGAATGTGATATGACGCTCATACTCTGGAAAAAATGCGACATACAGACGCTCAGTGTAATTATAAGGCCCGTAAATATGTAAATAGTAGTATAAAGTGGAAACGGGTGTAATGTAAGTGGAAAATTATTATCTAAGTGCATAAGTATATTCTAAGTCGAAATATTCCTAGCGAGTGTATATAGATGCGATATTCTGACGCTCAGTGGAATAAATAAGGCCCGTAAATATGTAAATAGTAGTATAAAGTGGAAACGGGTGTTATGTAAGTGGGGAAGTATATTGGAAGTGAAGAAATAAAATATAAGTTGAATCACGAGTAGTAGCGAGTGTGCTTGCTACGTGAATATGTGCTAGCATTTCGCTAAATATCGTCTTAAGTGCAGTGGAGAGAGTGGAATGAAGTGCTGGTTGAAGATATGTAAGAAGGCGTGGATGAGTGAAACTGTGCCTGCAAAGTGGAAAAAGGCTATGATTGTACCCATGTACAAAAATAAAGGTGAGCGAAGTGAGTGCAAGAATTATCGTGGCATAAGCTTACTGGGTGTGGTAGGGAAGGTATATGGAAGAAATAATTGTAGAGAAAGTAAGAGAGATGTCAGAAGTCCTAATGAGTGATGAACTGGGTGACTTTAGGAGGGGCAGAGCATGTGTGGATCAAGTATTTGGAGTGAGACAGGTAGCAGAGAAGGCTTGCGAGAAGGACCATAAGATGTTTATGGTATTCATGGACCTGGAAAAAGCATACGACAAAGTAGAGAGGGATTGTGGAAAGTTTTGCGCATGTATCGTGTAGATGGTAATCTGCTAGGTGCTGTCAAGAGTTTTTATGATGGTATCGAAGCATTTGTAAGGGTTATTGGGCATCTAAGTGAATGGTTCACGATCGGTGTGGGCGTGCGACAAGGTCATGCGATGTCCCCATGGTTGTTCAATATATGTATGGGTGGGGTGATGAGAAAAGTAAAAACACGAGTAATGGAGAGAGGGATGGCGTTGGTAATGAATGGTGATGGATGGAATATCTCAAATTTGTTATGTGTTGATGATGCAGTACTGCTTGCAAGTACTGGACAAGAACTTGGTAGGCTAGTGTAGAGTTTTGCTGATGTCTGTGAGCGTTGTGCCTTAAGAGTAAATGTAGAAAAGAGCAAAGTGATGGTTATTGTGACAGAAGGTGACTCCCAGTGCGATGTAACAGTGAATGGAGAGAGACTGGAACTGGCGAGAGAGTTCAAATACCTGGGTACAGTGACAGAAAAGAGAGGAAAATGTGGAAAAGAAGTTGAAAGTAGAGTGACACAAGGAAGAATAATATCTGGTGCAATGAAGACCTTGATAGGAAACAGAGGCTTGAGTGTTGAAGCTGCACGAAGCTTACATGAGGGAGTGTTAGTGCCATCTTTAACATATGGATGTGAGACTATGGTGTGGCATGAAAATGAAAATTCAAGAGTAAGAGCAGTGGAGATGGGACTGCTGAGGAATGTATGTGGAGTGCATAGGGTGGATAGGATGCGAAATAATGTGATTCGTGAAAGATGTGGAGTGAGGAAGTCAATGGACACCAGAATCAAAAGAGTGTACTGAGATGGTATGGTCATGTGGAGAGAATTGTTAACAACAGAGTGGAGAAAAAGGTATATCTTAGTGAATCTGAAGGAGGGAGGAGGCGAGGTAGGCCAAGGAGAAGGTGGAGAGATATGGTGGATGAGTGTGTGAGGAAGAGAGGTTTGGAAGTCGGTGATGCTAGGGAACTGACAAGAGATCAAGCTGGCTGGATGAATGTTGTGAGGAGAAGTGCATGATCATGGATTTGGCACCCCTTTTTAACGTGACAGCGTCCGGATTGACTCAATCGGATACGTTTATGTGAAGCTACAGATCGTGGTGATTGTTTTTGGCTTATTCGATAGAGCCAGGATTCCGGGGGCTTGAATGATGGGTGAATGGAAGCGTGGCCCATTGGACTGGGCAATTTGGGCTGTCTGGACATTGCTACTCCTCACCCTGCCCTAGGGTGGGAAAGGAGGTCCGGATGATGATGATGATGAATGATGATGAAGAATGTATGATAATGGAAGGCATGAGAAGGATGATAAAGGGTATTTTATAAAGTACAAGAATAGAATTTAAAATAAATAAAATGATGACGAAAGTATAAGAGAGGACACAGATAGATTTTTAAAAAGAAAACATAGCAAGAGACAGGATGTAAGGGTGGTAAACAGGAGGCGAGGATGACCCAGACAAATCTACTCTATACTGGATATTACCTGCTGGCCGGGGTTCAGTACACCAACCACCTCACCTGACTCAGTATATACTGCTGTGCTGTATCAAGCTCTGCCTGTCTGTCTATACCACACCTGGAAGGCAAAATGAAATTATATTACTATAATTATTACCAACCTAATGGACATCAACATCACGACTTCTACAACTATCATTATCATCATCATCATCATCATCATCATCATCAATCATACGGTTATCATTAGTCATCAAAACTACGAACATCACAATTTATCACGACAGCCATCAAAATCACCACAGTTATTATTATCATCATCATCATCATCATCATCATCATCACAACAATTACTGTGGCTCAAAGCCACACCTGTATTGCAGCATCACGAACTTCAAGCGAGATAGGAGGATGGGATGAAGTAATATGGAGCAGCCAGGGACTCTACTACTGTACTGAGTTAACTCCTTTACCTTTAGCACTCCATTTTCCTTCTTTCTTCTGCCTTCCTTTCTCTCCTTCTCCGTTCTTGTCTTTGTATCCTTCCATTAACTACACTGCAGTAACTGAACCACAAGGCAAGTAGGAGCCAGGCTGTTTCACTTCCACCCTGTCCCTATAATGACTCTTTTGTTATTTTTTTCTTCAATTTTTTGTTTCTTTCTTCCTCATTCGATGTCTGTTTGGGATTCTTCTTCTTCTGTTCTTGTTCTCATTTCGTTCTTTCTCCTTTTCCTTAGTTGTTCTCCAATCTTATTTTTTTATTTGTTTCTACTTTCAGTCTTAACTTTATTCCGTTTTATTGAGGTTTACTTTTGTCCTCCAAGTCCTTATCATTTCTTCTGATTTCTTTCATCACTCTTTCTCCTTATAATTCTGTTATTTCCTGTTATTTCCTTCCTTCACATTTCTTTCTTCTTCTTCCTCCTTTCTTTCCCTTTTGTCTTTCCTTCTTTTTATTACAACATTACAGCTACAAAATAAAGGGATTCAGTTATCAGTTCTAGCCTACTGTATATCATCATCATCATCATCATCATCACTACCGCCGCCATAACCACTACCACAGCCGTCATCGTCATCGTCATCCTCATCCTCATCATTATCTATATTGTCAAGAAACCTAACCTACATTGCCATCACCATCATCACAGTCATCATTATCATCATCATCACTGTGAGCACCATCATCACATACAAAGATCTAGGCAGTATATAACATCATAAGTTCTATGACAGTCAGGCGGGTTGACGAAGCAAGGTGGAGCGGTCTGGCACTCTAATACACGTGTACCAAGTTCAGGTCTTCACCTCGTCCAAGTCAACCCTTCCTTTGCATTTACCTTTTTTCTTTTTCCTACCCTTCCTGTGATTCTTCGTTTCTTTCCCTCTTCTTTTTCCTTTTTTCTTTCTGTTACATTCACCTGCATCTGCTTTTCCTGTTTCTTGTTCTGTATTTCAATACCAGTTCATTCCATTTAGTTATATTTTCAGTTCTTATATTTTCTTTTGTTTTTCCGTTCTATCATCCATTTTATTGTATAACCTTTTCTTTTCTCTTTACTTAACTATATTACAGCCTGTCAAGTTACAAGAGAGGCAGGAGTTGAGATGAGGTGGAGTGGACTGGGATTTTGCTACTGATGTACCGAGGTGAATAATTTCTTAGTATCCATTCCTTTCCTTTTATTTCTTATTTTACTTCATATGCTTCCTTATGTATCGGTACGTTTCAATCTTTTTTTTTTTTTTCCTGTCCTTATTTCGTCTTCTTCTTTTTCACTTTCTTTCTTAGTCCTTTCCATTCTTTTACTCCTCACAGTTTCCTCTTTTTAATTCCAACTTTCCTCTGTTCTTCATTTTTTCCGTCCCCTTTCTTACCTTCCTGTCAAAATTTTCTTTACTCTGTTAGAGCAGTGAAGCAACAACACAAGTGGGAGCCAAGGTGTAGTTTGGTGGAGCGGCCTGAGATTCTGACAAAGGTATTGCGAGTTGGATCCTTACTTCTTTTTGGATTCCTATTTTGTTCCTTCGTTTTCATTTAGTCTTTTACTGTCATTATAGTTTTTTCGTCTATTTTTCATGTGCAGTAATTCTTGTTATCCTTTGCTTCGTTGTTCAGTTTTCTCCTCTTTCCAGTTATATTCATTTTTCTCTATACCTCTAACATTTTTATTACTTTTCCTATTCTGTCTCCTACTCTTATCCTTATTTCTCTAATAGTTTATTTCTCCTTCTTCTCTTTTATTTCTGTATCTTCCCATTATTTTATTTCAATTTTCGTGCCTTTTTCCAGTTTTCATTATATTTCTTCTTCCTTTCTCTCTCCATTATATTACATCCTTGTCGGCTACAAGAAAGGTGGGAGGCAAAATGAAGAACGATTACTTTCACACGTACTAAATACATCCTTGACCGTCACAGCTACCACTGCCAACACCATAGTGATGATGATGACGTAAGGCTGCTTCACAGTAACTCTATACATGCAGTGAAGGCAAAGACCGCTTCACTGCACGTGTATAGAGTTACTGTACTACCTTTGCCAGCTGTACCCAACTTTAGTTTTCTCTCTCATTTCTTTTTCTTTATTTCTCACATCTTTTTTATTTCTTTTATTTCTCTTGGCATATATAAATTTCCTTACATCTTTCTTCTTTAATCTATATTTTCTGCTTGTCATTCTTTCCTCATTGCTTACATCCTCCTTTCTATTATTTCCATTTGTTTCACACATACAGTTCTTTTCTTACAGTTACATTTCCTTTCTTCCCCTCTTTTTTTATTCGTTTACCTTTTCACTGTCTCATTTTTTCCCACTGATTATATCATCACAAGCTACAAGACAGGTAGGAGGGTGTATGAAGTAAGGGGCAGCGGTCTGGGTCTACCACACGTGTACCAACTTCAAGCTATACTTGATGTAATCGCTGCTTTTATTTCTTTTTTTTTTTCTTCATAAAATTAAACACTTTAGAGTTCCATTCTTTTCACCCCTTCAATTTTTCAAGCCTTTTTCTTCCTTTCTTGCTTTATTCCTTTTCCTTTCCTTTCTTTTCTTCTCATTTTTTCTTTTCATTCCTCCAGTCTTATATATAGTTTTTTTTTCTTTTTCTCATTTATCGCTTTCTTTCTCCTTCCATTGTTACTGTCTGCCGTGTTCTAATACAGGAATGACACTATAAGACGAGCAGCAGCCAAAGTAAGTAAGGTGGACCCGCCTGACAGTCTAACAAACCTGTTTTCAGTTCCATCCAGCGACCACAATGGCTTCTTTTTGTTTTCTTTCCCATTCATTTTTATTTCTCATTTCTTATTTTTCCGATTTTTTATCTTACTGTTTCCTCTTCTCCTTTCATCGTTTCTCTTTCCTTTCTGATTTTGTCCTTCTCCGTTCATTATTTTTTCTATTTTCTTTTTCCCCATTCTATATACTTGTTTCGCCCCTCATTTTTTGCTTCATGTAAGTCTCTGTTCGTATTGCATATTTTTTTTTCTAATTTTCTTTCCTTGCCATATATTATTGTCTGTTTATATCTTTACCATTTTATTCAAACAACACAAGTTAAAGAGAAGAAGCATGGTTATCTTGATTAGTACTTACCACCATCACCACCATCACTACCACCACCATCACCATCACCACCAACATTACTGCCACCATCATTATTCAATCATTTATCATTATTCTCATTAGAATTAACCTACAGTACCTTCACCACCATCACCATCTCATTCATCCTAATCCTCACAACCAGCACTACCCTCTAAGACACAGATGTAGGTGGCATATTACAGCATCACAAGCCACACGGGTGGTAGAAGGCGAGATAAAGTAGGGTGCAGCGGTCTGGCACTCTTACTACAGCAGTACCAAGATCATACCTTACTAACACTACATTTACTTATTTTTAATTTTCATTTATTACTTTCATTTACAGATTTCCTTCCGTCTTCCTAGGTGTCTTTCTCTATGTCCTGTCTTCCTTCCTTATTATCTGCGATCGCTTTCAGTCTCTCACCCGTTGTCCTGTAGTTTCTTTGTTCTCATTTAATTTTCTCCTTTCCATTACTTACTTTTCTTTCTTTCATCTTTCTCATTCTTCTCTAGTTCAGTTTCTCTCTTTCTCCTCTCTTTTCCCACAATTTCACAATAATAAAGTCAAACAGAACTAGGAGCCAATATGAAGTGAGGTGGAGCGGCATTAAATTCTAAGAGTGTAAGGATTATGGCTTCTGGCATTAGACCAATAAATTGTACTAACACCGGTATAAACACGATGAGGCTCCAGTGACTCACTCTAAGCTGAATCAAATTGTCTGGCGTTACCTTGTACAAAATGCTAGACTTGACCTGACCATGAGAGGGTTAACTTATTATTCGGGAATGGGGATTGATATCTGGTTCTCAGTCAGGGTTCCGGTTCCTGTGCCCTTCAGTACGATGACGTGGTTTTAATTTTAGTCTTGCTGTTACCAGAGGATTTTATTCCAGGATTTCATTGGAGTGGAGTAGTGAAGGAGTTGATTAAGGCCGTATCTAACTCCTCCAGCTGGAAATGTCTCTCCTCAGCTGAATAAAGTTATCTGGCAGTAGCAAGAATACAATGACAAAGAAAGTAATCGGTGTGAAGGGGTTATTACTGTCAGAGAGAGAGAGAGAGAGAGAGAGAGAGGAGAACTTATGTACAAAAAGAACAAAATTTGGCAAAACTGAGAAACTGTGACTTGAAATATGAAAAAGAAACCGACGCAGCTGGACTGGTTCGATCCCGGGCCTCACTAAACCGACCCAGTTATCTACCTGCGTTGGCTGTAGTGGTTTCTAGCTATTGTACTACATAGCTGTCTATTTCAATACCATTTCGTCAGCCTGTTATATTCACCGTCATCATCATCACCATCATCATCACCCAGTACCCTTCCACTGCATGACACATATCTCTGCCAACTTTCTCCACTCCGACCTATTTGTTGTTAGTACATGTTAGTGTGGTTGTGTTCCTGGGTGGCTGTGGTGGTTATTTGTAGGAGAAGGAGGAGAGGAAGTCTGAGAACGAGGTAACTGTGTTATTGGAAAGTAGATGTGAGTGTGGGTATTATTAGCGTGTGGTTTTGAAAAGTGCGTGTGAAGGTGCGTGCGGAGGGAGTGCTCTGGTGTGTGTAATTCACCGGGTCGGTCAGGATCACTTGATGGTCGTGATGGTCAGCTTTTACCCTCCCGGAAGGGAGCTGAGAGCTCATATAGTCCGATCTAAGGGCAAGGCTGTGACCTTCACACACGCACACACCCGTCCCCTTGCTCAAGGGGGACAGTAACCATCCACTTCGTCAGTGAAACTTTTCGCAACCTGAGCGAGGCGCGAACTCCCGTCCACCAGTTGGCAAGCGGGAACGTTACCACTGCACCAGCGAGCGGTGTGTGTGTGTGTGTGTGTGTGTGTGTGTGTGTGTGTGTGTGTGTGTCAAAATTTAAATTGATTGTTGGTGGGGGAGTTCACTATGCACTCACTCGATGTAGTTCTTCTCTCGGGTCCCTGCCCTTTTCTCCCTTCCTTCTTTCCATCCTTCTTCTTGTCTGTCCTTCTTTCATTCTTTCCTCCTCCTTCTGTCTATGGGTGACTCTACACTGAGTGACAAGCCAAATGGTTTATTGTACCCTAGGAAACGCTGGGTGGTAACCATACTGTATAATCAAATTATGCCGCCTGGTGGTTTTGTGGGCAATTAAGGCTCTCCAATCGGATTGTGCTAGTGCAGGTTTATATGCAAGTGGTAGTCGGGATGTGTTGCTCACGTAATGCCACTCAGGGATGAGTGTGGCTGGTCACTCTCAAGTTAAGTGTCAGGACCAACTTGCCTAACCCCGGGATCCTACGCGGCTCATGGGGGAACACTGGATTAGATGATGAATTATTTAATTAATCCCTTTGCTGTTAGAACGGTAAGGGGAATAAAGGCGTATGGAGGAAGACAGAGTAAAGGAAAATATACAACACCGTATTGAAGGAGTTAGATCCAGCCTTCATTAATGCCTTTACTGCTAGAGCGGTAAGGGGAATAAAGGCGTATGGAGGAAGACAGAGTACAGGAAAATATACAACACCGCATTGAAGGAGTTATTCCTTTGAGAGTAATATTAACGAAGCGGAGAAAGCGTGTATATATATATATATATATATATATATATATATATATATATATATATATATATATATATATATATATATATATATACAAATAAAAAAAAGGAGCCTCATCATTCTTCTGGCTGAAGTCGAACCAGGTCCAGTAAGTCTGGTCCAAACTCTGACCGTATGACTGTACTGCTACTTCTGTGTGTGTGTGTGTGTGTGTGTGTGTGTGTGTGTGTGTGTGTGTGTGTGTGTTTCTCAGTACAGTATATCGTTTTATAAATTTCACAGTAACGTACTCCTTCAGTCACCTGACACCTAATCCCAGAGTTCATCCAGGGTGGCCACAACAAAACGCCTTTAACCCTTTGGCTGCCAATTACCTACCTGCACTATATTTTCGATGACGTCATACGATTTTCCTATCTTAAATGCAGAAAGTTGAAGGAGAAAATGTTAAAGGTATTACCGGTAACGTTTTGGCTGAGAATATAGTACTTGATGCTTTGTTGCAGGTTATGATGGATGGCTATATTCAGCTGAGTGAAACTTACGGCATTACAGGTTTTAGCCTCTTTATTGCCACTCATCAACACTCCAGCATCATCATCAGCATTATCAATATCATCATTATACAAACCTGTTTTGCCGAGTGTGGATTGGGTGAGAGAGAGAGAGAGAGAGAGAGAGAGAGAGAGAGAGAGAGAGAGAGAGAGAGAGAGAGAGGAGGTTGTCAGACAGACAGTCAGGCGGACAGAAATACGGAGAGAAAGAGACAGAGACGCTTGGCCCTACAGCATTCTCCTCATCTATTCTCTCCTCACATCGTGTCCTCACTCTTTTTCTCTTGTTAGCCTCACACACACATAAACTCCTTTCGTATAGAAAAAGAAATACTAGCAAGACAAAAAATTATCCAACCTGCATTGGATAACAAGGTAAAAGAAGCCTTTGTCAACATCTGGTTTCGATCCCGGTCTTCACTGAGCAGACCCAGTTATCTACCAGCGTTGGCTGTTGTGGCTTCTGATATGGAGGGGAAAACAAATGTATCCAACTGCCTATCCATCTATGTATCAACTTTTTTATCTATCTATCCATAGATATATGTATCTATCTATCTGTCCATCCACCTCTCCCTCTATCTGTCTATCTATCTATCTATTTATATTTATGTAAGGCAGCAAGATCAGCAGTCCATATGAAGTCTATTGATAAACTGAAATGGAAACACTGACTCTTCCATTAATACTATTGCCTCTAATATTTAGCTTCAGGTAAGGCAAGACGGTTTTCTTCAGCTGAGGTTGAGCCATAAGATCCTATAAGTGTTGGTCCTGTCACTGTTAAATCTCACGTGGTCTTCAAAACTCTAGTATTTTATTACAGTTAAAGCCAAACAGATTGACGTAGCTTACAATAACTCATAACAGCCTAAGAGTGTTAGTAAAAAATCAAGTAGCTGAACCAATAACTCGGTAATGAAAAATATTGTGAACTCAAGATCCGTCAACTCTCAGTCAGTTGAATACAATCGTCTGGCGTTATCTGGAGTCAAATACCGGAGTTGTTCCCACCATGACAGGGCTAAGGTTACTATACTTTATTTACTTTATGACCCAAACTTGGCATCCCTCCAGCCTGAAAGCTGAGTTGCAACAATAGATCAGCACTAGAATATGATGCTAGTCACGAAAAAGTGCTATGGAAAGGATGTAGAACCGTAGCACTGCGTTATTCTGGCGCTGAGCGACGTGAAATAAGCTGCAAAAGGACAAAAACCTGTGCCAAGTTAAGGTAAAAAGGGTATAGTATTAACACTCAGGCTTCTGTGACATACCCTTATCTGAATAAAGTCGTGCAAGGATATCTGGAATAGAGTATCAGAGTTTTGCCGACCATGAGAGGGTTAAGGATTTTGTTATTAACACTCTCAGGCTGGTATGACTCAGTGTAAGCTTGTACAATTGTGTTGCCTTGGCTGGAATAGAATACTAGACATGTTCCGTGACTAGAGGGTTAATGGTAGTACAGTACGTTCAGGCTGTCATGCTCACTCTTACCTGAACAAAATCACTTGGCCTTGCTTGATATTGAATACTAGAACTGTGCCCACCATGACAGGGCTAGAAATAAAGACAATATTTGACAGGAATGGCGATCGATATCTGGCTCTCAGTCGGGGTTCCGGTTCTTGACCCCTTCAGTACGATGACGCGGTGTTAATTGTCCCAGTGAAAGCGAGGACAACTTACTTCAGCCGAAATTCACTTAAGAGTGTTATGAAATGTTCAGCTTGGTCTGTGATAAACTATACCTCGCCATTTGGGGAGATCTGTGTGGGCTACTATCACCATTTGGGGAGATCTGTGTGGGCTACTATCACCATTTGGGGAGATCTCTGTGGGCTACTATCACCATTTGGGGAGATCTCTGTGGGCTACTATCGCCATTTGGGGAGATCTCTGTGGGCTACTATCACCATTTGGGGAGATCTCTGTGGGCTACTATCGCCATTTGGGGAGATCTCTGTGGGCTACTATCACCATTTGGGGAGATCTCTGTGGGCTACTATCACCATTTGGGGAGATCTCTGTGGGCTACTATCGCCATTTGGGGAGATCTCTGTGGGCTACTATCACCATTTGGGGAGATCTCTGTGGGCTACTATCGCCATTTGGGGAGATCTCTGTGGGCTACTATCACCATTTGGGGAGATCTCTGTGGGCTACTATCACCATTTGGGGAGATCTCTGTGGGCTACTATCGCCATTTGGGGAGATCTCTGTGGGCTACTATCACCATTTGGGGAGATCTCTGTGGGCTACTATCGCCATTTGGGGAGATCTCTGTGGGCTACTATCACCATTTGGGGAGATCTCTGTGGGCTACTATCGCCATTTGGGGAGATCTCTGTGGGCTACTATCGCCATTTGGGGAGATCTCTGTGGGCTACTATCACCATTTGGGGAGATCTCTGTGGGCTACTATCGCCATTTGGGGAGATCTCTGTGGGCTACTATCACCATTTGGGGAGATCTCTGTGGGCTACTATCGCCATTTGGGGAGATCTGTGTGGGCTACTATCACCATTTGGGGAGATCTCTGTGGGCTACTATCGCCATTTGGGGAGATCTCTGTGGGCTACTATCACCATTTGGGGAGATCTCTGTGGGCTACTATCACCATTTGGGGAGATCTCTGTGGGCTACTATCACCATTTGGGGAGATCTCTGTGGGCTACTATCACCATTTGGGGAGATCTCTGTGGGCTACTATCGCCATTTGGGGAGATCTCTGTGGGCTACTATCACCATTTGGGGAGATCTCTGTGGGCTACTATCGCCATTTGGGGAGATCTCTGTGGGCTACTATCACCATTTGGGGAGATCTCTGTGGGCTACTATCGCCATTTGGGGAGATCTCTGTGGGCTACTATCACCATTTGGGGAGATCTCTGTGGGCTACTATCACCATTTGGGGAGATCTCTGTGGGCTACTATCACCATTTGGGGAGATCTCTGTGGGCTACTATCGCCATTTGGGGAGATCTGTGTGGGCTACTATCACCATTTGGGGAGATCTGTGTGGGCTACTATCACCATTTGGGGAGATCTCTGTGGGCTACTATCGCCATTTGGGGAGATCTCTGTGGGCTACTATCACCATTTGGGGAGATCTCTGTGGGCTACTATCACCATTTGGGGAGATCTGTGTGGGCTACTATCACCATTTGGGGAGATCTCTGTGGGCTACTATCACCATTTGGGGAGATCTCTGTGGGCTACTATCACCATTTGGGGAGATCTCTGTGGGCTACTATCACCATTTGGGGAGATCTCTGTGGGCTACTATCACCATTTGGGGAGATCTCTGTGGGCTACTATCACCATTTGGGGAGATCTCTAACAGCATGAAGGAGTTAAACATTACTAGTATGTGTCAAAATTCACACCGGGCTGGCTCGGAAATTTTCCACATGTTCAGTGAGGACGGCTATTTCCTAGTTCATGAATTTCGTTGGAGTGGTGTAGTGAAGGAGCTGATTAAGGCCGTATCTAACTCCTCCAGCTGGAAATGTCTCTCCTCAGCTGAATAAAGTTATCTGGGAGTAGCAAGAATACAATGACAAAGAAAGTAATCGGTGTGAAGGGGTTATTCCTGTCAGAGAAAGAGGGGGGGAGGGATTATATACAATTCAAGCGAAGAAAAAAAAAAAAGAACAAAATTGGGCCAGAGTGATGACCTGTGGCTTGATATACGTAAAAGAAACCCATCCTGCATCGTGGTTTGATCCCGGGCCTCACTGTCCCTACCCAGTTACCTAATTGTATTTGCTGTAGTGGTTTTTACCTATCTGCCTGCCTAGCTGTCTAATTCTCTCCCAATTCGTCACCCTGTTATTATATGCCATCATCATCATCATCATCATCATCATCATCATCACAACTATTCTTCCATTTCGTGACAGATCTCTGCCAACTTTCTCCACTCCGACCTACTTGGTATTAGAATATGTTAGTGTGGTGGTGTTCCTGGGTTACTGTGATGGTTATATATTGGAGAAGGAGAGGAAGACTGACAACAAGGTAACTGTATTATTGGAAAGTAGATGTGAGTGAGCGCACGATTAGTGAGTTTTTGAAATGTGTGTGTAAAGGTGATTTTTTTTTATGCAAGAGAGAAGGAACCAAAAGCCTGGAGCCTGCAGATCGTTCCATCCAAGAAAAAAAACGAAAACAAAAACAATACAAAAGAGAGCCAAATCAAGATCAGTTCATTTCGAGATGCCTGGACACACTGCGTTTGAAAGACTGGAGATCAGAGGAAGTAATAAATACAGACAGACGGAGACAGTTCCAGATTTGACCCGTTGCATAAATGAAAGACTGGGAGCAACGGTTAACTCTTGCATTAGAAAGTTGGACAGAAAAGGGATGAGAGTTTGTTGCTAGACGGATGCTACGCACCCGTCGTAGAGGTGGAGGGATGCAAGCAGACAGTTCAGAGGAGCAGTGACCATTGAAGTAGTAATAGAAAAGAGATCAAGATGCAACAGTGCGGCGAAGAGACACAGGTTGAAGGGAGCCAGTAAGAGGAGGAGAGTTAATAAGGTGAAAGCCTTTGACTCCACTATGTTCAGAAGAGCTGTATGCGGGAGCCTTCCCACACATGAGAGTTGTACTCTACACAGGGAAGAATAAAACCCGTGTATAAAGTCAAAAACTGTGCAGAGGTAAAGAAGGCACGGAGTCGGCTTAGCACATCCAATCTCTTGGAAGCAGATTATACAAGAGATGCAATATAATCTTTCGAAGATAGGTTCCGAGTGAATGAAACCCCAAGCATGTTCAAGGATGATCCAGGACTGAGCTGGATATTATTAAACATTATTGGGTACTTCTGTGGAAGATTCTGTCGGGTTGATAGGAGAAAAACTGAGTCGCTGATGCATTAAAAACAACAATATTATTTTTACCCAAGTCAGAGATACGAGCCAAGTCAGACATTAGGTGTGCCATAGCCTCATCCTTTGTCTGTTGAAGTGACTGCTGAGATGGACGTTGTGAGAACCGAATGCAAATGTGAAGGGTGGAATCATTAGCGTACGAGTGAATAGAGTTAGATGTACAGCTTAGAAGATCATTGATGAATAAAGAGTTGGTGATAGGACAGGGCCCTGAGGAACACCACTGTTGATAGATATAGAAAAACGATGGCCGTCTACAACAGCGGCTATAGAACGACCAGAAAGGAAGCTGCAGATGAAGGCACAGATAGAAGGATAGAAACCGTAAGAGGGTTGTTTGGAAATTAAAGATTTATGCCAGACTCGACCGAAAGCCTTTGTGATGTCAAGTGCAATGGCAAAGCTTTCGCCAATGTCCCGAAACGAGGATGACCAGGAGTCTGAAAGGTAGGTGAGAAGATCGCCAATGGAGCGCCCCTGACGGAACCCATACTGATGATCTGGAAGAAGGTTGTGATGGGAAAGATGCTTAAAAAAGTTTCTGTTAGGAATTGACTTGTAAACTTTTGAGACACAGGATGTTAAAGCAACTGGACGATAGTTAGAGGGTTGGGAATTGTCACCCTTCTTTGGGGCTGGCTGAATGAGAGCAAACTTCCAGCATGAAGGAAAGGTATAAGTTGGCAGACAAAGGTAAGTTTGTCTAGGCAGGGTGTAAGCACAGAAGCACAGTTCTTGAGGACAACAGGAGAGACTCCATCAGACCCATATGCCTTATTAGTATTGAGGCCAGTGATGGCAGAAAATATATCAGCTGAATAAATTTTAATGTCAGCCATGAGGAAGTCAGAGGGGGGAAGTGATGGAGGAACAGCACCGGAATCGTCTAAGGTGGAATTGGAGGAGAAAGTCTGAGCGAAGAGATCTTCTTTATCAGTAGAAGAAATAGATATAGAGCCATCAGAATAGAAAAGAGGAGGGAAGGATGATGAGGTAAAGTTGTCAGAAAGGTTTTTGGCAAGGTGCCAGAAGGAGCGGGAAGAATTCGAGTTGGAGAGTTAAGAGCATTTAGTACGGATGAAATTATTTTTGGCATAGCGACGAACAGACTTAGCACGATTCCGGGCAGAAAATAAACAAGGTGTGATTCAGGGGAGGAGGGTATTGTTGTTTGTTTGTTTGATTGAGTGTGTATGTGTATATGTGTATGCGCATGTGTGTTTAAGAATGTGTGTTAATTTGTGTATGTGTGTGAAAATGTTTAAGTCTGTGCATGTATGTTTGTGCATGTCTGTACATGTGTGTGTGTGTGTGTGTGTGTGTGTGTGTGTGTGTGTGTGTGTTGCAGGCCTGAAGGCAGACTTTTCGAAGGGGGAGGGGGGTCTTTTCTCTTGAATCTGGACTTGCACAGCAGCAGTCTGGTCAAATGCCTAGTCCATTATTGCCATAGAGGTCTGGATGTACAGTATGCATAAGCATCGCTGAGAAGCACCACAAAACTTCTGAACAACCGAGAGTGACTCAGTTTTACAATGATATTAAAAAACAGACCGTGACAAAAGTGCACGTTTTGGCAGGTGTGTGTGTATGGGGGGGGGGAGGTCTTCCAATCCTTTCTACTCCCCTCCCCGCCTCCGTCTATGGGCCTGAAATGGTGAAACATAAGCAGAGAAGACAGGTACAAAAAAATAAGTAAATAAATACACACGGTAGCAAACGAAAACAGACGCACCGTGGTAAAGCTGGGTTTGCTGGCGGGTGCTCAGTACACAGTGCCAGTTATCTACCAGTGTTGGCTGCTGTGGCTTCTGTCCGTCGTATGTAAGGAAAATCTATCCATCTGTCTTTCTGAATATCACTTCATGTAGTTCATCAGTTTACTAACCAGATTATTAGTCTGGCATCTTATCAATCAAACTGTTATTCTTTCTCTTTCACTATTCATCTGACTCACTATCCATCCACCTGTCTGTCTGTATGTGTTCTGTTTCCAGTATAAATCTCCACCCGACTTCGTTGGTGTCGTTTTTTATATACTTTTTTTTTTTTCTCTTTCATTCTATCAGTCCGGCTATTAAGGAGAGGTTGTGAGTAATCGAAACCACATGTTTATGCTTTTTTACTCTCTCCTTTATTTTTTGATCAATTTCTATCATTCAAACGCCATTTTGTTTTGAATTTCAAGGACAACAAATTGTTGGAAAGCGTTTTTCTTACAACCCTTTATTTTAGGGAAAAACTTAGATCTCTAAAAGTGTAAACAACCATCATATTTATAGAAATAGGCCAGAAAGTATTGTATTTATCCAAAATCCGTTTCCACCAAATTACCCAGCATAAAATTCTGAACAAATTGCTTTTTTACCGATCAAAATCCGTCCAGAAATAAGCGAAAAAGTACTTTTTTCTCTTAAAAAAATTTATAATTGTTTACAGTGCAGCACTTTGAAAGCCGGAATACTTGGCAGACCTGTAACCCTTGATCCACTTGTCACAGGTAGCCAAAATTTTGTAAGAAATTTCACAAACATATGATCATGATTTTCAGAAAGTTTAAAAGCTCTAGACACAGAATTATCCCAGGTTTTTCCCCAAAACTCCATCCTATATGTAGCTATTTTGAGTATTGGAATACTGGTACAGTACTGTAATTCAGAATCCACTGATCACAGGCAGCTTAAATTTTGACAAGAATGATTAAAATGTATAAAAAATCATAACAATCCTTTATTGCTGGAATAGAGCCTTTAGAAATTCCATGCCGCTGGTCCTAGGCAGCTGAAATTTTGTATAAATTATAAAAATGGAAAAAAAAAAATTGCCTATTGATATACATTTTTCTCTTACTCATGGGTCAAAGAGAACGGCAAAGGGCTGGCTAAAGAAAATATAATGAAACAAGACTTATTTCATTCCACTCCCTCCCCCCCCCCTCCATGGCGTTCGGCTCTTTGTGCACTCCCCCGCCCCTCCGCGACTCCGGCGATTCGGGTAAGATTTTTTTTTTTTTTTTTTTTTTTTTTTTTATGTGACCGACTCTGGGCATAGGCTTCACAGCCTGCTTTCAAGGTCCAGTAGTCCTCCTACGAACCGTACACCTCTACATGTCACCACTTCGGCGCTAACACCCACCATCCATATTGAGTACATGCTAGGGCTGTCTCATACAGGACTGGTGTATTGGGCCAAAACACCTGCTTATAACTGAAATAATGACAGTAATGTGTATCACGTGTGTGGGGCAGTCACAGACGAATCAATTGGGCAAAAAAAAAAAAAAAACAAAAAAAAATTGGTCGAAAACTTGCTAACAACCCCTCCTTAATGTCTGCGTCTGTGCATATACCCGTTTACATATCTGACTCGTCTCTATTGTCAGGACTCCATATTACAATAATACAACTCATAGCATGATATGTGGTGTGTCTCCTACAGACTTATTTATAGATCCATTAATTGATTCTTCTACTCTGGGAATCCAATCATGCCATCTTGCACAATTTTCATGGAGAATGTGTCGTAGCACATCTAATACTTTTTTGTTTTGTCTCTCTACTAACCCATTGGATGCTGGGTGATAGGCTAAAACGTTAACCTTTTTTATATTGTATTGTTTACATGTTTCTTGTAAGATATCAGAATTAATTCTCCTCCATTATCACTTATTAGTACCTTTGGGGTAGTAAAGCGACATATTACATTCTTATTGCCTTTGCTACCATTTCTGCTGTTTTATCCTAAATTGGGGCTAAGATTACATAGCGGGAGAAATGATCCGTTGCTACGAATATGTATTGGTTATTACTATATGATATTGGGAACTTGAGTAAATCAACCGCGACAACGTCCCAAGGTTGATGTGGTATTAGGTAATTACCCATCGGTGCAGGTGTGATTGGGTACTCTTTGTGTTTTGCACATGATTCACATCTGTCTATGATTGTTTATGTCTTTTCGTAATGATACCACATTATTACCGTCAATCTATCTGTTCATTTATCTGTCGGGCTGTCATCCTGTCTTTCAATAAATCTATTATACAAAATATACCACCACATCGTCATTATAGCCATTAGTAAAGCCTTGATAAATTGATAGGAATAATAACTCTTTCATTTCACAACCCCAACTATTTTATTTCAGCTAAGGCCAGAAGATTTTATTCAGTAGAGCGAATCATAACAGCTTGAAACAGGTAATAACACCATTAACCTTTTCACGATCAGGATAACTCTAGCTTTATATTGCAACTAACACCAGACGATTGTATTCATCAAGGAGCAAGTCTAAGAGGCTGAGAGTGTCAATAAATGAAGTCAGTGAATCAGTAACACAGTAATGAAATATACTGTAAACTCTCTCAGGCTCGTAGGATTCACTCAGTTCAGTCAAACCGGCTGCCTTTACCTGCAATAATGTAATAGAGTTGTCCTCACCGTGACAGGGTTAATGTTGCCGCTGAGAAAAACAAATCTGTGGCTTCTATAGCTCACTCTCACCTGAATATAATTATCTGGTGTCAGCTGGAATAGAATACTAGAGTTGTTCTCACGATGAGAGGGTCAATGACTAATATTTACACGCTCAATCTCCTAGGGATTACTCTCAGGTGAATTAAATCGTCTGGCGTTGCCTGGAATAAATCAGTGAGTTCTTCCAACCATGAGAGGGTTAACTTATAAACAAAGCCAATATTATTCAGGAATGGGGATTGATATCTGGTTCTCAGTCAGGGTTCCGGTTCCTGTGCCCTTCAGTACGATGACGTGGTTTTAATTTTAGTCTTGCTGTTACCAGAGGATTTTATTCCAGGATTTCATTGGAGTGGAGTAGTGAAGGAGTTGATTAAGGCCGTATCTAACTCCTCCAGCTGGAAATGTCTCTCCTCAGCTGAATAAAGTTATCTGGCAGTAGCAAGAATACAATGAAAAAGAAAGTAATTGGCGTGAAGGGGTTATTCCTGTCAGAGAGAGAGAGAGAGAGAAAGAGAGGAGAAATTATGTACAAAACAAGCAAGGACACAAAAAAGAACAAAATCTGGCAAAACTGAAGAACTGTAACTTTGAATTATGAAAAAGAAACCAGCATACCTGGACTGGTTCGATCCCGGGCCTCACTAAACCGACCCAGTTATCTACCTGCGTTGGCTGTAGTAGTTTCTAGCTATTTTACTGCATAGCTGTCTATTTCAATACCATTTCGTCAGCCTGTTCTATTCACCGTCATCATCATCACCATCGTCATCTTCATCATCATCATCATCATCATCATCATCATCACCCAATACCCTTCCACTGCATGACACAGATCTCTGCCAACTTTCTCCATTCCGACCTATTTGTTGTTAGTACATGTTAGTGTGGTTGTGTTCCTGGGTGGCTATGGTGGTTATTTGTAGAAGGAGGAGAGGAAGTCTGAGAACGAGGTGACTGTATTACTGGAAAGTAGATGTGAGTGTGCATATTATTAGCGTGATGTTTTGAAAAGTGCGTGTGAAGGTGCGTGTGGAGGGAATGCTCGTGTGTGTGTGTGTGTGTGTGTGTGTGTGTGTGTGTGTGTGTGTGTGTGTGAGGAGTACGTGCGAGTTTTTTGTCATAAAAAATATAAATAATTGTTGGTGGGGGAGTTCACCATCCACTCACTGGATGTAGTGCTTCTCTCGGGTCCCTGCCCTTTCCTATCTTCCTTCCTTTTTTTCGTTCTTCATCTTCTGTCTTTCCTTTCTTCATTCTTTCCTCCTCCTCCTGTCTATGGGTGACTCTACACTGAGTGACAAGCCAAATGGTTTCCTGTACACCGGGACACCATTTACTGCGCTGGGTGGTAATATAAGCAATTTACGGCGCCTTGTGGTTAGTGGATAATTAAGGCGCTCCAGTAGGATTGAGCCGGTATAGGTTTATATCCAAGGGATGGTTGGGGTTTACTGCTAACGTAATGCCACTCAGGGATGAGTGTGGCTGGTCACTTTCATCATAATTAGAGGCTTCACCAAACCTGTTTCAGCGGTCTGCCACCAGGTGGTCTAGCGTCGCCCAGCCTCGATTAAATATTTTTGCGGGGTTTTAAAGGCCTGTGAAATTGTACCTAATACTAAGTTTATAATGATACTGCTATTTATAGGAATATTTTTTTCCTATTCAATCAAGCACATATTTATATACCTGTAAAGAAAGAATAACCAGGCTTTCAGAGAATCTTAGCTTGGGGACTAAAATAGAGTGTTGTCTGTTTACATATATTTGAATAAATCGTGTGCAGTTAGTAAAAGGAGATTACTTTCAGGACTTCTGATGTGTGTGTTTTAGTATGTTTTAAAGCAGTAAGCAGTTCCACTGATAATAATGTACTGAATGACTGCTTAGTTGGTGCGTCAGCCATATTAATCCAAACAAATGGCAGTGCGGTATAACACCAGGACACCATTTACTGCGCTGGGTGGTACAGTGTACGAGCAATTGAAGTTTAAACTTACTAAACTGTGCAGTGGAGCCAGGGAAACATTTATAAGAATTATTTGTGTTAGACTTTGGTTACTAAGATGACCAAGACGTCCAACAGGTCCATATTGTAAAGTCCCGTCCAGACGATCGAGCAATGCCCGCGGGCACAAGCGAGCAGTTTGCCTGTTGACGGGCTCACCGCTTGTGCCCGCGGGCAAATGTGTAAATTGCCACGGGCAATTTACACATTTGCCCGCGGGCACAAGCGGTGAGCCCGTCAACAGGCAAACTGCTCGCTTGTGCCCGCGGGCATTGCTCGATCGTCTGGACGGGCCTTTAGGAAAAGTCATACGTCAGGCAGGGCGGCATATCGAAAGGTGTTGCTAAATATGCGGCTACACACCTATTCTCTTTTGTGGATACTAACGAATGACAAATATTTTAATCACTGTTATCTTGCTTTATGGATGGTTCTAGTAAAATTGCCTATGTTTTGTCTCTATGTAATGCTTATAGAGATGAGTAAACTGACGAAAGCCGAGTTTACAAAATGACACTTATAATTCATTATATATAATCAAAGGGCTCCCATATTGTAATTTCTTTGTAGCATATTATGCCATCTGGGTAATTTGATGAGTAAAATATGTTTTGAGGTGTTTTACTTTGCGTCAAAATTAAAAAGAAATGAAGCACTGGCTACTTTTTCAGAGCCTACCCCGCGTCAGAGCTGGGTGACCGAAGCGAACCTAGTGGCAGATTTCTGAAGCAGGATCTTATTATTATTATTTATTTAATTTATTACGCAACAGCGTCAGACAGTACATGTGAAACATGATACATATGGAATCCTCGGAAACAGCTATGGACATATGTATACATATACATACATACACATACACATATATACACATATACATATATACACATATACATATATACACATATACATATATACACATATACACACATACATACATATGCATATACATATACACACACACACAAATAAAGACAAAACTCATAAACATGTAGGAACATTACATGGAGGTATATGCCACACAGGGCACAGTGAGCTACTTAAACCCGCCAAAACGAGGGTGACGCACCAAGAGTTCTTCTAAAACTTCGTGGTTTAATAAGTGTCGACACACCACATCAAGCGGCTGGCCCTGGGGCAGCAGGTGTCGAACGGTAGGGCACTCCAGGCAATAATGCTCTATAGTGTCGGAGCGAGGCGAGTGGCACAAGCGACACTCAGCGAAGGGAGGCTCCCCTTCCAACCCGGCGACCTG
Source organism: Coenobita brevimanus (assembly GCF_032717465.1). Classification (NCBI taxonomy): domain Eukaryota; kingdom Metazoa; phylum Arthropoda; class Malacostraca; order Decapoda; family Coenobitidae; genus Coenobita; species Coenobita brevimanus. Next base: position 13,103,902 of record NC_136980.1, on the reverse strand, counting down.
CCACTGTTGCCGGTAGCCCAGCCTCAGACGAGCAGAGACAACATTGTGCCTCCGAACCATGAGACCCCGGCGACGGTAGGAATACTTGAGGTGGCAGACAGACTCGTAATGGTTGATGGACACGCTGTAGGGCCTCTCTGCATCTCTGCGGCGTCACACAGGGAGGAAAGCAGCGGTGCGAACTCTGGAGAGGTAACAAGTCAGGGAGAGAGGGCGACAATCACCACGAGGAGGCAAACGGCAGGCTTCCTTCGCGAGTCTGTCGACTGTGGTATTGTGGCGTAAACCAACATGAGATGGCACCCATATAAATATGACAGTCAAGTTACGATGAAGCAGTAAAGCCAGAAAAGATAAGATCAGTTGAACAACTGTAGATTGTGTGGGCCGAACACTGGATAGGGACTGAAGGGCAGGCTTGGAGTCGCATATGATGACAGCATTTACTCCCCGTTGGCAGACAAGACTAACAGCATCCAGAATGGCAAACAGTTCACACAGCGTGGAGCTGGAGTGATCACGGAGACGTCGGCCAACCCAACCCCCTGGGGGTGGTTCCAAGTCGGGTGAGTAGACAGCACCACCAGCAGCACCATCCGATTGCAGTGACTCGTCAGTATAGAGGTGATATGGTGCTGTGATAGAGGACGTCACTGTCGCCACGTGTTCCAGAGCCAGCTGCAGCTGTAGATAAGGTGGGTCAGACCTGGAGGTGGGAGTGAAGCTCACCTCTGGCATAGGCAGCACCCAGGGTGGGGGGATTGGGGGTACTTCTGCAACAAGAACATCCAAATTAAGGCTGCGGAGCATAGAGGAAACAGATTTAATAAGAGCACGTCCACCGCGCAGAATAGGAGGAACTGGGGAGTTTGGTCTCAGAGAAGTCCTGACTAACTGAGAGTAGTGGGGTGAAAGTTGTGGGAAATGGAGGCACTTGACAGTGAGGAGAGTGACATTAGAATAAATTCTTTCTATTAAAGGCGGAAGCCCCAGCTCACGCTGCATGTTCACTATCCTGGTAGACATGGGACAGCCCAGAATTACTCTCATTGCTCTATTCTGAAATTTTTCTAAAGGCTCCAGAGCAGTCCTAGAAAGCTGAATCAAGGCAGGGGGAGAGATAGTCAACAACAGAGCGAATGAAAGTAATATAGACTGTCCTGGCCACATGGATGGAGATTCCCGAAGAGTTGTTGGTGAGCCACTGAAGTGGTGCGAGTCGGTGCTGGAGGCGATCCAACAGGTCACGGATGAAGGGATGGCCCTGGCGCCTGGCGGGGGGAACAGCTGAGATCTTAACAGGTGCCCCCAGGTAGCGGTACTGGAAACACAAGGGAATGACAGTCCCTCCGATGGTGAAGTCAGGCAGAGCTTGAGGAGGGCGGCAGGAGAATATTCTGCTCTTATCTGGGGAAAGAATAATGCCACAATGAGAGGAAGCCACATAGAAGGAGTCAAGAAACCGCTGGAGATCCCTTGGCGAGGAAGAGTGAACACAAATATCATCGGCATAGCATGTAATCGTAGTTCCAGGAATATTAGGGAGAGAAGTGAGCAACCGATGCATCAGTACATTTAAAAAAAATGGGCTAAGAACACCCCCTTGTGGCGTACCAAGATGAAAACTGCGTCGAGGACTGTACACACCACTGAAAAACACGCGAGAGGTCCTATTACTGAGATAGCCCCGAATCCACCGCAAGAGATTACCCTTTATCCCAAAGTTGACAAGTTGATCCAAAATGATGTCTCTGTTAGCTATATCGAAGGTACTCTGAAGGTCGACGAAGGCCACCACACTGTCCCGGGAGAGGCGAGAATACAAGTCAACGAGGCAGTGGTGCGTGCTGCGCTGAGGAAGGAAACCATACAGATGTGGAGAAAGGCGGTCCTGAAGCCTGTACATGAGACGGTTGAGTAAGATCCTCTCCATCACCTTGCAGAAACAAGAAGTAAGGGAAATCGGCCTGAACTTCGCCGTGCCAGGCTTGGGGATGGGGACAATTGTACTGCTGGTCCAGGCTCGTGGTACACAACCGTCTCTGAAACAAAGATTGTACAATTTAAGTAAAGGGTTACCAGGAACTTGTTGGAGCAGACGTAGCACAGCATACGTGATACCGTCATCACCAGGGGATGAAGCCTTACCTCGAGAGAGAGCACGACGCAGCTCCGACTCGGTTATCTCCTCTGCATCATCATCATCATCCTGCAGCAAAGCAGACATCAAACGAAGCTGACGGGCAGGAGCACAGGAAGAGTGTGCATCTTGTATGTGGTTGGGAAGACTTGCTGGGGCAGACTGTTCCGACCAGGCATCGACAAGGTTTTGAGCGTAGACAGCGGGAGTGTGATGGCGAGCAGTGGCGGGCGTCTTTTTGACAACTCGACGGATGAGGTGCCACATGGAAGCCACACTTGTCTGTTGGTTAATACTGTCCATAAACCGCTGCCAGGACTCAGTAAGGACACACTCCTGCAGTGCGACTAGTGCATCCCTGGACGTTTGATAACGATGGAGTGTGCCAGGATTCGGGTTGGCTTGAAACAAGAGCCCATCACGTTCAGCCTTCTTCTTCGCCTCTTGTATACGTGCATCAACCGTCCAGGAGTGGGCGGTACAGCGGCGCTGCAGATGTGGGCGGGAGACATACTGCCTGTAAAAATCATGAGTGGCAGAGACAAGATCAGAGTATAACTGGTCAGGTGAAGAAAGATTAAAAGTAGGTACCATCTGGGCCATATATGATATGTACGTCGGACAATACTTAGGGGGCACAGTAATGCGCAAACGAGCAGCAGGAGCAGTAGAAGCCGCAGGCAGAGAATAACGAAATCGAAGTGCGACATGATCAGAGAATAAGGCTGGCACTGAGGAGCATTGGACCCGAGACGCTATCAAGCCAGACGTGATGACGTGATCCAGAGTGCCTCCCCGGGAGTGAGTGGCGCCGCCAGTATCCCAGCGTGCAAGGTGATGCCTGCGGACGTAAGAAATGAGATGAAGACCATTACGATTGTGAGAGCCAGAACGATCACCTAAGTCAGGATGCCGAGCATTGAAATCTCACATATACACCACCCCACGCACTGTAGGAGGAGGAAGAGCCTCAAGAGAGAGTCTGGCAGGGGCGGAATAGACATTACACAGCTGGAGCACGGCATCCCCAAGTGTGACCTCAAAGAGCTGGAAAGTCATGTCAGGGTCGGTGGAGTTGCGGAGAAGGCGGTGTGGTAAGGAGCTGTGTATGTAAGTCAACAGGCCATTCCTTACCAGATGGACATACGGTATATAACCTGTAAAGGGGGGAGCTTGCCCAGCGGCAATTGGCCGGCCTGGGAACGCTTCCTGGAGAAAAATAACACTAGGGTGGTGTCGAAAAACAAAGGTCTTGAGTTGAGCGAGCTTAGCATAATTGGTGATACCACAGACGTTCCAGGAGATGACATCTAGCTGGTAATCAGGAGCGAACCTTATGCTTGAAAGAAGGTGACCGGGGAATGGAGGCAGATGAACGACCTGGGTTAGAGAACGAACCAGAAGGGAATGACTCACAGAGTTTTTCAAGGCGAGAGGCGATAGTACCCATCTTGTCGGTGAGGGTGGTGACGGTGGAGATGATGCACTGCTGAGCCTCAACCAAGGTGGAGAGTTTATTATCCGAAGAGGCATGAGCTGCAACCAGCCCGTCAATCCTGGCTTCAAGAGCAGAAAAGCGGTCCTCGAGAGCCGTACATCGTGCCATGAGGGAGGCAACAGCCTTGCGGAGGGTCAGGTCAGGAGCCGAAGCAGTGCTGGTGGGAGGAACAGGCTGAGGTGGTGGTGGGGGTGGCCCGGGAGTGACAGCCCGAACTGGGGCCCGGCGCCGAGCACAACCATGCCACACGTTGACCCCTGGCTGAAAACAGCGTGGACACTTCCACAGAGATGTGTCCCGAGGAGGTGGGGGTTCTGAGGTGGATGCGGAGGCAGCAGGACGTGACGGCTCACCCTTGACAGGACACGTCCTGGATTCGTGGCCAGCCGCACACCAGGCACACTTCGGCGAAGCAGAGCAGTACTGGGAAATGTGTCCCACGCCCCAGCATCTGTAGCACCAAGGCTGGTCATTATGGAGTTTCTGCACCTCACACTGTGGAAGACAGGGGAGGAAGTCAAAACTAATAACTGATGGAGGTGGGTCGGGAAGGCTCCAGACGACAACAATCCGGTTAATGGGAGAACCATCCTGCATGAAACGACGGGCAGAGTACACTGCAGGATATCCCTTGGCAAGATTTGGGTCAACGTCAACAGGGAAACGGGTGAGGATGTAGCTGGGGTACTTACGTGGCCTCTCCGGTGAGTCCTGAAGAACGAGTGGCAGCGAGCAAAACTCACCAGATAAGACTCTGTTAATGATGTCCTCTCTTTGTCTAGAAATGTAGACAAACCGGGAGGTGACTGCAGCCATCTTGACTTCTGCCTTGTCACGCTGTAGTTGGAAGGCCCTGTTAACCGAAGACAACCATCGCAGCTTCGTATCCGTGGAAGGGTCGCCACTGAAGCAGAGCTTGACGTAGGCATCTCTCGGGGCAAATGCAGGGCGGTGAGACAAGGGCCGGGAGTGGGAAGAGGGAGAAATACCAGCAAGAAGCTGAGGAGGCAGACAGACAGGCACATCACGCACAGATGAGTCACCTTTGGCAGTCTTGGTGACAGGAGGCACACATTCACCGTCAGGAGAGTCCTCCACAGGCCGCTTGTTAGAAGTGGACGGGGTGGAAGGCTGTATCCCATGATGAGTGATCAAAGACTGAAGGGGCTGTGAGGTGGCAGGCACAGGCAGTTCAGGCCAGTGGTTCACGGTAGGAGAGGCATCGTCGTCAGACATGGCTAAATCATTTTCCAGGAGTGAACCAGCGTCCGACCCCGAACACTCCATCGGGCCAGGCAAGGCCTCGACAGAACACTAGCGAAGCACTCAGCCCACACTCACAGCAGCCGGTGACTATATCAAAAATCCGAACACAAAGAAACAGCTTCGAAATACACAAGCAAGCTCCAGGAGGAGCAGAGAACGTCCGCACTCAACGCAGGCTGAAGTGGGACTGAAGCAGGATCTGGTGAAGTCTCTAATTGTCAGGACCAACTTGCCTAACCCCGGGATCCTACGCGCCTCAGGGGACAATACTGGATTAGATAATGAATGAATGAATGAAAAATATTTGTAAAAAAAATTCTAGAAAATTTATGAGGCATGATCTGTTATGAAGAAATCCGTCTTGATTACCTGTCCCCGGCCCGGAGGGGCTCGGAAACGTGTATTGTTTTCACTAGGGTTGTCTGTTTGTTTGTCTGTCTGTCTTTTAAGGACTGGACGCGAAAACTACTGGTACGTTTTTGACTAAAATTACAGGGATGATGGACTATTACCTTCTGATCACCTAATTATTTTTTTTTGAGAAATTGGGCCAAGGCCCAGGCTGTAGGTCTAAAAATGTAGAAAAAATCGTTTTTTCATCAGAACTCCTTTCTTATTCATCATATCAACATGAAGCCAAAACCTGTAACATACCTCATTACATCAGGGGGGGTCACTCCACTTTGACCAGATATCCTGTTGTGTTTATACGCCAGCACTGAAATGACTGCCGGGGACGGGTTTGCTGTGCCTTGGCACTGCTTCTTGTCGTGTGTTATAAGATTATGCTCATTAAGGAACATGGTAGTTTTATCTCAAATATTTTTTACAAAATATATCATAGTACTGACGTTAGGTTTAGAGGGCGGTAGTTTGTGGCGCGTTTTTTAGCATCCTTTGTAAAGATCGGTGATTTATGTGCAAGTTTCCATTGATTAGGTGCTTTATATTCAGTTAATGATTTATTGAATATTTTAGTTTTGGGAAAGGCTGTCTGTCATATACACACAGTATGCGAGGATATATCTGATCTTGGCCAGTTGATTTAGTTGATTTGATTTTCTGAAAATTTAACACTTGACATCCTGTCACTTTGTTTATAGATAACATATCATCTTGTGGTGCTGACGAAACAGGTTGTGGGATGGGAACGATTACACTATTATCTTTCGTGAAGACACTGTGAAATGAATCATTCAGTATTGTTGTTATTGCTTGGTTATCATAAACGAGATCGCCTTTCCAGCTTATTAGAGAGCTTATGTTATCCTTTTTGTTACTCTTCATGCAATGAAAAAATAATTTAGGGTTTGATTTTGCTTCGCGAAAAATTTTTGCCTCATAGTCTAGTTCAGTTTTCCGAATAATTTTCGTACATTGCCTCTGTAGTTTAGAATATTCGGTACTGTCATCCTGATTTCCTGTACATGTATATTCTTTATACGCTCTTCTCTTGCGACCAGTGACTTCTTCAGTATTATTCAGCATCGAGGACGGTTAATTATTTCATTATTTCTTCTGATAATTCCCGGTTCTCATATAATATCGAAGTAATATTTTTTAAAGTCAGGAGCTTAAAGACTATTTATACTGGTCATACATTTGATGCTAATTTCAGTTCTAATGATATGATCGCTGTTGCTAAAATTTTCACCATCACATATATTTACTAGGTCAATGTCTGTTGCAAGGGCAAGGTCGAGAATATTATTAACAAGCGTTCGTGTATTCACTGCCTGACTTAAAAATGCATCGTCTTTCACTACTAACAACCTGTTCCCTTCTTTGTCTGCACACGAATTTTTCCAGTCAATATTTGGATGATTAAAGTCCTTCAAAATAACGCAGTGTTTTTTTATCACTGACTTTATTTCATCGTACAGTATTATACCATTTTCCTCGTCTAACTTGGCCGGTCTGTATATTACACCGCAAAGAATGAATGGTTTCATTACTCTATAGGAAAAATTCGACGAACAAATAAACGTATGTTTCAGCATTCAAATTGCTAGGAGAGAGAGAGAGAGAGAGAGAGAGAGAGAGAGAGAGAGAGAGACCACACAAACCTTACGGTCAGTACGAGGCGGTCCGGCCTTAATACTAATACAGTGCTATAATTATAGGAGCAGGAGAAAAGGATATTACTGCAGAAGGCTCTCTCCCCCACCCAACAGACCATCCGGCATTTGCCGTGCAGGAAACAAGAGAGGAAGTAATACTTTGCAGGACTGACAAACCTGAAAGAGAGAGAGAGAGAGAGAGAGAGAGAGAGAGGGGAATTATGCACAAATCAAGCAAAGACGGCAAATGAACAAAATTTTACAAAACTGAAGAACTGTGACTTAAAGTATCAAAATGAAACCAGGGCACTTGGACTGGTTCGATCCCGGGCCTCACTAAACCGACCCAGTTATCTACCTGCGTTGGCTGTAGTGGTTTCTAGCTATTGTACTGCATAGATGTCTATTTCAATACCATTTCGTCAGCCTGCTATATTCATCACCATCATCATCATCATCATCATCATCATCATCATCACCATCATCATCATCATCATCATCATCACCCAGTACCCTTCCACTGCATGACACAGATCTCTGCCAACTTTCTCCACTCCGACCTATTTGTTGTTAGTACATGTTAGTGTGGTTGCGTTCCTGGGTGGCTGTGGTGGTTATTTGTAGGAGAAGGAGGAGAGGAAGTCTGAGAACGAGGTAACTGTGTTATTGGAAAGTAGATGTGAGTGTGCGTATTATTAGCGTGTGGTTTTGAAACGTGCGTGTGGAGGGAGTGCTCTGGTGACAAAGGTGTGTGTGTGTGTGTGTGTGTGTGTGTGTGTGTGTGTGTGTGTGTGTGTGTGTGTGTGTATGTTGTGTGTGTTTTGTGTGTATGTGTTTGTGTGTGCGGATTTTGAGTGTGTGTGCGTGTGTGCCTGGCTGCGATTTAAGACCACTGCAATATTGTTTTCCATTACACTAATAAGAAAAGAAAATGCGTAGTAATTAATTCTTTATAACGCTGCAGAAATGGACATTATCTCTCGTGGGTTACTGAAGTGCAACCAGTACAGCCCTGGATGTCATTAATAAGCTGAAATAAACCGAATGCCGTTGGCCGAGATAAACAAGTATACGATAATATCGCTGCATAGCTCGATAAAATTGTAGAAGCAAACATACTGTTATTTTTTAAAGTTTCTTCGGTTTGACAGGATTAATGTCCAATGTTTCTATACCCATCAGCTTTTGAGTTCCATCCATAGTTCACTGAAATTTTCTGGAAGTATTTAATATCAGACAGAAAATCATATTTTGTAGGAGAGGGATAAATTTTCATAAAAAATTAGTTCTGCACTGTGGGCACAATATTTAAAAAAAGTTATTGTAGTTCTGTCATAATTTGGAATAACTAGGACACACAAGGTGTTTATTGCCTATGATAACCCTACAGAGGTTATTTTATGAATCTAACTCCGTATCGAAAGAAAGCAGAGAATACTATTAAAAATGGCCAGCTTAAGAATGTTAGTAATATGACCGAGATCCCTAAGAAACATCGCTTATCACGCAGTTAAGTACAGGGAAGATTGTTGGAGCCGGCCTGGGGGCTCCTGCCAGGCTCGGTTATCTCCTGGAAACAACGAGTCACTCTCTTGGGAACCACGAGTGACTCTTGGTAACGAGTGACTTCTGGTTACGAGTGACTCTCGTGGTTACAACGAGTGACTCTCCTGGTAGTAACGAGCAACTCTTCTGGTAACGAGTGACTCCTTGTTACAACGAATGATTCAATAGACTAATGTATTGGTGGGTTGATCCCTGCCGCTAGCAGGGTCCAGTGGTATATGCACTGGGTAATTTCACGGTGGAGGTTCGCGCCGCACTTACATCACTTGCGACAGTCGCAGTGTGCATGCTCAGCAACATAACAATAATTTGCACCTGGATCCTTTTCTTCGCAAAATGTGTCAGATAGTTATATATCTTATCTTCAAATAGGAAACTGCAAAATACAAGCAGGGAAGTGTAAATGTGTAAATGTCTCACTGCAATGACGTGTTTTTAGTTACATCCACCCAAGCACCGCAGAGAAGCTCGAACTTGGTGTATGTTTATGTTGTATGAGGTGATCTGTGCTGGAGTTCGTGTTTGCACTATGTTTAATGGGTACTTCCTGCATGAATAACACTGTGCATGTGTTATCCATATACAGAGAGTTCGCAAGTACCGCGAGAGTGCTCAATTTGGCTCACGTGACATCAGCCTTTAATATCATGTCATCATCATTATCATCGTCATCATCATCATCATCGTCATCATCGTCATCATCATCATCATCATCATCATGTCCTTTCATCATTATCAAGGACTGGCCAAAGTGCGAAAGTGTGATAATTACTAACGGCACGTACAGTAAACAGGTCCACACAATCATTCACATAACTAATTCAAGCCACAGGAATCCTGACTACTCCTGACATACCTGTAGTTTGTACACCCTAGCTTGGCGAAGGATTTTGTTCATTTGCAGTCTGGTGGCTCAATGGCAGAGTAACATAGTCCTACTGACCTACAACCTTTCTATTGCAATTTGTTTTTTTAATGAGCTTCCGTTCGCATCCGTGAGTGCGTGTCTGCGGTTGCGTGTGCAAGTGTGAGTGTGCAGTAATGATAGTAGGTGTGCTCAGGTCTGGTCAAAGGGCCAAACGTATGACTTGGTACTCTGATCTTGATCACTGGCTTATTGTTTGCAAATTCGGTTCGCTTTTGCCTTGCCCGCCTCTAACCCTCAAACCAAGTTTGACCCAAACAATTAAAACTGTTTCAGGTTTTCCCTGCGACCTTGCCCTTTGACATACCGTTCTCGAAATAGAATAGAATCGTCCTTCACTGACCTTCAGCTAATGTACCAAGTAACTCTCCGAACTGGATAAAAACTGCTTGAGTTATGCTGACCACACACACACACACACACACACACACACACACACAGATAATTTAGAAAGCACTCAAAGAGCGCATACCTACACCAACGTAAGAAGGATTTACCATATGATTTATAAACCAACCTCTGTCTAACGTCGTTGGCGGAGGTAAGTATTTTTATATTTTTGGTTTGCCTTGACACACAGGTCTGAGACGGCATACCTCCGTCGACGCCAATAAAATCTATTTGTTCCTGCACCCCACTAAAGATCTACCTCAATCTATAATCAACCCTTCCTTGAGCCAGTGCCCACGTATCCCTCGCTGAAATCCGATGGCAACTTTGTGAGATATTTGGTGAAGAACAAAGAAAAACAGATATGGGTGAATGCAGTCTCCTCCAGTTTCGTTGGCGGGGGTAATAATACACTCACATCAGTTTATCAATGTAAGGAACGTGTCGAAGTAAAATAATTCCACTGGCAGTGTCTACATGAAGCACACATTACCAAAGGCTACAGCAACTCATAATAATGACAGTGACGTTATCCAATTAATAATGCAGTAAGGTATGGTGTTGAACAGATTTGTAAATATTATATATATTTTGCAATTGGAATTCTTTTGACGGCAAAAATTCACATGAATGGGAGAATGAAGAAATGTATAAATATATTACAATAACATAGTTTAACTTAACATTACCATATTGCGTGTACAGTATACAGTGATTTGCCAGTTTGTTACAAGAACAATGCGTTTGATGATGTTACAAAACCTCATAACTTCTATAACTCATAACATACTTGAACCTGCATGAACTTGTTATATCCAGCTTATTAGAGCATAAAACATTATGATGTTGCAAAGCCTCTATGTACAAAACATGATATAAAAGCATTATTTTATAATATTTCAAAACCACACTATACACATCTTATCTCAGCCGTCATTATATTAATGTAAAACTCATTATACAGAAACAAGCATAACAACAAGATATAACATCAACTCAGTATACACAATTTAGTATCAGAATATTACAGTGTTTGATATCGTTAAAACTCATCATACCCAAAAAAAGTCCATTATACCTGTGTGTAATTCACCGGGTCGGTCAGGATCACTTGATGGTCGTGATCGTCAGCTTTTTACCCTCCCGGAAGGGAGCTGAGAGCTCATATAGTCCGATCTAAGGGCAAGGCTGTGACCTTCACACATGCACACACCAGTCCCCTTGCTCAAAGGGGACAGTAACCACCCACTTCGTCAATGAAACTTTTCGCAACCCGAGCGAGGCGCGAACTCCCGTCCACCAGTTGGCAAGCGAGAACGTTACCACTGCACCAGCGAGCGGTGTGTGTGTGTGTGTGTGTGTGTGTGTGTGTGTGTGTGTGTGTTTTAAAGAGAGAGAGAGAGAGAGAGAGAGAGAGAATGTGTACGAAATACTGTAAGCAGTGATTTCGGTGTATTGAAAATATTTACATGTGAGCGTAATTGCAATAATACAGTTCATAACACCTTTATAATACGAGTAATTATTGATATCTGGGTAAACATGATATGCATGTGTGACTTTCATTGGTAACATTGTTGTCCAGTGCCTGGCCAGATCATTCTTAGGAGACTGTAAAGCTACCTAATAAAGTCTGTCACTCTTGGAACGCAATATTTGTATGTATATAACTGGCCGTATTATATGATGGGGAACGACGCGCCCAAGGCAGGAAAAGTGGGCATATCCATTTTAATTATTATTATTATTTTTTTTTATCATCATCATCATCCAGACCTCCTTTCCCACCCTAGGGCAGGGCGAGGAGTAGCAATGTCCAGACAGCCCAAATTTGCCCAGTCCAATGGGCCACGCTTCCACCCACTCATCATTCAAGTCCTCGGAATCCTGGCTCTATCGGTTACGCCAAAAACATTCACCACGTACTGTAGCTTCACATAATCGTATCTGATAGAGTCAGTCCAGATGCTGCCATGTTAAAATGGGCTGCCAAAAATCCCTGATCATGCAGTGCTCATCACAACATTCATCCAGCCAGATCGATCTCCTATCAGTTCCCTAGCCTCACCGACTTCCAAACCTCTCTTCCTCACACATTCATCCACCATATCTCTCCACCTTCTCCTTGGCTACCTCGCATCCTCCCTCCTTCGAATTCGCTCAGATATACCTTTTTCACCACTCTACTGTTATCCATTCTCTCCACATGACCATACCATCTCAGTACACTCTCTTCAATTCTGGTGTCCACCAACTTCCTCACTCCACATCTTTCACGAATCACATTATTTCGTAACCCATCCACCCTCTGTACTCCACATACATTCCTCAGCAGTCCCATCTCCACTGCTCTTACTCTTGACTTTTCATTTTCATGACACACCATAGTCTCACATCCATATGTTAAAGTTGGCACTAACACTACTTCATGTAAGCCTCGTGCAACTCCAACGCTCAAGCCTCTGTTTCTTATCAAGGTATTCATTGCAGCAGATACTTTTCTTCCTTGTGTCACTCTACTTTCTACTTCTTTTGCACATTTTCCTCTCTTTTCTATCACTGTACCCAGGTATTTGAACTCTCGCATCAATTCTAGTCTCTCTCCATTCACTGTTACATCGCACTGAGGGTCACCTTCTCTCTCAATAACCATCACTTTACTCTTTTCTACATTTACTCTCGAGGCACGCCGCTTACAGACATCACCAAAACTCTCCATTAGCCTACCAAGTTCTTGTCACAACAAATGTGAGATATTCCATCCATCACCATTCATTGCCAACGCCATCCCTCGCTCCATTACTTGTGTTTTTACTTCTCTCATCACCCCATCCATATATATATTGAACAACCATAGGGACATCACACAACCTTGTCGCACGCCCACACTGAACGTGAACCATTCACTTAGATGCCCATTAACCCTTACACATGCTGCACTCCCATCATAAAAACTCGTGACGGCACCTAGCAGCTTACCCTCTACACCGTACATGCGCAAAACTTTCCACAATCCTTCTCTGTCCACTTTGTCATATGCTTTTTCCAGATCCATGAATGCCATAAACACCTTTGTCATTAATGACTTTGTGTCATAAAAGACTGTGTGGTTCCTTTGTGGTTGAGTTATATATATATATTTTAGACTTGTGGACGAGCGGTTTTTATATCTTGGAGTAGCTTCCCATTTGTCATGTAGTGACAGGAGAGGTAAAGAATAGTATGGGACTATTTTTATTTGTCTTGGAAATATTAACAAGTCTCTCACACAGAGTGTAAGTATAGAGTCCAGTCCCGCTAGCTATATCTCTGTCTCTCTCTCCCTCAAGTCCCTCTCTCTCAGTTGCCAAGCCCTTCTCCCTGTGACCTGTCTCTTCTAAGGCCTGTCTCCTTCTCTCTTGCCTGTTCTGTGGCTAACCTCCGTCTGAGCTCTTTTTCCTAAATTCTGGTGTAGCAGGGGTGTGTCACGTGTGTTCCTCGTGGATGGAAAGTTTAAGAAGCCTGTGTGTGAGTATGTGTGTGTATGGTTACTAGGTCTTTGTTCACGAGAGGACTGCTGACAGCTAACTGCATCATCTCCTTACTGGCCGCTGTTGTCAGCTTTCCTCAGTGTAACTTGCAAACTCATTTCCTTTTCCCAGGCTCGCAGAGGGCTGTCTATCTATCTATTTATCTATCTATCTATTATGATTTGTAATTATAATATGTAGTCCTGACATCTGCTCGGCCGCGCGAAAATGGCGTACCATCGACAGTTAATAGTCCTAACATATTAATATATATTATATACACATTATAATGAACTTATAAGCTAATTAAGTGAAATAAATAATATTGTAAAAGTAACATAATTGTATGAATATTGTATACATATAATATTCATAGTAAATAGTGATTATTCAGTAATATTACATTTTAAACAAGTTGTATACATATTTGAATAAATGCAATGGTTGTTGTATAACACTTTGTAAGACGTGCATGTACAACAGACGTACGCATATAATTGTGCAATGGTAATACTGCTAGGTTATACATTACATAGAATTATCACTTTAGTAATGTCTAATATTTCACCTAACTTGTATGATGATACTGGTAATACAGAATTGTGCTATAATTGTATGGCATAATATTGTACTAACATTGTGGTACTACATAATTGTAACATTTTATGAATTGTTACAAAATATTGTGTTAATGCATTATTGTGTTGGCCTTATAATTGTAGTTACATTTTGTTAATGCAACTGTTATAAGTGTCTTGGCCTTATAATTGTAGTTAAAGTTACATAAAAGTTACATCTTGTTAATGCAACTGTTTTGTCGTTACATAATTGTTACATATCGTTTGTTGTTACATAATTGTAGTTAAAGTTACATAAAAGTTACATCTTGTTAATGCAACTGTCACATAAATTGGTACATATTGTTTATAGTATTGTTTGTAGTTACATAATTGTAGTTAAGGTTACATAAAAGTTACATCTTGTTAATGCAACTGTCACATAAATTGGTACATATTGTTTGTAGTTACATAATTGTAGCAAGTGTAACATAATGCAATCGTTTGTCGTTACATAATTGTTACATATCGTTTGTAGTTACATAATTGTAATAAGTGTAACATAATGCAATCGTTTGTCGTTACATAATTATAATATGGAGTTACATAATTGTAATAATTGCAGTCCTAACATATGCTGCGGTCGATGATAGTGATGATGTGTCATGCCACTTGCTTGTGGAGACAAAAATTTGCTTTTTTGTTTGTAGTTTATGTGGTATTTTGGCATATGTAGTAACACTTACACTTATTTTCATTTGTTTGTTATGTGATCTTACTCTATTTCTCTTTTTTCTTTCTTACTTTTTCTTTCTTTCTTTCTTTCTTTCATTTTTTTTTGTATGTATTGATTTTCTATAGTTTGTTTTTCTTCGCTTGTGTACGCTTTTTCTATGTTGTTCATGGTTGCATAATTACTGGCTAATTTCCTTGGGATACTTTTTTAAAGTTTAGTTTATATTGCACAGGTATTACTGAAAATGATATTGTATAGTCCCATATTTTGTTATTTTATATAAAAAATATATATACGTATATACAGTATTAACTATACACACTGACTTGTTGTTCACTTGTACCTATCGTGAGTAATATGTGTGTCAGCACTGTGTGGAAATCATTGTCTTCACGATTGTGTTGAAGATGTTCACTCTTGCTAACGTCATTTGTGTTGGCCATTTTTTTTTTTTTCTAGTTTACCTTGTAACTTAATTTATATGTTTCCACTAGGTAGCTTTAATTAATAAATGTTTAATGCAGTTCTTTTAATTGCTCACTGAGTAACTGTGATGGTATATTTTCTTTATTACTTTGTAGATGTAATAATGTATAGTTGTATATATGAAACACGTATTTTATGTAGGTATAAATGGTAACACTCGTTGGTAGTAAATAAATGTTATAATAAATGAATGAATATATATAGTGTAGAATATTTATCGTTGGTGATTATTTAGTGTTTGAGTTATGCAGATAACTGAAGTAAGTATGTGTATTTAAGCTGTAACTATACAGCACGTTTTATATGTTTGTGCAGAAGCTTATTGTCTATCACTGTGTATTGTATAAATGAAGTAACTATGTAACTCACTAATTTTTACCGTGGAGGAAATGGTGTGAGTGGTGTTGCACGTGGTGATAGCGTTGTTCTTCACGGGTTGATTGGCGTGTTGTGGGGTGTCAGACACACGGCTTGGCGTCGCCTCAGCACATGGTGACGTCGGCTTCCCACACTGGTAACTGTGGTGAGTGAATGAGTAGCGATGAGTAACTTGAGTGAAGACGGGTGAGTAAGATGAGTTGTGAATATGGACTTGGTGTTTTGCTGCGTGTCTTGACCTCTGGGTCAGCATAGGCGGGAGAGAGTGGTGGGGGCTTGTGTGCTTGTTGCTTCGGTGTTTCCTCTTCTTTACTTGCTTTGTTTTATATTCTTCTTGTTGCTGCTTGAAGTTACGTGAAGATTATAGAGTTGTTTTGTAGACTTGTAGACTATTTGCATTGTAGGCTGTATTTTGTAGGGATTCACTGTAGAACTGAAGCTAATCTTGTAAAGTCTCGCCTGCTTTTGTAGAAATTTGCTTTTAATTCGGAGACGATGTCCGTAGATTCGCTGGTTCGTCGTAGAAGTTGCAAGATCGTATCAATATTTTGTTAAACTACTTGCAAGGCGTCGTGTTATCCCTTCACCTCTGCATCAGCATGATGATCTGGGAGACGGAGGGGGCTGGTTGGAGAGAATACTGTCAGGAGCTGGTTGTGTTGTTGGTTGAGAGAGGTATTCTTTTTGTTTTCAATCTTGATATTTTGTAGGAATTCAATGTTGATTCGTAGACGAGGTTCGTATACGTTCGCTGCTACCAAATGTCATAAAGTGACTTTGTGTCATAAAAGACTGTGTGGTTCCTTTGTGGTTGAGTTATATATATATATTTTAGACTTGTGGACGAGCGGTTTTTATATCTTGGAGTAGCTTCCCATTTGTCATGTAGTGACAGGAGAGGTAAAGAATAGTATGGGACTATTTTTATTTGTCTTGGAAATATTAACAAGTCTCTCACACAGAGCGTAAATATAGAGTCCAGTCCCGCTAGCTATATCTCTGTCTCTCTCTCTCTCAAGTCCCTCTCTCTCAGTTGCCAAGCCCTTCTCCCTGTGACCTGTCTCTTCTAAGGCCTGTCTCCTTCTCTCTTGCCTGTTCTGTGGCTAACCTCCGTCTGAGCTCTCTTTCCTAAATTCTGGTGTAGCAGGGGTGTGTCACGTGTGTTCCTCGTGGATGGAAAGTTTAAGAAGCCTGTGTGTGAGTATGTGTGTGTATGGTTACTAGGTCTTTGTTCACGAGAGGACTGCTGACAGCTAACTGCATCATCTCCTTACTGGCCGCTGTTGTCAGCTTTCCTCAGTGTAACTTGCAAACTCATTTCCTTTTCCCAGGCTCGCAGAGGGCTGTCTATCTATCTATTTATCTATCTATCTATTATGATTTGTAATTATAATATGTAGTCCTGACACCTTATGATCCTTCTCAAAAGCCTTCCCTGCTATCTGTCTCACTGCAAATATTTGGTCCACTCATCGTCTGCCACTCCTAAAGCCACCCTGTTCATCACTCACTAGGACTACTAGGACTTCTGGTATCTCTCTTACTTTCTTTATAATAATTCTCTCATATACCTTCCCTACCACACTCAATAAACTTATGTCACGATAATTCTTGCACTCACTTCGCTCACCTTTATTTTTGTATAGGGGTACAATCACAGCCTTTTTCCATTCTGCAGGCACAGTTTCACTCATCCATGCCTTCTTACGGATCTCCAACAAGCATTTCATTCCACTCTCCCCACTATACTTAAGCATCTCTGCATACACCTCATCAACCCCAACTGCTTTCTCATTTTTCAGCTGCTTCACAGCACTCTTCACCTGTGTGAGTGTCACGTCTCCTGGTACTGCATTCCTTCTCTGCACACCCCCAAAACCAACCATGTTTACAGCTGCTTTGCTCTCTCTATTCCCATGCATCAGACATTAAAAATATTTTTTCCATCTGGTCCGTACTTCATCTCCATGGGTTAATAATCTACCACCTGCATCCTTCACACCATCACATTTCTTTCCGCTTTCATTTCTACATTTCCACACCTCTTTCCAGAATAACTTTCTATTATCTGAGTAGTTTACATTCATTTTTCTTCCTAGATCCTCATTTACCTCCTTCTTTTTCCTATTCACTAGTCTCTTTACGTGCTTCTTGCTTCCAGCATATTGAGTTCTTATTTCAACTGAACCCCTGTTCTGTAACCAGTTTTGCCACTTCTTCCTCCTTTTCCTCCACCACTCTCTTTACCTTCTCATCCCACCATGCCGTACCTTTCTTCTTTGTTGTTACTCTTGCCACACCACACACCTCTGTAGCATTCCTTACTAAGCAATCCCTATATGCATTCCACAGGCTGTCCAGAACCATTTCATTCCAATTCAGTAATTCTAACTCCTCCTCTACTTTGGTCCTGTAATCATCTGTCATTTCTTTGATCCTCAGCTTCTCAACTTTCAGTCTTTCTCCCTGACTGCTCCTCTCTCTCCTGATCCACCTCACTCCTCTCAGCTTGATCTTGCATACCATAATCATATGATCTGACAGACCTCTACATCGTCCTCTCACGGCCCTCATATCAGCAACCATTCTCATCATCAACCTCTCTATGAGCACGTAATCAATCAGGCTTCTTTCAGCACGATCCCCATTCCCTGTATATCATGGATATTTATGTGCATCTCTGTGTTTGAAATACGAGTTACAAATGCACAACCTCCTCTCCTGACACATCCTGTAGTCTCTTCCCATTATCATTTTCTCCCGGTACTCCATAACAACCCATTATGTCATCCTCAGGACCAGTGCCTACTCTTCCATTCATATCCCCCATGACAATCACTTTACAGCTCCTGGGCATTTCTCCCACTACTTCTCTCAGCTCATCCCAAAACCTGTCTTTCACTATCTCACTCCTCTTCTCACACGGTGCATATGTTACAGTCGCTGCCACTTGCATCTTCTCTGACTTGATCTTGACGTACATACACCTCAAGGTGACACATCTGTAGTTTCTCATTCCACTTTGCCACACTTCATTCATCAACAAAGCAACTCCTTCCTTGCATCTTCCTTGCCCATTCATGCCCGATCTTACACATTTCGCACCCTCCCACTTCTCAACTTCGCACCCTTTCACCTTTGTGTCACACAATGCCATCACGGCACATCTCTCACTCTTGAACACATTCACCACATCCACCCTCTTGCTCTCCTTATTCACACCTCTCACATTCCACATGGCCACGCGAGTCTGCCCATTTGGTCGGGGCCCTGGGCAGGTATTGGGCCCTCCGAGGCTCTCTGAAACGACTGCCATAATTAAGTGATTTTTGATAGGGGAATCTAGAGGACACTTAACCCTGCCAGAAACCCCGGTTATATGGTTACCACCCAGCATAGTAAATGGTTTCCAGGGTACAGGAAACCATTTGGCTTGTCACTCAGTGTAGAGATCATATGGCATCACTCTACATTGAGTGAGAGGATGATGGGCGCCCCCACCTACCACTAACTTTTTAAGGCTCAAATATTCAAGATCGTGTTCCATGTTATTCTTCAGAACAGTCTGTTCGTTGGTGTGGAATGTGTTTTAAGTTAGGCAGACAAACAGATTGAAAGGTTCTCTATATGTCAACAAACGGTATGGTGTAAAGGTGGGGCGGAGGATGAAATGATGACACCACCTTATCATTTCATACACAAGTTTGACTTAATACAAAAGCTGTCTTCATATTGAATGGATTAAACTGGTTAACATGACAACAACTGTGTGAGAGTAATGGTACCAGAGTTCGCAGTACCAGTAAGATGAACGCATCTGAAGACGAAGAAGGCTTAGGATTAGTGCCTGTGGGTTGTTTGGGCAGATCATCTCTTATTTTTGTTAAGTTATAGTCTTCCCTTATAATATGACTCGCAAGAGTTGATGTTACATCAGAGTCGCGTTTGTACAGCTGGATAAACAAGAACCAGTCCCCGAGAGACTATATTCCATTTCGTTACAGCCTGTATACCTGTCTGTTAAAGTAAAGGAAATATAAAAAATTTATATCTCAAAAACGGATAATTGGTCATAAGTCGGCCATCATGCTTATTTTCAAAATTTTGAAAAGACGGGCATCAACCTCCTACACGGCCCTACAATCATACAAAATGTGAGATAATTCCAACGAATGGTTTCTGAGACAGCGTAGGCAAGGACGAACGGACGTACGAACTAACGGACGTACTGACGGACAGACATAAGATTCCACTTGTTGAGAAACGATGTGGAGCAACAAAGGGTAAGCATGCCTTATTTTAGAGTCTGACTGGCTCCAGAATTGCATTTGAGTTCTTTCAGTTACGAGCTGGTATAATTACTAGTCCATGCGCCTCTGGTTCCTTCACACTGAAAAGGGAGGACGATTTCCTCCATCTGTTTATAACATCTAATCAGTCTTGTCCGTGTTAGATCCAATGTCGATGTTTAGTAAGGTAGGCAAATGTATACTAAACCTATTTGAGTTTACAAATGACTTTAATTTCAACTGAATATATACTTTACACAGTACACGACAACGGGGTTCGCCTGCGACTGATGCCATTGTTAACAAGCGATGGCTCACTATACCACGCAAAACAAACCCTCTTATCCCATGTTCACAAATATATCCAAAAAAAAGACAGATCTACGCTGTGTTGTGTCACCCTGGTGAAGAAAAATGTCCAAATATTAAAATTTGTTGGAAGTGGCGTGGCAGTAAGTGCATTTAATGGTGAATGGGAGTCGAGAGTGAGAGGCGAGCACTGAGTGGCGGTGAGGCGTGAAGGTGAAGGTGGAGGGTGGCCGAGGACACACTTCACCCACCACGCTAATGACCTGAGAGAGAGAGAGAGAGAGAGAGAGAGAGAGAGAGAGAGAGAGAGAGAGAGAGAGAGAATGTTATTTGTCCATACATAAAAGGAGCAGCTAGTTATACCGGCAGAGAGTTCGGACTCGAGTTATTGGACCTGGTTCGACTGCAGCCAAAAGTAGAAGTACACTCCTTTTATTTTCTTTCCCTTACTCTGTCTTCCTCCATACGCCTTTATTCCCCTTACCGCTCTAGCAGTAAAGGCATTAATGAAGGCTGGATCTAACTCCTTCAATACGGTGTTGTATATTTTCCTGTACTCTGTCTTCCTCCATACGCCTTTATTCCCCTTACCGCTCTAGCAGTAAAGGCATTAATGAAGGCTGGATCTAACTCCTTCAATACGGTGTTGTATATTTTCCTTTACTCTGTCTTCCTCCATACGCCTTTATTCCCCTTACCGTTCTAGCAGTAAAGGCATTAATGAAGGCTGGATCTAACTCCTTCAATACGGTGTTGTATATTTTCCTTTACTCTGTCTTCCTCCATACGCCTTTATTCCCCTTACCGTTCTAACAGCAAAGGGATTAATTAAATCATTCATCATCTAATCCAGTGTTGCCTCATGAGGCGCGTAGGATCCCGGGGTTAGGCAAGTTGGTCCTGACACTTAACATGAGAGCGACCAGCGTAGGATTCCTGAGTGGCATTACGTGAGCAACACATCCCGACTACCACTTGCATATAAACCTGCACTAGCACAATCAGATTGGAGAGCCTTAATTGCCCACAAAACCACCAGGCGGCATAATTTGATTATACAGTATGGTTACCACCCAGTGTTTCCTAGGGTACAGTAAACCATTTGGCTTGTCACTCAGTGTAGAGTCACCCATAGACAGAAGGAGGAGGAAAGAATGAAAGAAGGACAGACAAGAAGAAGGATGGAAAGAAGGAAGGGAGAAAAGGGCAGGGACCCGAGAGAAGAACTACATCGAGTGAGTGGATAGTGAACTCCCCCACCAACAATCAATTTAAATTTTGATACAAAAAAACTCACACACACACACACCGTTCGCTGGTGCAGTGGTAACGTTCCCGCTTGCCAACTGGTGGACGGGAGTTCGCGCCTCGCTCAGGTTGCAAAAAGTTTCACTGATGAAGTGGATGGTTACTGTCCCCCTTGAGCAAGGGGACGGGTGTGTTCGTGTGTGAAGGTCACAGCCTTGCCCTTAGATCGGACTATATGAGCTCTCAGCTCCCTTCTGGGAGGGTAAAAGCTGACCATCACGACCATCAAGTGATCCTGACCGACCCGGTGAATTACACACACCAGAGCACTCCCTCCGCACGCACCTTCACACGCACTTTTCAAAACCACACGCTAATAATACGCACACTCACATCTACTTTCCAATAACACAGTTACCTCGTTCTCAGACTTCCTCTCCTCCTTCTCCTACAAATAACCACCACAGCCACCCAGGAACACAACCACACTAACATGTACTAACAACAAATAGGTCGGAGTGGAGAAAGTTGGCAGAGATATGTGTCATGCAGTGGAAGGGTACTGGGTGATGATGATGATGATGATGATGGTGATGATGATGATGATGATGATGCATATAAAAGGCTGACGAAATGGTATTGAAATAGACAGCTATGCAGCAACATAGCTAGAAACTACTACAGCCAACGCAGGTAGATAACTGGGTCGGTTTAGTGAGGCCCGGGATCGAACCAGTGCAGCTACGTCGGTTTCTTTTTCATATTTCAAGTCACAGTTCTTCAGTTTTGCCAAATTTTGTTCTTTTTGTACGTAAGTTCTCCTCTCTCTCTCTCTCTCTCTCTCTCTCTCTCTCTCTCTCTCTCTCTCTGACAGTAATAACCCCTTCACACCGATTAGTTTCTTTGTCATTGTATTCTTGCTACTCCCAGATAACTTGATTCAGCTGAGGAGAGACATTTCCAGCTGGAGGAGTTAGATACGGCCTTAATCAACTCCTTCACTACTCCACTCCAATGAAATCCTGGAATAAAATCCTCTGGTAACAGCAAGACTAAAATTAAAACCACGTCATCGTACTGAAGGGCACAGGAACCGGAACCCTGACTGAGAACCAGATATCAATCCCCATTCCTGAATAATATTGGCTTTGTTTATAAGTTAACCCTCTCATGGTTGGAAGAACTCACTGATTTATTCCAGGCAACGCCAGACGATTTAATTCACCTGAGAGTAATCCCTAGGAGATTGAGCGTGTAAATATTAGTCATTAACCCTCTCATCTTGGGAGCAACTCTAGTATTCTATTCCAGCTGACACCAGATAATTATATTCAGGTGAGAGTGAGCTATAGGAGCCACAGATTTGTTTTTCTCAGCGGCAGCATTACCCCTGTCACGGTGGGGACAACTCTATTACATTATTGCAGGTAACGGCAGCCGGTTTGACTGAACTGAGTGAATCCTACGAGCCTGAGAGAGTTTAGAGTATATTTCATTACTGTGTTACTGATTCACTGACTTCATTTATTGACACTCTTAGCCTCTTAGACTTGCTCCTTGATGAATACAATCGTCTGGTGTTAGTTGCAATACAAAGCTAGAGTTATCGTGATCGTGAAAAGGTTAATGGTGTTATTATCTCTCTCAAGCTGTTATAATTCGCTCTACTGAATAAAATCTTCTGGCCTTAGCTGAAATAAAATAGTTGGGGTTGTGAAATGAAAGAGTTATTATTCCTGTCAATTTATCAAGGCTTTACTAATGGCTATAATGAATATGTGGTGGTCACATTGTATAACAGATTTATTGAAAGACAGAAGGACAGCCCGACAGATAAATGAACAGATAGATAGATGGTAATAAAGAGAGACGAGTCTGATATGTAAACGGGTATATGCATAGATGCAAAGACAAATAGACAGACCGATAGAATGAAAAAATAAAAAGTACATAAAAAACGACATCGACGAAGGCGGGTGGAGATTTATACTGAAAACACAACACATACAGACAGACAGGTGGATGGACAGTGAGTCAGATGAATAGTGAAAGAGAAAGAATAACAGTTTGATTGATAAGATGCCAGACTAATAATCTGGTTAGTAAACTGATGAACTACATGAAGTGATATACAGAAAGACAGATGGACAGATTTTCCTTACATACGACGGACAGAAGCCACAGCAGCCAACACTTGTAGATAACTGACACTGTGTACTGAGCACCCGCCAGCAAACCCAGATTTACCAAGGTGTTTCTATTTTGTGTTTCATGCTATTTTTTTTTTTTTTTTTAACTTGTGTTCTATATTCCATTTCGTTACAGCCTGTATACCTGTCTGTTAAAGTAAAGGAAATATAAAAAATTTATATCTCAAAAACGGATAATTGGTCATAAGTCGGCCATCATGCTTATTTTCAAAATTTTGAAAAGACGGGCATCAACCTCCTACACGGCCCTACAATCATACAAAATGTGAGATAATTCCAACGAATGGTTTCTGAGACAGCGCAGGCAAGGACGAACGGACGTACGAACTAACGGACGTACTGACGGACAGACATAAGATTCCACTTGTTGAGAAACGATGTGGAGCAACAAAGGGTAAGCATGCCTTATTTTAGAGTCTGACTGGCTCCAGAATTGCATTTGAGTTCTTTCAGTTACGAGCTGGTATAATTACTAGTCCATGCGCCTCTGGTTCCTTCACACTGAAAAGGGAGGACGATTTCCTCCATCTGTTTATAACATCTAATCAGTCTTGTCCGTGTTAGATCCAATGTCGATGTTTAGTAAGGTAGGCAAATGTATACTAAACCTATTTGAGTTTACAAATGACTTTAATTTCAACTGAATATATACTTTACACAGTACACGACAACGTGGTTCGCCTGCGACTGATGCCATTGTTAACAAGCGATGGCTCACTATACCACGCAAAACAAACCCTCTTATCCCATGTTCACAAATATATCCAAAAAAAAGACAGATCTACGCTGTGTTGTGTCACCCTGGTGAAGAAAAATGTCCAAATATTAAAATTTGTTGGAAGTGGCGTGGCAGTAAGTGCATTTAATGGTGAATGGGAGTCGAGAGTGAGAGGCGAGCACTGAGTGGCGGTGAGGCGTGAAGGTGAAGGTGGAGGGTGGCCGAGGACACACTTCACCCACCACGCTAATGACCTGAGAGAGAGAGAGAGAGAGAGAGAGAGAGAGAGAGAGAGAGAGAGAGAGAGAGAGAGAGAGAATGTTATTTGTCCATACATAAAAGGAGCAGCTAGTTATACCGGCAGAGAGTTCGGACTCGAGTTATTGGACCTGGTTCGACTGCAGCCAAAAGTAGAAGTACACTCCTTTTATTTTCTTTCCCTTACTCTGTCTTCCTCCATACGCCTTTATTCCCCTTACCGCTCTAGCAGTAAAGGCATTAATGAAGGCTGGATCTAACTCCTTCAATACGGTGTTGTATATTTTCCTGTACTCTGTCTTCCTCCATACGCCTTTATTCCCCTTACCGCTCTAGCAGTAAAGGCATTAATGAAGGCTGGATCTAACTCCTTCAATACGGTGTTGTATATTTTCCTTTACTCTGTCTTCCTCCATACGCCTTTATTCCCCTTACCGTTCTAGCAGTAAAGGCATTAATGAAGGCTGGATCTAACTCCTTCAATACGGTGTTGTATATTTTCCTTTACTCTGTCTTCCTCCATACGCCTTTATTCCCCTTACCGTTCTAACAGCAAAGGGATTAATTAAATCATTCATCATCTAATCCAGTGTTGCCTCATGAGGCGCGTAGGATCCCGGGGTTAGGCAAGTTGGTCCTGACACTTAACATGAGAGCGACCAGCGTAGGATTCCTGAGTGGCATTACGTGAGCAACACATCCCGACTACCACTTGCATATAAACCTGCACTAGCACAATCAGATTGGAGAGCCTTAATTGCCCACAAAACCACCAGGCGGCATAATTTGATTATACAGTATGGTTACCACCCAGTGTTTCCTAGGGTACAGTAAACCATTTGGCTTGTCACTCAGTGTAGAGTCACCCATAGACAGAAGGAGGAGGAAAGAATGAAAGAAGGACAGACAAGAAGAAGGATGGAAAGAAGGAAGGGAGAAAAGGGCAGGGACCCGAGAGAAGAACTACATCGAATGAGTGGATAGTGAACTCCCCCACCAACAATCAATTTAAATTTTGATACAAAAAAACTCACACACACACACACACACACACACACACACACACACCGTTCGCTGGTGCAGTGGTAACGTTCCCGCTTGCCAACTGGTGGACGGGAGTTCGCGCCTCGCTCAGGTTGCAAAAAGTTTCACTGATGAAGTGGATGGTTACTGTCCCCCTTGAGCAAGGGGACGGGTGTGTTCGTGTGTGAAGGTCACAGCCTTGCCCTTAGATCGGACTATATGAGCTCTCAGCTCCCTTCTGGGAGGGTAAAAGCTGACCATCACGACCATCAAGTGATCCTGACCGACCCGGTGAATTACACACACCAGAGCACTCCCTCCGCACGCACCTTCACACGCACTTTTCAAAACCACACGCTAATAATACGCACACTCACATCTACTTTCCAATAACACAGTTACCTCGTTCTCAGACTTCCTCTCCTCCTTCTCCTACAAATAACCACCACAGCCACCCAGGAACACAACCACACTAACATGTACTAACAACAAATAGGTCGGAGTGGAGAAAGTTGGCAGAGATATGTGTCATGCAGTGGAAGGGTACTGGGTGATGATGATGATGATGATGATGATGGTGATGATGATGATGATGATGATGATGCATATAAAAGGCTGACGAAATGGTATTGAAATAGACAGCTATGCAGCAAAATAGCTAGAAACTACTACAGCCAACGCAGGTAGATAACTGGGTCGGTTTAGTGAGGCCCGGGATCGAACCAGTGCAGCTGCGTCGGTTTCTTTTTCATATTTCAAGTCACAGTTCTTCAGTTTTGCCAAATTTTGTTCTTTTTGTACGTAAGTTCTCCTCTCTCTCTCTCTCTCTCTCTCTCTCTCTCTCTCTCTCTGACAGTAATAACCCCTTCACACCGATTAGTTTCTTTGTCATTGTATTCTTGCTACTCCCAGATAACTTGATTCAGCTGAGGAGAGACATTTCCAGCTGGAGGAGTTAGATACGGCCTTAATCAACTCCTTCACTACTCCACTCCAATGAAATCCTGGAATAAAATCCTCTGGTAACAGCAAGACTAAAATTAAAACCACGTCATCGTACTGAAGGGCACAGGAACCGGAACCCTGACTGAGAACCAGATATCAATCCCCATTCCTGAATAATATTGGCTTTGTTTATAAGTTAACCCTCTCATGGTTGGAAGAACTCACTGATTTATTCCAGGCAACGCCAGACGATTTAATTCACCTGAGAGTAATCCCTAGGAGATTGAGCGTGTAAATATTAGTCATTAACCCTCTCATCTTGGGAGCAACTCTAGTATTCTATTCCAGCTGACACCAGATAATTATATTCAGGTGAGAGTGAGCTATAGGAGCCACAGATTTGTTTTTCTCAGCGGCAGCATTACCCCTGTCACGGTGGGGACAACTCTATTACATTATTGCAGGTAACGGCAGCCGGTTTGACTGAACTGAGTGAATCCTACGAGCCTGAGAGAGTTTAGAGTATATTTCATTACTGTGTTACTGATTCACTGACTTCATTTATTGACACTCTTAGCCTCTTAGACTTGCTCCTTGATGAATACAATCGTCTGGTGTTAGTTGCAATACAAAGCTAGAGTTATCGTGATCGTGAAAAGGTTAATGGTGTTATTATCTCTCTCAAGCTGTTATAATTCGCTCTACTGAATAAAATCTTCTGGCCTTAGCTGAAATAAAATAGTTGGGGTTGTGAAATGAAAGAGTTATTATTCCTGTCAATTTATCAAGGCTTTACTAATGGCTATAATGAATATGTGGTCGTCACATTGTATAACAGATTTATTGAAAGACAGAAGGACAGCCCGACAGATAAATGAACAGATAGATAGATGGTAATAAAGAGAGACGAGTCTGATATGTAAACGGGTATATGCATAGATGCAAAGACAGACAGACCGATAGAATGAAAAAATAAAAAGTACATAAAAAACGACATCGACGAAGGCGGGTGGAGATTTATACTGAAAACACAACACATACAGACAGACAGGTGGATGGACAGTGAGTCAGATGAATAGTGAAAGAGAAAGAATAACAGTTTGATTGATAAGATGCCAGACTAATAATCTGGTTAGTAAACTGATGAACTACATGAAGTGATATACAGAAAGACAGATGGACAGATTTTCCTTACATACGACGGACAGAAGCCACAGCAGCCAACACTTGTAGATAACTGACACTGTGTACTGAGCACCCGCCAGCAAACCCAGATTTACCAAGGTGTTTCTATTTTGTGTTTCATCCTATTTTTTTTTTTTTTTTAACTTGTGTTCTCTGTTTATGTTTCACTATTTCAGGCCCCTAGACGGAGGGGGGGGAGGTGGAGTCGAGAGGTTGGGAAACTCCTCCCTCCCCCACCTGTCGAAACGTTCACTTTTGTCACGGTCTGTTTGTTGATATCGTTGCTAAAAAAGTCACTCTCGGTTGTTCAAAGTTTTGTGCTGCTTCTCAGTGTCGCTTATGCACACACCCAGACCTCTATAGCAAGAATGGAGCAGGCATTTGACCTGGATGCTGCTGTGTAAGTCCAGATGCAAGAAAAAAGACCCCCCTCCCCCTTCGAAGAGTTTGGCTTCAGGCCTGCACACACACATACACAATGTACAGTCATGCACAAACATACATGCACACCCTTACACATTTTCACACACATACACAGATTCACACACATTCACACTTAAACACACACGCACATACACATATACATATACACACTCAAACAAACAAACAAACAACAATACCCTCCACACGCACCACACACACATTTCAAAAACTCACTAACATCGCGCTCACTTACATCTACTTTCCGATAATACAGTTACCTCGTTCTCAGATTTCCTCTCCTCTTTGTGCAATAAATAACCATCACAGCAACCCGGGAGAAAGTTGGCAGAGATCTGTCACGGAATGAAAGAATAGTTGTGATGATTATGATGATGATGATGATGGCATATAATAACAGGGTGACGAAATGGGTGAGAAATAGACAGCTAGGCAGGCAGACAGGTAGAAACCACTACAGCAAATACAATTAGATAACTGGGTCTGGACAGTGAGGCCCGGGATCGATCCAGTATACGGGTTGGGTTTCTTTTACCTACTTCAAGTTACAGGTCATCACCTTGGCCCTTTTTTTTTTTTTTTTTTATCGTTTGAATTCAGATAATTTTTTTCTCTCTCTCTCTCTCTCTCTCTCTCTCTCTCTCTCTCTCTCTCTCTCTCTCTCTCCTTCCACCAAGCTGTTTCCATACTCAGTCTGTCTCTGCATTTTCTCCATCCTATATATTCTGTAATTACCAGGTGTACTTTTAACAGTGTCAGCGTCCTGTGATATGCTCTCAGCTGAATAAAATCCCCTGGTATTACGTGGAATGGAATACTAGAGCTTCACCGTCATGAAAGGGTTAATGGCGACAGTATTAAAATCTCTCTGGCTAAGATCGCATAACAAACAAACAAAAACAGGTGCAACTGTTGCTACAAATGCCACAATACAGCATTTACATGATCTAGGTATCGATTTAAACTCCTGTAAGTGAAACAACGCGCAAAGTTATGGTTCTCCAAGAGCCAGTTTGTAATGCACATCATCACTATCATCGACCTTAGCATGACTGGATTAGCTAATTAATGGATTTTTTTTTTTTTTCGGTAGGTAACGATGAGGGGACTTATACCATGGATTCTCATCTATATAGCAAGGGGATCAGCCCACTTAGATCCTCAGCATACTGTATAATAAGGCAAGGATGCCTCATTTTCCCAACTGCCTTGACAGCAATCGTGAAAGATATCATGAGTACTGAAATTAGTTTGGACATCTTATATGAATTACCGGAATTGTTGGAAAACCTTGCCAAGCCACTGAGGACACTGGAAGCTATGATAAGAAGTTCCATTTCAGGTCATAACACAAAGGAAATGACTGAATTCATGAAGTTGGCAAAATGGGAATTAGATCAAGCAGAAGCTACCATGCTCATCATGATCCAAGATATCCCATCTCGTGGAACGGAGGCACTTAGCGATATGAACAACATCACACATACACGTGAGAGGCGCGGTTTGTTCGACCTGGGTGGTGCAATTCTAGGGAATATTTTTGGACTGGCTACGGAAAAAGATATTCAAAAAATAAACAACTACTTTAATAAGATAGCTCAGGTATTAACATATAATCAGAAGCTAGTTGACAGTCAAAATACAACAATGATGACGATTGTGAAAAATCTCAGAAAGGCAGAAAGGATAAGTCACCAGAGTGTGGACAAAATAAATGCAATGGAAGGAAACATGACACTTTTTCAACACTTCTCAGTAATCACAGAACATAATGAAATAATAATACTCTAGTTAGACAACACTAGAGCTCCTTATCAAGCTTTGATGAAAGGTATTGCTAATGCTGGTAATGCCAAGATCGCCATTAAGTTACTTCCAATTCACGATCTACGTCAAATAATCAGTTAAGGGACACATAAACATGGTTTGAAGCCTTTGTTTCAGGACAGGAATCTCATGCTATATTATCCATACTTACAAGCGACTCTAACACCAACATCAGGAATAGTTCATGTACCATTCATAACAGATAATCTGTCCACAGTCTATCAAATCAAGCCTTTTCCTTCTAAGAACAATGACACCTTGGTCATTATCAACATCAGCACCAACAGCGAACTCATCATGGTCTCCAGGAAACAGGACACTGTCACTTTCGCTAGTTAATCGACAATTGAATGAAAGTGTTGTACATCCTTAAATGCTGTTCACCTTTGTTCTGCGTACATTTTCACGTTTCAGCCACCTGGAACAGTCCCTTGTGAAATGGCCATCACAAGAAGTCATGACATTCATCAGCACTGCAGCTTCACATTTGCTCCAGATAAACTCACCCACCAACAGCGTGTCGGGCATTCACAATTTTTCTATTTCACTCATAACACTTCAGCATCAGGAATATACAATGCACATTACTATTGTGCTGTACTTGCACCATCTTTGTCCACCTTAACTACAAACAATCACCATGCCATCCTTAATCACACACACAAATACTTCCAACCACTGCCTGAGATGTATTTAAACATGGGCACAAATATTAAGCTGACTTCACCTAAGTTTGAAATTATGCAATTAGTCGATCAAACAATGAAGTCTTGGGAAGAACTGAGTATAAGTATGTTCAATTCATATTATGTGTATAACACAGCTCCAGTTGTCTTTATAATCTTCTCCATTGTATTTAGTATATTATTATTGGCGATGCACAGAATGCAAGCAAGGATTGCAAACTTGGAGTCAGTATTTACGGGAGGAAGAGTAAACATTCAAGTGAAACCCCCTGAGTGAAATGTGTATAATATGTAAATATTGTTAATTATAAATACAAAGAAAAAAATAAAAATGAAGGAAAATTATGGGGTAACATATTATATAACATTAATCTAATCATGCATGAATGATAAACTGATATACATGTATCCATTTCATATAACAATACATACATATATATATATATATATATATATATATATATATATATATATATATATATATATATATATATATATATATATATATATATAGAATAGGTACATTACATATAGCTGATTCTTACCATAGTCTTGGCATGGTACTACCATTATATTACCATTGCATAAATATATGCGTATGTCTGTTGTACATACACATTTGTATCAATATATTACAATATGTTATTCAATATTGTACGGTATATTCAGTTTTACTACAACGTATTTATTCATTACATATATTATACATACAATACTTGAGGTAGGTGGAGGCGCTCACCATCCACTCACTCGATGTAGTGCTGCTGTCGGGTGTCTGCCCTTTCCTTTCCTCCATCCTTCTGTCCTTTCATCCTCTTCTGTCTTCCTTCCTTCATTCTTTCCTCTTCCTTCTGCCTGTGGGTGACTCTACACAGAGTGATACGGCAAATGGATTCTTGTACACCACGAAACCATTTACTACGCTTGGTGGTGACCATATAACCAGATTTTGGCGCCTGGTGGTTTAGCAGGTAATTACGGAGCTCCAATCGGATTGAGCCAGTGAAGGTTTATATCCAAGGGATGGTTGGGGTTTATTGCTCACGTAATGTCACTCAGGGATGAGTGAGGCTGGTCACTCTCATGTTAAATGTCAGGACCATCTTGCCTAGCCCCGGGCTCCTACGCTTCTCATGGTGTAACGTAGGACTGGATGATGGATGGATGGATATATTACTACTATGTGTTATGTTTCTCCAATATTATTGTGTCTCTACAATATTGTGATGTATTAACAGTTTATGACAGAATATGTAATTTCTCTACATGCTGTGGTAGGTATGCCAGCTAGGCATGACCGAGCGACATCAGGACACTAAAATATCATAACAACATTACATAATAGCTAATGATGTATATAATGTTAATATGTAATAGAGAGCATAGAAGAAAGGTGTGCCTAAGCAAGAGGGCTAGAGGAAATAACGCTGCACATGATGTAGTTAGGAATTTCACACACAGCACAGTGTGATGCCTGATGGAAACTCCCCAGGCTTGGAAAGTTCCACACACACACGTGCCCGTTCGCATGACACAACCTGTCATATACAGGGAAAGTGGGACAGACAGGGCAGAAGGGGTTAGCAGAGAGAGAGAGAGAGAGAGAGAGAGAGAGAGAGAGAGAGAGAGAGAGAGTGGGGAGAGGCAGGAACAGCGCGCGTGGATTTAGCAAGCATAAAACCGCTCTCGCCTCAGTACTGCTCTTGTGAGATACTCCTTCTGAAGAAATAAACTGCAGTCAAACCCCACACTCATCTTTATCTTTGTCCTGCCTTGCACGACAAGCACAACGAACGTTCTCTCCTTAAAATCCCTACAATCTAACACACTCTTGGAAAAGTTCGGCGACGGCTTCGATATTATATATATTGTAATTTTAATGTCCAATTACTGTGGAGATGATATCACTGAATTTGGCTGTTGCAGTCTCCTCATGGTCTGTGATCCCAAAGCTTGAAGCTCAAGAGCTGATTTTGTCTTTCCAAATTAATATCCATATCAGCAATTTCTCCTTTGTTGCCTACCACATATGTGTGTGTGAAGGGATGTGTCAGTGTCAGAGTAAATGTAAGCTTGTCCTCATCTCTACAACATATGCACTGGTGAAGGGGATGTGTCATTGTCAGGGAGAACGCTAGCCTGACCACATCTGTCACAGATGCATGGGTTGAGGAGATGTGTCAGTGCCAAAGCAAAAGCTAGCCTGGCCATATCTCTGCTACATATGCGTGGGTTGACGGAATGTCTCATAGTCAAGCCACATCTCTACCACATATGCGTGGTGTTATGGGGGTATATATTACGGTGCACTCTATACCCTTAATTAATCACGAAAAGGGATAAGGTAAAGCTCACAAGAAAAGTTACTTTACTTTACACTATAACATACAAGCACCAAAGAAGAAACCAAGATTCATTTTACAAAGGGGAATTCACACAGGCTTCAGAATAGAAATATAAAATGAGTTATTTCTTATCAAACCAGATTACAATCAGTGGAGGCTATGTATGCACAGAGCGCGAGAAAGTAGGAGAACTCGTTGATGATATAATCCAGATATAAATCACACACTGGTGTTTAATGGAGTAGTGAACCAAAAATGGGAAATGGTGCACAAACAGTGTGTATTGTAATTAAAGTAACGTGTTTAGTAATGTGTGAAAATATGTGGAAAAGTGCAGCAAAAAGTGACAAAAAGTGTAACGTGACAAAGGGTGACAAAATGTGACCAAATGTGTGACCAAAAAAGCGTAAAAAAAGTGTGTGTCTCACATGATCCTCGAGCTTATAAAGTAGACTTACTACGCCTCTCCCAGCTAACTAGCCACTAGGCTGTCTTAAGAGTAATCTCCAGCCATACACAAAGAATGGAGGCACCTGCTACCAATGGGGGCCTTACACATCTCACACATAACCATTAGCATGCCGTCAAGAAAGCCAAGAAAGCATTTTTTAGACTCCTATTGGCAAGTACTCTCATTTTCCCCTTCCAACACTATAAGTCACACCCACTTATGGTCAAAGACAAAAGGGTCTCTGCGTGATTTCTGGGAAAAACAACAAGGGTTATCTGCCCAGAAGCAGAGAAACTGACCGCCAAGCAATACAGCAAAGATAGGGTTTTACCCTTACAGGCAGCAAAACTGATAACACAAAAGATTTATCGTTCTTGATGGCTCGCTTATCTCCTTACATTATCTTGTCAACTTATATTTCACCAATTCACTACTAGGGTAACGACATCAGTGACACATCCCTACCTGAGAGAAGCAATTTCCTAAGGGGAAATTTCAAGATACTGTACAATTTTAAGTTCTGGACAGGTAATCTGCTAAAACATTAGTAACACCATTATATGGCGCACATCAAGGGAATATTCCTGAAAAAATTGGGCCAGCGGGTCAGTCTTTTTTTTTTTTTTTTTTTTTAATGTGTCTAACTCTGAGCACAGGCTTCACAGCCCGCTCCCAAGGCCATGCTAGGACTGTCTCATACAGGACTGGTGTATTGATATTAGTGGGGGTGTTTTTACGACATGAGGCGGATCTTCTGGTAGATCAGTAAAGTATGTTTTTATTCAATTCAAATCCTTAAACTGTTCCCTGCCCAAGTGGGGATTTGAATCTGGGTCTGGTAGGACTGCAAGCCACCTCTCTACCGACTGAGCCACAATCTAAGATTTTGGTCCATAAATGGGGACAAAAATTTCGGAGGGTGGTGATCAGTGTACACTACCACATCACCTGACCCTGGACCAACATAAACAGAATAGTGTTGAAGGGCCGGTATGATTGCAAGGAGTTCTTTCTCAATAGTTGAATAATTTCTCTGGGTCTTATTGAGTTTTTTGCTAGAATAGCACACAGGCATCTCAGAGCCTTGATCATTATCCTGAAGCAAAACTGTGCCAGCCCCTAGGCCACTGGCATTAACAGCTAATTTAAAGGGTTTATCAAAATTTGGAGTTTGAAGCACTGGGTGACTTGATAGGATAGCTTTGACTTTAGAATAGGCATCCTCACATTCTGACATCCACTCATACTTGACTCCTTTTCTTAACAAACCAGTGAGGGGAGCTACAAGGTCAGAGAAGTTCAAGACAACACGTCTGTAGTACCCTACCATACCCAAGAATCGTTGCAACTCTCTCTTACTTTGGGGTTGGGTGGAATTGACTATGGCCTGAACTTTAACAACAGGTGGACTCACTTGGCGTAATCCGACCACATAACCTAGGTACTACACTCGAGCCCTTACAAATTCACATTTAGTTAAATTAAGCACTAAATTTGTAGAGGACAGTCTCTGCAGCAAGGAATCTAGTTGGCTCAAGTGTTGTTCCCAGGTGTCACTAAAAATAACATCATCAAAGTAAGTCTTACAACCTTCTACAACTGTGGTCAGATCATTGATCAGCCTTTGGAAGGTGGCAGGAGCATTCTTCATACCATAGGGCATGACCTTATATTTATAAGTATTCCCACTGACCACAAAACAGGAAATTTCTCGGGCCCTTTCTGTGAGTGAGACTTGCCAATATACCTTCATCAAATCTAATTTTGTAATAAACTTAGCACTGCCTATCGTGTTCACACAATCATCGTAGGAAGTGGGTAGGTATCCGTCTTGGTAAGGGAGTTGACTTCACGATAATCAATGCAAAACCAAGTTTTGGAACCAATATGACCAGGGAGCACCATTCACTTTGACATGATTCAATTAGCCTCTGCTGCAATATGTAGTTCAGTTCCTCTTGAATGATGGTCTGCTTCTGAGGACTAGCCCGGTAGTGTGACTGCTTTACAGGGCTGGCGTCTCCAATATCCACGTCATGCTGTGCCACTTCCGTCCATCCTGGAGTGTCCCGGAAGACATCAGGGAACTTCCTGAGAAGGGCAGCAAGTTCGGCAGACTGCTCTGCAGTCAAATGGGAGAGTTTATCAGTTAATGTACTCCAAGCACCATGGTTTTCTCTCCAACTGGTCGTCTGGTCCAAAGTGAAAGGGTAGCCCTCATCCTCCACCAACTCGACAGCCGACACCATGCATGCAGCTCTAGAGGGGTCCACGTCTCGCCTGTGGTACTCCTTCAACATATTTACATGGCACAATCTTCGTTCCTTCCTCCGGTCTGGGTTAAAATGACATAATTTACTTCGCCTACCCTCTTCTCCACTACATAAGGGCCTGCAAAATTTGTCTGCTGAGGATGACCATGAATGGGAAGCAAGATAAGAACTTAATCGCCTGGGTGAAACACTCTGTACCTAACTTTCTTAGAGTGGTCATACCATTTCTTCATCTTCTCCTGAGAGGACTCCAAGTGTGCCCTGGCTACTTCCATAATATAGGCCAGTTATTCTTTAAATTTTGACACGTACTCCAGCAAGTTAATTTGGTCATCATCCTTGACCCATTGTTCTTTGAAGAGTTTAAGAGGACCTCTTACTTCAAGGCCAAAGATTAACTGAAATGGGGATTAGCCCAAGGGCTCGCTCAGTGCCTCTCTGGTTGCAAAAAGTAGGAAAGGCAAACACTGGTCCCATTCCGTTTCATCTCCACAAAACTTTTGAAGCATACACTTCAAAGTTTGGTGATACATCTCTAATGCACCCTGGCTCTGAGGATGATATGCTGAGGAAGTGATCTGGGAGATTCCTGACTCCTTTAGGATTTGTCTGAACAGTTTGGCATTAATATTACTACCTTGATCTGACTGAACTTCCTTAGAGAGGCCAAAACAGGTAAAGAAGGTCGGTATCTCTTTTACAATCAATTTAGCTGAAATATCTCTCAAGGGAATGGCTTTGGGATATCTGTTGGCCATGTCTAACATTGTGAGGATGTACTGGTGGCCTGAGGGGGTTTTAGCCAAAAAGCCAACAATTTCCACAAGGACCCTAGTGAATGGAGCCTCAAACACAGGTAGAGGAATCAAAGGAGCTGCAGGGATGGGCTTATTGCTCTTACAGACTAGCTGACAGGTGTGACATGACCTACAGAACCGGGAGACATCTCGACGGATTCCAGGCCAGTAAAAATGCTGCCAGATGCGGGAGAGAGTCTTCCTCACCCCTAACTGACCTGCTAAAGAAGAGTCATGAGCAACGGACATAATTTTTTGCCTGTAGGGTCTTGGAACCACCACCTGGTGCACAGTCTCCCACCCGCTATCATGAGCAACACTAGGAGGTCGCCGTCTTCGCATTAACACGTTGTTTGGACTTATATAATAACTTTCTGTCAATTCAGACTCACATTCATCTTCCCTAACTGCTGACCCAATTAAGGTGGCAATCTCTGGATCAGAACTTTGCATATCAGCTAACTTTGCATTTACATCAGTCTAGGGAGAATCATCAACCTCTGAGTCATCTAACTGGGCGAAAAAGGTATCACCAAGCTCAAAATCATCGTCGGCATTGCCAGTGCCATAACTGTCAACATTCTTATGGCTGACCTTTGCCGTCATAGCTCTAGTTACTGCACATGCGGGAAACAATTTAGGACATACAACTTACAACTCTGTAGACTTATCCTCACTCACGGGAGTTTTTGACACGCAGGGAACAACACATATTTGTCCTCCCGCCAAGTCATTACCCAAAAGAAAACTGACCCCTGATACAGGCAAGACCAACATGCACTGAACCAGTAACTAACTCTGACTGGAGCTTCACCTCAACTAGGGCAACAGATACAAACTCAGCTATACCCTGCAACAAGGCATTCATTAGGGTCAGCTACTGTACATCAACAATCTCCTTCAACATTAGTGACTGTGAAGCTCCTGTGTCTCTAAGTATAGTGACTTCCTGTCCATCTTTTCCATCAAGTGAAACTAACCCCTTAGATATGAAGTTAGCAAATAAATGATCTGGGGAGGAGTCACTTTGTGTACTGCTTGGGGAAGGACACTCTGATGAAGTCTTATTAACACTCTCACCTGAACCTGACAACTGCACTGCTCAAGTCTTACTAGTGTCTAACAGTGGCTCTACAGGAGTCTATCTACCCACCACTGACAGCTCCACCCTGGCCTTATCAACAATATACACCTGCTGGGTTGTGTCTGACTACCGCTAACAATATCTGTGGTTGGGTGCTCTCTGTTGGTGTCAAAAGATCCCCAAGAGTTTACCAAAGGACTGTAGTAGGTTTCACATTGGAACTTTTCCCTCGTTTCTTCCAGCACCAATCCTCCAAGTGCCCCGTTTTCTGGCAATACTGGCAAAACCTGACAGTTTTTCTTGACCCCTCTGGCAACACTGTCCTCACTTACTTTCGTGGAACTAACATGCTCTGGGGTTGCAGTGTTCCCACTAGTGTCACTTGACATTAACTTGCCTTTACCAGAAGAAGGGTTCACAAAAACTGGGTGGTTCACTCTCCTACCCTTAAAAATGACTGAGGCTTACGTTCATGTTAATGAATTATACTGTATAACCTGCTACAACGTAACCTCAGCTAGAGTATCTAAATCTTTCTCTATTAGGTGTGTAGCAACATCCCTATCTATGTTACCAGTGAAGTTTTCCAAGATCATTAATCCTCTCAGTTTAATCAACTTTCCACGAACGTAACCATTGATCAAATAAGTCTGTGAGTACTCAAGCATATTCCACATGAGTCTGATCTTTCTGTTTAAAGGTAGATCTAAATTTAAGCCTATATGCCTCTGGCACGAGATCATATGCTTTTAGAATGGTCTCGTTTAAACATTCATAGTTAGCAGTTTGATCAACTGATAAAGAAATATAAGCCTTTGAGCCTTTCCTTTCAAAACACTCTGCACCAGTGCAGCCTTTTGGCCACGAGAGACGACCTGCCACCTTTTCAAACATACTGAAGTACTTAGTGACGTCTTGCTCATTAAAGGGAGGTACTAGCTTAATGTTCCTAGCAACATCAAAATATTCCCTGGCAGATGAACTACTGCATGCTAGAGGTGAACTATCAGAGTACTCCAGTGTGATTTCATGATCCATTTATTTTTGTCTCACTTGAGCTTGTAATTATAACTCTCTCATTTGAGCATTCGATTCTGTTTCTCTCATTTTAGCATTCCATTCTTGTTCTCTCATTATGGCTTGCACTTCTAGTTCTCTCAGCTTAATTCTGTCTATCTAAAATTGCAGTTTGTCACCAGTATCATGAGCAGAAAAATCACTGGGGCCAGGTATCTCCGACGCCAAAATCTCAGGGTCAACACCTTGTGCAGTATCAGATGACTCAGAACTAGCTATGGAGGACTCACTTTGCTCAAACATGGTGTCAAATATTCGATCAAGTAACACAGTCTTAGTGACTGAGGCAGAAAATCTCAAATGTAAGGCCTGGGCAAGCAATTTGAGCTCGTGTTTTTGAGTGTTTTCACTCTGGTTGGGGAAGGCTTGAATTCCAAAAATCACTATCACATCACTATCACTCATTAGGGCCATGATTACTGATTATAGTTAAGTAGGCAAGAGTAAGCACTGTGTATGTGGCCAAGGTTGCCAATATTATGTCACAGAGCTATCGTGGCAGGAGGTCGCCAAATTGTTATGGGGTATATATTACGATGCACTCTTAGTCCTTAATTAAGCACCAAAAGGAATAAGGTAAAGCTCACAAGAAAACTAACTTACTTTACACTATAACATACACACACCAAAGAAGAAACCAGGATTTGTTTTACAAAGGGGAATTCACATAGGCCTCAGAATACAAATATAAAAAGAATTATTTCTTACCTAACTAGATTACAATCAGTGGAGGCTACGTACTCACAGAGCGCGAGGAATTAGGAGAACTCGTCGATGATATAATCTAGACATAAATCGCACACTAGTGTTAAATAGAGCAGTGAACCAAAAATGGGAAATGGTGCACAAACAGTGTGTATTGTAATCAAAGTAACGTATTTAGTAATGTGTGAAAGTGTGTGGAAATGTGCTGCAAAGTGTGACAAAAAGTGTAACATGACAAAAGACGACAAAATGTGTCAAAATGTGTGACCAAAAAGTGACAAAAAAGTGTGTCTCTCACATGGTCCTCGAGCTTATAAAGTAGACTTACTCCGCCTCTCCCGGCTAACTAGCCACTAGGCTGTCTTATGCCATACACAAAGAATGGAGGCACCTGCTACCAATGGGGGCCTTACACATCTCACACAGAACCATTAAAATGCCGTCAAGAAAGTCAAGAAAGCATTTTTTAGGCTCCTTTTGGCAAATACTGTAGCACCAGTCGAGCAAGACTCCAAAGGTGGATGGAAAGCTGATGACGGATAGCTAGAGCTCCCGTTTCATCAGCCCTCGGGACTAGTTCCCGAACATTCCCCTTTGCTGAACTTTTTCAGTGTCTCAGTAACACAGAGAGTAGGCCAGCATGCTCTCCAATACAAGTTTCTCTAACTGTCGACACCAAACTACATGAACAGCACACACTACACTTCATTTTCCAAAATTAAAAAAAATCATGGCTGCAAAATACATAGCCTCGGAGTCCCCGGGGGGAGGGGGAGACCATAAATGACCCCACCCTCCGCCCCTTTCCCGGTGACGACTCGAGCTGCTTGGAACCACTGTCTGACTCACTTCTTCATTTTTGCAACATTCGTGGCCTTTCCTCCAACTTTTGCTTTGTTGAGCACCACCTTTCCTCCTCTAAACCTCACTTTGTTTTCCTAACTGAGACTCAGCTGTCTGAGGCAACTGACAGCAAACCCTTTTCTGTATCCTCCTACTTTCTCTATACTCATTTCAAAGCCAAAGGTGGCTGTTGTGTATATATACGCAACGACTTATCTTGCTCTCGTGTTCCTGAACTCGACTCTTCTGAATTCTCTGCACTCTGGCTTCGGCTTTCCTGCCATTCTCTGACTAAATATATCTGTGCTGTTTACTTATCTCCTAATTCTACTGACTATCAAAAATTCTTCGACTATCTTACTTCAATGATGAAACACATTCTATCCATTTCTCCTTTCTCTGAAATCTCCATTCTAGGAGATTTCAATGTTCACCATCACCTTTGGCTCTCCTCTCCTTTCACTGACCCACCTGGTGAACAAGCCTAGACCTTTTCTATCCTTAATGACCTAGAGCAGCTTGTACAGCACTCTACCCGTATCCCTGACCGTTCCAACATGCTTGACCTCTTCCTAACAACTAATCCTTCGGCTTACACTGTTAATCTTTTCTCTCCGTTGGGCTCCTCCGATCACAACCTTATCACCTTAACCTGTCCAATCATTCTGGTACGCCCTGTGGACCCTTCAAAGAAACGTCGTCTGTGGCAATTTGGAGCTGTGCATTGGGAGGCCCTCAGGCAGTACTTCTTTGATTTTCCCTGGAATGATTATTGCTTCCATGGCCGGGAGCCATCTGAGTGTGCATTGCACATTACGGAGGATATTTTCTTAGGCATGGAAGCATACATTCCTTTCTCATATCCTTTGACTAACGCAAGAAAGCCTTGATTTAATCACGCTTGTTCTAATGCTGTCCACAACAAGGAGAGGGCCTATAAAAGGTACCAGTGCCAACCCACCCCCGAATCACATCTTTTTTATGTTTCTGCCCGGAATCGTGCTAAGTCTGTTCTTCGCTTTGCTAAAAATAATTTCATCCGTGCTAAATGCTCTCAACTCTCCCACTCGAATTCTTCCTGTTCCTTCTGGCACCTTGCCAAAAACCTTTCTAACAACTTTACCTCATCATCTTCCCTCCTTTTTTCTACTCTGATGGCTCTGTAGCTATTTCTTCTACTGATAAAGCAGATCTCTTCGCTCAGACATTCTCTTGCAATTCCACCTTAGACGATTCCGGTGCTGTTCCTCCATCACTTCCCCCCCTCTGACTTCCTCATGGCTGACATTAAAATTTCTTCAGCTGATGTATTTTCTGCCATCATAGGCCTCAGTACTAACAAGGCATATGGGCTTGATGGAGTCTCTCATGTTGTTCTCAAGAAGTGTGCTTCTGTGCTTACACCCTGCCTAGGTAAACTCTTTAGCCCCTGTCTTTCAACTTGTACCTTTCCTTCTTGCTGGAAGTTTGCTCTCATTCAGCCGGTCCCAAAGAAGGGTAACCATTCCCAACCCTCTAACTAACGTCCAATTGCTTTAACATCCTGTATCTCAAAAGTTTGCAAGTCAATTCCTAATAGAAAAATTTTAAAGTATATTTCCTATCACAACCTTCTTTCTGATCGTCAGTATGGGTTCCGTCAGGGATTTGCGATCTTCACATTTACCTTTCAGACTCCTGGTCATCCTCCTTTCGGGACTTTGGCGAAAGCTTTGCCATTGCACTTGACATCTCAAAGGCTTTCGATCGAGCCTGGCATAAATCTTTTATTTCCAAACTGCCCTCTTACGGTTTCTATCCTTCTATATATGCCTTCATCTCTAGCTTCCTTTGTGGACGTTCTATAGCCGCTGTTGTAGACGGCCATCGTTCTTCTCCTAGATCTATCAACAGTGGTGTTCCTCAGGGCTCTGTCCTATCATCAACTCTCTTCCTTTTATTCATCAATGGCCTTTTAAGCTGTACCTCTAACCCTATCTACTCATATGCTGATGACTCCACCCTTCACCTTTCCATTCGGTTTCCGCAACGTCCATCTCAACAGTTACTTCAACAAACAAGGGATGAGGCTATGGCACACCTAATGTCTGACTTGGCTAGTATATCTGATTGGGGTAAAAATAATCTTGTTGTTTTTAATGCATCAAAGACTCAGTTCTTACACCTATCAACCCGACAAAATCTTCCACAGGAGTACCCACTAATGTTTAATAATATTCAGCTTAATCCTGCATCATCCTTGAACATGCTTGGGGTTTCATTTACTCGGGACTTATCTTGGAAAGTCCATATTACATCTCTTGTAAAATCTGCTTCCAAGAGATTAGGTGTGCTAGCCAACTCCGTTCCTTTCTTACCCCTGCACAATTGTTGACTCTATACACGGGTTTTATCCTCCCCTGTGTGGAGTACAACTCTCATGTGTGGGGAAGTTCCCCACATACAGCTCTTCTCAATAGGGTGGAGTCAAAGGCTTTTCGTCTCATTAACTTTCCTCCTCTTACTGACTCCCTTCAACCTCTGTCTCTTCGCCTCACTGTTGCATCTTTATCTCTTTTCTATCTCTACTTCAATGGTCACTGCTCCTCTGAACTGTGTGCATGCATCCCTCAACCTCTAATTTGGGTGCGTAGCACCTGCCTAGCAGCAAACTCTCATTCCTTTTCTGTCCAACTCTCTAATGCAAGCGTTAACCGTTACTCCCAGTCCTTCATTTATGCAACAGGTCAACTCTGAAACTGTCTTCCTCTGTCTGTATTTCCTACTTCCTATAATCTCTAGTCTTTCAAACGCAGTGTGTCCAGGCATCTCGAAATGATCAGATCTTGAATTTGGCTTTCTCTCGTATTTTGTTTTTCTTTTGGAAGGAACAGTTATTGCGGGCTCGTGGCCTTTGGCTCCTTCTTTCTTGCTTTAAAAAAAAGAAAAATGCTCCTCCCACACTATAAGTCATACCCACCTATGGTCAGGGACAAAAGGGTCTCTGCGCAATTTCTGGGAAAAACAACAAGCGTTATCTGCCCAGAAGCAGAAGAACTGAACGCTAAGCAAACACAGCGAAGATAGGGTTATACCATTACAGGCGGCAAAACTGATAACACAAAAGAATTACTGTTCTTGACATTATCTTTTCAACTTGTATATCACCAATACACTACTGGGGTAACTACGCCAGTGGCAATGGGTGACGAGACATGTCAGGGCTAAATCACATGCTAATCTGGCCGTATCTCTGCCACATATGCATAGATGAGGGAAAGTGATAGTGACTGGTGACATCTCTGTCACATACAAGTTCATGGGTTACTGCAGTTGTGCACATACGAATTTCAGAAGGCTTAAACTCAAAAGGTCAGAGGACATACTCATGTGCTGATTCAGTTTGCTCCATGTCCTACTTTTGGTGGCAGTAGGCACAGTAGGTTGCCCGTGAGTGAGCGTTTATGCATGCACACACACACACACCAGGCACGGATTCTGGATAGGGAGGGGTATGAGGGGCGTATGCCTCCTTATTTTCGGCAGACCAATGAGCGTTTATAATAAATGAACAATGACACTAAATTTTTAGTATTTTCATATATAAATGCTTTCATGGAGTTTTTATTCGATGAAAAAAGGGATTTGGTGATAAACTGTGGAGGGTTTGACAATGAGTTATCAACAGTTTATATTTGCAAATCCATAAGTAATCATGCCACCGTTTTTCAGAGTGTTACATCCAGCTCTAACCAGCCTCCCCCTTCATATCCACTCATCCAACCTCCGAC
Organism: Coenobita brevimanus; assembly: GCF_032717465.1. Lineage (NCBI taxonomy): Eukaryota > Metazoa > Arthropoda > Malacostraca > Decapoda > Coenobitidae > Coenobita > Coenobita brevimanus. The sequence goes on along the minus strand of NC_136980.1, from coordinate 13,059,907 downwards.
ACCCAGACATAGGCCTCCCCCTTCCCCCCCACACAATATCCACGCATAAGTTTCTTTGCAGTAGTATGATGCTTTTCACTGCTGCTCAGTTTTCGTTGCTTTCTGCATCTGAAACCCCATCGACTGGTTAGTGGAGGTTGGACCCACATGTTCTTTGCACATGTATTAAGGCTTCACACCCTCTAGTACGATGACGCCTAATTATTTTGTTTGCTCATTATGAATATGGTTTTAATGGAAGACTTATTATTGGTGTGTTCAATAACAGTACTGAATACACTCTTGCTATCTTGAGGTCATTCGCAATTAATATAAGATTGCCTGGTGGTAGTCAGATAAGTATTATCACGTAATCATGATGAAGGGGACATTGTTGTTTTGTGAAACGTTTATGTCAAACGTATGATACTGGATGTCGGTTAGGGCAACCTTGGGTATTGAGCCCATGACCTGTTCTCTGTATAGTTATTGTTGTATTAAAAACCACAAACACTGACACTTGTCGTCATTAAAATAAGTGGTGTCTATAACTTCTCATCTACCAATTGAATCGTAGAACATGTGGTAACGACTTACTGTATAACGAAAAATGACCACATTTTTTTTTTTTCCAAAAATATTTCTACTCAGTGGTGATGGAAGGTTACCTTGTTAGACTTTTCTCTCATATTGTACTACCATCCATTATGATGAAAAGATTCTTAGACTGTGGTGCATGATATACGCCGAGAAAGCCTCCCTGTCAATCCAAGTTGGTAACGTGACATTAAATTTTTATACCTAACGTCAAAGGTTAGGCTACGGGATGAAAGTTATATAAATCACTGCAACGGAATGCTTTGAACTGTGTGGGGAATGGTTGGAAATCACTGGCAGATACGACACCGTAATTGTTTTTGTGCATCCACTCATGTTTTAATGTGAATAATAGATGCTACATTATGAAAGTGTGCAACGTTAGATTATCTACTGAGGTCAAAGGATTTGCCGCATACACTAAGATGCGATGATTTAACTTACAAAACAATATTATGAAGAGCCTTTTCGCACACGGCAGAGTGACAGTAGTTCATCAGGAAGTGAAACAAATTCAAATCGGGGTTGACTCAGGCACGGTGTCTCAAAGTCCAACTCGAATCACTTGAAGTCGTAAAGATTCCAGTGTTACCACACGAAACGCGGAGGGGTTGGCTAGCGAGGTACCATTTCTTTCATGAGTGACTGTACTTTACCTCCCATTACTTCCCATTATTGGACAATGTTTACGACGGAGTTTTGTACAGTATTAGCAGCCATATTACCACAGAGGCCAACATTTTGTCCACCTCTCCCCCCTTTCTCTCTCCCTCTCTCTCTCTCTCTCTCTCTCTCTCACACACACACACACACACACACACACACACACACACACACACACACACACACACACATTATGGTGCTAGATCACTCCACTAATCCAAAGTTCATGCTGCACCCTCCTCCCTCTTTATGTACACACACACAGACAAGCGCACGCACGCATAAGCGCTAACGAACACACACACACACACACACAGATTGGCCTTGTGACAATGTGAGGCTGTCAGTGCGGTAGGACAGCGTGAGTGTGGCCAGTAGTAATGACAGCGTCAGCAGACACCACCATCACCACACCGTCATGCACCCTCGCAGGCAGAATCGCTCTCGTCACAGGTAACATTGTATGCACTTTATCATATACAGCAGCTTGACTTCATCTGTTGAAAGAAGTGTTTGTTAATTTGTGTTTGTTACTCTTCCAAGGTACTGGAGAGGGATGCCTTCATGTGGTGGCACGATATAACCGGTCGGCTAAATTGCCTAGTTATACAACGTCCCTCAGCTACATCCCTATCCCCCGAAAGTGGGATGGTGAAGTGTCTGAGAAGGATAATTTCAGCCTTCAGTCCACCAGGTTCACGTTACAGATGAACCAGGGGCTACGAGGACTACTACACTGCTGCTGCCTCAAGATGATTACTGTTAATATGGGAGAGCCTCCCTATAGTGATGGATAATGAAGGTTGCATCTCACTCCACTGTTTCGAAAACTTTCCTAAACTACGTAGGAAGGTCTGAAGGAGCGAGAATATCAGGGGAAAACACGTTACCTGTGTGCACTGGGTAATTCCTCTGGCTCAAACTATAATACTGTAGTTTTCGGTAAGAAATTTAAATTTAACAATCGCCGTAAGCAGAAAGTGGTGCGAAATTTATGGTAAGTTCTTCAGTACAAGTCTCCCCTTGAACAAATAAAATCGTCCGTCAGCTGCAAGAACAGTGTAACAAAAACGCCAGTGGACTGAAAGTTAATGACAATGAAGAAAATTTTCATTTACATAGTTATTTTCGCATGCAATGCCAATATTTTACATTTAAGAGACAGATAACATACAACAAAATATTAAGCAACGTTGGGTCTGGTTAGTACTTGGATGGGTGACCGCCTGGGAACACCAGATGCTGTTGGCATCCCTACCTCAAGTGGGGTTGGTGGAGGATTAGTGCCCCTCCCTGTAAAACAATTAACTCTAAGCCCTTGGCCACCCCGTCTGGGATACATGGCGTCTGGCAATGAATGAATGAATGAAAAAATATTAATCCCTTCACTATGATGACGTACTAGTACATGTATTCTTGGTAACTCTAGATAATTTATTTCATTTAGGAAAGAAGTTTTGACATGAAGGAATTCCTGAAGGTTTTATTTAATCGATATAGTGCGAAAGACCTTGTCTATGAAATTCATTTAGAAATATCAAAAATAAAATGAAAAAATGGGTAAAAAGTACTTTAAGGTGTAACACGAACAACAAAATGGTAAGGAAGATGGGGCAGAGAGTGGTGATGCTAAATCCAGAGCTACAAATACCACTAAACTTGCACTCACAAACAGATAGTATGACATAAAATACACAAAATAAATGAATAAATTAAAAAAAAACAGAATATCGTTCCACAAGAGCCAATAATCTCTGCAATGTCGCAAAAATTTGTACAGATGTCTTATGATACAGCTAGATTTCGTTAATATCTCAAGATCTAGATTAAAAACGCTAAATTGGCAACACTATTAGAGATGCTGCTCAGCTGACAACAACACAAGCACATTGCCCTAACCAACTTGCTAGTCACCATGATGGCTTACTACCGCCGCTTGGCGACTGAGTGGCTTACCCTGCGGCAGACGACTCTGGTCCGTATTTTCGTTGGTTGAGGAACCTCCCTGACACCTTCTCCTAAGCGATTTATTTTGTTTTTTACACGTTACTGTCCTCTTCCGTCTTATATAAATACTTCCAATCTCGCCATACTATCCATACATAATGTACAAATAGATATTAACCATCCATATTCAAAAATAAGTCGCAAAAGGAAGAGGTGTTAGGAAGCTTCAGAGGTGTCAGCAATCTCCCTTAGCCGACGAGAATACGAGCCCAGGTCAGTCGTGTACAGATGTTAACACAGCAAGTCTCTTAGCCGCCACTGCAGGACAAGTTGTTTGTAGTGTATTCTTGCTGTTGCCACACGATTTCACTCCACCTGGGAGAGCGCCCTAATACTGAAGGAATGACACAGCACACCCGCCGAAGTGATAACTCTCTTAAGCTGAGTACAATTGTGAGATCGCCAAAGCATCAATTCCTTAATCGGACTGAAGAGGCTAATGATGATACCCCTTGATTTTTTATTCTAGCTACAGCCAGACGATTTTATATGGCTTAGGATGATTGAAGGTGATGAATATTCCAACAATGAGTTGCTTGTCTTGTCAGAGTTATTGACGCTGGTATTTATTGTAAAAACTTTCAGATAATTTCATGATGAAAATACCAGCCGAAGACGTTAATAAACCTGGTGAGAATGTAGCTTACCAATTAATGTCTTTTACGGTTAGACCTCTGGACCGGTACTTATTAAAGCTCTTAAGTCCTTAGGATGACTCAAAAATCCTTATGAGTGCCCCTAAACATTGGAGAAACTCCAAGAGCTATTTATGAAAGCACGTAAGTGCTGTGACCTCTCACATCTCGGGGCCCAGTTAGGAATGGTGGGCAGCTGTCACCAGGACTTAAAGAGTTTCTCATAAGCGATACAGGAGACAAGATGGCCGACCAACAAACACACAAAAAGCGAACCCCACACCATTTAAGCCCTCGCAGACAATTGTGATGTGTAGAATTATGGTTCACACACACACACACACACACACACACACACACACACACACACACACAGATTGGCCTTGTACCAATGTGAGGCCGTCATTGCGGTAGGATAGCGTGAGTGACAACAGTAGTAATGGCAGCGTCAGCAGACACCACCACCACCACCACACCATCATGCATCTTCGGAGGCAGAATCGCTCTCGTCACAGGTAACACTGTATGCACCTTATCAGATATAGCAGCTTGACTTCATCTGTTGAAAAAAGTGTTTATTAGTTTGTGTTTGCTACTTTTCCAAGGTACTGGATAGGGATGCCTTCATGTGGTGGCACCGATATAACCTCGGCTAAACTACCTAGTTATACAAATGTCCCTCAGCTATATCCCTATCCCCTGAAAGTAGGATTTTTTTTTTGTAATATTTATCCCAGGAATACTGGGACACGGGCAAACTGAGAATCCGTCAGAGATGCGCATGGCTGACGCAAGCTGTAAGTAACGAGGGGGAGGGTAACTCCTAACTGGACAGGGAAGAATGTGATGGGTGCGTTAGCAGCAAAGTCCACAGCGTCAGTGAGTCGTCCCCCAACCGAGCGGGTCAGTGGGGGGTAAGCTGATCATGATTAGTCTGAGAGGTTCCGTGTGAGGCTGTTAAAAAGCTGCAAATTCCTTGACATGCGGAGTTGGGAACGCTGGGTCCGCTCTAAGGTCTTCAGTGCCTCGTCAATGAATTTGTCAGCGTTATCCTCGAGGCGTGTGGCGATGTCAATGCTGGAAAGGTGCTTGGTCTTGGGCCCAAGGTTGATGGCGGGCTTATCGAGACTAGGTGGTGAGATCGGGATGGTGTCATGGGTGATGATAGGTGGAGGAACTGGGGCGGCCTCAGGCAGAGAGGGAGAGGTAGGAGTCTTAGCAGCTGGTGTGATGCCCACCAAACTCCCAGCAGCAGATGTAGAAACCGAGGAGGGAGGGCCCTCAGCGTCCAGTTGGACTGAAGGGACAGGAGAGGCAGCCCGTCCCCCCTCGGCTGCTGACAGAGGAGGGTGGACCTCAATGATGGTTGAGCCCATTTCCTTATCCATGTCCATAGACGGTGCCGGGTCGATGATCGTGGTGCCAGTCGCCCTGTTGAGGGGAGTATCCGGCTTCACCCGTTTCCACGGTGTACTGCGGGTTCGTGGTGGCTGCAGTCGCCGGGCCTGGCGCTCCTGATGAGGGGCAGAACATGCATTGCTGGCAAAGCTCCGAGGGATGGCAGGGCAATGCAGCCTGTTCTCCTAAAAAATTTGAGGGAGGAGAACACACAAAACCGCCTTGTCATCCCCACAAAAAGCTTCTGCCGTCACGATGCACATCGCAACGATGGTGTTTATCTTCCCAGAGCACCCAGGACCCCTAGGCTGGGGTCTCTGGGTTGTGGGGCACCACTGTGCATGGGCAAAGCCCTGCACAGCATCGCCCCCTGGCCCATTGACAGCCTAAGCTTCAGGACCCTTGGGTGACTGATTGAGATGAAACTCCACCGTCTCACCCTCGCCTACAGAGCGCTGGAGGAGTCGTGAATTCGGGGCAAGGATCCCAAGGCTGCGGACGAATATCAGCACCAGTGTCCTGGCACTTGATGAAACTGTGTCCAGCCTTCACGTTGAACCAATGTCACGAATCAATTCGCGACATTTCCTTTTTGTGAGAAGCCACGAACTATTAGTGGAAAACTCACTGTGTATCGCTCAGTTAACCGTTTCTCTCTCCATTTCGGGGTATACTTTTCAAATCATTCGTCACCGTTTTCAGGGGTGACCGATTTGATGCACGTCACTAAGTGCGCTACTGAGCGATACTATTGTTTCTTTATCGTTCACCTCTGCTTGCCTAAACCGTTAGCCACGCCTTCTGGTAGCTTGTGCGTCCTGCCTGTACATTATTTGAATTCAGTCTAGTGGTGGCTTTGACGGAGAGAGGTCCTGTGCTCAGAAGTGAAGAGAGGTCAGCTAGCATCCCAAGCTCCACAGAGTATCAGTTTCTTCAAACTCCCACCCCCTGGGTGATATAAAGCATTCATCGACTGGTATTTCTTTTGTGTATTTCCTAGTTTTAAGAGTTTAGTTAAGGTGTTTTTCCTAGGCGTAAGTATTTAGCTTTTGTGAGAGTGAGTGAGTGCGTCTCATTTAATTGATTTAAATTGTAACGTTAAATTTATTTTTTTGATTAATAAATTTAACAGTTCTTTTCCTTGAGCTTAATGTAAGTAAACTCTTGTTTCATTTAATCCAAATTAAGCTTATTTTCTATACAGCTCCTAGCTTGCATAAACGTTTGCTTTCATAACTGGTACTTAGACCAGTCTTGTTGTATTAACTTAAAATCCGTTGTGCCAGGAGTTAATGCATCAGCAAGAACCTGATGTTATTATTATTAGTATTAGTTATTTATTGTCAGGGGTGACGTAACTTTCTCCAGAGGCTAACAGTACAGTAATTCAGCAATTGTGAGTAATTAGTCTCTGCTGTGTACTGTTGAGAAAGTTTATAAATTCTCGTTCTCAGAGAATCGTGCTAAGCCAGCGTAAAGTAATCGTTGCTTGATGTAACAAGACAACCATTGTCTCTGCTCTTCAATATTATTGAATATTATTATCAATTTAAATAATATTTAACCATTTATTTCAAAATTACCGTGATATTATAAAAACCCCGTGACAACCAATTCACGTTCCCCACGATCTTTCCGGCTCTCGGCAGCTCCGATCTGCTACAGGATGCCCCCCTCAGCAGGTTGAAGACATGAGCAGAAGTGGTGGTGGTCGCTTGCTGGTAGGGCATTGTGGCAACTGGCCTGGCCAAACAATGGACTGGCAATGTAGGATGGTGAACTGTCTGAGAAGGGCAAAATCAGCCTGCAGTCTACCAGGCTCACGTTTCATATAAACCATGAATTACAAGGACTACTGCTAATACTGCTGCTGCTACCTCAAGATTATTATATTGTTGAAATAGGAGTGCGTCCCTATAGTGATGGATAATGAAGGTTACATCTTTCTCCACCATTTTGAAAATTCTTCCATACTACATAGGAAGGTCTGTAAGCAGCGAGAATATAAGGGAAAAATACGTTATCTGTGAGGACTGGGTAATTCTTCTGGCTCAAACTACAATAGTTTTCAGTAAGATATTTTAATTCAACAAATGCCTTACGCACAAAATGGTGCGAAATTTATGGTAAGATCTTCAGTACGAGAATCTCCCCTTAAGTGAATAAAATCGTCCGTCAGCTGCAAGAACAGTGCACAAAAAACGCCAGCGGATTGAAAGCTTAATGACAATGAAGAAAGGTTTTCATTTACATAGATATTATTCCAAGCAATATTAGTATTTTACATCTATTAGATATAACATGCAACATGATATTAATCCCATCACCATGATGACGTATCAGTACATGTACTCTCGGTAACTCTAGATAATTTAATTCATTTAGGATAGACCTTTGACATGAAGGGATTAATGAGGGTTTTATTTCATCGATATAGTGCGAAAGACCTTGTCTATGAAATTCATTTAGAAATATCAAAAATAAAATGAAAAAATGGGTAAAAAGTACTTTAAGGTGTAACACGAACAACAAAATGTTAAGGAAGATGGGGCAGAGAGTGGTGATGCTAAATCCAGAGCTACAAATACCACTAAACTTGCACTCACAAACAGATAGTATGACATAAAATACACAAAATAAATGAATAAATTAAAAAAAAACAGAATATCGTTCCACAAGAGCCAATAATCTCTGCAATGTCGCAAAAATTTGTACAGATGTCTTATGATACAGCTAGATTTCGTTAATATCTCAAGATCTAGATTAAAAACGCTAAATTGGCAACACTATTAGAGATCCTGCTCAGCTGACAACAACACAAGCACATTGCCCTAACCAACTTGCCAGTCACCATGATGGCTTACTACCGCCGCTTGGCGACTGAGTGGCTTACCCTGCGGCAGACGACTCTGGTCCGTATTTTCGTTGGTTGAGGAACCTCCCTGACACCTTCTCCTAAGCGATTTATTTTGTTTTTTACACATTACTGTCCTCTTCCGTCTTATATAAATACTTCCAATCTCGCCATACTATCCATAAATAATGTACAAAAAGATATTAACCATCCATATTCAAAAATAAGTCGCAAAAGGAAGAGGTGTTAGGAAGCTTCAGAGGTGTTAGGAATCTCCCTTAGCCGACGAGAATACGAGCCCAGATCAGTCGTGTACAGATGTTAACACAGCAAGTCTCTTAGCCGCCACTGCAGGACAAGTTGTTTGTAGTGTATTCTTGCTGTTGCCACACGAATTCACTCCACCTGGGAGAGCGCCCTAACACTGAAGGAATGACACAGCACACCCTCCGAAGCGAAGACTTTCTCTGAAGCTGAGTATAACTTTGAAATAGCCAAAGCATAAATTCCTTACTTTGACTGAAGGGGCTAATGTTGATGCCCGTTTGATATTTTATTCTAGCTACTGCCAGAGGATTTAATATAGCTTAGGGTGATTGAAGGTGACCAATATTCAAACAATGTGCTAACTGTTTTCTCAGTTTTCTTGTAGATGTTATTATTTATTATAAAAGTTTCAAATATTTTTAAGATGAAATTACCAGCAAAAGATGTACCAGTTTATATCTTCAGTTATTAGACCTTTGGACCGGTGTTTATTAAAGCTCTAAAGTCCTTAGGAGGACTCGAAAATCCTTATGAGTGTCCTAAACACAGGCCAAATCCCAAGGTTACATGTTATGAAAGCACGTAAGCGCTGTGACCTCTCACATCTCGGGGCCCAGTTAGGAATGGTGGGCAGCTGTCACCAGGACTTACAGTTCTCACAAGCGATACAGGAGACAAGATGTCCGACCGACACACACCCCGAATGTGTAGCCTACACAATTTTCGCCCTCGCAGACATTTGTGATATGTACATGAAGGTTCACACACACACACACACACACACACACACACACACACACACACACACACACAAGGTATGTTGTACTGTAGACTGGATCGGGTTGGCCTCGTGTATACTGTGGTAGGTCTCCATATTATAATTGCAAATCATAATAGATAGATAGATAAATAGATAGATAGAAGGAGACAAGCGACCCTAGAGAGAGGTCGAGACGGAGATTAGCCACCGAACAGGCTAGATAGAAGGAGACAAGCGACCCTAGAGAGAGGTCGAGATGGAGATTAGCCTTAGAACAGAGAGAGAGAGAGAGATAGCGAGACAGGGAGGTAGCTACCCAGGACTTATACTATTATACCTGTTTAATATTTCCAAGACAAATAAAAATAGTCCCATACTATTCTTTACCTCTCCCGTCACTACATGACATCTGGTGGGGAAACTACTACAAGATATAAAAGCCGCTCGACCACAAGTCTAAAATATACGCCTCTACAAGCAAATACAAAGTCGCTGCTTTATGATACAAAGTCTTTATGACATTTGGTAGCAGCGAACGTATACGAACCTCGTCTACGAATCAACATTAAACTCCTACAAAATATCAAGATTGAAAAGAACTAAAAATATAAGATCCTGACAGTATTCTCTCCATCCTGCCCCCTCCGTCTCCCAGATCATTACGCTGATGCAGAGGTCAAGAGATCACTCGACGCCTTGCAAGTAGCTTAACGACAAACCAGCAAATCTGCGGACATCGTCTCCGAATTAAAAGCAAATTTCTACATAAGCAACCGAGACTACAAGATTAGCTTCAGTTCTACATTGAATCCTACAAAATACAGCCTACAGTGCAAATAGTCTACGAGTCTACGACGAATCAGCGAACTACAACCATCTACAATCAACTACAATTAACAACTCTACGTCGTCTGTATAATCTTCTACACGCACCTACAAGAAGCGGCAGTCTTCATCCCACAACGAATAAATCACTAGAGAAAAGGACCGAGAAAACTTCCACATAGAATAAAGGGAACAAACAAACGAAGAGTGAGACACGACTCATAACTCATCTTACTCACTCGTCTTCACTCAAGTTACTCATCGCTACTCATTCACTCACCACAGCTACCAGTGTGGGAAGTTGAGGTCATCATGCGTGCTTGCTGAACAGACGCCACGTCAGTCAACACACCACCTGCACCACCACTCACACCACGGTAAAAATTAGTGAGTTACATAGTTACTTCATTCATACAATACACAGTGATAGACAATAAGCTTCTGCACAAACATATAAAACGTGTTGTATAGTTACAACTTAAATTCATATACCTACTTCAGTTATCTTCATAACTCAATCACTAAATAATCACCAACAATAAATATTCTACACTGTATATATTCATTCATTTATTATAACATTTATTTACTACCAACGAGTGTTACCATTTATACCTACATAAAATACGTGTTTCATACATACAACTATACATCATTACATCTACAAGTGATAAAGAAAATATACAATCACAGTTACTCAGTGAGCAATTAAAAGAACTGTATTAAACATTTATTAATTAAAGCTACCTAGTGGAAACATATAAATTAAGTTACAAGGTAAACTAGAGAAAAGAAAAAAATGGCCAACACAAATGCCGTTAGCAAGAGTGAACATCTTCAACACAATCGTGAAGACAATGATTTCCACACAGTGCTGACACACATATTACTCACGATAGGTACAGGTGAACAAGTCAGTGTGTATAGTTAATACTGTATATATGTATATATATTTTTTTATATAAAATAACAAAATATGGGACTATATAATATCATTTTATAATCTCTGTGCAATATAAACTAAACTTTAAAAAAGTATCTCAAGGAAATTAGTCAGGAATTATGCAACCATGAACAACATGGAAAAAAGCGTACACAAGCAAAGAGAAACATACTATGGGAAATCAATACATACAAAAAAAAAAAAAAAAAAAAAAAAGGAAAGGAAAGAAAGAAAGAAAAGTAAGAAGGAAAAAAGAGAAATAGAGTAAGATCACATAACAAACAAATGAAAATAAGTGTAAATGTTACTACATAAGTCAAAATACCACGTAAACTACAAACAAAAAATCAAATTGTTGTCTCCACATACAAGTGGGACGACACATCATCACTATCATCGACCGCAGCATATGTTAGGACTGCAGTTATTACAATTATGTTACTCCATATTATAATTATGTAACTACAAACAATATGTACCAATTTATGTGACAGTTGCATTAACAAGATGTAACTTTTATGTAACTTTAACTACAATTATGTACCTACAAACGATATGTAACAATTATGTAACGACAAACGATTGCATTATGTTACACTTTGCCAATTATGTAACAGTTGCATTAACAAGATGTAACTTTTATGTAACTTTAACTACAATTATGTACCTACAAACGATATGTAACAATTATGTAACGACAAACGATTGCATTATGTTACACTTTGCCAATTATGTAACAGTTGCATTAACAAGATGTAACTTTTATGTAACTTTAACAACAATTATGTACCTACAAACGATATGTAACAATTATGTAACGACAAAACAGTTGCATTAACAAGATGTAACTTTTATGTAACTACAATTATAAGGCCAACACAATTATGCATTAACACAATATTTGGTAACAATTCATAAAATGTTACAATTATGTAGTACCACAATGTTAGTACAATATTATAAGTCATACAATTATAGCACAATTCTATATTACCAGTATCATCATACAAGTTAGGTGAAATATTAGACATTACTAAAGTAATAACTCAAATATGTAATGTATAACTTAGCAGTATTACCATTGCACAATTATATGCGTACGTCTGTTGTACATGCACGTCTTACAAAGTGTTATACAACAATCATTGCATTTATTCCAATATGTATTCAACTTATTTAAAATGTAATATTACTGAATAATCACTATTTACTATGAATAATATATGTATACAATATTCATACAATTATGTTACTTTACAATATTATGTATTTCACTTAATTAGCTTATAAGTTCATTATAATGTGTATGTAGTATGTATTAATATATTATAACTATTAAATGTCGATGGTACGCCATCTTTGCACGGCTGAGCAATGTGGTAGGTCTCCATATTATAATTGCAAATCATAATAGATAGATAGATAAATAGATAGATAGAAGGAGACAAGCGACCCTAGAGAGAGGTCGAGACGGAGATTAGCCACCGAACAGGCTAGATAGAAGGAGACAAGCGACCCTAGAGAGAGGTCGAGACGGAGATTAGCCTTAGAACAGAGAGAGAGAGAGAGATAGCGAGACAGGGAGGTAGCTACCCAGAACTTATACTATTATACCTGTTTAATATTTCCAAGACAAATAAAAATAGTCCCATACTATTCTTTACCTCTCCCGTCACTACATGACATCTGGTGGGGAAACTACTACAAGATATAAAAGCCGCTCGACCACAAGTCTAAAATATACTTCTCTACAAGTAACTACAAAGTCTTTATGACAATACGACTGATTTGCATTGGCATGTAATTGACAACCACAGTGAAAGTAGTCAAACTGTAACTGCAGAAATGGAAGTGGCATTAGACTGAAATAATTAGCTACCGGGAAAATCAGTAGAGGAATACTGGAAAGAGCACATGCAGATTATGGTGCTGAATAACTACACTAATCCAAAGTTCACTTTCCTCCCTCCTCCTTCCTTACACACACACACACACACACACACACACACACACACACACACAAAGTTTGCAGGTGGTCTACTGTCTTGAGGCAATAGTGTTAAATTCCATGAGAATATCTTGTACATAATTTCCAATACTCCTCATCCAAAGGCAGCCGCTAGTTGGCGTCCATACACCCAATGAAGTCAGCAAAGCTAATGGTGGGTATACCGTATCTACTATTTTGATTTCGGATAAAGCTAAATGTTGTCTGAACAACCTAACTATTATTATCGCCATAACTTACTAGCTACTGTGTGGCACCTACGGATGGTATATTCTTCTTTAGAATCTGGTAACCATTTGTAGTGCTGGTTAGATTTTCTTATAAAACTTTGATGAGGCCAGTGTAATGCAATGATGGTTATTGGGCGCTGAACAAATACTTGAGATGCAACAGGCAGTCACAGTGATGGCGGCAAAACACTGTCTAGTCCAGGATAACACTTATTGCGTGGTGATAACTCTTCATCACCACTTACTTGAATGGCATATATAGGTCATAGTCGAAGTGGCTAGGGAGAATTCATAAGTCATCTTCCTTAGTAATACATTATATCTCGGTATTCTCTTGCTTGTTACTGTTATCAGATGTGGCGATATTATAACGTTGCAATTAACATTCAAGATAAAGTTAGTGGTCATTAAGCAAACACTTCGACTATGGCGTTAAATCTCAGGGCAGATGAACAGTTTGGCGAGACGACACCGCCTTTGTTGACTGTACGGCAGCCTAAGTCTTTGGTAACCAAGCAGTGTGTAGTTGTGTAAAATTATGCTGGTCAGTAAGATTTCTCAAGACCACACCGTCATACTGTTAGTTTCCCTGTTATCATCAGATTGGAGAAGTGCTCACCGGTTCTGTATTATCACTAATCCTTTCAGTCCGATGTAATACTGTTAATATTATATTTCCTACCACCAGGCGATATCAGTCAGCTTAGACGAATTGGAAAGGTTTAATACAGCACTAATTAATCCCTTGATACATAAAGTCTCGGCCAGTTTGAATGACTTTGTACGAAGGTAGCAAGAAAATGAATGAATAATCTGAATGAATGGACTAAAATGTGTTCTTGAGTGTCTGGTCCTACGGTAACAGATGGTCTCATGGAGCTTGTATACAGAGCAGTGATATTTGGATGCTTTTACAATTACAGAAAAAAATATCGATTCACTTTATGATCAATGCTGGGACTGTGAGCAATGACTTTCAAAACCCAGTGATGCGATCGCTGGAACTCAAGAGTCGCTCAGAATATTGCGTGAGAGTTTGATAATTGTTCTGCTAAAAAATCCGAGTGATATTACTATCCTCCATTGTACATTAAACTGTAGTACCAAAAGGAAAACTGTACTTCTCAAGAAGCACTGAGTACTGACTGACAGTACTGTACAGCAAGCAGAGGGCACTGAACACTGACTGACTGATGGCATTATAAAGAGAGAGAGAGAGAGAGAGAGAGAGAGAGAGAGAGAGAGAGAGAGAGAGAGCACCGGGTACTGACTGAGAAAATTATTCACAGAGATAGCAGAGCACTCACTAGATATAATGTTAGATATTTAAAGAGTAAATTTTACTGTGAACTGATTACTGCCTGTCACTTCAGGCGGCGGGAGCGGCATTGGGCGTGCATGCTGTCAGGTGCTGGCCAGGGAGGGCGCCCAAGTGGTGGTCACTGATATCAACCTTCAGGCGGCCAAACACACCCTCACTCTCCTGCCTGGTGAGTCACTTGAGTCACTCTCTTGCCAGGTGAGTCACTCTCCTGCCTGGTGAGTCACTCTCCTGCCTGGTGAGTCACTCTCCTGCCTGGTGAGTCACTCCCATGCCTGGTGAGTCACTCTCCTGCCCGGTGAGTCACTCTCCTGCCTGGTGAGTCATTTGAGTCACTCTCTTGCCTGGTGAGTCACTCTCCTGCCTGGTGAGTCACTCTCCTGCCTGGTGAGTCACTCTACTGCCTGATGAGTCACTTTCCTGCCTGCCAAGTCACTCCTGCCTGGCAAGTCACTCTCCTGCCTGGTGAGTCACTCTCCTGCCTGGCAAGTCACTCTCCTGCCTGGTGAGTCACTCTCCTGCCTGGTGAGTCACTCTCCTGCCTGGTGAGTCACTCTCCTGCCTGGTGAGTCACTCTCCTGCCCGATGAGTCACTCTCCTGCCTGGTGAGTTACACTCCTGCCCGGTGAGTCACTCCCCTGCCTGGTGAGTCACTCTCTTTTCTGGTGAGTCACACTCCTGCCTGTGAGTCTCGCTCCTGCCTGATGAGTCATTCTCCTCCCCTGTGAATCACTCTCTTTTCTGGTGAGTCACTCTCCTGCCTGATGAGTCACTCTCCTCCCCGGTGAGTCACTCTCCTGCCCGGCGAGTCACTCTCCTGCCCAGCGAGTCACTCTCCTGCCTGATGAGTCATTCTCCTCCCCTGTGAATCACTCTCTTTTCTGGTGAGTCACTCTCCTGCCTGATGAGTCACTCTCCTGCCTGGTGAGTCACTCTCCTGCCTGATGAGTCACTTTCCTGCCTGGCAAGTCACTCCTGCCTGGCAAGTCACTCTCCTGCCTGGTGAGTCACTCCTGCCTGGTGAGTCACTCTCCTTCCCGGTGAGTCACTCTCCTGCCTGGTGAGTTACACTCCTGCCTGGTGAGTCACTCTCCTGCCTGGTGGGTCACTCTCCTGCCCGGTGAGTCACTCTCCTGCCTGATGAGTCACTCTCTTTTCTTGTGAGTCACACTCCTGTCTGTGAGTCACGCTCCTGCCTGATGAGTCATTCTCTTCCCCGGTGAGTCACTCTTTTCTGGTGAGTCACTCTCCTGCCTGATGAGTCACTCTCCTCCCCGGTGAGTCACTCTCCTGCCCGGCGAGTCACTCTCCTGCCCGACGAGTCACTCTCCTGCCCGGCGAGTCACTCTCCTGCCTTGTGAGTCACTCACCTGTCTGATGAGTCATTTTCCTGCCTGGTGAGTCACTCTGCTGCCTGGTGAGTCACTCTCCTGCCTGGTGAGTCACTCTCCTGCCTGGTGAGTCACTCTCCTGCATGATGAGTCACTCACCTGTCTGATGAGTCACTCTCCTGCCTGGTGAGTCACTCTCCTGTCCATTGCGTCACAGACTAGCCAGAGGTAAAGTTATGTTTGCATGATGCGCCGTTGTGTTCAGTGTAATACTATGGAGAAAATGGTCAACATAAGCAACAGTCTGCTGACAACTCTCTCTCTCTCTCTCTCTCTCTCTCTCTCTCCATCAAAACCTTAGCATGATTTAAGTTAACCTAGCAATAAATACATAGTTTTCACCTTACAACGCCAGTTCACTTTCTTTAACTAAGGGCATTCTGACAATAACATGATTATAAATATCAGGTTGTTAACTTTCTGGCTATTGGAGTGGCATAATATGGCAATTATTCAGCACCAGTAAAGTAGTCTGTTACTGTCATGGGTGATGTTTACATGTCCTCTCTAAAGTCGTTCTATTTTATGAAGGCATTTTGGGTGGGACGCTCTGGGACCTCACACTGTTAGCTCTGTTGTCACATCGCCGCCGACACACGTGTAATTATTTGTGTTCACCTCTCTCTCTCTCTCTCTCTCTCTCTCTCTCTCTCTCTCTCACTCTCCTATTTTAAGCTAGTAACTACTTATAAATGAATTTTAAACACTGTATAGATGTAATTCAATAAAAAAGCTGTAGTATAGTATAAATCTCATAAGACTTGTCAGGGTTGCTTTTGCGACGTTGTCAGGTGGTGACACGAGGGACAGCCCTGCGTGAGTGGGTCATACTCGGTCAGTCTCCCGCCACAGAAGCTATTAAAAAAAAAAAAAAAAAAAAACGCACCTATAGACTTTTACCTCAGGGGTGGTGTGGAAAAAAAAGTAGAAAACAAGAGAAAAAATTAAGAAAATACAATTAGTAGTAGTTAATATATAATATGAGAGAGAGAGAGAGAGAGAGAGAGAGAGAGAGCACGTGTGTGGCGACGATGTGGCAACAGAGCTAACAGAGTGAGGTCCCAGAGAGCCCGACCCAAACTGCCTTGATAAAATAGAACGACTGTAGTTCCCTCACCTTGACTTGGCCCAGATTTTCGACCTTTGGCAGCTTATGGGGCTCAGTGTCATAAGACAGTGCTACGCCTTCATGTCCTTTCCATAGCAATTCCTCGTGACTAGCAACATGATTCGGTTTTAATCTACAATCCTGTTCCAGCTTAACATTTAAGTGGGACAGTGACAATTTTAAGCCAAGTTAGAGTAAGGAGTGTATTGTTTTTCCAGCAGTATCTCTCTCCCTTACTGATGGCTAGAGATGTCAGCTACTAATTTAGATGACATTAAAAAATCACATTCACAGACATAGGTGCATTATTGTTTTCATTTGTATCAATCAATCAATCAATCATTTCCAGTGGCACCCTCGGGGATGCATAGGGCCTCGATGAACTCACACCACCACATCCTATCTTGTGCTAACTCCTCAAGATCTCCCCAACACTCATCTCCAGCTTCCCGTCTCATTGTCCTCACCCACGTCTCTTTTGGCCTTCCTCTACCTCTCCTACCAGGTGCCACCCACCCTGGTGTACCTCGTACTATTCCCTGTCTCCTATACACATGTCCTAGCCACTTCCATCGTGAGAATCTAACATATTCATCGATCGGCTGCACTCCCGTTATTTCTCTAATTCTACTATTTGGTATCCTTTCCCACCACTTAACTCCTAATATTCTTCTAAGTGCTTTATTTTCAAACACCAAGAATTTATTTTCCATAGTCACTGTGCTGTACCAAGACTCGTGTCCATAAATTAAGATACTCCTAACCATTACCTTATAAAGTTTGATTTTTGTATGCACAGAGAAATTGTTATTATTCCAAATATTTTTAAGCATTCCCATTGCCTGATTAGCCTTCTTTAACCTTTCCTCGAATTCAAAGTTCAAAGAACCATCCTTGGCTAAATAAGTACCTAAATATTTAAACCTATCAATTTGCTTTACAACCATACCTCCAATTACACATTCCTGCGCGTTTTCCATATTCATATTGATTATTTCAGTTTTTCCACAATTAATAACCAAACCCACCTTGCGACCTTCACTCACCAAACAGTCCAACACTCTCTGCATCTCTTCTGGCCCATCACAAATCAAAACTGTATCATCTGCATAATCTAAATCCAAAAGTTTCCTGTTCTCTCCCCAAAGTATACCTGCACCGGTTTCTGTTCCAACACGTTTCATAATGTAATCAATGACCAATATAAATAGTAAAGGCGATAAGTTTCATAAATAAAGCAAAGCTGTTATGCACTATTTTAAACAGTGTTAGCCTCACACCTCAGGTCAAGAAATCTATCTATCTATCTATCTATTGCCAGACGCCTCAATCCCGTTTGGGGTGGCCACAAACAAATCGCCTCCAAGTCGCCCTGTCCCCCGCCATTTCACTGCCCTGCTCCCAATTCACCCCCCCCTCTCTCATATACCTCTCCACCCCATCCCTCCATCTCATCCCTGGCCTCCCCCTCCTTCTTCCCCCCTCCACCTTACTCACATACACTCTCTTCGTCAGTCTTTCACCCTCCATCCTCTCCACATGGCCAAACCACCTCAGTGTGTTCCTCATAACGCTCCCTATCACATCCACATCAACACCACACCGTTCCTTTATATCCTCATTCGTCAGCCTATCTCTCCATGTGACTCCACAGGCTCCTCTTAAATAAGAAATACTTCGTGAATATTCCATGGTATGGGTTGCCAGGCCATCAGGTTCTTAAAATTAATGCATTCCAAAACCACAGACTAAGAAATATAAATAATATCAAAAAATTCTTCATAATTGAATATAATAATGTATACAGCCTAATAACCTACAGTGCCGTGTTGGGTGCAGTGGCATTCAAATTCATTAGACAATCAGTCATTTGTCACAAATCTACAACTTTCTCAATGCCTTTACGAAGTGCTCGAAATTTCATTGCAGTTTTATTCATCTTGCTTATCGGTACTCAGTCTTCCCACCAATTGCTTTTAGTACAGCTATGAACATATTCCGCATCATTTCAGAATTTTTTTTATTTTTTTTTACAAATACGCAGTGTGCATTGATGGTGTTCTTCTTTTACTACAATTTGTCAGCTGACAGTTATCCTGCATTTCCACAGTTATTGAGCCACTGACAGACGAAGGTTATCACATCAAGCTTTTCTTCCGTCTGGTGTCCAGAAAGCCCACAGTATGATCAAGTGAGTGGGGGAAGATAAAAGCTGGAAAAAAGTGAAGATATGAAAAAAGAAAAGGCTGTGGTATAGCCCTGGAAAATGTCACCTCCCCCCCCTTCCCCTGCGGCCACCCTGTGCTTCATGATGTGTTCCTTGAAGTTAGATCATTGATCAAAGTACAAGAGTGTTGGCAGACGTACCAAACCTTACATACCAATATTTACCTGCTGCGTGAATGAAAAAACTGATAGTGAAGTTTTGAGAAAAAAATATATATATATTGTTATGGTTGACGATTTGTTTATGTCAGCTAAACTCCCCTTCCCCCGAACACCCTTATCACAGTTGGGCCATACTAGGCTCCAGGTGAAAGAAAAGAGTGACGCAGTTACCTTCGTCTGTGGTTGTTCAACAAATGTGAAAATGAAAGAGTAATTTTGGAAGATCAGAAATGACTGTTAGATGAGTAAAAGTCCGGCATTACATATTTGCACAGACACACATAAATATATATATATATATATATATATATATATATATATATATATATATATATATATATATATATTTTTTTTTTTTTTTTTCATTCATTGCCAGACGCCATGTATCCCAAACGGGGTGGCCAACGGCTTAGAGTTAATTGTTTTACAGGGAGGGGCACTAATCCTCCACCAACCCCACTTGACACGTAGGGAGAACGTTATGCCAACAGTATCTGGTGCTCCCAGGCGGTCACCCATCCAAGTACTAACCAGACCCAACATTGTTTAACTTCGCTGATCGAACGGGAAGCGGTGTACTCAACGTGGTATGGCCGTTGGCATATATATATATATCATCAGCAGTTTAAGTATCCACTGCAGGACTGGCCTATCCTGACCAAAGTCAGGGCGATAGTCAATGTATCTCTACCAAGTGGCTTACGCTGTCTGGTAGAGATTGTATGTAGAGTGAGAAGTGCTTGTAAGTGTAACTATAGTGTTGGAGTGGCTTTGGATTTTTTTTTTTTTTTTTTTAATGTGTCCGACTCTGGGAATAGGCTTCACAGCATGTTCTCATGGCTCAGTAGTCCTCCTACATACCAAACATCTCTACATGTCACCACTTCGGCGCTAACACCTACTGTCTATATTGAATACATGCTAGGGCTGTCTCATACAAGACTGGTGTACTGGTATTAGCGGGGGGGTATTCTTACGGCATGTCGGCAGGTCTTCTGGTAGATCAGTAAAGTCTGATTTTTAATAAAGTCAAATCCTTAAACTGTTCTCTGCCCCAGCCGGGATTTGAACCTGGGTAGGACTGCAGGCCGCCTCTCTACCGATTGAGGCCGGTAGGACTGCAGGCTGCCTCTCTACTGATTGAGACACCGCCTCTGTGTATTCTGTGAACCAAGTGTAATCGGCCAGTGCAAGCCGACTGGGTGCAAGCATACTTTATAGTAAGCGACACTGTGTCCGCCAAAGCAGTACGTGGCCGGGTGAACACTCCCAAAGTTTATTACCCTGGCGGCGCGCGAAGCCTGGTTCACCTGTGTACGAAACGCACACTCTACCACTGTACCACAGAGGCTCCATATGTATATATATATATATATATATATATATAATATTCGGCAGCAGGCCAAACCGCCTACTAGTTGTATATACCAAAGGTTATGGGTGGAAAGACCAAGTACTGATGAAATGCCTTTGTTTCATTCTCCTTTTATAAACTATATATTGCACGGTGTGTTTGGTGCAGTGAACAGGCTGACAATGTTGACCATGCTGACTCGACGATTTTTTTTTCTTGTGAGTATATAGAACCCAGAAACCATGTTCTATAATCATGTGCTCAGGAGTGGTCAGAATAAGTGGATCTCTCTCTCTCTCTCTCTCTCTCTCTCTCTCTCTCTCTCTCTCTCTCTCTCTCTCTCTTTCTCTCTCTCTCTCTCATAATCCCCCCAGGGCTGTGGCTCAGGCTGCTTACTCAGTAGCTGAATCAGAATATAACACTAGCATCTCAGGGAGGCCAGCCAGTCTCACAAGTGGTGCAGCTCGCTCATTTCTGCTTTCTTTGGTGTCAGCGTGTCCACACCTCCACTTGTAAGACAGGATGGTACAGTTATTTATTGCCTGGGGAGAAGGGTGGCATTTTTCCTGGTGTATTTGACGGTAAATAATCTAGTGAAACTCTTTTTGTGACCCGCTTGCAGTCCTGAGGTAAAACTTTCTAATTTTGCATTTAGGACCCTTCAGGTGATGTCCATTTACCTTTTTAATTGGAATCAAAGGTCATTATTAAGTTCCTCGCAGCACAAATATACTTTTTGGGGCTTGATGCTACACCAAACATTTCCTATCATTGCTATTTGCACCTGAAAATATTCTGGTATGCAGGACTTTGGTGTTATTATTTACGAAACTTCTTGTACTATTTCATAGTAAAGAACATATGCATTATTCCCCTGTCTCTGGCAGGTGGGAGGCAGCACGTGGCTGTGGCCATGGACGTGAGAGACAGGAACAGTGTGGAGGACGCCATGAAGTCAGCCCAGCACCAGTGTGGTGCCTCGCCCTCGCTGCTAGTCAACTGTGCCGGCGTGGCCATCATAGCTCCCATCTTAGAGACTGATGATGATTCCTGGAAGAAAAATATTGATGTCAACCTGACAGTCAGTTCCTAGTTGTGACGATCATTTCAGTGTTTAATAGTACATGACATAAAAAGTAAGAGAAAATGCTCAAACTATTATGAAAATACTTATACTCAGGCAACAATGAATCTAGCATTATCATATTTTACTCCGCAGGGAAGTTTCTTGGTAACACAGGCTTTCGCAACATCACTGCTGGAAAGTGGGAATGACCCCAGGGGTGCAGTAGTGAACATTGCAAGTATTGTGGGGAAAACTGGCTGTACCAATAGGGGTGGCTATACTGCCAGTAAAGGAGGAGTTATTTCACTCACCAAGACGTGTGCTGCGGAATTGGCGAGGTAGCTAAACCATATAGGCATGCAGACAATGGACTGATCATGGCTTCCATGTATTGTATTTGCTTTAATGCTGGTAATCATTTTCCTCATACTGTACATAAAGAACGATTCTTTTATGTAATATGATTCATCCATACTGAAGTGTAAGTTACTGGATCTCCATACCATTTCAGCAAAGCCATACGTGTAAACTGTGTGCTTCCTGGACTGATTGACACACCAATGACTGCACGTCGAAGTAAGGACCTCATGCGGCTCATACCATTGGGTAGAGCTGGCCGCCCTGAAGGTTAGTGGAGGCAATGAGTAGGTCGATGGCTGGATTTGTGAGGTGATAATATTTAATATGCCGGGTGTAGACGTCCGACACCAGGAAGAAGCGTGGCTGGGAGGGTGAGGTGTCATTTTTGCCCCAGGCTTTACCGGGTTATATGTTCAGATTCTTTCATCCATAGCTCTGCTGATACACAGACTTAATAAATTTACATTACATAAATGGACACAAAAATGGTTGGAAAGTAGAAGTGTATTTTCACATATTCGTCCTAACCAAAACTAAATTATATAAAAGTAATTCCTATTCAACTTTTTATATTCTTTTACTTTTAATACGAAAATTGAATCAGATTAAGAAAAACAGGAACCTCATGTAAAGAATTCACTTGAATGCAACAGTTTCATTAGATTTAAGGTAAATTATAATATAAACTATATGGTAGTTCTTTTTATTTCTGCCAAGATGAAGGAGCCTGATGACATCAAGTCATTTGTGAGGGATTCAGTAATTGTTTCCTGTACGTGACAGATATTTCCTCTGCAAACCTTGTGCATTGTTCAGTAATATGAGTATTGACTGCCATGCATGATAACACTGTCAAAAACACAGTACCTATAAACAAGAAATTAATATTATGAGAATGTTTACAATAACAGTTTCATTCTATATGTTTTGCAATAAGTTTTTACATATGTTAGAATCAGAATGACATCCCATCTGTTGCTGCTCTGCAGCTTATTTACAACAACAGTGATGCCTTGTGCCTGCCCGGCATGGGTCCCCATCCTATCCAACACCCACTACAGCACCTTGCAGACCACACAGAACATCGCCCCACGCATCATTACTGGCTGCACCAAAACCACCCCCACAACTCACTCTTTGAAACTAAAGTCATTGCTATTAGACAGTATCTTGATATGAGCATACAGTTCTATTGACAGCCTACCCCAACCCACATTACCCCTGTCATTATATAACAGGGCCACACAACACAACTAGGCATATAAAACAAACACGCACAAACATTACCAGACTCTCTTCCACATCATCCCACCTCCAAACATTCCAACATTGGCAATGAAGAATTACAAACATACTCATTTCCTGCGCAGGTCAGTACAAATCTCATTCAGAACAGCATATTACAAGCTCCTCCTCTCAAAATTACCATAAACAGAGGCATTCTTAACCCATAAAAGGCGACAACGTTCCGGAACATCCGTCAAGGAAAAGGCGGTCGACGTTCCAGAACACATTCCAGTGCGGGCCTATTATATGCCAGGAGTGTGGTGTGGGTCTGTACTGACTGCTTCACAGAATACCATATTGTAACATACTAGTGTCAACAGTTGTGGTAATATGAACAGTTGTACATAATATTTACGTATGTAAATTTATACCTGTAGAAACGTAAAGTAAGAACAAATTTACATATACTGTAATGTGTGTAGTGTTCATAGTGCACCTTGAAGACAGAACAGTGTACATAATGTAAAAAGAATATATTTTAGTCTGCTGTTCAAAAAAAGAAAAGAAAAAAAAAAAACAGCAGCAAGCAAGACTGTGCCTGTGTGCTGTCAGTCGCGTGCCACTGAGAGTGACCTTGACGCACCACCACCCCTCTCACTCACCTCTCACCACCACCCAGCCCACGTGCAATCTGAAGAGAGTAACATCGAATTATTTGTTTTTTCTGTTGTTCTGATCCATTTATGCATGTTTAGCCTGATTTAATAACACTTTATTTTTTCCAAAATAACTCATCCCACACGGACGTAAAATTGGAAAGTAGCCCGCCGTTTAAGGGTTCGATAGACCTGATCGAGTACAACAAGCTAGATTTAGATCAGGACATCACCTAATCCACTTCAGTGTAGATTCACGTTGGGTGGAACTAAAGACTGTACATGCCGCGCTTCTTGAATGAACCCACACAATATAACACACGTTATGGAGCACTGCATAGCACATACTGTACCTCACTAAAATGCAGACAGCATCAACGGGGTTGGGAATCTGTGGGACGAACTCAGTGGAGCAGTTGCTTACCCGTGGTTGACGGGTCTGCTTGGCCAGGCAGATTGGGGTCAAGGAACAACAACAACAACAACAACAAAGTATGAAATCTTATGTGCTAGGTTGTACTGCAGAAGATTATGTTATGAGATGTAGTACATGCAAAATGGGGTAACAGGTAAACTAGCAAGGTCTGTTATCCTGGTAAGGCTTACTCCTGATTCACTGAGAAGACTGTGGCCGCGGGGGCAGGTTAAAGAATTACATGATATAACCTTCCATACTTCATAGTGACAGAGGAAATAGGAACGAGCACTCAGAGAGTGCAACATCTCCGCTTTTACAAATGATCTAAGGGAGGAATATTTGACTTGGCTGTGACCCGCCTGACTCTACCCATTCACTGAGCTTGGTACAAATTGAATCAAAATTGTCTTAGTTGTTCTTACTTATTCTCAAAATCAGATCTTTTCGTCCTTGGTTTACCTGTTAATTCTTCCACTAACTTTGGTCCAAACTGTAATATATACTGTCTGAGTCATAGGGTGGAACATTTTGCCTTGCCTTCTGGCCTTGACTGTTGACTTACTGTTCTTAGAATCGAACACTTCCGTCTTTTCTTTCCTTCAAGCCTTCCACCAAATTTGCCCTAAATTGGATTAAAACCGTTTGTGCTGACCATTGCATGTGACTTTGGTCTTTGGTCTTTCTGTGTGACCTTTGCCTTTGATTGATTGTTCTCAACATCCAGTTCCTTCATCCTTGCTTTTCCTGAACTTTTGTAGAAAGTTCGGTGTAAATTGAACACAAACCTTTTACATAGATTCTGCTATGAGATCCTGACCATTGTCCTACTGTTATTAAAAAAAAAAAAAAAAAAAATAGACCAACCTCTTGACTGATCGCCACTTGTTCTAACAAGGATGGTACCAATCAGATGAAACTTATAGTTATTTTCTTCTCACACAGACACATACGGGATGAACCTTGACGATTCTGTGTGGCTTTGACTTTTAAATGATTGTTGAAAAAATTTAATCTCTCCAGTCTTGCCTTACCTTCAACCCTTCCACCAAGTTTGTTCTAAATCAGACTAAATCTATTGAGGTTAGCATTGCCATGTGACATTGACCTTTGAGCGATTGGTCTCCAAAAGAATTTGTTTATCGCTTGACTAATCCTCAACATTGACACAGAGTTGTTTAAAATCAGATCTAAACTGAGTTACAGTAATTTATTTACACCGACAAACACGGAGAGTTGCACACACACATGCACACATGTGCTACGAAAAGCATTACATCTACTGAAGTATCGTCCGTGCAAGTATAATAATATCTAACGCCATGATCTTGTAAAATGTATGTTTAATCATCCAGTCCTTCTGTGCTTCACAGGGATCACAGGGGTTCGGGGCTGGAGTACTCACTCCCAACATGTAAGGCATGAGTGACCAGCGTCGCTCGTCTTTCAGTGCCGTCATGTCAGCAATGAACCCCAACCACCCTGCAGATGGAAATTCATATGACTCTCATCCTAATGGAATGCCTTAACCCACTAGACCACTACGCCTCCATTTCACTATATGATTACTACCCAGTGTGTTAATAGTTTCCTGGGCGTTATACACAAAACACGTAGTTACGGTGCTCAAAACGCAACATTTGAATTTCTGGTGCTATTGTTTACTGTGATGTTAAAATGACAGATCCCAAGCATAACTTACTCATAACCAGATATTTCTTTCCGACACATCACCCTGTCCATAACTTCTGTAACTGTAAATCTCCCTTGGCAGCAGCTGACACCATGCCTTCGCTCAGTCAATCGCAGGTACCGTCAGAAGCGACTCTGAGGGATCAGCAGTCATTTACAAGATAATGACAGTGCCAACATTAAGCAGTAGGTGGGGCTGCCGTAGGTTGGTTAAGACATGTTTACCTGCAATAGACGTGTCCCTCCTCGGATCTCTCATAGTGAAATACAGGCGTAGTAAAAGTACTGCTGCCAAATAAGTCGCACTAAACAATAACTTTATTACAGGACCATTGCAGAGTTCCTAATCACACCGTTCAAAGAACCAGAACTACAGATGAACTAGTAATAGTATGTGTATTAGCTGTTCTTTCTTGTCCTGTGTGTTGTACTTTATGTGGTTCCAGCACCACACAGAAGGGAAGAGTGTCTTGACTTAAAAACTAATAGTATGAAGAGAGGTATTCATAACTGACTTCCAGAGGATGTAGTGGATCTCTGTATCTCATTTTATGCCTTGCACAGTAGACAGTGAAGATAAATTGTCAATAGCTCAATTTTCTGCACTCAGATGTGTACAGAATTTGGGGTAGTTTTTTTACTTCTGACTCCACTTCAACTGTTAATAATTTGGTATTGTTATTCATTTCATCATGCTATGGCAGTTTTCACTTGTAACACTTAACAATTTCTGTCCCAAATAGCTGTTAAGTGTTGTGTCACACCCATTTCTTGTAACTACTTTATATAGTTAAAATGAAGTATTTAACCAAGATAAATAACCTAACCATCTGGAATGACACAAACGTAGAACGTAACCATCTGGAATGACAAACATAGGGACTGGACATGAAATATTTCTAGGTATAATATGTCCCATAAATATAGCAATCCCCCTAAGGCAGACTAGAGAAGCAGCAATGATATATTGAAAGGTATCACGCGTTTATTACAAGACCATAGCGCACTGAGATATTAATATGCGTGTCGTGGGACAGCAGGCTTCAACCCTCTCACTCTTTTGGATTTTTGCGCATAGTAGTTCATAATCATACCGCTGTACAAGAACTGCAACTGATATATCTTCCTTCCTTGAAGTAAGTGTGGTAAACATGTAGTCATCTTTTATACAAGTAAAACGAGACTACCTCTGCACTTCCTTCTTAATTATAACAGCATGCCTACTGGATAGCATAGCTTATTAATATATAATGGAAGCTTTTAAAAAGCTATCCTATACAGTAGGCATGTTACTAAAACTAGAAAGGAAGGATAATGATATAAAAAAGAAAAGAGATAATTACTACATTCAATCAAACGAAGGCAATACAAGATATGCATCTGTCCCCAGCACAGCCAAAGCTTTGGTTATCAACAAGTACTTAAAGAGAGCAGGCCTTGGGATCGCACCACCACTGGGATGTAAAATAAGAGTAACAGTGAACGCAAAAGTGAAAGGAAGTAAAAACGAGAACAATGTAGTATACAACATACCGCTTATTGGATGCTCAAAAGCGTACACATGGAAAACAGGACGAAGAATGGATACAAAGATAGCAAAACACAAAACAGATGTGCGATGTCACAGAGTATCTAATTCCCTAGCGTTGCACATAGATCAGCATAATCATTGGCTCAAGTGCAAAGAAGCTACTGTCAATAAAAAGCATCTGAATAAACAAATGAAAAAAAAGAAATGGGAGCAGATCACTGCATGTAAAAAGTGTAACTCATCATGAGAAGCGAATTTTCAGCCCAGGAAAATATGCACAAAGGACAGCACTAATGTAATCAGAGGCGGGTTAGGATGGCGGGATTTTTCTAGAGGTAGCCTGCCGGGCTGCGACACGACAATGGGTACTTGGAAGTATGTATGGTGGTAAATGTGGAACAGAACTTGGATGCTGTGTGTGTGTGTGTGTGTGTGCTAGGACGTTATTTCTGGGGGGGTTAGGGGGGCTATAGTCCCCCAATGTTTTCTGTATATTAATTTGTCAAAACTTCAACTAACATTGAGGGTTCAATAACAACTCATGACACTGACCAAGTTTGTAAGTAAAATATGATACTATATGTCGAATACTATCATAAATCTTGTTGGCACAACTATTTGAGACGCACAGTGGTAGTGTTACATGTTTTTCAATGTTTACGTTGTGTGGCAATGCTGTTCATGTCATTCGCCAAACGTTGTCGATAGCTCCCTATTGCCTTCTGGCCTGTGAGTTTATTTTCTCTCTAATGTGTTTATAATTATGCTTCCGTGTTTTGTTATCGTAACACTAAAGATTGAGAGACTTGAATAGCACAATGGCCCACAACCGGCTAAACCACATGCTGAGTGTTCATTCTTTGAGACTTGACACTCTTGATCTGAAGGCGGTTCTGAACGAATTTATTGACACAGCTGAGAGAAGAAAAGCCATGTTTGCTCGTGTCTGGCATGTTGAATAAATGTTTATATTTTGTTTGTATCGTATGGTGGAATATGTATGCTCTAAGATCAAGGGTTTTATGATGGAATGCAAATGTGTGTGGGGGAGAGGGGGGCAAATACATGTTATGTTATGGAAGATGAGTGAACTTTAATACGAAAGAAAACAACGTTGGACTTATAAGGCTGAACATGAAAATAAAATGGAAGAAAAACTTGAAGTGATTTTGTTGAAAATGCCAACAATTCTACTCGTGTTTGATCGAATATTTCCAATTCTGATCCAAACTGATCATAAACTAAATCATAATAGGCTAGTACTTAGTTGTTGATAATGTTATCGTTTCCAAAAGCATAAAGGCAGGGCGGTATGTTTCAACCTGAATCCTACCGCAGGCGTGTAGGAACAATCTTGATGAGAGTGCAACTTACTACACCAAAAATATAGGATGGCCAAATTATTAATCTTGGTTACAGTTTGAGCTCAATGTTCAGACTGGCAGAAAGTGAAGCCTTTTATTTACACATCCAGCTCAATCACTAAACATACTTGCCTCATTAAACATCAACTTGTAGGTAGAATCAGACTGAAAAATATCGGATGTTCTGCAAAATGAAGCGCTCTGATTTAATGTTAAGTTTCTAGTACGAAGGTATATAGGCCTACATTTTGTCTAGCCCCCCCACAAAAAACGTGTTGAAAATTACGGGCCTGGTGTGTGTGTGTGTGTGTGTGTGTGTGTGTGTGTGTGTGTGTGTGTGTGTGTGTGTGTGTGTATGTGTGTGTGTGTGAGAGAGAGAGAGAGAGAGCAAAATAAAATCATTACTGTAAACCCTGTCATGGACGTCTCTGTAATATTTGTTCCAGCTACGGCAATCAATATCGTTCACATATGACCTACGCCACATTTTCGTGCTGCCATTTTGACGAGATAAATGTCTACACCAGTCACGTCACGGGAAGCCTCGGGTTGTGACTGGTTATGACCGCTCAAAGGTCAGGACGAAAATACCGCCATAGTGTGAATACCGTCACTGTTAACCCTATCATGGTATGGGACATCTCTTATTCTCTTGCCAGCTTCAAGGGTTCAGTGGAAATGAAGCAGGATAATGAACTTGGTGAAGGAAGGTTCCAACAGTTAGCATTACCTCCTGCACAGATTACCTTATTTACTTGTTATCTTTAGATGATTTAATGCATACTAGGAGGCATATTTCGACTGAGGTGTTAGATGCAGCCTTCATTAATTCTTTAATATATCAGTGATATACGTCGCTGCATAGAATTATCCGATGGTGAATAAAGACGGACAGGGAGGCTTCGGGGAATCGAAGAATTTGAAGCAGGATGTTGAACTCAACGAAAGAGGGTTCCAACAACCAGTACTAACACCCTTGGTAATTGCTTCTTTCTATACACTCTTCAAGGGACCAATTAAACTGTCAGCTACTGTAGATACTCGTACAGTCTTCATCAACCCTTATATATGAGATAAAAGCGTCTGGATGGCGAATTCAGCAACAGATGGACCGAACTGTCGAAATTTACTCTTTCACAACCATAACGTTTTCCTTTATCTTATTCTTGCTATCTCCAGATATTTTTAAAACTGGTCATGAGAGTGGTTTCAAACTGGATGTGTTAGACAATGTAGCCTTCCTTAACTCTTCCCACAGAAGAGGTCTCCCTTAAGCAATATTCAGCCGTATGGAGGTCGACTGAATACAAAAATCGTCTGCAGGTTGATAATATGCCTGGCGAAGTGTAACCTGCGTCCAGTGGCAAAAAGTGCTTGTAGGAACCCATGTATATATAAGTTTCGCCCCCTGTTAAATAATACAGTATTCCACAAGGTACTGTGTGCATGTCAGGTTTATTATGATAAGAATAAGTAGACAAACACATCAGAGAATAAAAGCTCACTTATTTTGTAAGGTTTTTGTTTCTTGATCTCGTGAACAATACTTACTGGCTTCTGGTTACTGTAATATTAACGGTTCTGTCATACATGCCACTTTTTCTTGCATCTACTGGTACTCAACACATGATGATTATCGAAAAAAAAAGTGTCGTCATCAATGGATATAAAAAGCAATCACTGAGCTTGTATCTACCAGCTTGATGCCGTCAGGCGCCTTCATCTCAGCCTACGTTACAGAACTACACCCACCCAGATCGTATTCAGCACCCCGACACATCCCAACACATATTTTGTCTGGAGAAACCGCTCAGATACACTCCAGACACACCCAAAACGCAAAACTCCTGCATCTCAGATACAACCTAGACGACACTGGCACTTCCACCTTTCAACACCCCCCATAAGTGACATTCATATAATTCTGTGGTTGCAGCTTACCAGAGTTCATCCTTTAAAAAGAGAACAGTGACTCTGTAAATGAGTAACACAGTCTGGGACATTCAGTGGATCTGGGCGCCAGTTTGTGTACAGGGAGAAGAAAAAAACGTGTCTTTCTTATTTTTTCTTGTAAAATGTCTAACAGTATGCACGCTTCTAAGCTGGCCATTGACCTATAACCAGTGTATGATAAGGTTATAGTTAGAAAGAATGTCTGTTAATGCAGTTCTGTTCTAGAACCTTTCTAGTATTCGTTTGTGGAAACTGCAATAATGTGTTCTTTGCAACAGCAGAGCTACATAACAAGTTTATGGCTAGAATGAGGTTAGAAATGATACTATTAGTACGTAATAGATGAGAGATTGAAGACAAGGGCTGATGAGAGGCATTGAAGAGGTTGGTTGAGAAAAAATAAGTAAGCAAGGAGAAACACACTACAAGACTGATAAATTGTGGGTTCAATCACAGAACTCCAGTGTTATCTAACACGTGCTATCTAAATATTCAGGCCATCCCTCTAACGATGATACAGCCTGTGTGACTGAGAAGGGAAGAACCAGATGTTGGTGGCTAACCACCAAATCGGTAGGAAGGAGGGGGACAGGGGAAGAAATAGTTGGCAAGAAAGTGGTTTGCTGTTGAAGGAAGAAGTGTTGGGGCTTAAGTTAACCCACCTTGTGCGGGTAGTATTCTATGACAGGGGACAATAACAAACAAATATAAGTGTGACGGAGAAGGAAATCATACAACCATTACCCCAGAACACGACAAGCAACCGTTGATTTACATCCAGGTCCCTATTTTCAGTTATAGGTAATAGCCACAGTGAACGAACTTAACAAACTTGTTCAGTTTTATTAATGTTTATACTGTTTCTTTTTCTTATTTAATTTTACTTATTTTTATTTTCCAAATACAGAAGTGGCTGAAGTGGTGGCGTTCCTGCTGAACGAGAGGAGCAGCTACATGGTGGGGGCCTGTGTTGAGGTGACTGGAGGATACGGCATGCGATCACACACACACACACACACACACACACACACACACACACACTAATATCTATATACGCACAAGAACACTACATATGTTCTATATATATATATATATATATATATATATATATATATACAAAGTTGCAAGTGTGTCTGTGGCCATAATACAGATTCTGAGTGGAGCATCATGCAAAAAGAGAAAGGAATAATAAACCCCAAAGCAAAAGATAATAAGGTCAGAGTATGCTTTGAGCCTCATAAATTTCCATAAACCTTCTGTGTTCGCCTTTTTGCTGGGTAAAAATATGGCATTCCTGTAAAAGCTGATGATGGGAAATTCACGCGTTCCTAATGTTAATGATTTATGGACCCAGGAACTGCGGTAATTGTCGCAGAGAAGCCGGGCGAATGTCAGCAGTTTTTTTTTTTTTTTTTTTTTTTGCCGTTTGGGGACAACTTTACCAATTTTAGGGAGACTGACGAACACAAACAGAAGCCGAGGCCCCATCTATCTATCTATCTATCTATATACCTATATAGAAAGATAGATTACTGACATACAGTATATACTATCTATATCTATAGCCCGACGCCCTAATCCCGCAAAGGGTGGCCGCAGACAAAACGCCTCCAAGTCACTCTGTCACCCACCATTTGACTCCCCTCCTCCCAACTCACCCCCCCCTTCCTCATATACCTCTCATATATATATATATATATATATATATATATATATATATATATATATATATATATATATATATATATATAATTTTAACTTTGACGCTGTTGGACCTCCAGACTGAGACGTTGTGCCAAACTTGGTAGCGAAGCTGGCGGCCTTGGCAGACACGCCTTCATATTGATGTTGTTTAGAATAATTGTAGTTCTGAATAAATAGTTTCAGTGTAGTACCCTTATGTTGTTTGTTATTTATCATTTTTATAGATATTTGTGTGACTGGGTGGCACTGCAGGCCTTCTGGCTATGAGAAACGGTTATGACGTAACTGAGTTATGAGACACTTGTTCATCATACAGATCATAATCTGCTATGTAGCACGTTACTCTCCGACGGTAACAGTACTCTGTGTGACATGTTCATAACACTACAAGTGTGACACTCATTTGGAAGAAATATTCTATTGTGTAAACTTGTCTGCCGTGTTCAGACAACCAACAACCCATTGCAGGATTTGGTGGTTGAGGGTTGAGTTTGGTGGGGGTGAAGGATGACCAGGTTTCCAGTATGTCCGCAAAATGCTCGTCACATGCAGCACAGGAACGTTGTTATATCACTGCTTCCGCAACAGCTATGTAGCTTGCCCTATTATAAGGTGAACAAAGTCACTCTCTAGATATTTACCAGTTGTTATATAGTGGGTGCAAATGCTATGGGTAATGTTATATATATATATATATATATATATATATATATATATATATATATATATATATATATATATATATATATACAGGGTGTAACGCGACGTATGACAAAAACTTACACCAATGATCTATCATGTAATTTTGAGTATATTTTGTTCTATAAACATATGCTCTCTGCGACCCCAGTTCAGTACCCAGCATTCAGCTGTTTTGTGTAAAAGCTTTGTCTCTTGCATGTGCCATTGGGTGAGAGCTTCGCAGGGCGACGGGAGACGAGTATTATTAACTTATACTGCACTATACATGAAAATCCCATATCCTATCAGTACACACGAGTTTTTAGAAGTAACTTTACGTAGTCTATTGATTCTTTAACATCAAGTCATGCATTCATGCAATTCTTTTGCACAGATCGACTGAAATTAAGGATTAAATTCAAATTTGATGGCTTGCAAGGGAGCAGGGAGGGAGGGAGGACAGGCTGGTGTGTTGTTGCCAATTTGTAATCTTTGGTTTGTAGGATGTTGCTACCAACATTATCATAACACCCACAGCTCATTTAGTGAAAGAACATTACTTTACTGAGTGACTAGCATCACTTTAAATCATTAGTAATATTATTATTTGTTACAATTTTTCTGCTGCAAGTAAACGTGGCACCATTATTTTCATATGATTTTGACGCGAGAACAGTGATACAGGATTGCCAATGTAACGCTATGCGGCTAGACCTATTTTTTTTCTTCTACTTGCAGCACTAACATCTGGCAACATGATATCTAGCTACATTCTGGATACTTTTGCCATTTTAGGTGATATTCTAAAAGATTTTATCGTATTTTCTAGCGCTGTTTTGCAGTGTTTATTATCTAGCGACATTCTAGCAAGTTTTCAGGACTAAACTAGCGAGATTGATAAGGACTTGGCAACCCTGCGCCCACTGTCATTTGAACGGGAACATTTGCAGGGGGGGCACACATTTCAATTACTGTTCTTTGCATTCTGTTGTTCACCGGGTTCAGCTTCACATGTTCATGAAACAGCATGCTACGTACGTACAGCAATGAAGAATATGCAGATATCGTGTATTTTGTTTTACGGATTCTGCGATGGTAATGCCAGTCTGCAGAGACGAACACAGGTGGAGATACCCAAGGGCCCCACGTTTACTTGCAGCAGAAAAATTGTGATAAATAATATTCTTCCTGACTTAAAGTGAGGCTAATCTCCCTTTAGAATAACGCTTTTTCACTGAATCAGCTGTGGGTGTTATGATAATGCTGGTAGCAACATCCTACAAACCAAATATTACATAATTGGCAACAACACACCAGCCTGTCCTCCCTCCCTCCCTACTCCCTTGCAAGTCATAATATTCGAATTTAATCCTTAATTACAGTCGATTTGTGCAAAAGAATTACATGAATGCATGACGATGTTAAAGAATCAATAGACTACGTAAAGTTATTTCTTAAAACTCGTGTGTACTGATAGGATATGGGATTTTCATATATAGTGAAGTGTAAGTTAATAATACTCGTCTCCCGTCGCCCTGCGAAGCTCTCACCCAATGGCACATGCAAGAGACAAAGCTTTTACACAAAACAGCCGAATGTTGGGTACTGAACTGGGGTCGCAGAGAGCATATGTTTATAGAACAAAATATACTCAAAATTACATGATAGATCATTGGTGTAAGTTTTTGTCATACGTCGCGTTACACCCTGTATATATATATATATATATATATATATATATATATATATATATATATATATATATATATATATATATATATATATATACTTACATTTATTTGGTCTAGGTTTAGAGTCTTGTATTGGCAAATTAAGCGAAATTTCGATGAAATAACATAACGTGTGCTCAAAAACCGGTACACAATTTTATTCAATTTAGGCAACATAACCCCATTAGCAGGACACATTACGTAGATGCCTGCCATCCTCTATCAAGATAACAGATCAACCAACACCTGATAATAATGAGCCTCTACGTGTATAGTAACGCCATAGAGGAATACCTACGTGGGGGAGAGCGAGTTAATGACTGCTGGAAGCTGCTGCCGTAACATGTTAACACTAAAGCGATTTGGAAGCCCGACGGCATACTGTGTCACACTTGCATTGAAGGTTAATTCTTGTCTGCACTGAGCCTACATCAAACAATGGAAATTACTGTACCACTTGTCGTAACGCCAAGTTCACTGTTTATTGATGATATGTAATGCTATGAATTTTGTAACTGCATCCTCTACCAGCATTACTGAAATCCATACAGGATATTAGTGAACGCATACTGCTAATGACACGGTCAATGAGGTGGAGGGTGGGGGAGTTGGGGCTAACCTTGAGCAGTGCGTGGCAGCCGTGGTAATATATATGTTAACCAGCAAAGTGGGAAACCCGTCATTGTATAGAATGTGTAGGTATTCTACAGAATGACTGAAACTTCAAGACAGGCTATAAAATAAAGTCATCTGTACACATGTCCTAGGTATTCTATAGATTACCTAGTTTGTTTTAGGCAACGTGTGAAATTACCAAACTGCAACACACAGGCAAACTGTGAAATCAGTCATTTCATATATGTTAGGTTAATTTAAGCTGCGGTTAGGTTAGGCTAGGATAATATAGGTTAAGCTTAGGTAAGATTAGGCTAGGTTAAGTTAGATTAATTTAAATAGACGCTCAACACAACTTAGCTTTCTTCTAAATTAACCTAACCTAACCTAACCTAACCGAACCGAACCTTACCTGCCCTAACCTAACTTAACCTAACCTAACCTAACCTGCGTTAACCCAGCCTAACCTAACTTAAACTTAACCTAGATTATCCCAGCCTAACCCCCTGTCGTCTATTATACTTTGCCAAAAATATCCTAGACATTCTATAGAAAACCTATGCATTCTATTAAAATCACTAGGTAGTGTATGTAACGTCAGAATGAAATAAGCTTGTTTCATACTTTGCGAAATAATGCTAACCATTCTATACAATACGTAATTTTCACACAATACCAGTAACAAGTATAATTTGTAACATTCCGTTGTGTCCGGAAATCCGATGGTTATGTCATTTATACAACGTCATGGATCTTACATAAAAGACAATGAAATAATATCTCTAAGGTTCTTAGGTTCTGGCAACAGCCATGAGGGACCTGGCCGAAGCTAGGTCTTTCCTCATCCCACATTCTGCATTATATCTTCGTAGTGTTCTTATTAACTGTAACCACCACAATGAGATGTAACACACTTAAATGACCTAATTACCCAGTAATTCCTTCTGACATAAATAATGCACCTCATACCGTCTCCTCCACCTTCTCAAACACCCACTAGTTTTTCAAACCCTCTACAGTACCTCCTGTACCCTGCCATAAAACCCCCAACCACCCATTGCCTGCCTCGCTCAACTCTACTTTCCGATACGCAAGTGGTTCACACCTCAGACAGCCCACACATTGACAACGCTGTGAGTGGTCTGTGCGGCAGTGGAGGCAACTGTATCTTTATTGGTTACCGGAAACTATACTGTCAATATTTGTGTAAAAGAAAGATTTTTTTTTTTTTTTTTTTTTTAAATGCGGTAATGCCCTCTGCCGTATTTCACGACCGTGAGACGGAACACCAACCTGCACCTTGGAACAGTGTATTAACTCATTTGATAGTAAATGCTTTAGCGGTATCACTGGTACGATAAGTGGCATAATGGTGAATACACGCGGAGATTGACTCAAGATCTATTCATTGCATAATACGTGATCGCCAACTTTAGTTATGTGGGGACAGTACATCCCAGTTCGTCATGGGTTTTTTACATACTTATTAGCAGTTCATTGCGCTCTATTGTTTTTTTTACCTTTTTAATCATCAACATTTACAACCTTCCAAAGCTGAAATGCTTTTCCATAAACAGGTCAGTTCTCTTCCTGCACTGCAGTTCATCATTTCAATATTTACCTTAATAGCATGTGCGACTTTCCCATTCCTAAAGCATTTAGAGAAAGAGTTCGTTGACTCTTATAACTTGAATAACTCGCTCTTCTCTCTCTCCCGGCTGGAGGGAATTCATAGATTGGAAGAACCCTTGTTCATCAGTCCAATGACACATTTTTCATTAATTCTTGTTTCCATCTTAACTATTTATATTCAACTCTGGAAGGACCTCTTGCTGTGCAGAGGTTGATGGAGGCTGTATCTAACACCTCAGCTTCGGAAAGTCTCTCTCCTAAGTTGAATTAAATCACTTGAAAGTAATAAAAATAAAATAACAAAGAGGTCATCGAGGTGAAGTGGCTTCAGGTGGCAGTTTGAAGCCTTGGGTCGTGTTCAGTATGGCTTTAGAGGTTTCATAACGCCTTCTTCTCTCCAACTTATTTAGAATGTTAAAACTCGACATTCTCCTGCATGCTGTTTATATCGTTTAAAAACTGATATAGCTTGCATCTGCAAAATGAAAAGGTTATTGATGAACAGTATGCAGAGCAAATCACAAAGGAAACGTGTTAGGAAACTTCAAATCCACTTTCAATACGACCTTTTGTTAGACTACACGGCGAACAGTTGCCAGTGGCACTGATGCTGGTGAAGTTAGGAAATGTTCTGAACTACCAATAACAATTGTTGGTTCAGTGTGAAACTTAGCCTACGACTTGCCTCCGTCCTGGGGTGGGATTAGAAGGTGTGTTGCAGCGACGACTGACAACTGTACTCCATGAATACCTGCAATGTGTGCTGGATAGCGTTAAGAATGACTGTGGCAAAGGATCTGCCTTTAACACCTCAAGCAGAGAGAGAGGGAGAGAGAAGGTGGGTAGCGAAGGGATTAATAAAATGTAAAAAATTGTAGGTGATAGCAAATACTTAAGGAAAAGACATCCTGGGACCGTAGGGATTAATGCAGCTATATTCACTAAATCTCGTTCATCCAATAAACAGTAACATAAGAAGTTTCGCCGCTAGGTAAGGTCCAATGTCCTATACAAACATGCTTCACGGTTACCAGAATTTTATTAAGTCACTTGATTTGCTGAAAACTACAAACAGTTTGCAGCATATGCCCGTCTCCTGCGTATTTTCAGAGAAAATACGCATCCACCCACCCTACCTATCCACATCTTCCATTCCACCTCGCCCATCCACCACCCATCCTTCCCAACCGCCCAACCACTGATATACCTCACCCGCCCGCTAACTCCCTGCCCACCCCACCCACCAAACCACCAATCCACCCCCATCCCACCCATCTGCCCACCAAGCTCCACCAACAGGATGATTTGCAAGTTTCTGCAGAGAGAGAGAGAGAGAGCAGTCTTTCCACCAGACAAAAAGAAAGAGATTAACTTTCCACATCCCTGTGGGCAGTATTATTTTGTCAATATTCTTCGTATTATTATTATTTCTTCTTAAAAATTAAATGCTATTACCCAAAGGCTATTTGGCCAATAACCTTCAAACTTTGTCAGCTGAGTCCCCCAGCTGGCCACTTTATCTGGTAAAATTGGAAGCAAATATGTTAATTGGATCTCCGGATGCTATCTGGAACATGGGAAACAAATTGTTGTCACTGCCTCAGAAACGACTCAAGCTAAAAAGAAGAAATCTTTACAGCCTATGCCAATTGCCAGGGAGCAGGTCTGAAATGAATATGATCTTAATCAGATGAATATCCTCCGAGGTCGTCCACAACCCAAAACTGGGACTTTTCCGGATATTCCGGATGTCATCTAATATACCATGAAGCATTAAAGCCACCAAACTTGGTGGACTTATAAACTGTGATGACTTAACGTGAAATGCACAAGATCAGTGACCTTGACCTCAAGGTCCCTCTGGAGTTAGGTTTCTAATAGGCAATGGCTGTGGGAAGCTTTTCTTTATAAGATTTCCTATTGAAAAAAAAAATGACAATAAAATGAACCCAAGAAATGAATGAATGGTGTGAGACGTTTAGACAATCAACCATGAGCGTTCATGGGAAGACTAAGGAAAAGAGGGAGTTTGTTGGTAATGATTAGTGTTGGAGAATACTGTGCAGTAATTAATGTGTCAAGTCACACCTGCATATGTGTCAAAATTAAATGTGAGGCGGTAGAAGTGTTTCTGATTAATGCATCTGGTCTCAGTGTTGACAGAGGTGTGGAGGAAGTTGTGAATTATTACCCCCAATATTGAATGATGGAATAATGTGCCCAGAACCATTACAGTGATTGTGATTAATGATATGAATAAAAAGAGTTGGTCCAGGTCCTGCGAATGATGTAGAAGGTCTTGCTGATGTGCCAGAGCAAACGATAATAGAAGTCGACTAGAAGAGGGCTTATGTGAAGAAAGAAAGTTCATTGTAAGTTATTTCTTATTTTAAACATGAAAAAAGATACAAAAATGTACACAAGTGGAACACTGACAGAAGCTGGAAGGATTCTGTGATTGTAGAAAGAACGATACATCACTTTTACTATCGGGAATCATTACATCAGTCTGCGGCATAATTTTGAATCCCAGTATACTACAGTAACCACATCAGAAAGACCTGGGATAAAAGGTCTTCCATTCGTTGTATTTGCCGCAAAGAGAATCTCCAAATGAATCACTGGGCTTCTCACCCTTTGAATCTACTGTTTAGCCATGAAGTAAAGAGGATCCCTTAAGCTACTCAAGGAATGCTGGCTGTCGGAGGAAGATGACGTCAACCTGCTGGAGTATGTGATGAAGTTCAAAGAACGGCTGTCCACTGCTTTACAGCTGGCGAGGAGAGAGAATGTAGGAGGCCTGCTCAGGAGAAGATGAAGACTTGGTATGATAAGAAGTCCAGGTTACGCCACTTTCGAAAGCCAGGAGATCAGGTTTTGATTCTGCTACCGGTGCATGGGCAACCTCTTCAAGCCAAGTTTAGTGGTTCTTATTTCGTGGAGAAGAAACTCAGGTGATGTCAACTATGTCATCGCCAGCACCAGATCGTATAGAAAGAACAAGCAACTTTGTCACATCAACATCCTAAGAAGTTATATCACAGGTGGGACGAAAATAACCCAGTCTGCATTGTAGCTGAATTCCACCCGGAGTCTGCAAGTGAAGTTCTCCCATGCAGCATGAGCCTAAGTGATAGTTTGGGGAAGAATATCCTGATATCATGAATGATCTCCAGACTAAGCTTTCTCATCTAGCTCCCGAGGAAAAGGCAGGATGAAGAGAGAACCTGTATTTTTTACACAGGAAAAATCATCAGAGAAATTACCAATATGCCGGGGAATCGAACCCGGGACTCTCGAAAAGGTGAGAGCCAGGCAGCCCATGTACCACTACACCACGACCAGAAGTAAAAAGTTAACTCACGAGAGAGAATATAGGAGCTGACAACGTGGAGTTAACTTTTTTACTTGTGTCGTGATGTAGTGGTATGCTGCCTACACAGCTCTCACCTGAGGAGTCCCGGGTTCGATTCCCGGCATATTGGTAATTTCCTCTGAAGAAAGGCAGGAGTTTTCGGCATTACTGCAGGAGTACCCGCAAGTGTTCCGTGCCACTCCAGGAAGGAACCACTGTGTTGATGCATGATGTCGACATGTTGGAGACAGCAAAGAAGCCAATTAAACTGCCTCCTTACCGTGGTAGAACCCAGTGAAAGGATTCCTCTCTACATCCAGAAGGAGCTTGGCTACCTGTTGGACCACAAGATGATTGAGCCCTGTCCAGAGCGAGTGGAGTTCTCCTGTCACTCTAGTCCCTTTCAGCCAGGTGGGTCACAGCGGCTTTGCATCGACTACAAACGTGTTAATCAGATAACCAAAACAGACACTTACCCTCTCCCTCGCGTGGAAGATTGCATAGACAAGATCGGAAAGGCTAGAGGTACATAAGTAAGTTTGATTTGTTAAAGGGATACTGGCAAGTACCTATGACTGAACGTGCTAGGGAGATCTCATGTTTTGTAACACTAGGAAAGAACTTTTTTCATGTTCTGTAATGCCATATGGTATGAAGAATGTGCACCAGCCCACTTTTCAGAAGCTCATGAATGTTGTAACAAGAGGGTTTGAGTAGGGTGTGTTGTTTATATTAGTGATGATGTATTAATCATCAGTGACAACTGGAAAGATCACCTATGCCATGTCCAGTAAATTTCTTGAGCGTTTGGTTCAGGCTAATCTTGTAGCTAATTTATCAAAGTGTGAGAGTTTGGTCCAAGCTAAAGTCCAGTACCTTGGGTACGTAATTGGTGATGGACACGTTGCACCAGCAGCAGCTAAGGTTCAAGATTATAAGTGAGTCTTCCCAGACCTAAAAAGTAGGAAAGAGCTACAAAGATTTTTGGGAATGGTAGGTTATTACAGGAGATTTGTTCTTAACTTTTCAATTCTTGTATCACCACTTACAGACCTACTGAAAAAGGGAGTTAGAATTTGCATCTGGACCGGATAACTGTGAATCCTCTTTCAGCAAAACTTAAAGCTATCCTATTAAGTCAGCCAGTGCTTTCGCTTACTCCAAATTTTGCTAAGCCTTTTAAGATGGCTACATTGACCCGCAAAGATGATACAGGAGCTGGGGCTGTTTTGCTGCAAGAGGATGTGATCAGGGGTATTGAACACCCTGTATCTTATTACAGTAGAGAAGTTCACTCCACCTCAAAATAACTACTCAACAATTTAGAAAGAGCATTTGGCCTAGATTTTTGGTTTACATCAATTTTCATTTTATTTGTGTTCTGGCTTTTGACCCCGCAGTCATTTATACCGATCATAACCCCACTGAAATTCCTTAGTATGTTTAGAGATAAAAAATCAGAGATTGACAAGATGGAGTCTAACTTCTTCAGGAGTATTCATTAGACATACAACATGTCAAGGGGAAAGAAAATGTTAGTTGCAGATTGCTTATCTAGACTTTAGAAAGATTGTTTTTAGAGTAATAAGAAATTTCCTTTGTAAATTTCTTTTTTTTTGTGGGGAGGTGTTACATAGCCTATGATTTCATCATCCTTTGTATAATTCTAACGTACAGTATGCTGCATGTTTGATCACGATTCGCCTTGTGGCTTCCATAGTGACCAAGCATCCGTGTTCTACCTCCACTCCCCCCTTCTTCTCCCTTATAGTAGGGTAAGTCGTTCTTTCTGTTGTTCAGAGCAGGATTGTCAACTCTTTGTCCCCTATGGCTTCATTTGCGCGTCCTTCTTACAAGTTGTAT
Organism: Coenobita brevimanus; assembly: GCF_032717465.1. Taxonomy (NCBI): domain Eukaryota; kingdom Metazoa; phylum Arthropoda; class Malacostraca; order Decapoda; family Coenobitidae; genus Coenobita; species Coenobita brevimanus. Next base: position 13,017,335 of record NC_136980.1, on the reverse strand, counting down.
CCAAGCTCTGCCTTCGGTCCCCTATATAATGAGCTCAGTCTGCATTAATTGCCACTTAGATCCTACTCCTCATTTTGTTCACATCTCAGTCCTCCCCCTGTACAGTTGTTATTATTTTTGTGAGTACTCTGGAAGTCTCCAACCATCTAGCTGCTGTGTAATTTGAGTATAAGTGTTCATTACATTTTTTTTCTTGTACTGTATAGCATAAGGTGTTAATTCGTGGGCCTGGTGAGGTTTTTGTGATTCCATGTGGAATTTTTTGATGTCAGCCATTATTAATAATATTTTGTATCTGTAATAATATATCTTGCATTAACTGAGCATTATCCGGTTTTCTCATTTTTATCAGTGGGCTGACTTAGATAAATTTACTCTTGCTAATTTCGTGTTAATAGAGGCTATTGCAGTTAAATCCATATATTTAACCTGTTTTTGCCAGTACATTATCCTTATGAGTCCTGAATGTTTAGTTGTTAGTTTGAGCATTAAACTTTAACTTGTAATTTTACCTAATCTCTTTTGTTTTGAATCTGGAACTTTACGGGACAGTAGTGATTTTAGTATTCTCACTTGAAGTGTCCATTATCTCTCTCTGTTCCCGTAACAATATATATGTATATATATATATATATATATATATATATATATATATATATATATATATATATGTATATATGTATATATATATATATATATATATATATATATATATATATATATATATACATGTATATAAATATATCCTCTAACTAGAACCAAAATTGGATTTTTTAAAATATTGAAAGTTTTAGTGTGATATCTCTCAATTTAGGGTTTGCTCAAAGACCTCCTTTTCTGTAACTTGATAAAATAAAGCTTTTCTCTGCAGCAGGTGAAGCATGAGTACTATGCAGGCAATGAGTGAATTATATCTGCTAGAAAAGCATTGCCCCATATGTTGGAGGGCCCGAAAACTTCCCATCCACTTGTTTCGCCTTGAAGGACCTCAAGATGACCAAGCATGAAGCAGCCCAGGACGCCATCTCTGCACTGAAAGTTACGTGAGACAATGCCAGGATACCAATTCGTCCACTTCAGCATGCAGTTATCCGGCTTGAGAGAGATATAAAAGTGTGGGAGGGGCCTGAAGGTGAACAGGCATCTTCGAAGTGAGATTCAGCTGAAGAATAAGCAAAAGTTTGTGGCAGTAGAACTGGAAGGCTTTTACGATATTGCTCGTTAGGACACTGAGGGATGGCGCTTAGACAATGTCCCCAATTATAATTTCCCCTTCAACTTCAGAGGGAACCTGGTCGTCCTGGCTTTATGTCTGGGTTGGACCACGTGATGATGCAGAAGGACAAGGAAAAGGCGGAGAGAGAGGCAGCAACTACAAACAGGAGCACAAAAAGTGAGCAGGAGAAGTCCAGGTACCACCAGGATGTCGTTCTCAAGACGTCCACATCTTCAGAGAGTACTGAAGATACGGACAATGACGTCCAGCCACCCGGTGCTGTTGGAGGGACATGTCCTCGATCGGAAAGGAAGAAGAATGTCCTCACTCCTCATGTTTTGGCGGCAATAAATAGAACGAAAATGAGTGACCAGAAAAAGAGTTCTACCATACAATCTCAGGCATTCTCCACGCAACTGGGCACGACGTCATTGAGTACAATGTGAGCCGCTCCTCCATTCAAAGACATAAAAAGATATTTCTAGGAAAAATACTTTCGAGATCTGAAAGAACAGTTCCATTCGGAGAAGCCCCTAACACTGCCTATTGACACAAAGCTGATGGAGGACCTCATGGGGATTGAGCAAGTAAACTGACTTCCACTCATAGTGTCTGGATCAGGAGTTGAGTCCAACTGAAAGTTGGACTACAACTTCCTAATAGTTAAGGAAAGACTACTGCTGACAAGATGCTGGAAACAGTGAACAACTGGAATATCGAGGACTGCATAGAGGCACTCCAGCTTCGTCACATCAGCCAGCAACACCGGCTTAGGTAGTGGAGACCGCTGCCTGTTCTCAAGAGCCTTGGGCAGGGACCTTTTCTTCGCTTCCCAGCACCACATCTTCGAGATCATGATGCAAGATGCCTTCAGTACCATAATGGGTCTGTCAAATGGTCCTGACATTCAGATCATCAAGAGGTTCTTGGAATATTGGCCCTATATCATCTTCACAGACTTCAAGGCTGATGTGAAGGACGAAGATGTTTTACTGTCATCCAGGAGCAAAAGGATGAACTCATCACATTCCCTTTCACAGCTTAGCTGTTTATAGACCATTCCGCAACTTCACGATAATCTCAAAAATTATTGGAACTCTCTTCAGTTTCTCTAGGTGAAATTTCACTTTGGACTGCACTTCTGGAAACCTGGAGGCTTGCACCATGCACAGTACATGGCTCGGTCTTCTCTACAGCTTAACCCGTCACGTCACGACCGATTTTACACCATTGACTCCCCCAGTCCTGACCAATTTTGGAAAAAAAAAAAATTTGGCTCAAACCTCCGCTTTTGGTGAGAAACATCGAATATTCATAGAGAAATCGCTCACCTGAGGTTTAAAATACTCTGTGCAGGTAGCAGTACCCCTTACCTTCCTGGGTTTTCTATCAGGCTGGCTCCAAAGAAAACGAGCTCTATGGGAGGGTAACTATTCCACACCACTCATAAACGGTATTTATTTAATTATTTGGTACGAATTTATATGTAGTACGAGAGTATATTGGTTTTCACACAGTAATATAGGCAATATAAGCATTGTTTCACTCATGAAACACATCAACATACCTGACCTTTTTTGGCAACATACCTGATCATCATTTCTGACTGTTTCTTCCTCTAATGCTACGTAAACTTTGTCCTCCACATTGTCATCAATTGGGGAATCATTCTGGCCCTGAATGTCTTTATTGGCCAGGTCACTGGTGCAGGTGAATTGCTGAGACAATGGCGTGCCGGGGGGAAGTCATGCGGGGGTAAGGCATTGTCCCTGCCTGGCATCTTGTAGAGGAAGGTGATCTGTGTCTGCGTGCCAAAAATCACATGTGAAAATTGAAAATTGTGCAAATTATGAACCTTGCAATTGCGCAATGTACCAGTACGTCGATGGGTCTAGCTGTGACAAAACGTTGCAACGTACCCATATGTCGAGGGAATGCAGCGGGTTAAAGATCTTCATGTTTCGAGAAGTAGGAGTCAAGTTTTCTGCAAGCCAGCTTCGAGGCCTGAAACAATTTTGCATATTTGGAATCCTTTCCTGTGTGAAGCCTTGGTTCCAAAGTCTCATCTCGCTACTAAACCTCCTTTGATGGACTTCAACCTGCTACAGATTCTCCACAAGTCTTCCAACCCCCAG